>NW_027412088.1:89230803-89859636 GCF_047663935.1 Musca autumnalis
TTGTCGATTATAAAGCAGCATTCGACAGTCCCCTCCGATCAAAGGTATTCCATGCAATGTCTGAATTTGGTATTCCCGCAAAGCTCATCCGGCTTTGTAAGATGACTCTAACTGATACTAGGTCCTCAGTTAAAATTGGAAAGAACCTCTCCGAAGAATTTTGTACCAAAAGAGGTTTCAGACAAGGAGACAGCCTTTCGTGTGACCTATTCAACATTTTGCTGGAAAAGGTAATACGAGATGCAAATGTCAAAACGAAATGGCACAATTTACACCAATAGCCACATGTTACTTGCCTATGCTGATGACATAGACATCATGGGACGATCAGTAAAGGAAGTAACTGATACCTTTAGGAAGGTCGAAGCAGAATCTGCGAAAGTGGGTCTGGCGGTAAACGGCGAAAAGACCAAATTGATGGTGTCGACGCGCAAAGCGTCCATAGAGCTCGGACCAACCGTAGAAGTTGGTACCTATAATTTTGAGGTAGTTAAAGACTTCGTCTACCTCGGCACTGCCATAAACACAACAAACAACATCAGTTGTGAAATAAGAAGAAGAATTGTATTGGCCAACAGATGCTACTATGGATTAAGTAAGCAATTTAAAAACAAAGCCACATCTCGTCAAACAAAAATAACACGCTGATACTACCCGTGCTAATGTATGGCTCCGAAGCATGGGTACTTGCGCAAGCAGATAAGGCAGTGCTTGGTGTGTTTGAGAGGAAAATTCTTCGAAAGATCTACGGGCCGATTTGCGTTGACGGTGAATATCGACGTCGTATGAACCACGAGCGATATAAGCTATACAAAGACATGCATATAGTTAAACGTATCGAGATGCAACGATTGCGTTGGCTAGGCCATATCATGAGAATGAGCGATGATGAACCCGCTAAAAAGGCGTATGAATACATGCCACATGGCGGTGCACGCAGAATCGGCAGGCCTAAGCTTCGATGGAGCACACAAGTGGATGAAGAAATGGAAAGGCGCGGTATTCCAAAAAGTCAAGCGAAAAACAGAGAGGAATGGAGATCTTTTCTTAGTTCGGTCTATGGAACAAATGTTCTGTAATGGGCCAACTAAGTAAGTAAGTAAGTAAAATTTGAAGGAAGGGGTTCTATGCGATGACGTGATTTCATGGCATATTTTGCATTGGTTCAAAGCAAGTCGTGAAAGATCCGATCTTTTCATTAGCATTTAAACCAATGCAAAGGAAGTCGTGAAAGATCCGATATTTTCATCAGCATTTGAATAATTGGTACAGATCACTAGAAACAAACAAGTCGATTTGTACATCCCTACATTTAGCGACATCAAAGCAGAAGAGTATACATTTCCAAAATTTTTGTTATAAAATTACAAATTAAATGTAGGTTCACGAACTAGAAATTCTTGAAGGAGTGCTGTTGGAGTCCATGTCGAAATATGAACTGGTGATGAGAAGATAATAGAAAAGCTTTTGTAGGATGAAACAAAATCAGTGGCTGAGAGTGGACGAAGTAAACTATGTTGCGGTGCAGCGGCGGTGATAAAATTGAAATTTTGGGTGCAAACTTTATGCTGAGAAATTAGTTCTAGTTATATCAAGAATTAGTTTGAATTAATAAAGAGTTTGGTTTGTCATGAAAATCATATTTCAATACAGAATTTTCCATTTTCCAAACAAGACATGAAAATGTCATGCCAAAGGGTAGGTGAAAATGACATGTCAAAGCATTGGTCAAAATGACATGCTTAGGATCCGACAATGAATGTCATCTTAAGATCCGAAAATGAATGTCATCTTATGGTGGTCACGCTCATATAAAATTCATGAGTGAAAATGCTAAAAATATGACATGCCAGATCACTTGCACCCATGATTCAATAGCATCCTTGGCATCGAAGATTTCGCTGGGTACTTCTTATTTTTGAATTTTAGTGGGGAGGTACCTTAATGAGTGGACCGATAAGCATCGTCTTCGAACAGAGATATTACGATATGCAAATTTTGGACAAACGCAGTATCCGGTTATAAAGTTGACGTGCTCATTATCCGCTACACATGGTGACCGTAGGGTTTTTTATAACTTTCGGGCCATTTTTTCAGGAAGTATACCCCGTAATAAACGTGTAATGTTGTAATAGAGTCCCCGAGAACAACGTTTTGCAAACAATCAAAACGATTTGAAAGCAGGCCTTAAACTTTACTTTTCCGAATCAATCGTTTCTATATTATCGTGCGCACCATTTTATCCCAAATTTGTAAACTTTTGTGGGGAAGGTATTCGAAGGATTGGACCGATATGGCCCATCTTCGGACCTGATCTATGTTTCGACAGAATATTACGAGATGCAAAGTTTGGACTAAATACGTTGATCCATTTGAGAGTTGTCGTATGTACTAGTCAGCCAGACAGACAGACGGACAGGTCTAAATGGACTCCAAATTGTCTGAAATGAATTTTGTTTAAACAGACTTGGGATCTAAAAGCATTATTTCAATGAGGCACATTTTATATGTCAAAATTTTAGACTAAGGGCTGAGGGTATAAAATACTGTGGAGGAAATGCGTAAATTTTTATTCTTATGCGAATGTCTGTGCTTCTTTTATAATATAATTGTTCCACAAACATCCCAGGAGGGGCAAGGGGGAGTTTTCTCTGCTTCTTTTATGGTTACTCAAAAAGAAACAAAACAAAGTACCCTTCAGTGAAACGTTAGAGGATTAAAGTTTTCCACACAATCGGCCCAATTTCTGATCTTTTGCTGCAAACAGGATTTTCTCGTTCCATGGTTTAACAATTTGTTACTTCTTCATATTATATTTTGCTAAATTTAGTTTACCGTATAGTTTTCATATCCATATACTTAGGTTTGTATGTACCTCTGTAAATACGCTGGTATGATTTCATTTATCACATCATAAACAACAAAATTTAGACATTTTTTGGGAATGAGAAAATTTATTGATGTGCTCACCATTAGTAACGACTAATTGAACTGCGACAACACCCCAATTAGTTCAAATCTACAGCTTGTAAAATAAAACACATCACACTAACAAAAAACTAAACACAAAAAATCGAAAGTGAATTGAATTTAGTTGTAGATCAAGACAAATAATTTCACACAAAATAAATTTACAAAGCCACCTTTTTCCATGGGGTAAAGACAAGACTGGCAACAAATTGCACAGCTCCGCCCCCTATATATTTTTTCATTGTAAGGAAATTTTATAGCAAATGTACACGACGATGTGTTAATTTGTTGTATGGTTAACAGAGCTCTTAAACGCCGATTAACTACGAACAAAGAAATGTGCGCTAAATTTGGTCTTAGGAGCTGCGCGGTTTCTTTCTTTCATCCCAAAAATAAGCAAAAAAGGAGATCTTAAACATCTGGCCAAAAACGAAAAACTAGTTCTGCCAAATTGGTTGAATAAAGCAGGTAGCAAAAAAACTTAACCAACTAACTAATAATGATAACTCTGTCTATATTTAACAAAAGCCATCCAAAAGAGGCACAAAACGTTTTCAACTATCTTAGTTGGTTGCTTTGTTCTACTTACCTCTTTGATAATACTTCCATGATAGCCCGAAAAAAAATGTTGTGTGTGTGGTACGCAAGTGGCGCCAAAAATATTTTCCTCTTCCTTCCAATTTTGTCTTTATGTGTGTTTTTTTCTGTCTTCATCTAATTGTTACTTTCCCTACTTTCGTTTATCTGCAATTGAAACCCGAAAGAGAAAATTGTTTAGAGGAAGAGTAGCCAGACAAAAAATGGAAATGAAAAGAAACCGATCCATTGATAAAACAGGCTCTGTGGCAAAGCAACGCCCTTGACTTTTTGACAGTGCCAGTACGGCAGTATTATTGATTAGTTTTTTTGTCCAAAAATATAAAATAATAATTACACTAGACTACAGAAAATTGCAATAGAATTAGATACAATAATTCATTATTCACCTAATATTATTTGCTGTCAAAATGTTTAAAATTGTAGCTAATATTAAGACGAAATCCGAGTGTATCGTTAAATTGAGTTAAGTAAAACTAGACTAATGTTATTGGGAGACTTAGGGTATGATAAATACCTAGAAACGCTCCTGATCTGCTTTAACATGGGAAAGTCTAGGCTCAATATTGGAGAAGACGTGATAATGACATGCCAAATCATTGGTGAAAACGACATGCTTTGGATCCAAAATTGGGGTCCAAGCTCATAAAAAATCCATCGATGATGGTGCTGGTTAGGAAGGTCGTAGATAAAATCTGATTAGACAGAAACTCTTATCACAAAATAAAATGAATTGCATATCTTGCATATTTTGACATATCTTTAGATATTTGCATAAAATGAGCATATGCAAGGATTTGTGGCCTAAATATCCTACCGAAATGGATGAAATTTGAAATTAAGTCTCCGTTGGGGGTATGAAACATTACACCTAAAATGTGTCGGTATAGGTCCACCTGGCTGTCTCCAGATCAAAGAACAAGTAATCAAATTGATCATGTTGTGATAGATGGAAGACATTCATCGAGCGTGTTGGATGTACGATCGTTCCGAGGCGCAAACATTGATTCGACCACTACCTTGTTGCAGCAAAGGTACGCACCCGGTTAAACGTAGCAAACAAAGTACGAACAGACACAACACGAAAGTTAGACATCGGTAAGCTGCAATCACAACAGATACCCACAGCATATTCCACTCAACTATCCCAATTGCTTAATCAAAGCACTCCTCATCCTGATAACATATCAGGGCAATGGCAAAGTATTGCCCACTGCATGCAAACAGCCGCAAAATCCATACTTGGATACCAGAGACCCCCACCAAGGAATCCATGGTATGATCAGGAGTGTCGTGCTGCCACCGAAGAGAAAAATGCGGCATATAAGGCTACTATACAATCCGTAGCAACGCGAAGCGCACGAGAAAGATACCGGGAGAAAAGGAGAGAGGAGAAAAGTCTTTTCCGTAGGAAAAAGAGAGAGATGAAAAAGCGGGAGTGTGAAAAAATCGAGATGTACAGGAGCCAGAATGAAGTCCGACAATTCTACCAAAGAGCATCAAACTGATGGCTTTGGTACTGGCACTTCCTCCTGTAGAGACCAGCAAGGTAATTTGGTAACTGATACAGATAGTGTACTCAGGATATGGAAAGAAAATTTTTCAAAACTGTTGGTATCCAATAGCAGCGAAGACGACGAAGATACCACAGTAACAGTCCCAGAAGATGGTATTGAATGTATACCGCCCAGTCAAGATGAGGTAAAGACAGCAATAAATCGGCTGAAGAATAATAAGGCAGCAGGAGCCGATGGCTTACCAACCGAGCTGTTTAAAACCGGAGGCGACACGCTGATAAGGTGATCAGCTAGTTCGCACCATCTGGCAGGAAGAACGAGTACCCGAGTGGAACCTGAGTATCCTGTGCCCCGTCCATAAGAAAGGAGATAAGACTGTATGCTCTAACTATAGGGGCATAAGTCTACTCCCTATTGCCTACAAGATCGTGTAAGGGATATTGTGCGAACGACTAAAGCCTATGGTCAACGATATAATTGGACCATACCAATGCGGCTTTAGACCTGGCAAGTCCACCATTGACCAGATATTTACCCTGCGACACCTACCACCTTTTTGTCGATTATAAAGCAGCCTTCGACAGCCCGCTGCGTTCAAAGGTATTCCAAGCCATGTCGAAATTTGGTATACCTGCAAAGCTCATCCGGCTTTGTAAAATAACTTTAACTGACCCGAGGTCCTCAGTTAAAATAGGAAAGAACCTCTCCGAAGAGTTTGGTACCAAAAGAGGTTTCAGACAAGGAGACAGCCTTTCGTGTGATCTCTTCAACATCCTGCTGGAAAAGGTTATACGAGAGGCAAACGTCAAAAGAAGTGGCACAATCTACACCAATAGTCACATGTTACTTGCTTATGCTGATGATATAGACATCATGGGCCGATCAGTAAAAGAAGTAACTGATACCTTTATGAAGGTCGAAGGAGAATCTGCTAAAGTGGGTCTGGTGGTAAACGGTGAGAAGACCAAGTTGATGGTGTCGACGCGCAATGCATCCATTGAGCTCGGACCAACTGTGGAAGTTGGTTCCTATAATATTGAGGTACTAAAAGACTTCGTCCACCTCGGCACCTCCGTAAACACAACAAACGACATCGGTTGTGAAATAAAAAGAAGAATTGTATTGGCCAATAGATGTTACTTTGGTTTAAGTAAGCAGTTTAAAAACAAAGCCACATATCGTCAAACAAAAATAACGCTCTACAAAACACTGATACTACCCGTGCTGATGTATGGCTCCGAAGCCTGGGACTTGCACAAGCAGACATGACAGTGCTTGCTGTGTTTGAGAGAAAAATTCTTCGAAAGATCTACGGACCAATCTGCGTTGACGGTGAATATCGACGTCGCATGAACCACGAGCTGTATCTGCTATACAACGGCATCAATATTGTTAAACGTATCGAGATGCAGCGATTGCGTTGGCTAGGCCATATCATAAGAATGATGAACCCGCTAAAAAGGCGTATAAATACGGACCGCTTGGCGGTGCACGCAGAATTGGCAGGCCAAAGAATAGATGGCGCAAACAAGGATGAAGAGATGAATAGGCGCGGTATTCCAGAGGGCGAAGCAACAAATAGAGAGAAATGGAGATCTTTTCTTAGTTCGGCCTATGGAACAAATGTTCTGTAATGGGCCAGCTAAGTAAGTAAGTATAGGTCCATGTCTTCATATAGCTCCCATTGAACAGTACCTCCCCATTTCCGATATTTTGAAGGTTGTGGCCTCAATATAACACTGAAATGGCTGAAATTTTTTATTAAGTCTTCGTTGGGGGTATGCAACTTTCCACTGGAAATTTGTTGGTATAGGTCCACGTCTTCATATAGTCCCTATAGAACGGTACCTCCCAATTTTAGGTATTTTGATGGTGTTGTCTTCAATATCCCTCCGAAATGGCTGAAATTTGGTATTAAGTCTTCTTTGGGGATATAAAATTTTCCACCTGAAATTTGTCGGTGTAGGTCCAGGCCTCCATATATCCCCAATAGAACGATTTTGGTATTTTGAAGGTTATGGCTGTGGTTATACATTTCTCTATTTTATTGACATGTCTGAAGAGAATTTTAAACAGAAAATTTGTACACACAAACATTTGCGTACCTTTTAATGAAATATTTGTTGCATACAAAAAATATGTAAAATGCATATGTTTCGATTGCAATTTAATCAGAAACCAAAAATATGCCCAGTCCCAAAATTTTACATGAATCGGACCAAAAATAGGGGTTGCATAAAATTCCGCTGTCTACAGATCACCTTAAATCATCCACGATTGAATAGAATCTTTGTCATCGAACATTTTGCTGGGTCTATCACCGATTTTCGCTCAATTTTAATTAACAGCCTTTAAATTTAATATGCAATATTTCCTTAGGTCCTGATAAGTTTTACCGATTTTGATAAAAATCGGGTCAGATTTGGATTTAGCTCCCATATATATCCTTCCCCGATTTTGATATAACTCGGTCAATTTTAATTGAATAGCCTTCAAATTTAATACGCGATATTTTCTTAAGCCCTTAATAAGTTTTATATATTTTCGCCCGATTTCATGTATTCGATGCACTAAAGACGCAATGTATGTCAAATATTGATGACTTCTCATCAGAAATAAATTTGTAAAATTATGTAGAAATCAGTTGAGATTTGATTATATATTTTCACGCGATTTCAGGCATTTGATGCCCCAGACACGCCAAGTGTTTAAACTTGGCAGAAATGTGGAATGCGAGACGGAATTCGGTATAGAAATAACATTGCCAAATAATATCGATATCGGTTCAGATTTCGATATAAGTTTCATACATATTTTTCCCCGATTTCCCTATAACTCACGCAATTTTGATCCGATTGCTTTTAAGATCAGATTGCACATTGTGACAAAAATCGGTTCAGATTTATATAGACCCAATCTATATATGTACCTATTTCACCGATATAGGTCTAAATCATACATTTTCAGTCAGATCTCTTTCAAAATCAGAATGTAATGAATTTGGCTAGTCTGTGTACGCATTTTGGAAAAAATCTTGTAAAATTGCAACTAAAATTACATAACTCACACAATTTTACTTTACCAATTACGAATAATTACGCCACATTTTCCAAACTTCATCATCTGCTAAATTTGATTTACTCTAAGTAGGAGCTCCTTCATATCCGCTCCCTCCCAAAAGCTGTGAAAGTTTCAACGTGTGACTTTAGAGTTACATTGCGTGCTTAGTCAATAAAGTACCGCGATGGTAACTCCAGCGGCAAACCTGTGACAATACCGTTTACCAAGAGGACAATGGAAGCGACACTGTTCACAATTACCAGCTCAGCGATACCTGATTGTCCCGAAAGTAGAACGGACTCATTCGACAGCAGTACATATAGTCCTTGGGACTATACAAAAGGACAAAAGGAAGTTTAAACCAACGCACATTGCAGTCGCTTTGTTATAATCTCAAAGTTGTCGTCCTATGAAGCAGCAGCGCTATGGTACCAGCTTCAGGCTGATGACAGTGAATTCCCATGGGGAAGTGGAGCATGCATATGTCACCAAACATCTTGAGAGCACTAAATATTTGGCCGTGTCAATAAGAATAAATCTTAATAAAAAACTCAAACAATCAGAAAAATGTGTAAGAAGAATTATTATATAGCGTTCATTGCGTTGTCATGGAGCGATCAAATCTATGCAAATCTTATACAACTCCTGCCTCTACAAAGACAACATCCGAATGAAATTTATCCTCTCCAATGACCACGTGAATATTGATGATCCTATGTAATGCAGATCCAAGTCCGCGTTATTGGCCCTTCGTTTTTTAATGACATATTTTTATGGGCTTTGTACTGTACAATTAAAAAGATGTATTTTTTACCTCATTTCTGTGGGTCCATTGACAAACCGAGCTATTCAATGAGGATTTTAAATTTATCACCAGACTTTATCTGTAAACCTTCTTTCTCTGACGGATAATGGCGGATTTTTCCTCCCAATGTTGCTGTTTAGGATTAATAATTTAAAACAAAACCAACTATGGATATATTCGAAAAGAGTTAGGAGCAAACATTACGGTGGAAATGTTGGAAAATCTTCGAACAATTTGAATGTTTGAATTAATTCTCTTTCGAGTTGAGCTTTTATGACCTAAGAGGTACATGCATTGAAAAATTAGGAATTCACCGAAGTCCCACACATTCAACCATTATCCTACTTTTCACGGGTGGTTAAGTCCGTAGAAGTAGAATGTTATTTGATTAATGAGCTATTGCTGATGCATTGCAATTGAATTGGTAGAGAATTCCACAGACGTATGGTACCAATAAAGTATTGCCATTCTGATACCAGACTTTTAATACCCTCAGCCTTTAGGCTAAAAGAGTATATGGACAATATTTTTGAAAATTTAACATAGTTGAAGCCAGGGTTTCGGAGTCGAGGTATTTTTGGCTCGACTCCGACTCCAGACGAGTTATTTTTTCACGACTCCGACTCCGAGAGTGAATTCCTATACCACTAAAAATGAATAAAACGTGCACAAATTTTTAACTTCTCCTTTATTTTGGCCTATATAGGCTAACGTATTAGTTTTTCCTTACATATTCATTAGAAAGGACATTCGCTCGAATATATTCGAACAAAGCAATATTGTTTCTGCGGAATCTTACATTGAAAAATAGCAAAGTTAGAAAGTTTTTGTCGATTTTCGTTTTTTGCACGAGTATATCCTGGACGGAATTCTTCCGCGTTAACCTTTGAAAATGAAGGGGCAATACAAATCATAAGGACTACATGCAATAAAAATTATAAGCAATTCATGACCAAGTTTCAAACTGGATATAAGCCAACATTTTAGTGTGCTTAGCCTTTAAAGGAGACGTCCAGTTTTAAAGTTCAATAAAAGCAATTTTTTATGATTTTTTCCGATAAAACTACATAACTTTTTGGCAGATTTTTTTTTCTTCATCTTAAAGAGAAAAATATTACGAAGTTTTGACGCCATATACGAAACCCTGTTTTTATTAAAGCATTTTGTGCTGCCAACTCTAGGTCGAAAACTAATAAACCAATTGTCATATATTTTTGTGGCCGATTTCGAGAAAAACGCAGTCTATAGCTGCATAAAAAAATAAAATAAATTGTTCCCATCGAACGCTCATATTAAGGCAATATTGTTCCGATCGACTAAAAAATTTGACCATATATTCTATGCTGTTTATGATTTCTACTTTTTTCTGAAATTTGTAAGTAGGGGTCACCCCTTAAACTAAAATTCAGCGCTCACTTTGGTGTGGAGTGGATAATTTTATTGAAATATTTGAGATACATATATTTCATAACACCATTCCGCACGTATACAGATGGATGTTTTCTGGAACTGAAAAATTAGCAATATCCTACAAAAATGTTGCTAGGAAAATTGTATGTCAGTCCACTATGACAAGAAATTGATATTGTCATGTTTTCATTGTCACTTTTACTCGTCACCTTTCTCATGAAATTTCTATGATAATGTATTTCATTGAATTTTGTATATGCTACTGCTTGTGTAGAATATTCGGATACACATGAACTATATCTGTTCTTGGCGGACAGATCCTGTTATTTTAATGTCTACATCTAAAACCCTCATTGAGGTTATAATGAATCCTAGAAGAAAGATTCGCCGTTTGTTAGACTTTTGAGTTATGGCGGGATGAATCTGTCGTTGACCAACAACGAATTTATGATGCCCTAATTCAGAAGCGTAATCATCCCAATTTCATATTCTAATATAATTGTTCCACAAACATCCCATACGGGACAATGGAGACTCCTCTCATATCAATGAGTGCATCCCAATTCATATTAGGTCAATGATATGGGACCTACAGTTTATCGCCGAGTCCAAACGGCGTGTCCTAAAACACCACTTGTAGAGAAGTTTCACATGGCTAAAATACTCAGCAAATGTCGCCAACATTACTGAGGCGTATTTAGCCACTGTTGAAATTTTTTGATGTTGCCTGACCGGGGAATCGAACCCACGACCTTCAGCGTGCAAGGCGGGTTTGCATACAATTGCACCACGGTGGGACCCCAAATTTCTTAGTATAGATTATGCGAAATTTACCGAAATACATAAACATACGGGTTTTTTGAGAAAGTAAAGGGTAAAACTGATAAAGAAATAAATGAAAACGTGACAATATCGATTTCTTGGATATGTTAAACATATACATAATTTTCGGTGGAACATTTTTGTAGAAAATTTCATTTTCATTCAAAGATGTCATATAAAAATGATGAAACATTATCTTCAAACAAAGATATAAAGCTGTTTTCTCAATGATTGATGGGGGTCAATCAAAAAATTCATTATGACATAATTAAATTTCAGCTATGGGATCCTTTGGGGTTCTCATTTGGATCTTTCATTCCGAAAAGGAATTTTTCCACCCCCAGATCTTGGCTTCCATTTTGTGTCACAGGGTATTCAATAAGATTTCCCATAGAGACCACAATGTCTTTAATGGAAGACAAGGATGATTTCTCATAAAAAAACAAGATGAGAATGCCAATAGACCTTTGAGAGAAGACCAGTAAGACTTCTGACAAAAGAGGTTAAAGATCTAATCTTAATTCGATTTTCATCGAACTTTACTTTTGTTTGCAAAAATGTAAAGAATCAATTCGATCAACAAAATAGGGATGAATAGAATACACATCAGGGGATAGTAAATATCATGTGAATTGTTTTTTAACTTAGTATAATATACAGTTTGCAGATATGTTTTCTTATACCTTTATTTTAAAATATATAATGATTTTTAAAAAAAATATACTTGTTCCAAATTTAATGTTATATTTCTATAATGTGGAAAAAAATTTGCGCGGAGTCGGAGTCGAGTTATTTTTTTCGACTCAGACTCCGACTCCAGCAAAACTGCTCGACTCCGACTCGTAGACTCCGACTCCGAAACCCTGGTTGAAGCCAAGGTTTAGCCTTTAATAACTCAAAAAATTCGGAATACATTTAAGATTTTGTCATTTTTTTGTAAATTCGGCGAATGCTGAGTAACATTTTACAAATATTATGCAATCTACTTAATGACGTCACTTCGTGATAACTTTTTAATGACAATTGTGCTCAATAAAATAATTAGCGTTTTTATAATAATTTTTTCTTAAAAGCAGAAGCAAAACCGCGATAACATTTGTCCGCAACAACCAAAAATTTGCTCGCGAGCGGTTTGTACTGGAGAATTTTTTCTTAACCTACCAAAAATCGTTAATGTAGCGCGAAAAGAAAAAAAATTAATTTTTTGGAAATGGAATATGAAATAATTGGCAACATTTCCCATATACACTTTGGTTGCGGCGAAAATGTGCCTCATCGAAATAACGGTTTTAGAACCCAAGTATGTTTGGACGAAATTAGTTTCAAACATGTCCGTCCGCCTGTCTGTCTGTCCGTCTGGCTGGTTAGTGCGCACGATAACTCTCGAACGGATCAACCGATTCGAACCAAATTTTGGGTATCGTAATATTTTCTCCAAACTTAGTTCAAGTTCGAAGATGGGCCTTATCGGTCCACTCCTCCGGGTACCTCCCACACAAAAGTTCAAAATTTGTCTGTAAAATGGCGTGAACGATAACTCTCGAAGGGAGCAATCGATTTGGTCCAAAATTAATTCATTGTATTATTCCTTCCAAATATAAATTGTGTTCGAATATGGACTATATTGGTCCACTCCTTCGGGTACCTCCTACACAAAATTCGGATAAAGTCAAGTTTAACAGCTCCTCTCGGATCGTTTTGAAATTTGTTTCAGTAAGTTGTCCATGCGGCCCTTTTTACGCAAGTCCATACTTCCTGAGATATTGGACAAAATGTTCCAAGAAACCCTGACGGCACCACCCAAACTGGCAAATCTGCAAGATAATTCTTGCAGGGAGTTTCTGATTGATGCAGACTTTGCACATCATATTATTTCATCCAGTTATGTATCAGGTTGGAATATGGACTATATCGGTCCACTCCTTCGTGTACCTCCCAGACAAAATTCGGATAAAGTGAAGTTTAAGAGCTACTCTCGGATCCTCTGGCAAATTTTTTCAGCAGGTTGTCCATGCGGTTCCCTTTACGACGGTAAAATGTTTTTCTTGCGCATACTTCCTAAGATATTGGGCAAAATGTTCCAAGAAACCCTGACGGCACCACCCAACATGTCAAATCCGCAAGATAATTCTCTCAGGGAGTTTCTGATTGGTGCAGACTTTGCACATCATATTATTTCATGCAGTCATGTATCAGGTTGGAATATGGGCTATGGTGAAGTTTAAGAGGTCCTCTCGTATCGTTTAGATTCTTTTTTCAATAGGTCATTCTAGCGGCCTCATTTAAAACGGTACAATGTTTTTCCGTTCAAAATGATTGAGGGTATAAATCTGTCGGTATTGAGCTCCACCATAGTAGTTGTTTGCTGGAGGGCACTTTTCCAATGCATTTAAATTACACGAGGGCCCAGAAATTTTTGCATATTTTGGGGGTATAAAACTTTCCTTGGGGGTATAAAACTTTCCCCCTGAAATTTGTCGGTATAGGTCCACGTCTTCATATAGCCCCCATAGTACGGTACCTCCCGATTTCCGGTATTTTGAAGGTTGAGGCTGTGGTTATACATTTCTCTATTTTATTGACTTGTCTGAACAGAATTTTAAAATTTTACATACAAACATTTTCGTACCTATTATTGAAATGTTTGTTGCATAAGAAAATATGTAATAGCATAAATTTTGCATATGGAAAAATTTATGCATTTTGCATAATTTTGCATATGTCATATGTTTCGATTGCAATTGAATGAGCAGCCACAAATATGCCCAGTCCCAAAATTTTACATGAATCGGACCAAAAATAGGGTTTGCATAAAATTCCGCTGTCTAATAATGGATGACACGATTCTTCAGCATATCCTTCATATGTTTCTGCTACAAATTTAACTGTAGACAAGTGTTATAATTACACTACTACGTTCATTCATTCTCATAAAAATATATTGTCTTCTAATGACAGCAGCAGTCAAACGAAAGACTTAAGAAACAAACATGACTGCTCACAACACACACACACATACACACATATGCATGCTCTGCGACTTATTTGAAACACTTCAAGCATCACCGCTTTACATCAGGGTTTGTCCGCCTGCAAAATCTAATGAATTTTGCAAACGCAAACGCTTGTATATTGGTGTGAGTACAATACCGTGGAACATGTTCGCGTGTTGGTTGCTACGAAAAAAAGAGAGGCGTGTCTTGTTATTTCCTCATTAGATTCAAAGATTCAAACTAATTAAATAAATCTATAATAAATTATATTCATATTTAAATATCAATTAAGAGGTAAGGTGAAAGATAGATAAATCTTCCAATAATGGAGGGGAGACAGAGAAATGATTTGCTGTTGTTGCTGTTGGGTTGCTAATGGCATCAGTGAGTTGCTTCCAATCTTTACGGTGTATCCATCCATCGCATTTTGATATGTTAATAATTTGTTTGTACACAAGTTTATGTGTATGTTTGTATTCCCACATATGTGAGAATGTAGCTGTTGTATTCGTTGTTGTTTCTATTTTCCATACATAGTCTATATTGTTAAGTTGTGTGTTCTTTTCGTTGTTGTTTTTTTTCTGTTTCACTTTTTTTGCAACACCTAATGATTTATGGCTATTTTATTTAAATAACAAATTTATAGTATCTCCACACTTTTACATTTACTTCGCAAATTAAATTTACATACGTGGAATAGTCAGACGACAAACATACAGTCGCGTTTGTATGTATATTGATCTCAAAGCTTGGTGTTATTTTAGAGATGGAGTTAGATAAGTAGCCGTTTGCCGCGATCTACGAAGACCTCTTGTGTTTTTATTTATAGTTTGTATTTATAACATTTAACCAATTTTATACGAATAAAAATAAATTTACAGCTTAATTGAAATGCTATTTTGATTTATTTACTACCGCCACTTATGGTGGCTTGGAAAGAGTCAAACTGAAGATCGCGACATTTTATTTTTTTCTTGACCACTATTTTTTATAGATATATTGGTTTTATGAAAATATTAGATGTGAAGTATGGAAAGATTGGTTGAACAATTATGGGCTCCTAATATCACATATTATCACATAAGACCGTTGAAAACTTGGGTTGGGAGTTGGGATAGTTACCCATCCCTCTTAAGAAAAATGACCTCCGCGAATCATTTTAAGGACCGTTATCTGCAAATCTGCACCTGGAATGTTCGAATTCTTTCAAGAGAAGGCATAGTTTGCGCATTTGCAGATGTACTTGCAAAATACCGATATTACTGCCATACAGGAAAAACGATGAATTTGGACACCTAAAGGTGACGCACTGTATTACAGCTACCGTGAAGGTGGACCCCAGTGAATTAAAACTTGCTACAGTAAGGGTAAAAGCAAACATTTTCAACACCAGCTTTATTTGCGCTTATGTTGCCACTGAAGACGAACAAACAAATCCCACGGTGGCGTGTTTTTTGACACCGAATTGACCCGGAACCACACAACACCCATGTTCCGGCCAACGGCTGCCTCCTCAGTACACATATTTTTGTATTTGAATAATTTGTCTGTGTTCGGTGTAGCATATCCCGAAATGCTTGCACCGGATTCTTTTGGTCCGTGCCGGGACGGTGCGGAACGTAGGACCAATTTATTTGTGATAAGTTTGTCACATCCGCAACCACAACACTCAAACTTCGCTGAGATGCAATAGATGTCAGATGTTGTTCTGTACTCGTCCAAGCGAGGGACTATGTTTCTGCATGCTGCGTGAACATAGCCCCGAGTCAGTCGTAGTAGTCATCAGAATACGCGACTGCCCCGCAGTCCCCCCAACAGCAGCCACACTCAGCACTTCACACCAGCCGTTGTTGTTCCAATTCCTGAAAATGCATCTTTTTTGCACTTTGATTGCAATTGACTCCGAGGTAAGTTCATCACTGCTGCAGCCGCTTTCCATATACCTGATGGTCGAATACCCGAAGGGGGCCAAACTTTCAAACAGGTTTGTCGGTGAGCATAAGCGGACCAAGTGTTTAAATAATCTGAAGAGTTGCAACATTGGAGCCGGATTAAGCGGGCAACGGTTAAGCCACTTTCAAACCCTGTACAAAAGGAATATAGAACCTCAGTCACGTTTGTTGACGTTATTCTGACTGATCCGAAAAGGTGTGGGAGTTGTTTCAGGGCGAAGAGAAGAGTACGACGTTGCATTAGATCTCTTCCTGCCAAGGATGAACGACCACAATTTACAATGGATGATGTTGCGATGCCATCAGAAACACTAAATCATCGAAAGTTTTGGGCCCTGATGCTATCTCCATGGTATTGCTGCAACTTCTGGATGTGATGGGAGTAGAGAGTCTCATTAAAGTTATCAACCTGTCACTAGCCACCCACATTGTACTCGATGTCTGGAAACTGGTCCCTTCATTTGTGAAAGGCTGAACTCCTATTTGGCTGGTCTTACCTCCTCATGTCGTCCGCGTACGCCACAACCAACCAACCCATCTATGATATGCTGAGATGTAGGAACAAAGTCCTCAAGTCCCTAGACGCCAATACTTGGGGTGCTTGGGTAAAGAAACCTTGTTAACCACTTATTACGCGATAGGTGGGTAGGTGGTAAGCTGCGCTGCGCCAGTGGAAAAGTATTCAATGCTGTCAGAATGCCGCTCTGAGAACTGCTCATGTCTTCAGTGGATAATCTACATAAGGAGGCAAAGATTCTTCCAGTACAACAACACAATGGCATGATTTTGTTGTAGTACTTGCTCTGGTATTACCGTGAGAGCCATCCTAATCACCATATGGTGGATCGGACCCCCACTCAGGAATATCAGGAGGGATCTTCATAATCTAGATGGAGAGGTCCATCGTCTATCAAGCAGGTTTAAATAGCATTCACACTGATGCAGTCGCAAATGCCATAAACAACTATCGTGTGAACATTTCCCATTTCAATTTCGCAGATGAGGAGCGTCAGCTGTCACGACAAACAAGAGTAGTTTTGGCTCAACTACTCTCGGGATGGTGCAGCCGTTTGTATTCCTATAGGGCAAGGATCAATGATGCCGTGTAAAAAATAAAATAAATCAGATACAGCTCTCATGCCACTAAATTTTTTAAACCGCTGTTTTCGCAGAAACACGAGTGGCGTGTCACTTTCTTTATTTTTCCTTCATTGAAAAAGAAACGATCCACAGAAAACGCGATAAAATCCTCGATATTTCCAAAAACACTTTTCGCACATTTTTCTGTTTTTGCGGGATCCGTCCAAGTATGTTTGGACGAAGTCCGTTTCAGACAATTTGGAGTCGATTTAGCAATGTCCTTCCCCGTGTCTGTCTGTCTGTCAGGCTGGCTGGAGCGCACGATAACTCTCGAACGGTACCTCCACCACAAAAGTTCGAAAATGTTCGGAAAATTTGTGCCCACAATAACTCTTGAAGGGAGTAACCGATTTGGTCCATACTTTGCACATCGTGAAATTTCTACCAGACTTAGATTAGGTTCCAATATGGACTCAATCGGTCCACTCATTAGGGTATCTCCATTACAAAATTTTCGAAAATTTGTTGTAACGACTTGTATTACTGCCCCCCATACGACGGCATAAGTTTCAATAGGGGCAAGTCCATACTTCCTGAGAAAATGTCCTGAAAGGTGTAAAAACCCCTATGACACCGTGTGTAGTGGTTGGAGCCCAAGATAACTCTCTAACGGATCTGCTGATTCGGTCCAAAATTTTGCCATCGTAATATTTTGTCCAAATTTAGTTTAAGTTAGAAGATAAGCCATATCCACTTCTTCAGGTATCTCCCACACAAAAGTTCAAACATGTTCGCACGATAATACTTGAAGGGAGTGACCGATTTGGTCCATACTTTACACATCATAATATATCTACCCTATATAGATCAGGTTCGAATATGGACTATATTTGACCAATCCTTTGGATACCTTCCACTCAAAATTTTGGATAAGTTCACTTTAAGACCTGATCTCGAATCACTTTGATTTCTGTTGAAGCAACTTGCATGCGCTGCCTCAATTACGACGGTAAAATTTTTTTCAGAGGCAAGTCCATACTTTTTGAGAAAACAGACTGAAAGATGCAAAAAAAAACTCTATGGCACCATAAATAGTGGTTGGAGAGCACGATAACTCTCGAACTGATCAACCGATTTGGTCGAAAATTTGGCCTTCGTCATATTTTGTCCAAACTTTGTATCAGTTCTAAGATGAGCAATACCGGTCCACAACTTCCGGTACTTCCCCCCAATACTAAAAAAGAAAAAAATTTTTTGAAATGAAATTCGAAAATATCTAATGTTGGAAATATCGATAGTTTGCTAGCTCTGCTGTATTGGCTATACAATGACATCAGTATAGTTAAACGTATCTAGAGACGAGGGCTCCTAAAAAAGTTTCTGACTTAATATTAAAAACACAAATATTTATCATCAAAACTAGTTTTTTGTTTTCTAAAGTATTCTCCAGCATGACTTATGCACTTTTGCAAGCGATCAAACCTATTGTCGAAACACTTTTTCCTCAGAATTGACCGTCCTACGCTAAAGTGGAATAGTCGACACATTCTCAGTTTTGCCGAAGAAACAGGCGACCATTTGCTTCGAAGTGCATGTACAACTCTCCCATGTACAACTCTCGTTGCGTTTGGATCGTATTCGAAGACCTACATGTCCGATTACTGTTTTGTTTCAGGCACGTAAGCATAGATCCATGATTCGTTACCTGTGACGTTGCTATGCTGGCGATCTTGCATTATCCGTTCACGCACAGCTTAATTTTTGCTGGCATAACACCCGTTTTTAGACGCCCCTCCTGACTCTCCTTTTTTTAAGCGAGTGTCGGCCACGATTGAATTCATTAAACCAATTTTTCACAGTGCCATGGGAACGAGATTTGGCTGAAGTCAAAGGAGCATATGTTGACCAATACTATTAACCTTCTTATTATGTTATTTGTTGTATTTATTGCGGTGCCGAGGTAGACGAAGTCTTTTACTACCCCAAAATTATACTACCTCAAATTATATATTCGATCTGTTCGTTGATGAAAGTTTCAATTCACATAGACTGAGGGTATATCTCTGTCGGTAAAACTGACTGATACTTTTTTACTTGTTTTTTTTTTTTAAATTTGGAAACCCCTTAAAATTTGTGTGACAACATTGAATTCTTGGCATATGATCTAAGAAAACCTCGTGCATTTTCAGACAAAACAAAAGACTTAAGCAGCAACCCTGACAAACGATATTTTGCACTTCCTGCCTTGGTTATTATTTCTCATACCGGATTTAACTCAAATTATTACCTATTTTTAACTAATTCAGAGATCTTTATACTTCCGTCAATTTCGTTATACGCTCTTATTTTCTTTTTTTAAGGAAATTTGATATTTATTTGTAGATCAACCTACAACATGCGGTAATAAACAAAACAAAATCTAAGATTAGTGTAATTTGATCTTAATTTGAACGATCTATTGTTAATGGTAAATGAAAAATTAGCTCTAAAGACAAGAGAATAATTTCATCGGAAACCAAATCTTGTTAACAAACAACACAACAGACGTCACAATGTCTCCCACAAAGAAAAAAATAAGTTCCTTACATTTTTAGGGTTCTCTCGTTTTTTTCTTTCGAAAGAAAAAGAAAATAAAAAATCCATGTCAAGTTATAACTCACTCTCTCACTAATTCACTCTCTGTACATAAATAAAAACATGTGTCCCCCCGGTATCGGTATTACATGACTGTCTGTCTGCCTGCTTGACTGTCTGTCGTTTTTTCTATCTATCCATCGATATTTGTCTTTTTCTGCCCAGACATAGAGGGACAGACGTCGTCTTTGTGATTAGATAGATTAAATGCGGTGGATAACAAATAGCTTCAACCCCATAAGCTTACTGACTGCTGATCGAACTTTTGCCATCTACATAACACATCTAATAAAACAACAAAAATTTTTCTGCAGTTTGTTAGACCAAACAGCCAAGTAATGCAGTCAGCCACTAATTCACACAATCCGACAAACTTACAACTTCAAAAGGAGTAAAGAAAAATAGCGGGGTTGAAGAATGGTCGTTACATGGCGGATGGACAAACTATGAAGTTGGAAAATTAAAAGCCAATCATGATCATGATTTATGTTCAACATTGAGGTAATGTAATCTGAGGTTTCGGTTGTTGTCTTTTCTTGACTCTCTGTTTGTTTGATCCGCACATAAAACAAATAAGCGGTGAATATGGTCAAATATATTGTCTAACAGCAGTTCCACCATCGTAAAATGTTGTCGAAATGGATTTTTAATTTACCTCCGTTTTTTGTGTGGCTATATTGTCTTTATGAAAGGAAAAGAAGGAGGAGGGGAGGATAGAGAGGAGGGTATACATTTTATATTTGAAATCGATACCAATAGAATACGTCAGAGGTTTCAATGTGGAAGTTTCCTTCAATCGAGTTGTTGTAGTGATCCGTAATGACAGTTAGAAATAAATCTTCGAGAAAACCTATGGACCTATCTAAAGAACATTGACTTCGCACAGTGATTCAGACTTTGAGTTTAATGGGTAAAATCACAATTTTTTGTTATCACCGGTATGTGCCATTTAGATATGTAACACGGTTATGGTTGCGGTTTTGTAGTTAGTTGGAGGTTAAAATATCTGGTCTCCACTTTCACGTCTTTAGATCAAAACCTTACTACAATTCAAATAAATACTAATTTTTTGACATCAGCGTTATCTACGCCCATGCCCCCACAGAAGACAAGGTCGAGCAGACTTTAGAATTTTTTATAGTAATCAAGCGTTGGCGATCTAGCTGTTTTAGTTGTGTATGCCTTGGCACCTATAGCAGTACTTGCCACATGTACATTAAAAATTATTGATAGAATAATGAAGACCTGGCGATCTCTCAGGATAAGGATAAGGCCAATATTGGTGCAAACCAGTCTACGGCTGACAGAACCGATGTTAAGGGTGGGGACGACTTACACATTACTCTTAATACTATAAAAGATAGCTTAGAGCAACAAAGTGGATAAAAAAGGAAAGAATTATTCCAGAAAAGCAGAATCAGGACGTATCCCCGGTGGACATGTTACTCAATTTGTCCTTGACCGACGACGAGCTGGACATCAGGGTGATCCCAGCCAATTCTAATAAGGAAGATGAGAGTAACATGGTTTATGGAAATATGAACTGAGCACCTGATCAGCAATCCGAGTTCCAGCTAATCATATATCTACGCATGCCGGGAATAAATTTCTGAGGCAGAATGTCATAGAGACATTGACTGAAAGAAAATTCGAAACAAAATACCCTCATGTACCTCGACGCAAGCTCTCCAGGTGATAAGATTTTCCTCCAATATCCTGTAGCTGCTTAAGCAAAATCCTTTAAAACATCTGCTGCGATGGCAAAAAAGTAGAGAAGACGAAACCTACTGCCTTAAGCAACGTGGTGGAGTCAAATTCGACTCCGAAGCCGGCTAAAGAACCTACCCCGAAACCAACCGGCAACCGTAAAGGAGATCAATTGATTAAGGGGTCTGTTTCTAAGCCCGACTCAAACCCGAAAGGCAAGTGTAGAGCAGAACGACAATCAGTTTCAGGAACTCCAACAGGCTCAAACAAAAATCAAGGTGGTTGGACCGACTAAAAAACATCATCTTCTGAGAAGACAAGCTTAGAGGAACAAAGTAGACAACTAACTGACTAGAAAAGCAGAACCAGGACATATCCTGCAGGACATGTTACTCAACCTGACCTTGACCGACAACGAGCTGGAAATCACGGTGATCCCGGCAAAGTCTACTAAGGAAGATGAGAGTAACATGGAGCATGTAGGTATGCATTACGGTATCCCAGTTCCAGCTGGTTATAAATCGACCTATGCCGGTAATAAACTTCAGAGGCAAAATGCCACAGAAACACCTCGACGAGAGCTCCAGGTGGATAAGATCTTCCTCCAATACTCCGTAGCTGTTTAAGTTAAATCCTTTAAAACGGCGATGTCAAAAAATTGCAGAAGACGAAACCTACTGACTTAAGAAACGTGGTGGAGTCAAATTATGCTCCGAAGCGCGCTTTAGAACCTACCACTAAACCAAACGGCATTCATAAAGGACATCAACCCCGAAAGACAAAGGTAAAATGGAACGGCAATCCGTTTCAGGAACTCCCACAGCCTGTAAGAAAGTCCAGGTGGTTGGACGTACTAAAGGCATCATCTTCTGATAAGACAAACAAAGCTCCGCTGCAAAACACTTCTCTCAAAAAGACGATGGTTTCACAGGCAGCAATGCAGCCGTCCTTAATCAGAAAGTATCTTTGGAAAAACCGACCTGCAAGGTGTGTGGACAAGGACGAAAAAAAAACTATATGCCAGACCCACCCCAATGATGCCCGGTGTCGACTTTCGAGTGACAAGTATTGACAGATCTGGCCCTGGTGGGAGAATTAGAACAGTCAGTGGTTGCTAGGTGAAAATTATGTTCGAAGAGTCATTGTTTCTGCGGTTGTAAATCAGGTAAATCAGCGTCTTGCTTCAATGGCTAGATTTCCTTGTTCAGGCTGTGCCGTCTTCATATCTGAGATCCAGAAAGGTGTTACCAGCATTGCTTCCCCCACCTATCGTGGACAGGGAGCTCATACTGAAAATACTGGAGCTTCAGAATCCAGATGTATTTACTACTTGAATTTTTGGTTGGGATGGATTCAATTTCATGCCGAAATTGGGAAGAAGAATGCCTTCTGCGCAAAAGTCGGAGAATTTCCTCGTGTGACAACGGAATGAGACTGAGTGACATACTAGCCCACTTCACTCAACATGCCCAATCAATAATAAAATAATATACTAAAAACACTTCTCGTTCGAATAATAAATCAGCACAGTGACCAGATATTTCCCACTCCATGCAATCAGCCACAAAATTCGTACTTGGATACCAGGGGCCTCTACCAAAGAACCAATGGTATGGCGTAGGTAGTGGAAGATACCAAATAACGTTCCTGAGCGGTTTTAACAGGGCGAAGCCCTCTTTCGTCTCAAATCGACACCGACCTTCCCTATTATCACTGGAGAACTGCCTTTAACACCCGGTAGAGGTAGTGAGCTAACATGCGAAACTCGTTCCGATAAAAACTTGGACGATTTAAGAGCCATGATCTGCGAATTCTGACTCCTTACATACATGGTAAATACAAAGCTGATATTATCGTCTTACAGGAAGTAGGATGGAATCGGGCAGATATAAAGATCACAAACGATTGCGAGCTCTATTATATCTGCCATGAAATAAAACATGAGCCAGGGTTTGGACGTATGGTAAATCGGAAACTTAAAAACCTACACCCCAGATTTACTCCGGTAGATGAAAGGAATTGAATCAGTTTTACACGGATTAGTAGCACGATCTAACACAGGACGGAATCTGGATGTTGAGAAGCTGAAAACGCAACATATAGCACATGCCTACTCTGCTCAACTGACCCATATGCTGGAAAGCGGCACTCCTTGTCCCGATAATGAGGAATCGCAGTGGCAAAGAATAGCCCACTCCCTTCAAACTGCGGAAAAACCACCCCCTAAAAATCTGTGGTATGATCAGGAGTGCCGTAAGGCTACTGAAGAGAAGAACGCGGCATACAGAGCAACCCTGTAGGCAGTAGCAACACGAAGAGCCAAGAAAAAATATCGGGATTAGAGGAGAAACGTATTTTCAGAATGAAGAAGAAAGTGCATGAGAAACGTGAGCGTGAGCAACTCATGATGTTCAGGAAGTCCGAATATTTTACCACAGTGTAAAACACTAGATTGAATTGTATGGTATAGGCACTTTCTCCTGCAAAGATGATGAAGGGAATCTTTTAACTGATGCAGATAACGTACTGAGAATCTGGAAGGAGCATTTTATAAAGCTTTTCTATCGAATATGGGCGGCGATGATGCAGCAGGAGCTGATTTTCTGCCTGCCGAACTGTTCAAGGCTTATTTCCATATAAGGGGTATGCACCAGTTGATAAGCAAGATTTGGCTGAAACAATTCATATTAAATGATTGGTCTGCTGTATCCCGTGCGCAAGAAAGGAGACAAGATGATTTGTGCCAACTACAAAGGCAGAAGTCTCCTACCCATTGCGTAAAAAGTTCTGTCGGACATATTGTGTGAACGGCTAAAATCTATGACCAATGGAATAATCGGGTCCTACCAATGACCTGAGAAATCTATAGTAGACCAAATCTTCACTCTACGCCCAATCCTAGAGAAGACCATGAAAAACAGATCAACACATACCTTTGGTCAATGGAATAGTCGGGTCCTACCAAAGCGGTTTTATACCTAGAAAATGGACAGTAGACCAAATCTGCACTATACACCAAATCCTAGAGAAGACCAAGAGCAGACACAAGATCAGGAGTTAAAATATGAAAAAACCTCTCGGAACCTTTTAGCACAAAACGAGGTTTCAGACAAGTTGACAGTCTATCAAGTGACCTATTTAACATCCTACTAGAACAGGTCATAGGATGTAATACGGCCAGAGAAATAGCAGATAGTGTTACTAGCGTACCCAGATGACACCGACATCATAGGTCGATCATTGGACGTTGAAAATTACAAATTTGAAGTAGTTACTGACTTTACCTCCGCACCGACATAAATAAAACAAACAACATCTTTTTTGTTTAAAAGCAAAACCAACTCTCGTCAAACCAAACTTACACTCACCAGACTCTGACATTATCAGTACTTTTGTATGGATCCAAAGCGTGGGTACTTGCGAAAGTAGATGAGGCAGAGCTTCCCAGCAGAAAAAGTCCTCCCAAAATCATGGGTTTTGTAAGGGATTTTTGGCAGCCGTAACTACTCGCAAACCCCCTTTCTTCCCCATTATTTTTACAAGGACATGTCGCACTCAGTTTGTAGTTATTTTATGACCACTAGAATAACTAGTTATTCTGTGGCCACTAGAAGTTGAAAAGTAAGTTGAAAAAAATTATATTTTTAGAACAGTTGATGTAGAGATTTTTTTTAATTTCATCACACTTCTTTACTTTTATTTTATTTTATTTCGCTTGCTGTGCGAGTTGAACACACGAACCCTCTGATTTCTAGCCAAAGACACTACATACTATTCCACGCACACGAACATTAAGGGTTGCTTAAGAACTTAAATGTGAAGTACACATGTGCACCACAAACTGGTATTTTTTAATTAAAAAAAAACTCGCGTGCCGACAGTGAGCGTTGAACACACAACCTTAGGATTTATAGTCAGACACACACTCACTGTGCCACCGTCCTCATTACTTAGTGAGGAGCAAAGTAAGTAGGTTTGCCTTGTAATTTTTTTAAGAAGTATCCCATTACTTTTCAGATTACTTGTAATGGGAAAAGAAGCTTGTTTACATTACTTTGTAATGGGTTACGTAATGACTACTGGATCCGAATTTTTGCTGGGTTGGTGTGTTTGAGAGAAAAATTCTTCGAACGATTTTGGACCAATATGCGTTGATGGTAAATATCGGAGTCATATGAACCACGAACTGTTCCAGCCGATCGAAATCGATATAGTTAATTGTATCGAGGTACAACGATTGCATTGGCTGGGGCATATCAGCAGGATGGATAAAGATGTCCCCGCCAGAAAGGCATATAAGTGGGGGATACACAGTTTCCTCAAATTCAATATTGGGAGACTATGATCCTGCAATATCATTTCCAACAACGTCACAGTATCCCGGTACCCAGCAGAAAGTGATTTCTTTCTTAAGCCTTCCCAACAATTCTTTACACATGTTATTAATCTTGGACTCGATAGAACAGGATTTGAGTGCAGCCAGGCACACAAATGTTTTCAACTAGAATTTTTAATGGTTTAATATCCAGCATTGCGTTTAGCGCAGCCTGCGGTGTGTTATAACCTGAAGTCTTAACCCCAACTTTACCTATTGAATTCTTACAAGAGTAAAGTGCGATTAAACCTTTCTTTGCGCTCTCCTCAATGTTCCTATTCCATCTCAATTAATGTTCAAGGACTACACCGAGATATTTTGCTTCCGTTGAAAGACTTAAGTCTATAGCATCCAAAACCGATATTGGGAAGCTTTCGATTTTCCTTCTTTTATTGGATTTGTGCTAAGTCCGTTGAGCTTGGCTTGATCGAAATCCTCCTTCAGTATCTCATTTATAACCAAGAGCGTTGAAAGTACTCTCCCCTTAGGTGTGCCCCTAAACGCGGAAAAATATATGTTAGAAATATGTTTAAATCCAAACAAATATTTGTTTCTGTCCAAACAAATATATGTTTACATTATTTTGTAACATATCTCAATTTAATATGTTTGGGTACCAACATACTTTTTATGTTAGAACATATTTTTTTATGGGTGGAGTGGATTTTGGTCAAAGAGAGTAACAACAGGGATCTCGCAGCTGCGGAATGATGGTTTATAGTAAAGAGCTGTGTGCATGTGCATTGTTCCGATTTCGTTACGATGTCGGTACGATTGGTTTGCTGGGCTGTTATTCCCTACATCAATGTCCGGCAAAAAGGGGCACACGTGCCCTTGATGAGAATAACAACAGAACAACCACCACTCAGTCTTCGTTAAGAAGTCAATGAAGAAGGTTCTGTTGGCGGTTGTTTCAATGATTTTTAATTTTAGCAATGCATTAACGCACACGCTGTTTGTGGAGAGAGCGCGAGAGAGTCGTATGCGTGAGGCCGCAAACAATGCGCTTGTATTGGTGCCGATACCTGCCCTACATTTTCATCGATGTCATCGTCTCACCATCACATTGACAATGTATTAACAAACCACAACACCACCCCCACCATGGTCTCACGATAACTTTGAGACTTTATCAACAAACCACACACACAACAACTACCGCTGTCGCAACAATTGTTGTTAGTTAACTGACAAACCGACAAACCAAACAACTACAGTGCGTTTGGTGTCGAAAAAACAAAGTTCGTATAGTCAAATAATTCGCAACTACAAATTTGTAATTTCTTTAATATAAAGGCAACATCTAATACCTCAACCTTGCGCTGAAAGACTCAACATGTATGTACATATGATTCATATTGTTCTGCTATGCTTACAAGACGATAACAACTACAGTGAAAATCTTTAGAAGAAACCATGGTAGAACAAACCAAGTAAAGTAAGTACTACAACAAATACAACTCAACAACAACCACATAGGAATTTGTTTTTGTTTGAAAAGTTAGTGTCAAATATAAATGTAAACAAAATAAGGAAATGTCTATAAATTATTGGAATATAAAAAACTAATATTTTTCACATTTGATTGAATATTTTGGAAAACATGAATGAAAACTCGTTAGATTTTCAATTTGAATGTTTCCATATCATTCCACTAAATGCATTATTTCTCGCAGAAATTATAATTCTTGCAAATATGTTTGAGGTCGCTGGAAATTCATTGAAAAAGGAGAAGCTGCCTCAAACTGTTGTTTTTGAAATCAAAATATACACGTTTATTAGGGCTTTATTCTTTTCAAGGTTAACAAAATACCACGCATATTAATAAATATTGTACCGTTTCTACAAGCGGAGGAGGTTACATGTCAATGATATGAAGAAGTCTTTATGGAAAATAGTTTTTTTCTGATGAATAAATTTGTTCTTCAAAAAATATATACATATCCCTAAAATAGAAATAAATATATAAAATGTCGTATGGAATTTGACACTAACATTACGGTCCAGTTCAGTCAGCTGGGTATTGCTGTTACCTTTTCTTGTTCTACCATGAGAAGAAACGGTAAGTTACAATATTACAAAATAAAAGAGTTAATAAATAAAAAGCAGCAAAATTTGTCTCTGCTTTGTTTGGTGGTGTGTGGTGGTTGTTAGTCAATAAAAACAAAAACTCGCCAAAAATGTTTTTTTAATCTCTCAGAAAAACCAGTATTTTTTGGCTTTATGAAATAAATGTTTGCTGCAAAATATGTTTGGGACATACGAGTATGTTAGAGAGACCAGTTTTTTTTGTGTGTAGTAACGGATTTCCTAATGGAAACCTCTCCTAATCTTGATTTAATGATTCTGCTTTTAAGCATCTCACAGATCCACCTTGTCAGGGTAGAAAATTGATTCGAGCTTTACTTTGTTAAACGCTCCTTCAATTGGTGCACAGTGACATGGCTTGGGTATAAATATCACAGTCACCTCCCTCCATAAAACCGTACAGTTCAAGATTGTTCATAACAGTCTGGAAGAACTTTGGTAAGATAGTTCTGTAGTCGTCTACGGCTTCAGTAGCTGTAGACAGCTCTCTAAATTCCTCCCCACGAATCCCTTTAAAGTTTCTGCCTTACTCCCCTTCCCGTGACATTAAAGAGTATATTCTTGTGATGCGGAAAAGGTGCATTCATCCGATACTTGCCCTGTTATGGAAGGTAGCCGTGTTCCCCCTGTTACATATTCTAAGATTATTACTACAGTCGAACCTCGATTATCCGCAAACCTCCATTATCCGTGAAAGGAAAGCACAGAATTTTTGTTCATTTTACGAGAGGCACTAATAACCTTCTGGCCTAGGAAACACGCAGTGTCGCAGTGTTGATATGCCGAAATCAGATGAAGTCATTGGATCCCCAGTCAGGGCTGTACGGCGCATAACCCATCAATTCCACGTTTTTCCGGTCAAACAGGCGCTGGTTTGAATCGATGTGTGAGAGCTCGCATTGTCATGATGCAGAACGATTCGTGTTCTCTTGTTCGTTTTTCGAATTCCTCAGGATACTTCAGGCAAACAAATTGTAGTGTAACACTCAGAATTAAATGCCCTACATTTCCCAAGCCGTGTAGTCGCCACACGCTCAGTTTTGCCGAAAAAACAGGCGACCATTAACATTGAAGTACTTCTTACATGAACAACATTCGTTGGATAGGGCTCGCTTTCGAAGACCCCAACGGTCGATTGCTGCTTTGTTTCGGGCTTCTAAGCATAGATCCAAGAATTGTCGTCTGTGACGATCTTATAAACGTCGTTTGAAGAACCGCGATAGTTTTTATTCACAATATCTCTGCACCAATCCATAAGAGCCTTTTTCGAGCAATTGTCCAATTTTGCAGGATCTAACGAGAAAAATCCACTTGTGCGGCCATGTGTGCATGCAATATCAAATGTTGCTTGGTGGAATTAATGTTCAAGGTTGACTCTATCTTATGGTATTTATCTTATTTATCGATCTTGCATTATCCGTTCACGCACAGCATAATTTTTTCTGACACAAAAGCTGCTTTTGGACGACCCTAACGACTTTCGTTTTCTGGCGAGTGACGGCCCCAATAGAATTCATTAAACCAGTTTTTCATAATGCTATAGGATGGCCCTTTATCGACATACAAAGTTTTAATTTGATCGATGCACTCTTCCCGTGATTATTCACGTCGAAAATTGTGAAAAATGATCGGGCAAAAATGTTCACAAATAAATTCCATTTTTTTGCAAAGTGATTTTTTCAAGTCACTGTAAACAACCTAACACATGGTCGTATGTGAAACCATCCCGAGTACGCTTAGGCTAAAAACTGTCAAATTTTCCAAAAAAAATGTCAAATGACGCCTGGCGACACTGCGTGTTGCCTAGGCCAGAAGGTTTTTAGTGCCCCTCGTAGACCGATTGACCGTGAAAATCGTTATAATCCTGCATTATAATTCGTTTAGCAGTTCTTTGTAGTGGCTAAACAAGGCAGTGGCACGTGTTAATTGAGGTCAAACTTTGGTAATCTTAATTTTTAACAAAACTAAACATTTTAGGAGTGTGCCCCATAAAAAATCCGACATCGATTTTTTAAAACCTCTCTAATGAATATTATAGCTCCAGCCTTCACGACTTAGGCATCATTTTATTTCGTACAGTGTATGGATGCTGTTGTAATTTTGAAATATATATATTTTTTTTTATTATTTAAAAAAAAAATGTTTGTAAATACGTAAAATTTTGTAAGAAATTAGATTTTTGCAAATCCGTTGAGACTTTTCATAATTATTTTACCATCATCGCAAAGAGTACAAATTTTGTAAACGTTAATAGCTCAATATATTAAGCCGCGAAATTTTTAGAATTTTTTCTAATTATTAAAATTAAAACGCATATATCCGTTGCGCACAACGGTCAAAGTTAGTTACAAAAACAGATTTGGAATGACGATTTTTTTCTTAATCTATACATCAAAAATCATTGATGTAGTACCAACATTTTTTTGCTGATTTTTTTTTTGAAATAGAAAAGACAATTTTAGAAATTTTTCTTGATATATCTCCAGAGTGTTTTCAAAGTTTCGAGCCTAGATTCCTGTAATTTGGTATTGTGTGTTGTCCGAGGATACAAAAGCTCAATTCGAAAAATTGTAAATATTGGTCTTTGTTCTGAAAAAAACTACGATGACGCTTCATCATGTGAGCTCTTTTGAAGGATTTTGCGGGTGTAACATTGTATTTTGAAATTCCAATGGGTACAAAACCTCCACGCAGAATATTATCAATATAAAGTGATTTTCATCAGTTAATATATTCTACACTTCCAAGTGGATTAGTACGAGGGGTACAAAAAACCTTCTGGCCTAGGCAACTTGCAGTGTCGCCAGGTGTCATTTGTCATTTTTTGGAAAGTTTTACAGTTTTTAGCCTAAGCGAACTCATATCAGTTGTGTTATTTACAGTGACTTTAAAAAAATCACTTTGCAAAAAAAAAAAAAATGTAATTTACTTGTGAACATTTTCTTCTCATAATTTTTCATAACATTGGACGTGAATAATCACGGTAAGACTGCATCGATCAAACTAAATCTTTGTATGTCGATAAAGAACCATCGTATTGGACTATGAAAAACTGGTTCAATAAATTCAATCGTGGTGGACAATCGCTAAAAAAAAGGACGTGAGGGTCGTCCAAAAACGGCGTTTGTGCCAGAAAAAAAATTAAGCCGTGCGTAAACGGATATTGCAATATCGCCATGTTAAATACTGTGAGATAGAAGCTTCCTTGGGCATTTCTTCTACCAACTAACATTTGATATTGCATGAACACCTGGTCGCAAATATGGATTTTTCTCACTGGATCCAGCTAAATTGGTCTATCTAAAAAAAACGATCGCGGTGCTTCAAACGACATTTATAAGATCACTACAGACGGCGAATCTTGGATCTATCCTTAGGAGCCCGAAACAGAAAAGGAATCGACCGTTTGGGTCTTCGAAAGCGAGCCAAATTCAACGAAAGTAGTTCATTGAAGAAGACCTTCAAAGCAAATGGTCGCCTGTTTCTTCGACAAAACTGACCGTGTGGCGACTATACGGCATGAGAAATGTAGGACGGTTAATTCTGAGTATTACACTACAATTTTTTTGCCTGAAGTCGCCTGAGGAATTCGAAAAACAAACAAGAGAAGACGAATGGTTCTGCATTACGACAATGCGAGCTCTAAAACACATCGATTCAAACCAGCGTCTGTTTGATCGGACAAAACTTGGAATTGATGAGTCATGCGCCGTACAGCCCTGACTGGGGATCCAATGACTTTATCTGATTCCAGCGCATCAAGAAAAAAAGCGTGGTCAACGATTTTCATATGTCAAACTGTTCGGAGTACGCTTAAGCTAAAAAGGTCAAACTTTCCAAAAAAAAAAAAAAAATCAAGTGGCGCCTGGCGACACTGCGTGTTGTCTAGGCCAGAAGGTTGTTTAGTGCCCCTCGTACTTTCATAAACGAAAGGAATCATATTGTTCTTATTTATTTCAATATAGTGCTGGTGGATGGTATAAAAGGTTCGGCCCGCCCGAACTTAACTCCGTACTTACTTGTTAAAATTAAAGACCAGTTCGTAGTACACTTCGCCTATTGTTGTTATTTTTTGTGCAGTTGCAGGCTGAGGTATTTGTTTTTCGGTAAATCCGGCTGAATACGTTTTACTTCTTATTTAACATTTCGGATTCCTTCTCTCTAAGAATTGCTCTACTTCGCTCATTAACTTTCTATCCGGCTATCTGAATTTAGTCCATGAAAATCAATACAATGTCTTATTATTTGAATATTTATTGATCTGACTTTAAATATCTGCAGAATTTATGTTAACAACGATAAAATGTGATAAATTTACATGGTGTCGGTGTCTAAACATTTAACAATGTTCGATGTTAAAATGTTGAAATTTAAAAGAAAAAGGCAACTAATGCCATTGCCACACAACTGATTGACATTGGACAGTGGTTCGGTGGTGGTTAAATATTCACAGGAGATATTCTGTTACAATACAAGTCCGCTTCCATTTAAGAACTTCTTTAAAGCAGATACAATTTCAAATCAAATCATTATTCATTTATTTACATACAAGTTGAACGGCATAAAACATGTGTAGTTTTGTAAATTCAAGTGGTCATAATGTTGTTGTTGTTTTTATTCTTGTTGTTGATGTAGTCATCGAAATGAGCAACTAAGTGAATAATGGAATCCATTCAATATTCATGGATAATTTAAGTTTAATTGTGAACATACACCGGCAATAATGATTAGCCACCATAATGCTGATAGGAGGCAGTTAGCGGCGGCAGTGGTGGTGGTTGTAGTTAAGTGGCTGGCAAGTTGGCCGGCTGTTTGACATGTTGCCAGTTACGCATTTTAAGACCAAGTCACTGAGAATGCCACATAAAACTATCGAAAAATGCAAATGTAAATAATTGAGCAGCAGACGACCACAGCATCTTCGGACATACGAAACATGAAGAAAATCCCGTCTATCAGGTCTTCAGAAGAACATGCAAATGCGTTTTGCTACATGTTGTTGGTGTTTTTGTTGTTTGAACTCATAGAATGTTAGTCTGCTCGGCTGTCTGTAGTCGAAATATTTATCTAACACATTAACAACTAATTGTGGTAAATGAGAAATGTTATGAACTTTTGCAAAACAAAAAAAAAAAAAAAAAAACAAGTGGCAGCGCGGCAAATGCCTTCTTTACGCCTGCCTTGCAAGAGGCTGAAGAGAACAGAGGGAAGAATATCAAAACAAAACTAACCCAAAAATCCCACACGCAATCAATGAATGAATTTGTAGCTCGTTTGTGGTTGCCTTTTTTTGGAGATGTCCAAAACAAACATCGTGGCAAGAAGATATGAGATGCTGCAATAGAATGGAAAATTGAAACAATAAAAGAACGACTTCGAGATACCCTACCAAATAGTAAAAACACACTGCATTGCCTAAAGGAAACATAAAAACATAGATGTATACCGGGGCTTGCATAAGCGGACCTACTAACCAGTAACCATTCTAACCGGTTTTAAAATGCCAAAGTGCAGGACTATCCTGGCACATGTTTCAATGCAAGTGGATCCTGAACTCCCATAGCTGTTTTATGGGACCTATTTCTAAGCTTCACATTGTTTATTTTGTTACATTTCTTTAATTTTGTGGGAACAATTTTTACAAAAGTGAAAAATATAGAGCCGAAACAAGTCCACCTCCTTTACTGGTGTAGTGGATTAAAAAAAAAAAACAAAAACAACCAAAAAATAGTCGCCACCACTAACCATGGCTTGTGCTGTTTGGGGTGTTGATGCCATTTGTGGAGATGCCCCAACATCCATTGACTGTGGCGCAGCCAGCCAATGATGATAATGATATTTCAAAGTTGCTTTGGCTTAATTAACATTTTTTGTTTTTGTTGTTATTTTTTCAGATTTTTTTCTATGTCTGAGATTGTAACATATGTGACCCAAAAACCGAAAATCTAAAAATTATGTTTGACTTTTTTTGCAGTTGAATTAATTTTGTCAGTGCGGGGGGTTCAATGTTTTGTTGTTGTATTCCAATTTTTTTGGTGGATAGTTTTATAAAATGGACATTAGTTGTTTTGGATTCCCGGCCACTACCACCACATGCTGTGATAATTGTTTGTGATGACAATGTCTGTATTTATTTACACGGGTAGAATATTTTTTCTAATTTGGAAATATGTTTTTTTTCCTGTTGATTTTATGTGAATTTGTAATAAGTTCAGTTGATTGTAGAGACGCATATACAAATAAAAACAAAAGACTTGAGCAACGAACTTGTTTTCCAATTTAGTTTTTTTGGGAGGAAATGCCTGGTGCGTTAGCATCCGCAATGGAAACATTTATTCTTTCTGATTGTGGTGTTACCTAATTTAATAACAACTAGAATATGTGGATGATTATGGGAGGTCAAGAGCACTGGCTTGTGGAGATTTAAGTTAGAAATATGAATATGCTAACTATGCAATACTAAAAATAATACAAAATCGGGTATACCATCCATGAAAGAGGAGTGATAAATAGAAGACGCGTACACTAGGATTCGAAAATTTATACTTTAACTAAATAAGAATCATTATTTCAGCAATATTGCCGAAGACACTCCGAGCAATATTTTGTGGAAAACTTTAGCGATATATTCTACAAAAATGTCGGTCATAACAATTTACTATGGGCATCACATAGCTAACTAATATATCCCACGAACTTCCTTGGAGAGACTAGTCTCATTTCAATAAGTGTTCCCTGATTCGTATTAGGTTAAGTATCGAATTTTGGTCTAGTCGAAAACCCATCTTAAATTTTTATGTCCGTTATTTTTGTAGAAGATAAAAACCTATTTCAACCTTTTATGGAAAAATGAACCAAAAAGACCCCTCCAGTGATTTTTTAGCCACATTGACATATTCTTGGTTTTCTGTGTAAATAAATTAAATAACTAAAATTGTCGACATATGTCCAAATTCCGGTGTAGCCATCATACAACGGTACAGAAATTTATTCAATTAGTATATTTATTTAAAGATGTTAAAAAATTCTAGGTACCCAACAAAGGCAATCCCACGGCAGCTGTTCTGTGTACCGATTTTACCCGTAGTCACACGTTTTCCGGGGAATGCCAACCGTGTTCGTGTTTGTTTCATTTTTCTATTTCAACTTATCCCGGAGGACCTAATACGGATTTCACCTGCGTAGGGACTGAGGAAAATTCTGCACCATATGGATGTATTCAGTCTGTCATATCCGCCACGCAGAAACATCGGTTAAATGCAACATAAATATGTAGGCAATGGGTGAACATAAGGGGTGGCTCCACCCTAGTGTATTTGAGAGACTACAGCTATAGGGGGTATGTGCGATCATGCTGCACTAACATTATTGAAGACTATAGAGTCGAAATCATGACAGGCTCCACCGCAGTAACCCCAATAACGATATGGACGCCGCAGTTCAAATCACGTGTTGCTGTTCCTACTCATGAAAATGAATCCTCTCTACAATTTAGTTGCAATGGCCTCCGAGGCAAAATTGAAGAAATAGGAAGAACTTATCTCGGTTGAACATGGATCACTAGAGCCATACATTGAATGTATTGCGTTAGCAGTCAATAGCTGTACTCCAGCATGTAGGTCTAACATTAGCCCGCTATTGGAAGACAATTACTTCCTGGTACTAGGGGATTTCAAAGCATATAGTGAATTTTTCCGATCTAATAGCCACCAGAAAATAGGACCCCAGAAATAACCATCGTGTCACCTGGTCGACAAATGACGTCAACTGATAACAAGAAAGCGGAATTTTATGCAACCCCTATTTTTGGTCCGATTGATGTCAAATTTTGGGACTGGGCATATTTTGGGCTTCTGATTAAATTGCAATCGAAACATATGACATATGCAAAATGCATAAATTTTTGCCTATGCAAAATTTATGCATTTAACATATTTTCTTACGCAACAAATATTTCTATAATAGGTACAAAAATGTTTGTATGTACAATTTTTCTGTTTAAAATTGTTTTCAGACAAGTCAATAAAATAGAGAAATGTATAACCAAAGCCACAACCTTCAAAATACCGGAAATCGGGGGTACCGTTCTATGGGGGCCATATGAAGACGTGGACCTATAGCGACAAATTTCAATAGGATTGTTTTATACCTCCAAGGAAGACTTAATACCAAATTTTAGCCATTTGGGAGGTATATTGAGACCACAACCTTCAAAATACCAGAAATCCGGAGGTACCGTTCTATGGGGGCTATATGAAGACGTGGACCTATGTATATCGACAAATTTTACGTGGAAAGTTTTATACCCCCAAGGAAGACTTAATACCAAATTTTAGCCATTTGGGAGGAATATTGAGGCCATAACTTTCAAAATATCAGAAATCCGGAGGTACCGTTCTATGGGGGCTATATGAAGACGTGGACTTATATCGAGAAATTTCAGGTGGAAAGTTTTGTACCCCCAAGGAAGACTTAATACCAAAGTGAGGCCACAACCTTCAAAATACCGGAAATCGAGAGGTACCGTACTATGGGGGCTATATAAAGACGTGGACCTATACTGACGAATTTCAGGTGGAAAGTTTTGTACCCCCAAGGAAGACTTAATACCAAATTTCAGCCTTTTCGGAGGGATATTGAGGTCAGAACCTTCAAAATACCAGAAATCCGGAGGTACCGTTCTATGGGGGCTATATGAAGACGTGGACCTATACCGACAAATTTCAGGTGGAAAATTTTATACAACCAATGAAGACTAAATACCAAATTTCGGTGGGATATTGAGGCTACAACTTTCAAAATACCGAAAATCGGGAGGTAGCTTTCTATGGGGGCAATATGAAGACGTGGACATATACTGACAAATTTCAGGTGGAAAGTTGTATACTCCCAACGAAAACTTTATACAAAATGTCAGCCATTTAAGTGTGATGTTGAGGCCACATCCTTCAAAATATCGAAAATCGGGTGGTACCGTTCTATGAGAGCTATACGAAGACGTGGACCCATGCGAAAAAAATTCAGGTGTAAAGTTTCATACCCCTAACGAAGACTTTATACCACATTTCAGGCATTTCGGTGGGATTGTTAGACCACAAATCCCTGTATATATTTTTGCTTATGGTTTTGCATATGCTCATTTTATGCAAATATGTAAAAATATGTCAAAATATGCACGATATGCAAAATGTGCAAAAATTTCTGGGCCTAATTCGTTTTATTTTGTGATAAAACTAGTTTCTGTCTAATCAGATTTTCTCTACGACCATCCCAACAATATATGCATTTGCATAGGATTCCGCTGTCTACTGATAACCTATAATTTTCTTGGGTCACATCATCATTTTCCATGAAAAAGTTAATTGCCAAAATTTCAGAGAGTTTGCCAATCAGAGAACTGTCCAACTCTTTTAACGTTATCACGGTGCTCTTGAAGCAACTTTAAATGGTAGGTGCTTTCACCTGGGAAGTTTGTGCGGATTCTGAAACTACCAATGTTCATAGATGAGAAAAATCAAAAAACAAAAAAATATATTTTTTAATTAATTAATTGGATTAATGGAGCTAACATGGCCTAAGGAGTTTTGTATTGAAAAATGAATTCTAGCGAAATACCACACACTCAACCATTACGCTACGATCGTTTCGCCTGGTGGTTTAAGCCAGGCTCATCAGGCGTATTTGAATGCTAATGGCTAAAAGACAAAGGCTGATTTTGATAACTTCTATTTATACAAACATTTTTACAAATTTGTAATTATGAAGTATTTATTGAAGTCTTTTTCTTTATCAAGTCACCCTAGTGTCTTGTCTAGGAATCATTTTCTCAATACATACACATATACAATCGAAGGGGGGTTTCCTTCATGAATTGTAATGCCTTCAGTTTTTGAAGTTTTGGATATCATGTCGACTAGTTTGTTGATATGATACATTGGCAGTGGCTTAGAACGCTGAGGTCTCGACAACATTGTCTGTTTGTTGGAGAGGACCCAGGTTCAAACCTCAGCCGGGGCAGCCGGGCTCTGCTGTGAATTTTTTTTATTTATTATTGTCATTATCGCCGGAGCGCTTTTTAAATAAATAAAGCAAAATCGTGAAAGCCTAAAAAAACCCTAAAAATGTCAACTTGAATCGCGATTTATTTAAAAAGCGCTCCGGCGATTTTTGTTGTTTATACTTTGGTTGTGTATTTTTTATACCGGGCTAATTCGGTCAAGTGTTTATGAAGTAAATAAAACTAATTTATTTCATTTTATACTCAACGTTTCGTTGGGTTAATTCCAACTTCTTCAGGAGCCTTTATTGAAAATCCTGTGACAAAAACATGTAATTTATTTCCAAATCCTATTCTGAGTTTAGTTTAGTTATTACTTACAATTAGTTTCCTTTCATATTTCATGCAAATTTTTTTTTTTTTTTTTTGCTTATTATAAAAAAACTGGACTTCACAACACAGAATTTGTATAAATATAAAAATAATCACGAAAAATGTAAAAAATATATTGCAAAAAATAATAAACTTAAACTAAATCACAGAACCGTAGTTTTCAAATTATTGCAACCGAATATTGATGTTTTGTGTTGTCTTTATCTTCTTTTGTATTGATCGAATTATGCATCCTCTCCTGTATACGTAAACTCTCCAGAGTGTATCTTTTGTTTTCTATTTTCTCTTTGTCGAGTATTTTGACATTTTGAAAGTCGGCAACATGTCCCCACTGTTTTATATGTTGGGCTAATGCCGTGTTTTCTTTGCCTTTTCTTACATCTGATTCATGCTCACTAAGTCTAACACTCAGCATTCTCTTCGTCGTACCAACATATACTCTATTACACTCCTCTCCTTCTCTGCCCATGCATTTTACTTCATATACGACATTGCACTGTTTTGATTTCTCCGTTTTCTTTCTTCTTGAGAATATATTGTACAGTGTGTTGTTGGACTTATAGGCTATTGATGTGTTGTTGTCAATTATCATTGTTGCCAAAATGTTGCTGTCTGTCAGTTTTGGAATGTACGGTATACTTATAAAATTTCGTTCGTTTTCTAATATCTTTTCTTTTGTATTTCTTTCTACATTAGTGGTTTGTTGTTTTATAAGTTTGTTTATAATATTTATGGGGTAGTTATTTTTTAAAAGTATGTTCTTAATTTTTCTTATATTTTGTGGAATGAATGTCGGATCGCTTATGTATAAAACTTTGGTAATAAGGTTATTTGCTGTGTTTATTTTCATGCTTGTAGGCTGTGTAGAGTAATAGTTGATCATGCGTCCAGATGCTGTTGGTTTTGTATACCAGTCAGTTTTTATCTTCTTGTTTTCTTTTATTATGTTCATGTCTAGATAAGGTATTTTATTGTTATTTTCCATTTCCACAGTGAATTTGATTTTGTTGTGGTAAGAATTTAGTAGATGCATAGTTGCATCTACATGTTTTTTATTTAGAATTGCGAATATGTCATCCACATATTTGCACATAAATCTTATTTGAATTCCTTTGGCATTGAGTTCTGAGTTTACATTTTCTAGCAATGTGTCCAATACGATATCCGCAATTGTTGGTGATAGGGGATTTCCCATCGGCATACCATACGTTTGATGGTAAATTTTTCCATTAAATTTGAAGTAATTATTGTCTATGATTTTCTAGTTTCTAGTTTCAGAATCCGCACAAACTTCCCAGGTGTAAGCACCTTTCATTTAAAGTTGCTTCAAGAGCACTGTGTTATGGAAGGAGCACTTTTTCACTGCGGTCTATGGTTGAAGTAAGACCAATTTTTTCAGTAGAGACGGCGGAGCTAGTCGATGAGCATGAAGTGCTTTTTCGAATCAACCCTAATAACCTTGCAATAAGTCTGCATAAGCAAACAAGTGAGCAAAGGCTATAGTCGGGACGGGGCCGACTATGTGATACCGTACACCACTACCCCTGTGCATGCATAAGCTTTTCACTGCTAAACTTTTATTTTAGGGATTATTATCCGACTATCACCAAATTCAATATGCTTCTTCCTCTCTGGGATAAAAATTGCGAATGTAACGTAATTGCAAAAAAAAAAAAAAAAAAAAAAAAAAAAATGGAAAATTGAATGCATTAGAGACTATTGAAATATCTTCCTTGTTTGACCACCTTCACCAACCAACTCTGGTTGCCAGCTGACATCATGTGTCAGACAAAGTGGCACGATGAAAGTGTGTCATTATTCGTTCATTTTGGTAGGGGCGCGGTCTCGTGGACCGTGCAAAACATAGAGCTACCAATGTGACTAGCCCCTGGTCATTGTCGAGGGCCGAATGCCACAACTTATGATGATGAGACCAGTCGGTTTTGCCCTTCCACAATCGGACTAATGTTGTTGGTACAGATATTTACCGGCGGTGTTAAGTGCTGACGGAGATTTCCTGGTGACGACGTCCAGTAAATCGTCGTCATCAGGAAATCTCCGTCCGCACTTAACACCATAGGTAAATATCTATAAGTAAATATATATAAGTGGACCGATATATTCCATATTCGAACTAAATCTATGCTTGGAAGAGTTATCGAGGAATGATATGGCCAATTTTCCCCCATAAACTAAGTTTGAATAAAATATTACTGGGTGCAAAGTTTGAACCAAATCGGTTATTTCGATTGAGAGTTCGCTCCAGGCTGCAAGTCAGACGAATAGGCCTGGGTAAATCTAATCCAAAAATCTGCAACTATTTTCGTTCAAACATATTTGGTGTTTAAAGCCGATATGTCGGAGAGGCATATCTTTATTGCAGGAGTCCGATGGGCCCACACTTTCAAATATTTGGACTCAATTTTTTGCCTATTTTCGTTTTGATATGTTTTTTTGTTATCGAATTCCATTAATATTTTAGAAATCGGTGATAAGAGTTGGAGTTTTAAAGTTAATTCTACATATGTAGAAAATATAAATCATTTTCACACAATTTTTTTAATTAATTTCTCGTTAGAGACGAGCTTACTGACCAAGATGCTTTTTGAAAAAGGAAAGCCGACGATACGAACCCACACAATCACCACTGTGTGACATGCATGTTTCGCCTTTGGTTTAGGAAGGCTCCTCAGACACATCGACTGTGGGGCGGCTTCGCTATCCTCTAACTTATTTCCTCTTTCAAATGCAAGTTGTTTTTTTACAAAGTTGAATTTTTTGTTCAAATCTTTGTATGGCTTTCATGACAAACGCTTAGCGTAGCCTTTGAAAGTTATGAGTTTGGTTCTGAACACTAACACGCCGTGACAACACTTTTTTCCATGTGTTTTTCAAGGACGTGGGTTCGAACCCCAGCCTGGCTCAAGCTGATTTTTATTTTTATTTGAAAATTTTGCCTATTAGGCGAAGGTCATTTTTTATTAATTTTTTTTGTATTAGAATTAATGCTTTGATAATAATATCATTTTCCCAAGCATGGCCTAGGTCAGTAACCTATTTCGCCAGAAAATTTCACTTCAAACCTTTTCACCCAAACATGAATGTATTATTAAATTTATTTCCAATAATCAATCACAAATCAAAATAATACACTTCACAATTTGAATTTTCAAATAAACATTAATTATGCGGTCGGAGAAAAAAAGGAAAATAATGATAGGTCAGTGTGGCGGTCTGTGTATGTGTTGCCCATCTTCAACTAAATGAATAGCCTTCAATTAAATACAATTCATTATTAATTTTCCATAGAAGTCTTCTTTCTTTTTAGTTTTGTTGAGGTGCAAAGATGAGGGACACCTTAGCTATGTTTCTCATAATTTCTCAAATAGTATGCTTGAAATGATTGATGATGATGTAATACAAAAGCGATAAAGATGACGACGTCCAAGAAGAAAAAGAAGAATATGAAAATTATATACAAAGGTTAAAATAAATTGAATGTCAGTAAAGTGTGACCAAAGCAACGGGCAGCAACACAACAGTCAATAATCCCAGCATACGCAAAACATAAATACCGAAACCGAACACACACACGCACACACAAATGCTCATATGGATGTCATAGGGAGAGCAGTAGAAAGATCAGTGTTATTACCGTAACAAACACCTCCGCAACCACGAACCAACTAATAACAACAACCAAGCAACGGCCAAACAAGCTGTTAAACAGTTATGGCGGCTTCACTAAGCAGAAATCAGCATCCATCCACAACAGCCAGCCAGCCAGCCGGCCAGTTAGGCCAGTTAATCGTCATCCCAAGTGGAAACATCTTTATGACTTTATTATTATTTACGAGACGATAAAAAACGACCCATCAATATTTGAAAAATGTTTCAACAAATGGACAGACGGAAAGACACTCTGAATGGACTAAAAGAACAAATACGCACACACACAAAGACCAAACTAGCAACAATCACAGCATCAGCAACTAGTACATTAATACATCAACAACAATATCAAATATTGGCAATCAAAATAACGTCAACAACGACCACAATGTCATATAAAACCATCAACGCCACGCCACGGCGCACCATGCCACGTTCGCAGCAAATATCAACTCTCTGCTGAATCGAATAAAATATTTGATTTTATGGATTTTTAGTAGGTTCAGATAAATTTCCTATATTAGACATCAAACTGCAACTGTGCGTATTAAAATAACATCAATGTGTCGGCAAGAGGCCACATTAACAGAGAGAGAGAGAAAAAAGTGTGTGTGCGCATGCTTGTACGCACAATGGCACCTCGGCAAATAAATAAAACGGGTCTAAGATCCAAAGTAACGAAAAAAAGAAGCCAATAAAAATATGAGTGAAAAATTATGATGTGCGCCTCACATGCGTTAAGATGCTGGTGGTTGTTTTATAGGCAAACTATTTTGTTCGTTTATGGAACAAAAGAAAAATAACAACAAAAATGCTTTATACAAAACGATATGGTGCTTTAAACGTTTTGTGATAAGCTAATAGCTATGACAGTCCATATTTGTCAATGAAACAACAACGGAATGACACCTAATTGAAGCACCTACACTTTTTAGTCAAACAAAGATAAAATCGATTGATCAAAGTTTGAACATGGGAATGTGTTGATTAATGGCGCCGTTTTCTTGTATACCGAAAAATCAGAAATCGCTAAATTTTTTTCATGTGGGATATATCACTAGGAACATAAATTTTGCATGACATGCGGCTATAACATTTCAATACAACTTCTTATATACTTACTTAGTTAGCCCTATACAGAACATTTGTCCTATAAGCCGAACTAAGAAAAGATTTCCATTTCTCTCTATTTGTTGCTTTACCTTTCCAATTTCGAATATTGCGTTTTTCGATTTCGTCTTCCACTCGTTTAATCCATCGAAGCCTTGATCTTCAAGTTCTGCGTGTACCGGTCCGTATTTCGTGCCGAGGGTATATACACGTTCATACGGGAAAAACGTGCCTCATCGAAATAATGTTTTAAGACCTCAAGTATGTTTGAACGAAATCCGTTTCAGACAATTTGGAGTCGATTTAGCAATGTGCGTCTGTCTGACTGGCTGGAGCGCACGATAACTCTAGAACAAATTAACCGATGTGGTCCAAAATTTGTCTTTTGTAATATTTTGTCCAAACTAAGTTAAGTTCGAAGATGGCCCATATCGTTCTACTCCCTCGGGTACCTCCCCTACAAAAGTTCAAAAATGTTCGGAAAATTTGTGCGCACGATAACTCTTGAAGGGAGTAACAGATTTGGTGCACACTGTGCGCATCGTGAAATTTCTACCAGACTTAGATGGGGGTCCTACCACACAAAATTTCGGAAAAGTTTAGTTTACGACCTGCTCTCGAATCGCTTTGATTCGATCTGCCCCCATACGACGTTACAAGTTTTATCAGGGCCAAGTCCATACTTCCTGAGAAAATAGCCTGAAATTTGCAAAAAAAAAACCACATCCTTATATATCTAACAGATATATATCAGGTTCAACTATAGACTAGAGTTGTGCTTTCTAGTTCGTTTAGCTGATCGATCTTTTTAGCTCAGGTCTTTTAATTGAACTAGTTCGTTCTTTTAGCTCAGTAGTTCAGTTCGTCGTTCAGCAAGCACTTTGCAATAAAACTCTCTAAAATGTTGCAAATTACCATATAGTTGGCCGAAGATCCTATAAACTGTTGATAATGAATTGGGAGAGTGTTTTGCTCGTTGGTAGAGTATACCCAGGACAGTATGACACAAGTTCTATTATTATTTTTTTTTTTGTTTTTTTTTTTGTATTTCTGGCTCATCAAATATGTGTAGCGCATGCTTTTTCATAGGAGGCGGTCTCCAGATGTTGAGAGCTTGTACTTGGAATTCTACTCCAACCGCATCAGATTCCAAGTTCAGAGATGCTTTGTCTTCATTTGTCTACTTAAATTGCCAATGTACCCTCCAGCAGTACTCAAGGATGTGGGGCAATACTTGCATGTCGCTCTTTTAGATTCATTTTCCTTAAAATACATCCAAATTCCACTATATTTTCTGTTTTCAGACATATTACTTTCTAAGAGCAAATTTGCACTATTCGATTGAGAAAAACTAGCAAAAAGGTAATTGTCTTACCCTGCGTTTACACATGACAGACAGTATGTATTAATTGTCAAAAACCCAAAACTTGCCTGTGTGACGTAGGCGTCTAGACGACTGCAAAAACAGTTGTCAAATTATGAATGAAAATCGTCGATATGCTTTTGTTTTCCGTTCACATATATTGTTTTTGTTCATGTTCTTTTGTTTTCAACACATTTCAATTATTATCTCACTTGTTTTACAAAAATGTCAAAAATTTGTTAACCTTACTATCTGTGAAAAAATGATGGACAGCTGACAAATGTATGTATGAGTTAGTAAATCAGAGTTTAAAGACAAATTGTATGGTGCAAACGCCGCTTGAAACAGCTGACATTTCTTTCGTTCTTTTACTGAGCTAATGAACTATAAAGAACGACTTCGAGTGATCTAGTTCAGTCGTTCTTTGAGGTGAGTCGTTCAATTGAACTAGTTCGTTCGCGAACTACACAACTCTACTATAGACTATATTTGTCCACCCCTTCGGGTACCTCCCACACAAAATTTCAGATAAGTTCACTTTAAGACATGGTCTCGAATCACTTTGATTTTTACTGAAGCAACTTGCATTAGCTGCCTCCATTACGACGGTAAAAGTTTTTTTCAGGGGAAAGTCCATACTTCTTGAGAAAGCAGCCCGAAAGTTGTAAAAAAACCCTGTGGCACCATATGTCTTGGTGCTTAAATTATAATTAACATGTGGATATTTACGTGATACATCTTTGGTTGACACGAGAAAGAGGGATGTTGGCAGAGTTGTGGTAGTCGGCTCGACGGTGCTCGGGTTGCAGGTGTCGGCTCGATCGTACCCAGTGGTAGTGGTTGATACTCGACTGCAGTTCTCATACCAAGCGACTCGGCTTGTTGTATTTGGGTTGATGATACTCGAATTGGTGTAATCGTGTTGCTGAGCCTTGGCTCCGGCTCGATGATATTCGGATAGATGTCGTCGGCTTGGTGTGATCGTGTTGTAACCCTCGGCTAGGTGTCGTCGGCTTATGTTGAAGACCCTCAGCTGCTGTGTTTGGGTGTAGTAGTCGAGTTTGTGATTGTGTTGGGGCCATTTGGTTTATTCAGCCTGAAACGAGAAGATGATCGTATGAAGAGGGATGCGAACTAGTCGCGGAAGAGAACTAATCGCTGATGCGAACGAATCACGGAAGCAAACGAGTCGCGGAAGAGAACGAATTGCGGATGCGACGAGTCGCTGAAGCGAACGAATCTCGGAAGTGAAAGAAGAGCGAGAGCGAAAGAATAGCCGAAGCGAACGAATCGCAGAAGAGAACGGATCGCGGTTGCGAACGAATCGCGAAAGCGAACGTGCATGTGCCTGTAAGAAAGCCATCAGTTTGATGTTTCACTCTTTGGTATAATTTTCGGACTTCATTCTGACTCGTGTATATCTTAGTTTTTTCACACTCCTGCTTTTACATTCCTATCTTTTTCCTGAGGAAAATATGTTTTTCTTGCCTATCTGGAGGTCTATTTGTCACTGTGATGATAAGTCATCGGGACGAGGAGTGCTTTGATTAAGCAATTTGCCCAGTTGAGTGGAATATGCTCAGTTGTGATTGCAGATTACCGATGTCCAACTTCCGTGTTTTGTCGGTTCGTATTTTATTTGCTACTTTTAATCGGGTACGTACCTTATGATTTGGGTAATGACAGCTATAATACTGGGCATTACATTTAGGTGTTGTTGTGACGCCTTTTCCAATCCTTCGTAATTCCTGTATGGCAGTAATATCGGCGTTGTACGAGTACATTTGCTAGTGCCTAAACTGCACCTTCTCTATAAAGAGGCCCAACATTCCATCTGCAGATTCGCAGAACATGACCCTTAAAACGTTTACGGGGGTCAGCTTTATTTTTCTTCTTTTTTTCATGGTACGATGTTTTTGCGGGGATTGGCAATTAACAGAACGCCCAACCTAAGTTTTGAACGTTCTTATGGAAGGAGGCGCGGCGCATGACAGCGACCATTAGAGAAATCTCCCTTGTCCCCTTGGGGATTTTGTGGAAACATATGTATGTATGAGTGTTCTCAAAGATTTGAAGTAAAGTGATTTGAATTGTTCAAATGTTCAAAATTCAAGCAAATAGAGCTGCAAAACCTTAAAACGGTTAACGCAACACGTGTCAGGGAAGATGTTTTTATTTACACAGTAATTTGACAGTATCTTGAATGCGATGAAGACGAAAATTGTTATATAATGCTTTCCGCGCACCAAACATAGAATGCTGTGTTTTTCATGGTATGTCCCATATGTTCTATTCATATCTAGTAGAAAGGTAATAAAATCTGTAATAGAAATGGGTCAGTATGGGAGCAAATAATTTACTATTCCTTTATTTCTATTGAGTTCGATTTATAAGGTGAAAGGAAGCTAACAAGGCAAAACTGTTCCATTAAAATTAACATAACATTTTATGTTCTCAGCTTGGCAGCATATTATGACGTTTTTGTGTATATCAGCAAAAATGTCTAAAATCGTCTTTTCCATTTCAAAAAAATCAAAAAAAATTTTTGATACTACATCTATGATTTTTGGTACATAGATTAAGAAAAAAATCGTCATTCCAAATCTGTTTTCGTTACCAACTTTGATAGTTGCGCGCAAAAGATATGACCGTTTTAATTATGCTAATTATAAAAAATTCTAAAAAAATCGCGGCTTAATATAGTAAGCTGTTATATCCAATTGTCGTTAACTGAATTCGCACCCTTTGAGAATATGCAAAAAAAATTCAAAAAGTTTCAATGGATTCGCGAAAAATTTAATTTGTTAAATAATTTCACGTATTTACAAACATATTTTTAAAACAATAGCGCTTATACTTACAAAAAAATATACAAAAAAATTATAGCAGCATCCAGACATTGTGAGGAATAAAATGAAACCTAAGTCGTGAAGTTTGGAGCTATAGTATTCGTGTTATTTGCAAAAATACAATGAAAATGTGACGAAAAAAATAAAAATTATGTTATTCTAATTTTATTTTTTTATGGTTTTATAGGAAATGTTGAAGAAAAAATGATTGAGTTCTTCGTCATTTTCGTCCAAATTTCACGCAATAATGAAGATATTCCGTTGCAACAACTTTTTCACTTATAGTTTTCCTATTGGCGAATATTTTTAGAACATTATATTAAATCACAAGGAATTCCAATTGTGGCATAACATTAAAATAATGTTATATTGAATATTACAACATTTGAAACGCATAGAAACCGCGTAATAGTGGAAATCACAAGATGCGCATCCGATTTTCCAAAACAGCGAGTCAATCCCTCTTATTTGATATACACTTTGTGAAATTCCATTTGACGACCACGATGTAGCATCAGTTGCATGTTAGGGTGCAAAAAACAGTAAAATGCCCATAATTTCCACGAAGTACATTTGCATTTTATGCGCATCCGATTTCAATGATCACCATTAAAAAATACGTCATCCTATGTCATTTCAATGCGATCCATCAAGAACCGTGGATGTAGCATCGCACTCAGTTTTTAGTAAAAATCTATTATATCTCCGGATTCGCGAACGTTTTTCAATATCTGTTTTCGCACATTTTAAATATGCGTTTCGCTCTATTTATCTAAGTAGGAATAACACATCTAAAACGCGTCTAAATACGCGATATTTTCAAAAATATTTTTTGCATATTTTCGAAATGTGAGGGGTATCATATCCGCCGATCTAGTGGATGGATTTAGACGCGCAAAGGCTTGTTAGATTCAGAACGTAAAAAAACTAAATTCACGCGGGTTTCCACTGAAATCGAAAGGCATTTGTAAGTTTTGAATCCAAAAAACTGGTTTAAAAAAAAAAATACGCACAAAAATTTCGACTTTAAACTGAGATTGTAGTGAACCTTTGAAGGCTACACGCCCGAGTTATACATCAAAAAATGCGAAATCACGAGTACTACAATCTCATAATCAGTTTTTAAACGAGTACAGTTGCGCGTTCCGATTAGAGCAAAAATTCAAAAAACCCAATTTTTCAGTCTTCAAAATGTCAGCAACCGTTTGAGATTGATGCGGTGGTTATATTAAAAAATCATACATTAGAAACTTCATCTCTGAAGTTTATTCTTTAACTTCTTCTTTGAACATTATACCCTACATTGTATTGTAAAGCCACTAATTGAAAATTGACTTAAAAAAAACTCGTTTCCTTCAACGATTTTTTTCTATTTTTTTTACATTAATATGACCACAGCTTCCGCTCAAATTATAATTTTAAGAAATCCATCGGTGAATCGTGCTAAAACAGTTTATTTTACCTAAATGCGTTCAAAAGTTATGGTATATTACAACAATTCGCGAGATACAATACCCCATACCTCAGTTTCAACAGAAGTAAATTTTCTACAAAAAGGCCGATATGCACTTAAAGGCAATTGAAATCTAATGGAGATACTACACTGAGAATTATTTTCTAATGTTAGGGTTCAGCAACACTGGCTGCATTTTTTCCATTTTATCGAAAAATCATATATACACTCTGGTTCATCTGAATAGAACCAACCAATTTGCCTGTAAATGCCGTTACATCTAACGATAGGAGAGGAATTGTAAATAATATTTTTGTGGATATGTAGAGTATATAGTAACCGATTTTCAATAACTAACATGTTTCGCACTTTTTACTCGCTTTATGAAAAAATATCAGAATATTAGCATGTTGTAATGGTTCATCAGAATAGAACCACCCTTTTCCCTATTTCGTCTGTTTCGGACTTATAAACTACCGAATGTACATTCTTTGTAATTTTGTTGTGGTTTGAACATTTTGTACACAATTCAGTATAAAATTTTAACTTTATAAATTGTTTCTACCGATATTTTTTGGAGCTCTAATTTCATCATATTTGAAGACCGTAGTACACATTTTCTGTCCAATATTTATTGGTAGAGTGCTTTTAGTTTCAATTATAAGTAGTTGTTTTAACATTTACTACATCTAAATTCTTAAGGTGGTTCTATCCTGGTGAACCATTAAAAATTAAATTTTTTTTGGAAAACAAATTTTCAAAAAATTTTCAAATTTTTTATTCAAAATTTTTTTTCAAAAAATTTATTTTTTCCAGAATAAAAAAATACTCCTTAGGGCTTCATGAAGTTGTTACAACTCTTATAAAAACTCATATATTAAAAAATTTTCTATTTGTGTGAATACGGTCTGGAAAAACACACATTTTTACCCATGTAATTTCAAAAAATTTTAAAAAGTGTTAAACGGACGGACGGGCTGGTACAAAAGTATATATGGGCTGAAAGAGGGTACTCTCGGGCATCATTCTGTGAAAACGGAACTTTGTTCCAAGCTGTTCCCTAAAAGTTCTAATTCACTAAATTTGGAATTTCACAAAAATTTAGTACCTGAGAAAAAATAAAATAGCTCACTTCGTGTAATCGATACGGTAATTAATTAAAACGACTCTTGAAGGCAGCAATCTTACCTACCTAACAAAAACGAATGAATACATATTCTGAGAAATATCTGTTTCTTTCTCCAGAAAGTTACAAAAATTAAATATTTTCTAAACTTGGGAAACATTTTTTGTCTTTAGGAGTACGTCACGCCCACACCTTTCAATATTTTAGTCTAATTTTACTTAGTTTCGATATGTTTACTACCGAATACCTTATAGAAATTAAAAATCGGTGACAAAAAATGGGGGTGTTAGCCAGTGAAATCTGTTCTGAATTCCATATACTACTGGTATCCACAGATATAGATAATTGTCCAATGATTCAAACACGACTGGAGGGAAGTCTTCTCTATGTCCTCGAAGAGCTTGACATGGTTGGCCGTATCGAAGGCCTTTGATAGGTTGGTCGCATGGCCTGTTCTAGCTCCGTCCTTGACTGATATGTGTAGATATGGCGTGTAATACTGTTGTTGTCGTACTGTGTATGTATGATGTTGGGCACCTGTAAAACTGGGAAGTAGGAGAGTAATCGGCCTGTACGATTCCCCTTAAGCTCGTCTGCTAACTTGTTGGCTTCAAGAGTAAGTTAGTTGGGAAATTTGGTATAAATTCAGGTGTTCGACCAGCAAGTATGTAGGGACCGGCTGCAGCTGTGCTACCCGAATTTCTGAGGGAATGGATAGTTCTCTAAAGCGGTGATTGGCAAATTTTCTTAAACTTTGCCAATCAGCTTTGCCATGGTTCAGAGGTTATGAAGGCGGTGGTCTTTCAACAGAGACGATGATATGAAAATGGTCTGCACCAAGGGCAATAAAGGGTTGCCAGGACACATCAGGATGCCACAATGGTTATGTCTGGAGGCTGTGGCAATCTCAACTTATCTTCTTAGGAACGTTTTTGTTCGCCGTGCAAAGTGTAAAGCTATCAATTTACTCGGCCAGCGCTGTCCTCTTATGGTCATTGCCTAGGACGGTTATTGCCCTCCTAAAGCGAACTTATATCAGGCATATAACGCAGAATACAACTATTCATCGGCGGTATATACACATTAAGTAACTCTACAGACTGGTGTATAAGGAAGGTAAGTGTCCCTTCTCTATTTTTTTACGATCCTTTCGCAAAACGTTGCAAGCTACAGATGACGGTGAGCGTAGTTTCCTGTTTCTCCGTTTCATAAAGTCTACAATTTCGCTGACTTTGTTTCGAAGACCGTTGCAATTCAATTGCAGGAACGATGAATTTTTGGGGCGCTGAACAATAATATGTCGTTTGGATGCTGCGTTTGTTGCTGGGAGACTGGTATTTCGTATTCCGTCGACGACGATGAGGCTGGAGACACGCTGGAAGATGTTCTGGAGCAGCAAATCAGAAACATAAGTAAAGTACAGCCTACGAAGTGCTCCCATTCCTTACATCCATTACATCTAACAGATGTTGACATGTGGAGGTTACGGATCTTGCAAACGGAACATATCCACAGTTCGGGGTTCTTCTCTATCTAGAACGGAAAAGAGTTCTCTGAGTCAATCCGGTGCATAGAACCGGCCGTTTGTGATTGTAGCCCTGACTACTTTCAAACCAACTTACTAACCCATTATTTTAACAAGGACATGACAATAAATCAATGGCCACGAAGTTGAAAATCTGGATTGTAGCCAAGACAGTAATTAAGAACACTCTAGTACATTGCAAAAGCATTGGAACGCTCCTTCAGGCAGTTTTGATCTTGAGACGGTGCAAAATTTTTGGAAAATATCGATAAATGACACTGTGCTACAAAAGTTGACCAGGGGCTCAATTCTGTGTCTATGATAATGTGAAATGAAAACTTTTATAAAGGAAATAACTGTCATAAAGAAAATATTTTTCATTTCAAATTTTCATAGAATAAGAGTCCAGCACCTGGAAAATATTCAAGCGTTCTGATGCAAAAATTATATCGTGTTGGGAGATAACGAAAATACTTTTGTTCGTTTTGGTCACTTCGTTTTATTGTTTCATAACCGTAAAATTAGTGAAAATTTAAACAGGCATAACTTCTTTCAACCACAACGGATTTCTATTTATCATTTTTCCTTTTAATGGGGTGAATAATATCTTTCGAAAGATCTATTATTTTTTTAAATCAGCTAATAAATGGCTATGTTATAGTGGTTGAAGTGTGAAAAACGCAAAAAATAATAATAAAACAAGTGAGAAAAGGCTGTAGTCGGGACGGGTCGACTATGTGATACCCTACACCACTACCCCTGTGCATAATCTTTTCACTCGTAAACATGTCTTATAGTGAGATACTAAAGTTTTCACCTACGTGGCTTTTAACCCAAATAACTTAAGTAGAACATAACCAAAATAATTAATATTTAAATTAATATTTGACCACTGTCGGCATCTACTTGGTGCTGACTGAAAACTTTGCTGGTCTTCTTGATTCGAATTTTACATGTCTTTAATACACCAAATAAAAGCAGAGGTATTTGTCATTAAAGTAAAAACTTCAAAATATTAACTTAAAGCTCAGATGGTTTAGTTTCATTATCAAGCTCTCTCCTTGAAATATGCCCAACAGGAGCAGAAATATCTGACATGGAAATAAAATATCATACGTTGTAAATTGTGCTATCCCAGTGTCTTTATCAACATTAAAAGCATTTCACCAATTTCGGTAACACAACTGGGAACATTTTAAAGCTCAGAATGTCTTCATCCAACCAAAGCTGAGATACTCGTCAGTACAATTCAAATAAAACAGACAGAGATATACCCTCAGCCTGTGCCGATTGAAATACTTTTTTCCCAAAAAAAATATATTTTATTTAGGGGGGTTTTCAAAAATTTGCGGGGATATCGATAGATAGGGCTTTTTTATCACACTAGCCTACGAAAAACATAATATCGCTGTAATCAGGGCCACTAAGAAAACCTTCGGTAAAAATGTACAAATGATTCTCAAACCCCACAAAAATGTTGAACATTTGTGTGGGTGGTACCACAAGGATTGGATAGATATGGCCCAAATTTGAACATTAACTAAGTTTCGACAATATTTAGAGATCCAAAGTTTGTACCAAATCGCTTGATACGTCTATGAGAAATCGCGCGTACCACTTTAGCGAATATTTTCGAACTTTTGTGGGGGAGGTACCTGAAGGAGTGGACCTATATGGCTTATCTTCGAATTTAAACTAAGTTTGCACAAAATATTACGAAGGCCAAATTGTGGACCGAATCGGCAGATCCGTTAGTTATTTTGCGCTCCAACCACTATACACGGTGCCTTTCAGGCTATTTTCTCAGGAAGTATGGACTTGTCCCTGATGAAACTTATACCGTTATATTGGGGGCAGTGAATACAAGTTGTTACAACAAAAATTAAAGTGATTCGAGAACAGGTCCTTAACTAAACTCTTTCAAAATTTTGTGTGGGAGGTAGCTGAAGGAGTGGACCAATTGGATCCATATTGGAACCAGGGTTTCGGAGTCGGAGTCGAGCAATTTTGCTGGAGTCGAAGCCTGAGTCGAAAATAATAACTCGACTCCGACTCCGGGCAATTTTTTTTTCTTCATCATAGAAATTTAAAATTCGGGACACCAAAAAAATCATTATTTATTTTAAAAGAAGAAAATATATGAAAACAATTAAACAAACGGTATATTCTACTAAGTTAGAGGGCGATTCACAGGATATATACTATCCTTTGAAGTCAAATCTTTTCATCTCTATTTTGATTACAAAATGCATGTTAAGAATATTTTATGGTCCGATTGATGCTTTAATTTTTTGCAAGCAGAAGTTAAGTTCTATGATATTCGAATTATAATTGGGCATTTAACGTCTTCTGTTCTAAGGGTCTTTTGTCAGGAAACCTACTGGTGTTCTCACAAAGGTCTATTTTGAAGAGCTTTTACATAAAATTAGATAAAATCTTTATTATTAGATGATTCTATAAAAATCTAGAAAGGGCAACAAAATCTAGAAATTCATCGGTCGATTTTATTTGTCATATTTTGTTGGCCCGTTTTATGACAAAAACGTCAGTTTTTTAAGCCAAACATTAATATTTTGACTTTTTCTGTCCACGGTTTCCGTAAAATCTAATATTTTTTACAAAATAGACGAGATTTTTATGTTCTTGATAAGCCCACAAAAATATATGGCGGTCGGTTTGGTTTTCAAGTTGGCACCGTAAAACGTTTTGATAAAAAGAGGGTTTTCGTATACGGCCATTTGCCACAAAACTTCGTGGTATTTTTCAAATTAAAATTCAGAAAGCAGATATTATTATGTTCCTTTAGATGAAGAAAATCTAAAAAAGGTTTCGTAGTTTTCTTGGATAAAATTCATGAAAAATGGCTTTTTAAGGCTCCCGAAGCATTATAAAATGATGGCTGACATCGATTTTAAAACCTTTTCATGAATGGCCTATAATTTTTACCGCATGCAGTTTTTATGATTTGTATTGCCCCTTCATTTTCACATATTTTCTCACAGGGAAGAGTTCCTTCCAAAATTTACTCGTGCGAAGAAAAAAAGGCCACAAAGCGACAAACGCTAAATTGTATATGGTTGCCCTTTTTTAATTGTAAAATTCAGTAGAAATAATATAGATAGAATGTTACTTCATATTTATGTTCCGTAGTTGAGTACTAATGCCCTTTCTAAAGAATATGTTACGAAAGCCAATAAATCAGCCTATATTGGCCAAAAATAGGAAAAAATTAAACTTTTGTGCAAATATTATTAATTTTAGTGGTATAGAAGTTTACTCTCGGAATCGACTCGGAGTCGGAGTCGGAGCCGTAGTCGTGAAAAAAATCGGTCTGGAGTCGGAGTCGGATTCGAGCCAAAAATACCTCGTCTCCGAAACCCTGATTGGAACCTCATCTAAGCAGAGTATGGACCGAATCGGTTACCCCCTTAAAGAGATATCGTGCGCACAAATTTTCTGAACATTTTCGAACTTTTGTGGGGGAGGTACCGAAAGGAGTGGACCGATATAATCCATCTTCGAACTTAAACTAAGTTTGGACAAAATATTACGAAAGCCAAATTTTGGACCGAATCGGTTAATCCAGCCAGACAGACGGACGGACATTGATCAATCGACTACAAATTGTCTGAAACACATTTCGTCCAAACATACTTGGGGTCTAAAACCGTTATCTCGATGAGGCACATGTTGCCCGTATGAAAGTGTATATGGTAATATTCAAAAATGTTTTACAATCGTTGAAGTTGAGGTTCATCATTTAATAAGTCGCGAACTGTCAATATATTTTATACAATATGAATATATTTATATTAATTGAAGTGTTTTAGCCGGGGTCGCATAAAATGAATCATAACAAATAATTTATGTGGAAGCTGTGTCGGTGGTAATATTAAAAAATGGGTAAAAGTGTGTTGAAGTTTACAAGTTTTTTTGTGTTCTTTCTTGATTTCTGGTCAAACCACGAAAATTCAGACCTTAACTCAAAGAAAGAATTGAAGACTACCCTTTGGGCAACATGGTTCTAATGTATGACTTTTCGATATATACACTGCATCCCCCTAAAATCGATGCTGACATTTTGAAGTTTTGAAATCTGGGTTTTTTGAATTTTTCTTATAATTGGAGGGCGCAACCAGATAATTACCCAAACAATTTATTGGATTGTAGAACTCGTGATTCCACGTCGTTTGATGTATATCTCATGAGTGTGCTTCATACAGCTCCCTGGTAGTAGGAGTCCAAAGTCGAAATTTTGGTGCGTAAATTTTCTTTAAAAACCTATTTTTTGGCTTCAAAATTTACAACTGTGACTCAGGTACCCTTGAACCCCGCATGATTTTAGTTTTTTTACTCGCCGGATCTAATGAACCCTTCCGCTTTGAAATCCATCCACTAAAACGGCGGTTATGGATACCTTGAAAGTAGGAAATTCTGCAAAATTATATTTTGATATTCCGCGCAATGAACCGCGATTTTCTTTGGTTATTTTTACATAAATGGAATCCTTTATACGCGATTATATTATTTTCCAAAACCGTGTGGCAAAAATTACCGAGATTCTGGAGTAATATTCGTATTTCTTATAAAATAGAATTTGGTAGCACATCCGCAGTTCTTGACGAATTTGTTTAAAATTTGTTATAATGACCTATTTTTTATAGGCGGTCACTGAAATCGGATGCCCCTTATAATCTTATGTACATCGCGCAATTTTTACCCACATAAAGGTTTTTTGAACAGTAAGATGCAGCTGACGGCACACTTTGGCCGATGAACGAAAAGTGGAAAAATCGCTACACATTGATAGAGATGCACTCGCTGTATCTGAAAAGCGCGAAAAATCAGTTAAGGCGCATGATTTTAACGAATTCGCGAATTATACGTTTTTTAACTTTTATGTTTTTTCTTTGGTTGTAATTTCAATATTACTTTCTATTTCATAATCCTATTGTTTATCAAAGTAAGCAAACACACTTCCGGGTTTGTCATCGCATTTTCCCTGAAGAAGTTTCACCGAAGTCCGTCAGTCCTTGCATCGAAATTTAGCGAAATAGTAGAGTAACTCCCAAAAATGCTATTTCTATTTTTCGTATTAAACAAAAAAATATATTTTTGAAATAATATTTCAACAATAAGTTTTCGTCTCTTGTTGTTGCTGTAATATGTCAGTTATAAATCCTATCTATATATAAATCCTATATATATACATATATAAATTTTGGTTTCATATTTTTCTACGCGTTGTCTAGAATCTCTACGTATTTTTAATTTTTTTTTCGAGTTTTATTTGGACCCTAAATTAGAATTAATTAAATTTACTCCAAGATTTTTTCAGTATTTCTTGATTTTCCGCGAATATAGAAATACATTTAGTAAATATTTAGGCATCTACGGATAGATATTAAATGCTGTTAACGCTTTATAAATACATTTTCTTATTACAGCAAAAATGAAAATTTTAAATGTTAGTTCTTTATAAGAGAATAAAACCCCCCATAAATTTGGAGCGCAGCATTCAATTTTGTGAACGCGAACAGATTTGAAACCACGACTTTTTTTCTTAATCTATGTTCCAAAACTTGCGGATGTGCTCGCATAAATTTTTTTAACATTTCTTCCAATGGAATTGCAAAAGAAATTTGAAATTTACCATATACCCTCGTTAGAATAAATGCTGAGGGTATAATTAAAATCGCAAAAATGAAAAGTTGGGTTTCATTAGCGACTATTGCTATATATTCGTTGTTTGCCCACCTACGTCAACCTACGTTACATCGTTAAAAAGGTGATACTTTCTGCTCTCACTATCAGTTTTTGCTTCTGGTATACCCCTTATATAAGCTGAGATATTCGCTATGAAAAAAACGTTGACTTTTTCTCTAAATAAGTTTTTTGCCCATTCCGACCCCTAAATATTATTCGACCATCAACAGAACGGATCCTCCCGATTTTCGGTATTTTGAAGTATGTGACCTCAATATCCCACCGAAATGGCTGAAATTTGATATTTAGTCTTCCAGTTGATGGTATAAAACATTCCGTCACAAATTTGTCGGTATCTACATTATGTTGCCCTCTTAGAATGAACTCTCTAGATTTGCGGTATTTTGAATGTTTTTGGTTTTTTTTTTTTTTGTAAAATTTTCGAACCGAAATTGTTGTCGTTTGGTGTTGCGTGATGTCAGAGGCCACAAAAGGTCAGTCAGGAAAATTGCAAATATTGGTTCATGTTAAAAAAAACAACGATGACACACCATGCGAGCTCTTTTAACGGATTTTGTTAACATATTCCACTCCTTCAAGGAATAAGCCTTAACGTGAAAAAAGATCTTAGTATTTTTCCATGTTTTTTGTGGAACACCCCCATATTTGATTTTTTTGTGCGACAGGTAATAATATTATTCTAGTCCAAGTAGATCGTATCACTAGTAATTTTACTAGAATAGTTTTGATCATCCACCCCCTTCCGAATCACTGTGGGGCACCCGTTTTTATATGTTTTAAACATTTTATTTTGCACTTAGTGTGCAATAGTTATTTCTACAATTTTATGAAATTTCAATCTTAATAAATTTCATTTAAATTTAATATATTTAAGTTTGTTTTCGAAAGCTTTATATCTTAATAATGTTATTTATATTCTTCGTGCCGTGAAATTCATTATTTTCCGTTAAATGTTTACATTTAATACAAATAAAATACGACATAAGTTTATAGAACAAATAATGGAAATTAACATAACACGAGGCAAGTGTCAATGGTCGTGATAACTAGATTTAACCACTCCCACAACTGTTATTATATTTATTTTCTATTTTCTTGGTTTGAATAGAATTGACTTTAAAACCCTCTAAGAAAGAATATTAAAATTGCAGGTTGAGACAAAATTTGTTGATGGTGGTCAGCCATTTGAAAAGCTTTTGGATATTTCTGTTTTTCAATTCAGTACATGGTCATAATCGCGGTGGTTGCCATGATGACCACTGATGCTACTCTACGGCAATCTGCTGCATGTGACTTCATCATTTATTGTTATTTCTTCTGTGTAAATATTAATATTTTGTATTTGGACTTTAATCCGATATCGTTGTCATTTTTTGGTAATTTATTTATTTGTAAAAATATTTGTGGAAGCAAACATTAGTTTCGTTGTTTGAAACAAGTTTTACAATTTGCTTATTTGTTTGTTTGGTAGTTTTTTTTTGTGCATAAAAAGCGTGGTGTAGTAACAGAAAGATGCGTTTATTGTGATCACGTTAAAAATTGCTTTTAGTTGGTGTAAATCAAGTTTGTTGCTTAAGTCTTTTGTTTTGAGATATTTTGAAAAGAAAAAAAGATTTGTTGTTAATAATAAACGCAGCAATTTTTAAGTTATTTAAACTATTTTATTTACAATTAACGCCCTCTGAATCGATAATCCGATTACACCTTCTTAGGTCTTAATTAAGAACCATTATCTCAATTATATAATTTTTTCCTAACTATTCAAGGTCAAAGTTAACATCTCCTCCTACATAACAAATAAATCAAATTCTATATTTGGTTTCTTCTAATTTTTGTATTTCGGTACTTTTCATGTCAGTATTGTCCGAAATTGCCTTTAATATACACTTACATTCCGTGCGGAGTTGTTTTTCTTCACTTTTTTTCTCCTATCGGACGCCTCCCCAGGTGGTGGATAGGGGAATGCTCGTCAGCGATTGCTCACTGAAGGGTACCGCAAAAATAAAATATGCGGGGCGAACCAAAAAAAAAAAGGGGGAAAAGGCAGTGTCTGTTCCCACATTGGGCGACTGCAAACAGCGTCTGTACTCCAGTGGAGCGGCTGAATGCGGAGACGGTAAACTCCAAACCCTTTAGAAGGCAACGGGAAACCACTAAAGTAATATCCCATGAAAATCATACAATGAAAATGGAAACACAAAATAACAATCGGCCCTCAGTCTCCGGCCAAACGAGGGTGCTAAGAATCCCCGGAGGTAAAACAAAACTTAACATCGGAACATGGAATGTTCGAAGTCTTTATGAGCTTGGAAAATTAGATAACACCATAAGCGAGATGAAGCGGCTGCAAATAGATATATTGGGTATAAGTGAGACATGGTGGACCGAAAGCTCAGAGTTCTTCTCTGAAAATACAAAGGTTTATCACTCAGGCAATGTTGACGGAATCCACAGAAAGGGCGTTGCTATCTTAGTTAAAAGTAACATTGCACCCAGTGGGACAGGATGCTTCCCGATTTCGGATAGGGTGATGATGATCAAAATATCCGGAAAACCGGTTAACTTGAACGTAATACAAGTGTATGCACCCACATGTGATGGCGACAATCTCGAGGTAGAACAATTTTACAGTGATGTGGAAAAAGTGTTGATAATGACGAAACCCCATGATATCACAATTATACAGGGGGATTTTAATGCGAAAGTTGGAAAGGAAGAAACAACTGATGTTACAGGTAAATTTGGGTTGGGCCAACGTAACGAAAGAGGAGAAAGGCTAATTCAATTTTGCCAAGAACACAAGTTTAAAATTAGTAACACTATGTTCAATCTCCATCCGAGACGATTATATACTTGGAAGTCGCCACAAGACAGCAATAATAATATAGTCAGAAACCAAATCGACTACATAATTATCAATAAGCGATATTCTTCCTGCGTGAGTAGATGCTCCACATATCCCGGTGCTGACGTTCCATCAGATCAAACCCTCCTACTTTGTAAGATTGGTATAAAATTGGCTATCACCCGCAGGAGAAACCCCCGGAAGAAAATAGATTTCGAAAAGCTTAGCGACCCCTTTATGAAACAAACAATGAAAGATCAAATAAACGCCAAACTATCCTTCGTTGGGGACAACAATGAACAGCAATGGAACAGTTTAAAAGAATCCATTAACAACGTGTCGAAAGATGTATTAGGTACAACTACAACTAGACGGAAGAAGAACAACTGGATAACAGAAGAAATACGTGCACTTCGAGAAGAACGGAGCAAATACAGAAATAATAACTATGAAAAATATTGGGAATTGAATCAAGAAATTAAAACCGCAATTCGTGCCGCGAAAAATGCACAAATAAACAGAGAATGCCAGGAAATTGAAAGATTACAACTTCTCCATGACGATTTCAATCTCCACAAAAAAATGAAAGAGGCATCCGGTATATATGCAAAAAGAACGTCCGCGTTTATTTGCGACGATAATAATGTAGCTCACTACGAACGTGAGGATAAGAGTAAACTATGGGAGAGATATATCAGAAATTTATTTACTGACGAGAGTCGAACCCAGTTCCTAACCAATACACACCAAATCGGTAATCCAGGAAGACTAATCAATGAGGAAGAATTGGAATCGGCAATAAAATCTATGAAAGACAAAAAGGCACCGGGGCCAGATGATATACCTGTCGAAGTACTCAAATTAATAGAAGGAAACAATAAACAACTACTATTGGGGTTGTTTAACCAAATTTATATTACCGGGGAATATCCGCAAGATTGGCTCCAATCAACATTTATACCTATACCCAAGAAAAATAATGCGAATACGTGTGGTGACTTCAGGTTAATTAGTTTAATGAGCCATGCCCTGAAAATATTTCTAAAAATAATACACAGAAGAATATACCCACTATGTGAGGCACACATGGGGCAGACGCAATTTGGATTCAATGAAGGTATGGGAACGCGAGAAGCACTACTTGGACTTAACGTATTAATACAAAAATGTCGAGAAGTTCAAAAAGACGTATATATTTGCTTCGTGGATTATGAGAAAGCATTTGATACGGTGAAACATGATAAACTGATGAATATCTTGACTTCTATTGGGCTAGACGAATGGGATATAAGATGCATTAAAAATTTATACTGGAATCAAGTAGCAAATATTAATGTAGATGGTGAATTAACAGACAATGTTCAAATTTCAAAGGGTGTAAGACAAGGATGTGTTTTGTCTCCCCTTCTATTCAACATATATTCAGAACAAATATTCGTAGAATCCATTGCTAGAAAGAACATTGGTATTGCTATAAACAATACGCTAATTAATAACATCCGTTACGCCGACGATACTACGTTACTAGCAAGCAGTTTTGCGGGGCTACAAAGATTATTAGATGTACTTGTGAAAACAAGCGAAATATATGGATTACGTATTAACATAAAAAAGACCAAATATATGATTGTGAGCAGAAAGTCTGTGGAAACAACTGCACCTATGTTAATAAGTAATACCGAAATAGAAAGAGTTAAAACGTTTAAATACCTGGGAGTCCAGATTAATGATCAGTGGGATATGTCGAAAGAAATCAAGTGCAGAATTGAAATGGCACGAAATTCATTTTTTAAATATAAAAAAACGCTTACAAGTCATGATATAAGCCTAACAACAAAAATGCGCTTTGTTAAATGTTACATATGGCCAGTACTATTATACTCAGCCGAAACCTGGACGGTAAAAGTAACAGATCAGAAAAGATTAAATTCGTTTGAAATGTGGATATATCGCCGTAAAAATCCGTTGGACTGAACGTATCTCAAATGAAGAAGTGCTTAGACGCATGAATACCGAACTTCAAATTACACGTATGATAAAAACCTGAAAAACTGCCTATTTGGGCCATTTAATGAGGAATGAAAAATATAAGCTGCTCCAAGCCATTATACAGACCAATATCGAAGGAAAAAGACCCAGAGGAAGAAAAGAAACAACATGGATAAGTAACATTAAAGAATGGACGGGTGTGCAAAACGAACGAATTTATTTTAAATGCCGCCAGAAACCGAAGCCTTTCGATAATTGAATAGAACATATTTAATTGTACTATAATATTAACAATTAGTTAAGTTAATTTATGTAACACTGCATTATAATTGTATGATCGCTAACATCCGAACACGGATTGGCAAATAAGAAGAAGATACACTTACATTATTTTGGACATAAATGTAGATATGTTGTAAAGTATTCTGGGAACTGTTATATTATCTTTTTATATTCATTTTTTTCATGTTATCATATTAATTGTAAATTGTAATGCAATATTTACTGCTATCCTATTCTACACCAAAAGTTAAAAATATTACTCACATTTTTCCCAGTGTAAATAACTGCAATTAATTAAATCAACTTTAAAATTTTCATTTGAGTTCTGATTTTGTTTGGCTAATAAAACAAAAGATGTAGACAGCAAGAACCTAGTTTAATGCAACCACACACCGACATTAATCAAGTTAAAATTTCAATTCACCCAAAAGTATGGACAGGTTGAGGTACCAACGAACAACTAAATCACCCAAGAAGCACAAATCTATAGAAAACAATCTTTCAAATACGAAATTTAAATAAAAATGTTAAAATTTTTTGAACAGACGCCCATCATGGTGTCAACATTTAACCCGAATTTGATTTGATAGCAAATTGATTGAATTTGATTTATTATCTTTGGTAGTTTATTTTTTTCGTAGTTTCCAGGGACAATACCCACAAGACTATCAACAGCCAGCCAGGTATTTTGTTGTTGTTGCTGTTATTTTTCATTCTTTAATTTTAAATACAAGAAATACTCTGCTAATAAACAGCACGCACAAAAGACTTAAGTAACAAACATGTAGCCAAGGCATGTTTGATGTTTGTTTCATCAGGTACCATACAACTTCAAACAAGTTGCATATTTTTGGTATGATGAGGTTGGATATACAAATGTTGCAAAGGGAATTGGAAAATACGGTTTGAAGATGAATGAGTGATTGGGATAAGAAATATGGTATGAGGATGCGATGATAGGTTGGAAGGAGAATCAGAATCAAATATGGTTGTGTGTGGTGGAAGTAAATGGAAAATTAAAGAAAAAAACAACTTTAATTAGTGTTTGTCATAATGTAGGTTTATATGTATCTATTACGAATTTATTTTATTTGGAAGGTTTAACATGTTCTATAAATATTGAAAGTATAATAGGAATATGCATAATAGTATAAAGTTTTGTCTAAAGGCATTAAAAAAGAGTAACTTTAGAAAATATATGGTAAAAACCAAATTTCTTTTGCAATTCCATTAAAACAAGTAAAAAAGGATCAGTCGGCTTTGCCGAAAGAGATATACCCCCAGCCTGTGTATATTGAAACAAAATTTTCCCAAAAAAAAAAAAAAAACGTATGTATTTAGGGGGTTTTAAAAATGTTGGGCGTTTGAACCGACAAAAATTTTGATTAGGATTAAATATCAAAAGTTTTGCGGAGGATATACTAATAGGAATGGATCGACATTGACCATTATGGAAGTGGATCTCCAGCCACTACATATGGTGCCTATGGGGTTTTTACATTCTTCAGGCTGTTTGCTCAAAAAGTATGGACTTGCTCCTGAAAAAACTTTTACCATCGTAATTGAGGCGGCGAATGCAAGTTGCTTCAGCAAAAATCAAAGTGATTCGATATCAGGTCTTAAAGTGAATTTATCCAAAATTTTGTGTGGGAGTTACCGGATGGAGTGGACAAATATAGTCCATATTTTAACCTGATCTATATCTGGTAGATATATTAGGATGTGTAAAGTATGGATGAAATCTGTCACTTCCTTCAAGAGTTATCGTGCGCACAATTTTTTCGGATCGGTTCATCCGTTTGAGGGTTATCGTGCGCTCCAGCCAACCAGACAGACGGACGGACATTGCTCAATCGACTCCAAATTGTCTGAAACACATTTCGTCCAAACATACTTGGGGTCTAAAACCATTATTTTGATGAGGCACATTTTGCCCGTATGAAAGTGTATATACCCTCGTTAGCATAAATGCTGAGGGTATAAAAACGTTTTGATATAATCCCCATAGAACGGTACATACCTATTTTCGGTATTTCCAAGGTTTTAGCCTTGGTATCACACCGAAGTAGCTGAAATTTGGTAGTTAGTCCTTTTCGGGGTTACAAAACTTTTCCCCATAGAACGGTACCTCTCGATTTTCGATATTTTGAACGTTTTAGAGTCATTATTACACCGAAATGGCCGATATTTGGTATTTAGTCTTTAATCGTCGTTGGAGATACAAAACTTTCCACTTGAAATTTATCGGTATATGTTCACTTCTTCATATAGCCCCCATAGAACGGTACTTCCCGATTTTCGGTATTGTGACGGTCGTGTCCTCAGTATCCCACCGAAATGGCTGAAATTTGTTATTTTGTGTTACCTGGGGGTGCAAAACTTTCAACCCGAAATTTGTCGGTAAAGGTCCACGTCTTCGTAAAGTCTCCATTAAACGGTATCTCCCGATTTTCGATATGTTGAAGGTTGTGTCCTCAATATCCCACCAAAATAACTGACATTTGGAAGTAAGTCTTCGTTGGGGGTATAAAACTTTCCACTTTAAATTTGTCGGTATAGGTCCACACCTTTATATAGCCCCATAGAACAGCATCTCCCGATTTTCTGTATTTTGAAGGTTGTGGCCTCAGGTACGACTGGCGTACACAAGTCTCAAGAGTCTTTGCCACGGAAGACAAAAGCGAAATCGGCCTGTTCGATTCATCACTGCTGGCATCCTTGCTGCCTTCAGTAGCTAGACCACCCTGCCCATTTTCCAAATGGGCTAGCAACAGGTTGAACACTTTGATGAGATACTCAACTATCGGCTGATCCATGGAGATTTCCCCAGGAAGCAATGATTACGAACTCCCTTCAATAGTTCCAATTAGCTTTCCCATGATTAATGTAAGTGCGGCGTTCAAAGGTAAAGAAATCGGGCGGGCTGTTGATGGAAAAAATTATGGTCTGACTCAAGGAAAATGAGTGGAATCTCTTGATCGATTGGGTTTTCTTTTGACAAAGCTAATCAGGTTCATTTCTTTTTGTCCTTTTTGCGCCTTTTTATACCCTCCACCATATAATGAAGGGATGAGTAACTCTTCGAAATGTTCATTTTATGTCCCACAAAGTACATATAGCCATTTCCGTCGTCTGCGGAAATCAGTCTAGCATCCGAACGGATTGAAGAAGGTGGATAAAATGTTGATCAAATCTATTGTAGGTCAGTAGAACTTTTGGTATTGAAAATATATAAATCTATATACTCGTAGATCCACGCCGCTATACAAAGTGACGTGTTGAATTTTGAAGTTATTAGTCCGATTTGCCCTTCGAACTGTTTGTAATTTGGGATTCTGTGTTTCCAGAGATTAACAAATTCCGAGTATGTTCAGACAGTTTGTCCAAATTTTAAGCAAGCTAGACGATAGGAGATACCGGTTCACTTCTTCCTGTACCTCCCCCACAAAAGAACAAACTGGTGCGGACGAAAACTCTCGAAGGTATATTTTTCGGGGGAAACCAATACTTCCAGATAACCCTACCGTCACCTGCAAACCTAAAAATAGTAACATTTCTTCCCAAAGTAAATCGCAAATGTTCGCTTATGTTCAATTTAAAGTTATATAATGTTTTTCGTGGGCAGGTCTATAACGCTAAAAAATCGCCGGTGACCAAATAAATGGTTGTGGACACAAAACCTACTGAAAATAGTGATTGACATTCGTTCAACCTTTGCACGACGTAATATTACTCCAAAACTTAAATCTACATATGTAGTTAGAAGATGGGTCATATCGGTTCACGTTTCGATATAGCCTCCATAGAACGGTACCTCCCGATTATCGGTATTTGGAAGGTTGTGGCCACAGCAACCCACCGAAACGGCTGAAATTTGGTATTTAGTCTTTGTTGGAGGTAAAAGTCTTTCTGGCTGAAATTCCTCGGTATAGGTCCACTTTCGGTTCCTTCCGATTTTCGTAATTCTAAAGGTTGTGACTTTAATCGAAAGACTGAAATTTGTTATTTAGTCTTCCATGTGGTTATAAAATATTCCAGAAGAGAATTATCAGTATAGGTCCGCGGGTTCCTATATCCCCCATAGAAGCGTACCTCTTGATTTTCGGTATTTTAAAGGTTTTACCGAAATGTCGGAAATTAGGTATTTAGTCTTCTTTGTGTCTAAAAACTTTCCGCCAGAAATTTGTAGGTATAAATCGACGTTTTGATGTAGCCCCAATGGAACGGTACCTCCCGAATTTCGGTATTTTGGAAGGTTAGCCACATTGTTTTACCGAACTTGCTGAAATTTGGTATTTAGTCTTCTTCATAAACGAAAGGAAACTAATTGTTCCATTTTACTTCAATGCAACTCGTGGTGGAGGGTATAACAAGTTTGGCTTGTCCGAACTTAAGGACGTTCTTACTTGTTAAAGTTTACATCGGAAAGTAATCAAAGTAGACGGGGAAAGTTCCGCTCATTTCTAGTTTTTTCGAAATATTCGAGTTAAGATATCTTGGAACCCCTACATTTTAGGTATCCTTACATTTTAGGGCAATGTTTTTGCTAAAATTTGTTAATGGTCCTTTTTCGAAAATCGTACAAAAACTCCTTTAAAATGTGATCCAAATATTCTACAAAATTGTTCGTCATAAAATTTGACTATAGGTGTCGGAATACACCAACTCTGTAAATCTTATCTAATCGCCAGGAATCTCTAAAAACTATAAACACGATTTAGGGTTAAAGCCGGACTTCATCTGAGTTTATTTAGAATTGACCCACAAAACATAATTTTGTAGGGATGACGTCAAAAATGAAAAAATTCTCCATAAAATTTCAAATCAAATATAGGCCTCTATAGGTCCACGTTTTGGTAAAGCCCCCATAGAACGGTTCCACCCGATTTTCGTATTTTGAAAGTTTTAGCCTCATTACCACACCGAAATTTCAAATCAAATATAGGTCACCAATGAAATGACGTAGGGGATGGGAGATACCAAGGAACGCTCCTGACCGGCTTTAACACGGCAAAGTCCAGGATTTATCTTTGTCCCTCTTTCATCTCAAGTGGACACTGACCTCCCTGAGGTGTCACCTGGGAGAACTGCCTTTAACACCTGTTAAAGGTAGTGAGCTAACATGTGCCGCGCGTTCACCCATAAGAACGTTAAAAACTTGGGTTTGGGCGTCGGGTTAGTAACCCTCCCCTAGAAAAAACAGCCTACTATGAAAAAACGAAAGAAAAGAAAAACAAGCCCCTCTAAAGTTGACGAACCCCGCAAACGTTTTAAGGACCATCTGCGAATCTGCACCTGCAATGTTCGCACTCTTTATAGAGAAGGTGCAGTTTACGCATTGGCAGATGTACTTGAAAAGTACAAGGCCGTCATTACTGCCATACAGGAAATACTGTGGAATGGGAAAGGCGTCACAACAACACCTAAAGGTGACGCATAGCTGCCATGACATAAATCATGAGGTTAGTTTCGGATTTGTAGTTGGTCGGAGGTTAAAACACCTGGTCCCCAGCTTCACACCAATGAATGAAAGACTTGCTACAATTCGAATAAAAGCAAAATTCTTCAATATCAGCTTTATTTGCGCTCATGCTGCCACTGAAGGCAAGGACGAACAGACCAAAGATATATTTAATGAGTGCTTAGGAGAAACATGTGACCGTTGCCCTGTCCATGACAATTAAATTATTCTAGGCGATTGTAATGCCAAAATTGGAAAGGAAAATATCTTTGGCCCAGCAGCCACATCATATTCCACTCAACTAGCCCAATTGCTTAATCAAAGCACTTCTCATCCACTTCCATTCATCCACTTCTAATTGCCACTCCATGCATACATCCGCAAAATCCATACTTGGATACCAGAGACCTCCTCCAAGAATTCCATGGTATGATCAGGAGTATCGTGCTGCTACCGAAGAGAAAAATGCGGCATATAGGGTAACTTTACAATCCGTAGCAAGGCGTAGCGCACGAGAGAGGTATCGGGTGAAAAGGGGAGAGGAGAAACGTCTTTTCCGCAGGAAAAAGAGAGAGATGGAAAACCGGGAGTGTGAAAAAATCGAGATGTACAGAAGCCAGAATGTAGTCCGAAAATTCTACCAAAGAGTGAAGCATCAAACTGATGGCTTTGGTACATGCACATCCTCCTGTAGAGACCAGCAAGGTAATTTGGTAACTGATACATATAGTGTGCTCAGGATATGGAAAGAAAGACATCACTAACCCGGCTGAAGAATAATAAGGCAGCAGGAGCCGATGGCTTACCAGCCGAGCTGTTCAAACCCGGAGGAGACACGCTGATAAGGTGTATGCATCAGCTAGTTAGCACCATCTGGCAGGAAGAACGAGTACCTGACGTACCTGAGTATCCTGTGCTCCGTCCACAAGAAAGGAGATAAGACTGTATGCTCTAACTGTAGGGGCATAAGTCTTCTCCCGATTGCCTACAAGATCGTGTCAGGGATATTGTGCGAACGACGAAAGCCTATGGTCAACGAGATAATTGGGCCATACCAATTCGGCTTTAGACCTGGCAAGTCCACCATTGACCAGATATTTACCCTGCGGGAAATCCTGGAGAAGACCCAAGAGATGCAGATATACACCTACTACCTTTTTGTCGATTATAAAGCAGCCTTCGACAGCCCGCTGCGTTCAAAGGTTGTCCAAGCCATGTCTGAATTTGGTATCCCCGCAAAGCTCATCCGGCTTTGTAAAACGACTTTAACTGACACGAGGTCCTCAGTTAAAATAGGAAAGAACCTCTCCGAAGAGTTTTTTACCAAAAGAAGTTCCAGACAAGGAGACAGCCTTTCGTGTGATCTCTTCAATATTCTGTTGGAAAAGGTTATACGATAGGCAAACGTCAAAAGAAGTGGCACAATCTACACAATAGCCACATGTTTTTTGCTTATGCTGATGATATAGACATCATGGCACGATCAGTAAAAGAAGTAACTGATACCTTTATAAAGATCCAAGTAGAATCGGCTAAAGTGGGTCTGGCGGTAAACGGCGGAAAGACCAAGTTGATGGTGTCGACGCGCATTGAGCTCGGACCAACTGTTGAAGTTGGTTTCTATAGTTTTGAGGTATTAAAAGACTTCGTCTACCTCTGCACCGCCGTAAACAAAACAAACGACATCAGTTGTGAAATAAAAAGAAGAATTGTATTGGCCAATAGATGCTGATTTGGCTTAAGTAAGCAGTTTAAAAACAAAGCCACATCTTGTCAAACAAAAATAACGCTTTAAAAAACACTGATACTACTCGTGCTGATGTATGGTTTCGAAGCCTGGGTACTTGCGCAATCAGACATGGCAGTGCTTGGTTTGTTTGAGAGAAAAATTCTTCGAATGATCTACGGACTAATCAGCGTTGACAGTGAATATCGACGTCGGATCTACCACGAGCTGTATCTGCTATACATCGACATCAGTATAAATAAACGTATCGAGATGCAACGATTGCGTTGGCTAGGCCATATCATAAGAATGAGCGATGACGAACTGCTAAAAACGCGTATAAATACGGGCCGCTACGGTATAGATGGCGCAAACAAGTGGATGAAGATATGAAAAGGCGTGGTATTCCAGAAAGCGAAGCAATAAACAGAGAGAAATGGAGATCTCTTCTTAGTTCGGCCTATGGAACAGATGTTTTGTATGGGCCAGCTAAGTAAATAAAGTAAGTACGTAAAGAAATTAAATGTCCATTTACATTATATATCATGAAAATATCAGTATTAATTTTACTGAAAGAACATGAAATTTATCTCCCAATTTTTTTTGATAAAGTTTTTTTTCTTCTTTTTTCGAGTTGATACATGAAAGTAATATGAAAACCCTTTGTATATAAAATTAATCTCATATCAACCTTATAAATGAGGTATTTACGGATAATATGGAAATGTAATTCCTTTTAAATCTAAGCTGATTTGTATTTAAAATAATGTGTCAGTCAGAACGTTAAACCTGCATGTTGCTTGAGGACCCCATCCGAAAACTTGTTAATAAAAATCTAATATGCTAATTTTTTAATAAACCGAAAATACAAATTTAGGCTTTTGATCTTTTGATCAATTCAGCGGTGTGAAAATCAAACAACAAGATGTTCTTCATCAGGCAACAATTAAATTTAAATTATAATACCTAATTACAATTTTTCAACATTTCTTTTAACAATGAAACCTCTTCTTTTTCATTTGTCCTACAATTTGTCTTTCATTCAATTTTTCTGTCTGGACAATGCTTAGATCTTTAAAATGAGGAAAAAAGGTTTTTCCGTTGCAGCATCAACCATAGAGCTCATTTTACGATCAATTTCAAATTCAAAAAAAAAAAAACACCACTTTTCCCATAAAGAAACCGTCCTCTAGGTATGTATGTATAAGGAAAAGTACAACAAAACCAACAATATTACAAAATGAACTTGACTCTATTCTACTGTTACATAAAATCTCACATTACGTTGATAATAGGATTAAATACTTTGCGTCTACTTACTGTCTCATAAACATTAGGCATTAGGCTTCCAAAAAACGAAAGAAACGAACGGGCAGGCATTCATTCATTCAATTTAAGACCATTTCCTTAAGACCCAATGAGCCGTTGAAGCGGCGTCGAACAATAGAATGAATGCAACCATCAAACAGCATCATCATAACCGAACCGGTAGTATGAGGTCAACAAAAACATAAAACACTCACTCGAACGGCAAGTTCCAAGCTAACCTTTATGTTGGACGGCTGACTGGCTGCTCCAATAATAAGCCAGTGAAGGCAGTGCAGCACCCAACCGGTAGTTTAACATTCATTGTCGTGGTGCTTATGCTGGTGGTGGCATACGGTTTGCTGTCTCAAATCATCTTTTCTGTTTTTTTGTCTTCAAAGCATGGCTTATATTCGAATGGATTTTAAATTGAAATGCTAAATGTGTAAGCCTAGTTATAACCACAAAATACTACATGACACTTCGTTGGACAGCCAGCTAACTCATTCTGGGGAATTTGAAAAATCTATAAACCGCAAATGCAGCAACAGCAACAACAAGAAAATATTACGGATAAAGAAAGACTAATTCCATATTTATTTTTATTATGGCCATAATAATTGTGGTAATGATGTGGCTTAGTTCATGTTTTGTTTATCACCGCTACTACTTTTTGGCCCACAGTCATTGGCCGGTCGGACGGGCAGTAAATACAACCTACCAGCTGTGATCCATGATATGTTACCTCACAAATTAGCCATGTCCAGTATTTAGTAGCTGGAGCACCCCACCACAAAAGACCAACAAACACACACACTTACACTTCATTTGTTATGTTTCATGAAGTAAAAAAAATCCTTGACCATGAGTTTGTCTGGTTAATGCAGTTTTGCACTTTTCCTCATCGTCTCTGTCCTCTGCAAATCACTTCAGTTCAGTTGTTGCCGTAATATACTACTCAAGGCTGTTAAATTGTATGTTGAAAGTTTTATTTTGTTCACGACATTGATAATTACCACTTTGCTGACGATGACAATGTCTCGAAGCTAATAAAGTTATATTTTATATGTGTACGCCGCTTTAGTTTGGGAAATTCAGTTGAGATACACTGAGCGAAAAGTTTGGCGTAGAATGAAAATAATTAATTCTAGAATCTGAAAGTTCGTTTAGAACCATGTATATGTAAATTTACATATGTATATGTTTACTTACTTAGTTGGCCCTCTGCAGAACTTTTGCCTATGAGCCGAACTAAGAAAAGATTTCCATTCCTCTCTATTTGTTGTTTTAATTATCCAATTTGAAATATCGCGTTTTTCGTTCTTGTTTTATACTTGTTTACTTCGTCGCAGCCTTGGACATCCAGTTCTACGTGTACCGCCATGCGACCCGTATTTTTATGCGGAAACATCATCGCTCATTCTTATGACATGGCCATGCCAATGCGATCGTGGTATCTCGATAGGTTTAACTATACTGATGTCGATGTATACGAGCGTCACTAAAAAACCTTCTGGCCTAGGCACCACGCAGGGTCGCCAGGCGTAATTTGACATTTTTTGGAAAGTTTGACAGGTTTTAGGCTAAGAGTACTCAGGACAGTTTGACATACGAACATGTGTTGGGTTGTTTACCCTTACTTGATTGATACACCTCCAAAACGTTGTTTTTGAACGATTATACAGCATCTTCTGGTGATTTCTGCTATTTTTCGGGTTCATACGCATAGTTCCATGATTCGTCACAGATCCATCCTTTAAACGTCTTTTGAATTTTCTTGCACCGATCAACACGGGATCCAACGAGAAAAACCCCTTTCCATGCCATATCAAATGTTAGTTGGTGGAATAAATGTCCAAGGATGCCTCTATCTCACGGTATATAATATGGCGATCTTGCATTATCCGTTCACACGCGGCTTAAGTTTTTCTGGCGGAACGACCCTTTTTGAACGACCCTCACGAACTTCGTGTATTGGCGAGTATCAGCCACGATTGAAATCAATTAACTAGTTTTCCATAGCGCTATAGGATGGTTCTTTATCGACATACAAAGATTTAGCTTGATCGATGCACTCTTATCGTGATTATGCACAGCGAAAATTGTGAAAAATGATCGGACGAAAATGTTCACAAGTAAATTCCATTTTTTTGCAAAGTGATTTTTTCAGACAATTTTGAGTAGATCTAGCAATGTCCGTCCGTCTGTCGGTCTGTCTGGCTGGCTGGTGCGCACGATAACTCTCGAACGGATCAATCGATTCGGATCAAATTTGGGTATCGAAATATTTTGTCCAGATTTGATTTAAGTTCGAAAATGGGTCATATAGGTCCACTCCTTCAGGTACCTCCCCCACAAATGTTCAAAAATTGTCGCAAAACTTTTGCGCACGATAACCCTCGAAGGGAGTAACGGAATTGAACCAAACTTTGCATATGGTAATGCTACCTCTAGGTATACATCAGGTTCGAATATGGATTATATCGGTCCACTCCTTCTAGTACCTCCCACACAAAATTTGAAATAAGTGCAGTTTAGTGACACCTCACGAATCGTTATGATTTTTTTTAGCAGGATGTTCGTGCGGCCTCCGTTACGTTATTGTAATTTTTTTTCGGGGGAAAGTCCGTAGTTCCCGAGATAATGGCGCATAACCTCAAAAAAACGCTGCACTATGAGAATGTCGAGAGTTCAAATAAACGGTGGCCAAATATAAAAGGAGTTGACGTTGGCAGATGAATTTTGGTATAAATACAGAATTCGGAAGGTCGGTCCACGTTTTGGGATGATAGTCCCCATGCAACGGTACTTCTTAATGTTGCTGTATTTTGAATATTTTAGCTAAACTTATCAACCAAATTGGTTGAATTTTGAGATCCGGGGTTTTCACTTTACAAAAAACTTTTCCGATAAAAATTATAGACATAGGTCCACGTTTTGATGTAGACCCCATATAACAACGGTACCTCCCGATTTTCGGAATTTTGAAGATTTTGCATATGTTTCACGCCTAAATTTTGCATTGAGGGTTCCCAATGGACCACGTTTTGATATAGCTCCAATAGAACGGTATCGCCCGATTTTCGGTATTTTCAAGGTTTTATCCACATTAAACAATCAATGTAGCTGATATTTGGTATTTAGTCTTCGCCAGGTCTTGCGAAATATTTTTACAGAGAATTGTTGGTATTGGTTCACGTTTTGATATAACCAACGTGGAACGGTACCGCCCAATTTTCGGGTTTTTAAGGTCTTAGCCACACTATCCACCCAAAATTACAGACATTTGGTGTACAGTCTTAATATATTTTTGTGAATTTATTGAATACATAAAAATTTTGTCTTCAAATAAGAGAATTTTCCTTAATTTTTTGACCGATTAATGGTCAATAAACGGCACATTTTTTGTTAAAAATCGAAATTTTGACTTTGTATTCTTTTCCTTGACGGTGTATTCTTTTTCGTGGACAAGTCCACCTTCCGGTACCCCCCGACTTGGTCCATACTGTGCACATCTTGAAATATCTACCAGACTTAGATGAGGTTCCAATATCGACTCAATCGGTCGACCCCTTGGGGTACTTCCCACACAAAATTTTGGAAAAGTTCAGTTTAGGACATGCTCTCGAATCGTTTTGATTTTTGATGTAGTCACTTGTATTCACGGCCCTCCATACGACGGTACAAGTTTCATCAGGGGCAAGCCCATACTTTTTGACAAAATAGCCTGAAAGGTGCAAAAAAACCCATATGACACCGTGTGTAGTTGTTGGAGCGCAGCATAACTCTCCAATGGATCTGTCGATTCGGTCCAACATTTGTCCTTCGCAATATTCTGTGCAAACTTAGTTTAAGTTCGAAGATAAGCCATATCGGTCCACTCCTTCAGGTACCTCCTCCACAAAAGTTCTAAAATGTTCGCAGAAGGGAGTGACCGATTTAGTCCATACTTTACACATCCTAATATATCTGCCAGGTATAGATCAGGTTCGAATATGGACTATATTTGTCCACTGCTTCGGGTACCTCTCACACAAAATTTCGGATAAGTTCACTTTAAGACCTGCTCTCGAATCACTTTGAGTTTGTTGAAGCAACTTCCATTCACTGACCCACTTACAATGGTACAATTTTTTCAGGGGCAAGTAAATACTTTCTGAGAAAATAGGCCGACAGTTGTAAAAATGTGGCTGGAGCGCACTATAGCACTCAAAGCGGTCAACGGATTTGGTCCAAAATTTGGCTCACAGTTTCAATTCACATAGGCTGAGGGTATATCTCTGTCGGCAAACCGACTGATACTTTTTTACTTGTTTTCTTCTTATTTATTTCACAACTGATGATGTTTGTAGTATTTTTGGCGGTAGACGAAGTCTTTAACTACCTCAAAATAATAGGTGGAAACTTCCACAGTTGGTCCGAATTCTAAGGACGCATTTCGCGATACCATCAGCTGGGTCTTGTCGTCGTTTACCACCAGACCCACTTTAGCAGATTCTCCGACGAACTTCTTAAATGTATGAGTTATTTATTTTACTGATCGTCCCATGATGTCAATGTCGTCAGCATAAGCAAGTAACATGTGGCTATTTGTGTATATTGGATCATTTCTTTAGACGTTTGCATCTCGTATAACCACTTCCAGCAGGATGTTGAAGAGATCACACGAAATTCTGTCTCCTTGTTTGAAACCTCTGTTGGTACTGAACTATTCGGATAAATTCTTTCCTATTTTAACTGAAAACTGGGTATCAGTTAAAGTCATCTGAAAGCCGAATAAGCTTTGTGGGTACATCAAATTCAGACGTGTCTTGGAATACCTTTGAAAGTAAGGGCTGTCGATGGTTGCTCTATAATCAACAAAAAGATAGTAAGTGTTGATATATATCTCTTGGGTCTTTTCCACGATTATGTCTGGTCAGTGGTGGATTTGCCAGTTCTAAGCCGTATTGGTATGGCCCAATTATTTCGTTGACCATAGGCTTTACTCGTTTACACAATATCCCTGACCATATCTTATAAGCAACAGGGAGCAGACTTATGTCCCTATAGTTTGAGCATATAGTCTTATCTTCTTCCTTGCGCATGGGACACAGGTACAATCGTCCCGTACCCGTTCCTTCTTACCATATGGTGCTAACTAGCAGAGGCATACACTATATCACCGTGTCGTATACAGTCTTGAACACCTCGGTTGGTAAGCCATCGGCCACTGCTGGCTTATTATTCTTCAACTGGTTTATTGATGTCTTGACCTCATCTTGGCCGGGCGATATACATACATTCAATACCATATTCTTGGATTAGATTTATGGTATCTTCATCGACTTCGCTACTATTGGATACCAACAGTTTGGAAAGATGCTCTTTCCATATCCTTAGCACACTATCTGTATCAGCTACCAAATTACCTTGCTGGTCTCTAGAGGAGGATGTACCTGTACCAAAGCCATAAGTTTAATGTTTCACTCTTTGGTAGATTTTTCGATTTTTTCACACTCCCGCTTTTCCATTTCTCTCCTTTTCCTACGGGAAAGACGATCTCCTATCTTCTTTCCTCCAGATGCCTCTCTTATGCGCTACGCGTTGCTGTTGATTGTAGACTAGCCTTATATGCGGTAGCAGCACGACACTCCTGGTCATACTATGGGTTCCTTGGTGGAGATCTCCGGTAACCATTTCCTCCAGATGCCTCTCTTATGCGCTACGCGTTGCTGTTGATTGTAGACTAGCCTTATATGCGGTAGCAGCACAACACTCCTGGTCATACTATGGGTTCCTTGGTGGAGATCTCCGGTAAACATGTATAGGTTTTGCGGCTGTTTGCATGGAGTGTGCAATATTTTGTCAATGCGCTGATATTTTAACGGAATAAGGCTTTGATTAAAGCAATTGGGCCATTTGTGTGAAATATGATGTGGCTATCTCTTGAGATTGCAGGTTACGGATGTACAACTTTCTTGTTGTGTCTGTTCGTACTTTATTTGCTACGCGCAAGTACCGTTGCAACAAGCTGGTGGTGGTATGGGTCTATGTTTGCTTCTCGGAACGATCGCACATGCTCGATGAAGGCCTTCAATTTATCTTCGTGATCAATATACATAAATCTTACTTTGAAATAATATATATAGTTCATTCCTAAAAGGAGTTTGATCCTTGAAAAGCACAGGGGTAGTGTTGTTTTAAACTGGGGTTTGCTTTCCCTAGAAGCGGATTTTCATCCATTTTCTATTGTTGGTTATTCTACTTTAAAATGGAATTTTTTCATAGAATTTTTATACAATAACCACAAAACCATTAAAACTACCAAAATGACGTAACATATTTGTCCACTCATAAATGTTCAGGTATTTTCCTGAAAACAAGAAAAAATAGTCAATAGCCTTTTGTACATAAAGGACAATAAAACACATTAGCAACAATAACCGCAATTATGTAATATGTATTGCCATGTAGTAAAAGACAATTAAAGCACTTGGCTTTGGCACATAGAAAGGATATATTTGTACCTGGGATTTTTTTCCAAGTCAAAAGTACGTTACAGCAATGCTCAAACGAAGACACCCAAAAATGTAAATCAGGTAGTTGTAACTAGCGGAGGGCCGTTATAAATAAACAACAAGTAGGCGGGTTTTTAGCGCTTAGTTGCTTTGACTAGCTTACTAAATGCATAAGCCGAATTAAGATAGGCTTTCCATCACCCCGATTCTTTAATTTTCTTCTTCAATATCAAATACCATGCAATTTATTTGCTACAGGGGAACATTGACCTTCAGTTACAACATACGCCGCGAAAAGGTTCATATTCTACTTCTCTTTTTTTCTTTTGAATTCCTTGCTTTGAAATATCATTTTTAAACTTGGTATTTTCGTCGAAGTCTCGGCCTTCTTTAGGGGCGTATACCGACGAATGGCTGGTATGGTCTACTGGACTTTTTTGATCAGTACAACACTGATAATCAAGAACGCGAAGCGCCCGTTAAGATTATCAAATTGCCCTACCCTAATATACACACATATCTGTATTCTTAAACAGGGTTAAATTCTGAATCAATCTAGCCATGTCCGTCTGTCCGTTTGTTGTAATCACTCTTGTTGTAATCACCCTAGCGTTCTAGCTCAATCACTGTGAGCTACAACTTATATTTGTGTATCTTTTCATAGGCAAGTTCGAATATCGGCTATATCGGTCCACATTTTTATACCCTCAGCATTTATGCTAACGTGGGTAAACCATACTTTGCACATCGTGAAGTTATATTGGAAATTATACTGATGCGGCTCTTTGTGGTCCTGTTTATAGTGCTCATGGGATAGTGCTCCGAAACCTCAAACTAATACTATAACCAACTGAAATGGAGGACGCGCTGTCTGTCGAAAAATAAATCAATTCACACAAGTTGAGTGTATGTCTCTGTCAGTACAGCCCACTGAAACTTTTTTACTTGTTGTATATCCCTCATTTAACAGTACCTCCGGATTTGAGATTTTTTAAGGATTTTGGCAGCATTTTTATCATTTAATTTCCAAGAGGTCCCAAAACTATTTCACCAAAAATTTTTAACATGGGTTCATGATTTGGTATAGTCTCCCTATAACTGTACCTCCGGATTTTAGGCATTTGTAAGATATTAGCTACAACTTTTGAAAATTGTTCAATGTTTGGAAGAGCCGCCGTATAGCGATATCTCCCAATCTTATGTATTTTAAAGATATTAGTCACAAATTTGGACCGAAGTACCTTTGCTGTTTTAGTATAGACCCCATAGAACGGTACCTCCCGATGTTCGATATTTTGAAGGTTTAGCTACATAATCGAACCGAAATGGCTGAAATTTGGTGTTAAGTCCTAATTTATTTTTATGGCCTAAGTACACGAAAATCTTGCCTTTAAACAATAGATTTTTTTAACATTTTTCACCGATTTATGATAGTGTTTTATGGATAGTGTTAAAATTTCCTCGTTTAAAGGCAAGATTACTTAAACTAAGTTTGGACCGTTCCCTTCGAGAATTATCGTGTGCACCAGCCGGTCAGAAAGACAGACAGACGGCAGACATGGCTAAATCAACTCCAAATTGTCTGAAAAGGTCAGATATTTAACTGAAAACTAGGTATAGGGAGACACGACATAACCGAAATAACATAACCGTTGGTTTCTGACTATTTTATCGTCGTATTTTTACATATATATCATTTTATATTATATATAACATTATTTCATATATCATACGAATTAAAAGTGGTTCGTGCGGGACCATTTTTAATATTTATGTGAAATAAAAGTTATTTATGAATATTAGTTATTCTTGCAACAGGAAATAATTTTTTGAGAAAATTTTTTTCATTTCATAGTATTTTTTTAAAAAAAGTGGTTTGTGCGGAAGCTTTTTTATAATAAAACGGAATGAATGTTATTTTAGGCATTAGTAGGCAAAAGTTCATTCATTCACATTACAGGAAATCATTTTTGAGAATAAATGTCAAAAAGTCATAACACTAGTGTATATACCCTCGTTAGCATAATTGCTGAGGGTATAAATACAGATTCGGGTGACGTAGGGGATGGAAGATACCAAGGAACGGTCCTGACCGGTTTTAACATGGCAAAGTCCAGGATTTATCTTGGTCCCCCTTTCATCTCAAGTGGACACTGACCTCCCCGTGGTGTCACCTGGGGAACTGCCTTTAACACCCCATAAGAACATAAAAAACTTGGGTTTGGGCGTCGGGTTAGTAACCCTCCCCTAGAAAAAACAGCCTACTATGAAAAAACGAAAGAAAAGAAAAACAAACCCCTCTAAAGTTGACGAACCCTGCAAACGTTTTAAGGACCATGATCTGCGAATCTGTACCTAGAATGTTCGCACTCTTTATAGAGAAGGTGCAGACTTCGCATTGGCAGACGTACTTGAAAAGTACAAGGCCGATATTACTGCCATACAGGAAATACGATGGATTGGGAAAGGCGTCACAACAACACCTAAAGGTGACGCACTGTATTATAGTTGCCATGACGTAAAGCATGAGTTTGGTTGCGGATTCGTAGTTAGTCGGAGGCTAAAACATCTGGTATCAAGCTTCACCCCAGTGAATGAAAGACTTGCTGCAATTCGAATAAAAGCTAAGTTCTTCAACATCAGCTTTATTTGCGCTCATGCTCCCACTGAAGAAAAGGACGAACAGACCCAAGATATATTTAACAAGCGCTTAGAAGAAACATATGACCGTTGCCCTGCCCACGACATTAAAATCATTCTAGCCGATTTTAATGCCAAAATTGGAAAGGAGAATATCTTTGGCCCGACAGTCGAGAAATTCAGTCTCCACAGTGAAACATCTGACAATGGTATGAGGCTGATAGACTTTGCAGCTGCAAAAAAACATGGTAGTTAGCAGATTTAATCATCTCGATATTCATAAGGGCACCTGGCTGTCTCCAGATCAGAAAACAAGAAAACAAGAAATCAAATTGATCATGTTGTGATAGATGGAAGACATTCTTCGAGCGTGTTGGATGTACGATCGTTCCGAGGCGAAAACATTCATTCCGACCACTACCTTGTTGCAGCAAAGGTACTCGCCCGCTTAAACGTAGCAAACAAAGTACGAACAGACACAACACGAATGTTAGACATTGGTAAGCTGCAATCACAACAGATAGTCCCAGTATATTCCACTCAAGTAGCCCAATTGCTTAATCAAAGCACTCCTTATCCCGATAACATTTCAGCGCAATGGCAAAGCATTGCCCACTCCATGCAAACAGCCGCAAAATCCATACTTGGATACCAGAGACCTCCACCAAGGAATCCATGGTATGATCAGGAGTTTCGTGCTGCCACCGAACAGAAAAATGCGGCATATAGGGCTACTTTACAATCCGTAGCAACGCGTAGCGCACGAGAGAGATACAAGGAGAAAAGGATAGAGGAGAAACGTCTTTTCCGCAGGAAAAAGAGAGAGAGAGAGATGGAAAAGCGACAGAGTGAAAAAATCGAGATGTACAGGAGCCAGAATGTAGTCCGAAAATTCTGCCAAAGAGTCAAGCATCAAACTGATGGCTTTGGTACAGGCACATCCTTCTGTAGAGACCAGCAAGGTAATTTGGTAACTGATCCAGATAGTGTACTCAGGATATGGAAAGAACATTTTTCAAAACTGTTGGTATCCAATAGCAGCGAAGACGACGAAGATACAACAGTCCCAATCCCAGAAGATGGTATTGAATGTATACCGCCCAGCCAAGATGAGGTAAAGACAGCAATAAATCGGCTGAAGAATAATAAGGCAGCAGGAGCCGATGGCTTACCAGCCGAGCTGTTCAAAACCGGAGGCGACACGTTGATAAGGTGTACTCATCAGCTAGTTAGCACCATCTGGCACGAAGAACGAGTACCCGACGATTGGAACCTGAGTATCCTGTGCCCCGTCCACAAGAAGGGAGATAAGACTGTATACTCTAACTATAGGGGCATAAGTCTACTCCCTATTGCCTACAAGATCCCGCAAAGCTCATCCGGCTTTGTAAAATGACTTTAACTGACACGAGGTCCTTAGTTAAAATAGGAAAGAACCTCTCCGAAGAGTTTAGTACCAAAAGAGGTTTCAAACAAGGAGACAGCCTTTCGTGTGATCTCTTCAGCATCCTGCTGGAAAAGGTTATACGATAGGCAAACGTCAAAAGAAGTGGCACAATATGCGCCAATAGCCACATGTTACTTGCTTATACTGATGATATAGACATCATGGGCCGATCAGTAAAAGAAGTAACTTTATGAAGGTCGAAGGAGAATCTACTAAAGTGGGTCCGGCGGTAAACGGTGAGAAGACCAAGTTGATGGTGTCGACGCGCAATGCGTCCATTGAGCTCGGACCGACTGTGGAAGTTGGTTCCTATAATATTGAGGTAGTAAAAGACTTCGTCTACCTCGGCACCTCCGTAAACACAACAAACCACATCAGTTGTGAAATAAAAAGAAGAATTGTATTGGCCAACAGATGGTACTTTAGTTTAAGTAAGCAGTTTAAAAAACAAAGCCACATCTCGTCAAACAAAAATAACGCTCTACAAAACACTGATACTACACGTGCTGATGTATGGCTCCGAAGCCTGGGTACTTGCGCAAGCAGACATGGCAGTGCTTGGTGTGTTTGAGAGGAAAATTCTTCGAAAGATCTACGGACCAATCTGAGTTGACGGTGAATATCGACGTCGCATGAACCACGAGCTGTATCTGCTATACAACGACATCAATATTTTTAAACGTATCGAGATGCAGCGATTGCGTTGGCTAGGTCATATTATTATAATGAGCGATGATGAACCCGCTAAAAAGCGTATAAATACGGACCGCATGGCGGTGCACGCAGAATTGGCAGGCCAAGGAATAGATGGCGCAAACAAGTGGATGATGAGATGAAAAGGCGCAGTATTCTAGAGTGCGAAGCAACAAATAGAGAGAATTGGAGATCTTTTCTTAGTTCGATCTATGGTAATGGGCTAAGTAAGTATAAATACAGATTGCCAAACAATTATCGGATTTGAACCCTCGAACTACCCGACGTATCATTACCAAAATTCAAATTTAGATATTTTCTTTCAATTCCCATCAATAAATTTGCATTGCGAAGTTCTTGGTTTTGACCATGGTCGTGACAACATTGGAGAAAGTTGTAGCGGAAAGCCAAGATTACCATGGAATACACAAATGAAAGCACGGTATTCACTATTGAATATTATGGAACATGCATTGAGCCAACTAATTTCAAAACAACTACCTACTTTCTTGTGATTTACTTAATTAGTTAATAACGTTCCTCCGTTAGTTTTAACTACCTGATTTTAATTTGTTGGGCGTCTTCGCTGTTTGGAAAAATAAAATCCCAGGTACAAATATATCTTTTCTATGTGTTAACCAAAGCCAAGTACTCTAATTTTTCATTACTACATGACAATAAATGTTACCAAATTGCGGTTATAATTGCTAAGGAGTTTTATTACCTCTTCTGTACAAAAGGGTATTAACTAATTTTTGATGTTTTCAGGAAAATACCTGAACATTTATGAGTGGACATATATGTTACGTAATTTTGGTGGTTTTGATGGTTGGTGGTTATTGTAAAGAAATTCTATGAAAATTTCCATTTTAAAATAGAATAACCAACAATAGAAAAATGAACAATATTGGATAACATTCTACAATGTTTATGAGAATTCTCTTTTAGGGGAACAAACATTAGTTTAGAAGAAGTAAGCCCATGTGCTTTTTAACACCCTAAAAAATGCTACCCGACGATACCGTAATCGTACACTACCAAAATTTGGACCCATTTTCAATACTAATCATCTTATGACTACATAAAATTTAGTTTATTTCTCTAAGATATTACATTCTCTGACAACAATGTAAGGAATGAGAAATATAATATATCCCACACCTTATGGTGAAGGGTATACAAATGAATTATGTGTTTAAAAGCTTCAAAATGTCTCTTCTATGGGGGCTAGATAAGAAGGTGCTTTTACACCCACAATTCTCTGCAATGTTGTATATTCCAACGAAAACTATTTATGGGGGCTATATGAATACGTAGACCTATGCGACATATCCCTGCAAAAGCTATATAAAAACGTGCACCCATACTGACAAATTTCTGGCGGAAAATTTTGTAGCCCCATTTTGGTGGATAATATATAAAACCTTCCAAATTCCGAAAATTGGGAGGTATCGTTCCATGGGGGATTATATCAAAACGTGGACGTATATAAACAATTTTTGGTGGAAATGCTTTTTAGCCTCTGGAAACATATAATACCAAATTGCAACCAATTGGGTGGTCAAATGGGACTAATACCTTAAAAATTTCTTAAAATGTCGACGCGTCACTTTAAGGGTTTCGAATTATGATTTTCGATTCTGATTTTACAAAGTCAGGAAATGATGAAAGATTTGGAAATAAATTAGAGCCGCCCGCATCAAAAACTTCGACTATAACTTAGCATTTTAGTCCTGCTTCATATAAACGAAAAAGAATAATTTATTTTATTCCATTTTTATATCAATTCCATTTTTATACCCTCAGCATTTATGTTACCGAAGGTATATACATACACTTTTATACGGGTCTGAAACTGATTTCGTCCAAACATACTTGGGGTCTAATAATATAATTGTTCCACAAACATCCCAGATGGGACAAGGGAGACTTCTCTCATATCAATGAGTGCACGCCGATTCATATTGGCTCAATGATATGGGACCTACTTTTTATTGCCGAGTCCGAACGGCGTGTCTTACGACACCACTTGTAGAGAAGTTTTTCATGGCTTAAATACTCAGGAAATGTCGCCAGCATTACTGAGGGGGAATTTTGCCACCGTTGAAAATTTGATGATGCTTGGCCTGGGATTCGAACCGCAGACCTTCTGAGTGCAAGGCGGACGTGCTAACCATTGCACCACGATGGGTCTAAATCCATTATTTCGATGAGGCACATGGATTTAGGCCAATTTGGAGTTGGTTTTGCCATGGCACACCATGTGTATTGGCTGGAGCGCACTATAGCAATCGAACTGATCAACGGATTTGGTCTAAAATATGGTGTTCGTAATATATTGTCCACATTTAGTTTAAGTTCGAAGATGAGCAATATTGTTCCACAACTTCTGGAAACCAACCCCCCATTCGAAATTTTTGTTTAAGTGCAGATCTTTTGGAAAATTATACCGATGTTTCTCCTTATGGTCCTGTTTACAGCGATGTTATGTTTTTCGTGGACAAGATCTTCCTGACATAGTGGTCCAAAAGATTTAGTATGTAGCCTTCTTTGGTGGCATGTAACACTTTTGTACGGAATTGCCGGTATAGGACCACACCTTCATATAACCCCCATGGAACGGTACCTCCTAATTTGCGGTATTTTGTAGGTATTAGCCTCATTGGAAGTATACAATTTTCTACATGGAATTTGCGCTGTAGGTCCACGCCTTCATATAGCCCCCATATAACGGTACGGTATGTTGAAAGTTGTGATATCAATATCCCACCGAAATATCTGAATTTTGGTATTAAGTATACGTTGGGGGTATAAAACTTTCCACCTGAAATTTTACATATAGCTCCCGGGAAACGGTATATCCCGATCCTCCGTGCAAACACTTCATTGCAGGTGCAAAACATCCCTTGCAAAAATTGTTGTTGTTGTAACAGTGTTTTATTATTATGTTTGTATGTTCTCTCTCCTGTTCAATCTGGCTCTGGGTTTATCTCCAGTTCTAGGAAAGTGGCTACATCGATGGGATGTCACCACAGATTCACTGGAGTTAGATGAGTAGGTTTGGCGGGGCAGTTGAATAGGTGCTTAGTATCGTGCGGGCCCATGCCGCATACTGCACGTGCGATCAATTCCCGCCCAATAGGAATTTAGGCAACTGCAATATCCCGAGCGTAATTGAGTCAAAACTACTCTGGTTTGTTGTGGCAGCTGACGCTCTTCAGCAGCGATAGATGGGGGATGTACTCCGATGACTGCATTCACACTATAATTGCTTATGGCCTTGGCAACTGTGTTCGTGTGAAAGCTGTTCAAACCTGCCTGATATGCCTGTTGATCTAGAGGTTCTCTCCTATATTGCTGGACCTCTGTCTCTAGACCATGAATATCCTTTCTGATATGTCTGGGTGTAGCGGTGGGGTACTGCAACGATAGCATCTCATTATGTTGCCGTACTGGAAGAATCTATGTGTAAAGGTAGCCCAAGGATATAATACCTTAATTGGAAAAATTGTAAATACTGGTTCATGTTTTGAAAAGAACAGCGATGACGATCACTTAGGATATTCTGCTCATGCAAGGAATAGAAGGAAGAGCTTAGTTCATACTTTCATAGCGAAAGGAATCTTATTGTCCCTATTTACTTCAAAACAGTTCGTGGTGGAGGTTATAAAAAGTTCGGCCCTGCCGAACTTAACTCCGTTCTGACTTGTTTTTTTTTTTTTTTTTTGGCAAAGTGATTTTTTAAATCTCTGTAAACAACACACCACTGTCCTGAACACTTTTAGGCTAAAAACTATCAAACTTTAAGAAAAATGTCAAAATGGAGCATGGCAACACACAGTTGTTGCCTAGGTCATAGAGTTGTCGACCAGTCCCGTGTTTTGAGTTTATGAAGAACTGAAACACTTCAAATCACTTAAAAAGCGTTTTTCTCGAAATTGGATTTTTTTAAGATTTGTCACTCTTTGAGTAACACGGTGCGTCTTAACTAATTTTAAATGAAAAGTGCTTATACCTGGGAAGTTTTTGCGGATTCTGAAACTACAATGTTCATAGATAAGAAAAATCAAAAAACGAAAAAAAAAATCGCCGTAGGGATTTTCAAATAAATCGCGGTCAAAGTTCAAATTTTTAGGACTTCATGATACAGTCAGTGCATTGTCCATATTTGAACTTCTCTATCTCAAAAATTGTAAAACCTACGAAAATACCGTTAAGGTCAATCTTGTAGAGAATTTTCACTGCTACAACATTTTCTCTAATCCATTTTAGATTGGGCTAGCGGGTTTCAAGCAAAATCGTGAAAACATAATGAAGTCCTAAAAATTTGAACTTTGACCGCGATTTATTTGAAAATCCCTCCGGCGATTTTTTTCGTTTTTTGGTTTTTATCATCTATTAACATTGTAGTTTTAGAATCCTTAAAAACTTCCCAGGTGTAAGCACCTTTCATTTAAAATTAGTTAAGGCGCACCGTGGTAAATGAGTAATATCTAAAGGAAAGTAAATATTTCAGACTTCATTCTGTCTCCTGTGGTGCTATGTTCTACTTAGGAACTTGTTGTTTATTTAATTTTTTGAAAAAATGCTCGTCTTTTCTTCTGATATGTTTCCATGGCGTTTCGTGTTGCTACTTACCCAGGGAAACTGCTTCTCAATATCCATCTTCCACCCTGTGTTAAATCGCACTATCGCTGCAGCATTAAGGCGAGTGCGTTCCTCGGCTTCTGTATGGAAATGGTTCGAATCGAATGGATATCTATCAGCGGCTTCCGTTTGTTTCACCTATGGATATCCAAGTGGCTTTGCGTAAGTCGATGGGTTGGACTCTGGTGCTGTTCATGTATTTTGTCGCTAGAAAATCGATTAGTCTCATTCCGTTATCAGATGACGTGTGATATCCTTCACTCACCCTATACACTTTCCTACGGGCAAAATGTGCCTAATCGAAATAACGTTTTAGACCCCAAATATGTTTGGACGAAATCCGTTTCAGATAATTCGGAGTAGATTTAGCCATGTCCGTCCATTCATTTCAATTTTTGATAGAACTAGAATCCAGCCCCTGCTCCCGATTTATTGTTGAATCAATTTTTATTTTTGTTGAAGCCACTTACATTTGCTGCCTCCATTACAATGGTAAAAGTTTTTCAGGGGCAAATCCATACTTCTTGAGAAGAACTGATCAAACGATTTGGTCCAAAATTTGGCCTTCGTCAAATTTTGTTCTAGTTGTTGTTGTTCTAGTTCTTAGTTTCAGTTCGAAGATGGGCAATACGGGTCCACAGCTTCCGGTACTTCCCCCAGTATTTAAAAAAGTTCCTCTTAAAGGAGGAACGTGATTCATATTACTTGCTACGTTTAACGACTGTTACTCGCTATATTTCCCATGATAAGCCCTGTTGTGGAAAAATTGGTAAAATTTTCAGTATTCAAAATACTTTAAATCCGAATTTATCGTTATGTGGGAGCTATACCAAAATCGACATGGTCCATCTTCGAACTTAAACTGAGTTTGAGAGGTATATTCGTCTATTCAAAATATGTGCCAAATCTATTAGAGAGTTATGCTGCCAGCAGACTGACGGATATGGCTAATCGAAACTATTATTTCGAGAAACATATCAACGGTCGTATCAACGTGATATAAGGCAAGAGTATAAAAATAAAACAATTATCTTTTATATTACTTTTAAAAATTTTGTATTTTAACACTTTATATACAATTCAATCAAGGATTTGATACAATCCTAATAAACATTTATACAATCATTTAATAACATGCAAATTTTACTGTAATTACAATTCAACAAAAAATGGCGATCTTTAAGAACTCAATTCTTTTTTAAGATTGTCTTATTAATGCTCAGCCCATCGTGGCATTCTTCAATGGGCAATTTATTTCTTCAAATGCTTGGCCAGTTGTTTACGCACCAAACTCCATAAACGTTTCTTAAGGGACTTCTTTTTCTTCTGCTGCTGCACCTCTACCAAGGATTCATCAAATGAACCAGAATTTATCGATACAGTGGGTGAGACATTTTCACACATTGAATACAGAGAATCTAAAGATTCCGATACGGTTGTTGATTCTAGGTTATACATTGGTGCACTATATAAATCCTCAATGTAGGATTCATCCTCGATGGTATGGTAGATATTCTCATCCGAATCGTTGAGAAAGCAGTCCTGCTGCCGACAACATTTGTCTTCATACACCTCGTTGTAGACGAAATCACTTTGTAGAACTTCCGATGCCTCCAAACACTTGATGAATATTTCAAAGCTGAAATCAGGACATTTTTCCAATTTTTGCAAAATGTCTTTGTTTGCGAAATGTTTTTGCAATTCTGCGATGAAAGCCATGTTTGTTGTTTCTGTGTGTTTGGGTTTGCGAGGTTTGAAGACTTGCAATCAAGTGATAATTAATTTAGTCACTCCCTTAGTATATATACTAAATTAGGTAGTTTTTGCACACAAACAAAAGGGTGGAATAAGAGTATTGACTCACGAGTTTTTGATTACCTGCCTCCTATGTTTGTACTAAAGTTAGTTTGTAACTAAAAAGGTTATTCCTACCTGCTCGTACTATTTGGGTGTCCAAGTTTGGAAATTGATGTTACGTAATTTCAATTTGTAAAAGGCCCTTATAATCCCAGCCGGCAATAAACCCAAATGCTCTAGTTTTCCATTGTTATTGTGGTTATTAAGCTAATGATTTTATTATCCCTTTTGTTCTAAGGATTTAGTTTATAGCCTTATTACGTTACGTAACTGCGGTTGTTTTGAGGGTTTGTGGTTGATGTTTAGAGGTTTTATGTTTTTATGGGGATTTTTTTTATCGGGGAATAACCAAAATTGTTTCAATAATTAGTAGTATTCGTGCCGGCCCGGACAAATTTCGACTTTCAAATTTAAGCAGTATGCAGTCTGTCGCAAAAGTTAGTATACACCGTTGTGGTGATCTTGATCGAGTTTCAACTTGTCCTTTTTGAAAAAACGGGAAATTCTTGAAGGAAACCCATTCTTTTGAGGCCGTTGTCCTTTTGGAACATGTAATAATCCTTAATCCTTACACATAAGGACTTTCCTTTTCAGTTATTTTTCTCACAAATTATGTCCCTTTTTACATTCCCACCAAAAATAATTAGTAGGAGAACCTCAAGTTGTGGTGTAAGCCCTACAGTGATACTCCACCACCACAGAAGGATATGATAGCTAATTTAAAAATTTAATACAGAGCTTTCTCTGCTGTTATAACGCAAAGATTGTGCAAAAACGTTCTGAAAAGCTGTGTTCGCTTCACTTAGGACCAAAATACAACTAAATGGATCAGTTAGAAGTAGTTCATTAGACATTAGTAGTACATTAGACACTAGGGACATGAGAAGAATGTCCGATACGGCTAAAAGGCCGGTAGGACAGTATAACTGTAGGGCTTACAACGGAACTTGAGGTTCTCCTACTATTTACTTTTGGTGGGAATATGAAAACATTTGTGAGAAAATTAACTCAAAAGGAAAGTCCTTATTAGTAAGGATTAAGGATTATTACATGTTTCAAAAGGACAATGGCCTCAAAAGTATGTGTTTCCTTCAAGAAATTCCCGTTTTTTCAAACAGGACAAGTCGAAACTCAATCAAGACCACCCCATGTTGAAACTTTAGAGCTTTTCTGAGCATTTCTTGGCTTTAGAATTCATAAACAGGACATAACACCCGGAATTTGGTCGCTATAGTTGTTGTATTTGTAGATGACCAATTTTTGTGGATTTTACGATCCAGTGTACGTTGGACTTGTCACTATAAGCACTATAACTGCCAATAAAACCAATTAATATACTCTTTACGATCTTAAGTACAGATTTAGTTTCATTTTGTTCAAAAATATCAAGAATGTTTTAAACAGTTCCACGAGGATTCTCCGTTGTATACTAACTCTTGCGACATAAATTTTGGTCTTTTTGAGATTCGAACCGTACATTTGCTAATGTATGCAAATATAGCGCACTTTTAATTGTTATTACTGAAGACAACCTTCTTGTCTATCAAATAAAACTAATTGTTTGTTGTTTTCAATAAGTTATAGTGATATTTATCCCTAATACATTTTGGTTTCAACGGTGTATACTAACTTTTGCGACAGACTGTATATTCAACATGATGTGTGACGTAGGGTATGAAAGATACCTGACAAAGCCCAGGATTTATCTTGGTTCCTCTTTCATCTAAAGTGGACACTGACTTCTCCGTGGTATCACCTGGGAACTGCCTTTAACACCCGTTAAAGGTAGTGAGATAACATGTGCCATAATAACGTTAAAAACCTGGGTTTAGGCGTCGGGCTAGTAACACTCCCCTAGAAAAAATCAGCCTACTATGAAAAAACGAAAGAAAAGAAAAACAAACCCCTCTAAAGTTGGCGACCCCCGCAAACGTTTTAAAGACCATGATTTGCGAATCTATACCTGGAATGTTCGCACTCTTTATAGAGAAGGTGCAGTCTACGCAGATGTACTTGAAAACTACAAGGCCGACATTACTGCCATATTGGAAATACGATGTATTGGGAAAGGCGTCACAACAACACCTAAAGGTGACGCACTGCATTATAGCTGCCATGACACAAAGCATGAGTTTGGTTGGTCGGATTTTAAAACATCTGGTCCCCAGCTTCACCCCAGTAAATGTAAGACTTCTTAAAATACGGATAATTGCAAAATTCAACATTAGCATTATCTGCGCTCATGCTCCAACTGAAGACAATGACGAACAGACAGACCAAAGATATATTCTAAGAGCGCTTAGAAGAAACATATGACCGTTGACCTGCCCATGAAGCTAACATTATTCTAGGCGATTTTAATGCCAAAATTGGAAAGGAGAATATCTTTGGCACAACAGTCGGGAAATTCTGTCTCCACAGTGAAACATCTGACAATGGAGGCTGATTGACTTTGCAGCTGAGAAAAATATGGTAGTTAGCAGTACCACATTTAAGCATCTCGATATTCATAAGGGCACCTGGCTGTCTCCAAATCAAAGATGGATAGATGGAAGACATTCATCGAGCGTGTTGGATGTGCGATCGTTCCGAGGAGCCAACATAGACTCGGACCACCACCTTGTTGCAGCGAGGCTGCGTACCAGATTAAACGTAGGAAATAAGGTACGAACAGACACAATTCGGAAATTTGACATCGGAAAGCTGCAATCACAACAGATAGCCACAGCATATTCCACTCAACTGGCCCAATTGCTTAATCAAAGCACTCCTCGTCCCGATAACATATCAGCACAATGGCAAAATACACTGTGAACACAAATTTTGGGGCAGAGATAATTCCTTTTGGAGATGAAAGCCCTTGGTGAGTATATAAAGATGCCCAAAGGACAGATCCGCCGTGAGTCCAACTTGCGCGTTATGGCGTGATGAAATTTTTGCTAGAGACCCTGTAAGGCATCAGGAATTAACGTTATATATTTGTTAACTGTTGTTTTAGCTTATTTTTGAGATGACATATCTTCAGTCAAATCGAATGAGGATTATTTTCGTAGAGCACTTCGACCTTCTAACTCGCTTCCTTCAATGTCCTTTTCGTCCCTTATTTTAGGAACCACTATAAAAGTACCACAAGATGACGTTTTTATGCTTCGAAATGTTCTGCAAAAATGTAGTTCAGAAAATTTACGGCTCTCACTGACAACTAATCGATTTTGTCGCGTTTTCGTGGTCGTTTTGTGCATTTGCCCTGCTTTTGTTCAGAAAAAGACTATATTTTGTTTTTTATACCCTCAGCATTTATGCTAACGAGGGTATATACAATTTCATACGGGCAAAATGTGCCTTATCGAAATAATGGTTTTAGACCCCAAACATGTTTGGACGAAATGTGTTTCAGAACATTTGAGGTTGATTTAGCCATATCAGTCCGTCTGTCTGTCTGGCTGGCTAGAGCGCACGATAACTACGATAACTCTCGAAAGGATCAACCGATACGGTCCAAAATTTAGCTATTTTGTCCAAATTTAAGTTCGAAGATGGGTTATATCTGTCCACTCCTTCCGGTACCTCCCCCACAAAAGTTCGGAAATGTTCGGAGAATATGTGTGGATGGTAACTCTTCAAGGAAGTAACCGATTTGGTCCATACTTTGCACATCGTGAAATTTCTACCAGACTTAGATGAGGTTCCACTCCTTCGGTACCTCCCACACAAAATTTCGGAAAATTTCAGTTTAGGATCTGAAAAAAACCCCTATGGCAAGATAACTCTCGAACGGATCTGCCGATTCGGTCCAAAATGTGGCCTTCGTAATATTATGTGCAAACTTACTTTAAGTTCGAAGATAAACCATATCGGTCCACTCATTCAGGTACCTCCCCCACAAAAGCTCAAAAATGTTCTGAAAATTTGTGCGCACGATAGCTCTTGAGGGGAGTGACCGATTAAGTCCATACTTTACAAATCCTAATATATCTATCAGATATAGATCAGATTCGAATATGGACTATATTTGTCCACTCCTGCGGGTACCTCCCACACACAATTTTGGATAAATTCACTTTAAGACCTGCTCTCAAATCACTTTAATTTTTGTTGAAGCAACTTGCATTCGTTGCCTCAATTACGGCAGTAAACGTTTTTTTTCAGGGGCAAGTCCATACTTCTTGAGAAAACAGCCCGATAGTTGTAAAAAACCCCTATGACACCATATGTTGTGGCTGGAGATCTCAAACCGAATACTGTGTTCGTCCACACTTTAGATATTGTAATATTTCTTCGAATATTAGATGAAATTCGAAGGTAGTACTTATAGGTCTAGTCCCCTACCAAAGTTTGAAAATATTCGCAAAAATGGCACGCGCGATATCTCATAGCAACCGATTTGGTCCAAACTTTGGATCTCTAAATATTGTCGAAACTTAGTTTATGTTCAAATTTGGGAGCTATTTGTCCAATCCTTGTGGTACCACTCACACAAATGTTCAACATTTTTGTGTGGTTTGAGGATCCTTTGGACATTTTTACCGAAGGTTTTCCTAGTGGCCCTGTTTACAGCGATATTATGTTTTTCGTAAAAAGCCCTATTTATCGATATCCCCGCAAATTTTTGAAAACCCTCCCTAAATACATGTTTTTTTTTTTTTTGGAAAAAAGTATTTCAATCCACACAGGTTGAGGGAATATCTCTATCGGCAAAGCCGACTGATACTTTTTTACTTGTTGTTTCTGAATTCCACAAACGACTGACTGCTGCACATATAGTTGATTATCCATCGTTTCAAACGCGACTGTAGAGTGGTTTTCTCTATATCCTCGAACAGCATGGCATGGTTAACGGACTGTTCGGTCGTACGGCCTGTTCTGTTTCAGTCCTCTACAGATATGTGTGAATATGGCGTGAAATGCTCTTGTAGTACTATGCATTTTCCGAAATCCATTTTGATGTTGGGGAGGAGTAGTGCCTCTAGGATCTTTGCCACTGGCTACATGGGGAAAATCGGTCTGTGCGATTCACCTCGGCTGGAATACTTACTGGGCTTCAGTAGCGGAATCATCCTGCCAACTTTCCAGACTTCTGGTAAAATATGTACTCTTCTCCGGGTTCATCCAGTTGCTTAAGCATCACCATTGATATTCTGTGTGGGCCGAACGATTTGGATGATTTAGTGTTGTGATTTCGCCCATAGTAAATTGTGGTGGAACCTCCTCGGCTGGAAGGGCTCTTCTTATACGGTGTAGCACACTCCTCTTCGCTCTGTCACTCTCGGGGTGTTCTATAAACTACCGGTTAAAATAACATGCGCAGCTGTTTGGGTCAGTTATTTTCACGCCGTTAAAAGTAACAGCCATTCTATCATCCCGGACTCGAGAGTGATTTAACCGTTGCCCACAATTTACTTAATCCTGCACCAATGCTACATTGCCTCAGGTGGTCTAGCCACTTTTTTCGCTAATGTTCGCCTACTAGCCTTTTGACTTTAGGAGTAAGTTCTGCAACTCATGGGTCTTCAGGGTTCCTACGACGAAGCTCATCACGCTCACTTGCTAGTCCTGTCGCCTCTGTTGGGAAATTTAGTCTGATTTCGGGTATTCTACCAGGAGGTATGTAGCGAGCGGCTGCTGCAGTGATGGTGCCCCGCAAAGTTCTCTTAGCTAGCCGAGGATCTAAGGGAGTGGATCGTTCTCTGAAGCGGTGATTTGTAACTTCTCTCAACCCTTGCCAACCAGCTTTTCCATGGTTCCGTAAAGTACGGCGTTGAGACGTTATGAAGTCTGGTGGTCTTTTCAGGAAGACGGTGATAGGAATATGGTCTGAGCCAAGAGAAATGACGGGTTGTCATGAAACGTCATTTATCATACTTGGTGCCACAATGGTGATATCTGACGAGCTGTGACAATCTCCTCTTATCCTGGTAGGAGTGTCTTCATTGCAAATCCTGGAGCTATCAATTTGCTCGGACAGCGCTATCCTACTCTGGTCATTACTTAGGACGGAGTGCCAAAGATTATAATGGCACCATACGGTTATTGTCCTCTAAAAGCGAACTAATATCGGGCATATAAGCTCTACCTCAGCAGTACCACACTTTACTGCTTCACCCATACATTCTATGCATGGGTCACTAGAGTTATAATCAATAGAGATATTTCTGTAGTGGACAGACAAGTCCTCTTTCTTGTGCGATCCTTCCACGGGACGTGGTAACCATCAAAACGCTGCAAGATACAGGTGGCAGTAGGCTTTGTTTCCTGGATCGCGGCGACCATAATGTTTTCCGATTCAAAGTCCACAATTTCGCTGACCTTATTGCGGATACCGTTGTATTTGACTTGCAGGAATGATGCATTTCCGGTCCGCTGAACAACAACATGTGGTGGTAGATGCTCCGTTTGTTGTTGTTGGGGAAATCGTGCGGTATCTTTATATATGGGCTATATAATATTTTTTTGATTTTTTGATCGCTGAAAATAAAGCTAATTTTATCACAATATTTAGCAAAAAAAAAACTGAAATTGGGCGTTACCGCTATTTTGGGGCCATACCAAAACGTGCTCCTATTTTGAAAAATGTTGTTGAGAAGTTTTGTGACCACTAGAAGCCTCAAATGCCAAATTACATATAGTTCGGTCAAACATTAAGCTAATATCTTAAAAACTCCTAAAATCGGGCCTTTGAATACCAAGCGAGGATTCAGACAAGGTGACAGTCTATCATCTATTTAACATCTTGCTGGAAAAGATCACACGAGATGCAAATTCAAGAAATGACAAAAATAGCGCTATGTACAATAAAAAATAATTCTTCTCGCCTATGCAGATGACATTGATAGGTCGTTCAAAACGAGCCGTAAAAGCAAAACCATCTTTAGTCAAACAAAAATAACACTCTGATACTACCCGTACATATGTATTGATCCTAAGCCCGGGTACTTGCAAAATCATTAGAATATAATAACGCTTCCCCGAATATGAATATAATCCATTTGACGGTACACTCCCAGGGAAGGTCAAACCTCAGATGGAAAGAACATGGTATCTAACGTGGAAAAGGTAAATTAATAAAAGTAGAGGATCGACGTGTTTGGAAGTGTATTCTTAGTACGGCTTATGGATGACCCCGTTCTGTTTCGAATATAAGGCTAAGTAAGTAAGTTAGTAATGATGTTGGCAACTTTAGGGGGTTTCTTTTTCTTTGCTTTTTTATACCCTCCACCATAGGATGGGGGTATATTAAGTTTGTCACTACGTTTGTAACTACTCGAAATAATCATTGTATTCTTGATCAGCGTGCAATTCTACATCGATATAGCCATGTCCGTCCGTCTGTCCGACTGTTGAAATCACTCTAGCGTCCGAACGGATTGACGTAGGTTCATGAAATTTTGGGAAAATATGTTATATTTACGTAGGACTTTTGGTATTGAAGGCGGGCTATGTAGGTCCACGCTTTCGTATACAAAATGCCCATACAAAATGACGCGTGACGCGTCGTCGTTTTAAGGAATTTTTAAGATATTTTTTACCACCGAATTGGTTGTAATTTGATACTTTGTGTCTCCAGAGGCCAAAAAATATTCCTACCAAAGTTGGGTTGTATAGGTCCACGTTTTGGTATAGCCCCCATATAAGGCCCCATATAAAGTACGCGTCATTTGAATATATTTTGAATGTATTAGACCCATTTGACCACAGAATTGGTTGTAATTTGATACTTTGTGTCTCCAGAGGCCAAAAAATATTCCTACCAAAGTTGGGTTATATAGGTCCACGTTTTGGTATAGCCCCCACATAAGGACCATTATAAAGTACGCGTCATTTGAATATATTTTGAATGTATTAGACCCATTTGACCAAAGAATCGGTTGTAACTTTGTATTTTGTGTTTCCAGAGGCTAAGAAACATTTCTACCATAAAATGTTTATATAGGTCCACGTGTTGATATAGCCCCAATAATACAATATCTCCCGACTTTCGATATTTTGAACGTTTTAGCCTCATTATCACACCGAGATGGCTGAAATTTGGTATTTAGTCTTCTTTAGGCGTATAAAACTTTCCCCCAGAAATTTTTAGGTATAGGTCCACGCCATCATATAGCCCCCATAGAACGGTACCTTTCGAATTTCGGTATTTTGAAGGTTGTGGTCACATTAATCCACCGAAATGGCTGAAATTTGTGGTGGAGGGTATAAAAAGTTCGGCCCGACCGAACTTAACGCTTTTCTTACTTGTTGTTATATTAGGATGTGGTTTATAGGGGTGGGTTATCCCAATCCCTAAGCCCCTGCTTGTCACAAGTATATGTGATTTTAAAAGACCGCCAAACACTCGTCCCGTCAATCCAGCGAACATATTTCCTTCGAAACACTCCCATCCATATCAGCCGACCTGGGCTGTCCAATATAGCTACTGGCATTAACACCTATCTGTACATGGCTTTTAGCACATAGTTTATTGCCCATTTTGTCCAATTGGAAATTAAAATGCAAAAACAAAATATTATGGTTTTACCTGTGAATTCAAGCTTTTTCACTTTTATGACGTTGTTTACAATTTAAACCACAATAGATTACAGGTAGACCACAACAACAACGAAAACAAATGGGATAATCCTATTGGAAGGAAAAAATTACCTGTACAATGAATATAAAAAGGAAAAATTCCCAACATACAACATCATTCTAACTATACACAAACTAAGAGCAACTACGCAAGCGAGAGTGAAAATGGCAACCACAATTAACTGTGAAAAATTTTCGGCCAATGATTTGCTGCTGTTTATAGAAAGTCTAGAAACGATTAGCAAATTGGAACAAAGGAAATATGAGAAACAACGACAAAATGTAGCCCAAACATTGACATATTCGCAACAAAGTTTTGTCACCAGTTCAGCGACACTAGCATCATCCGAGGACTATGAGGAAATCGATATTGAAGAAAAACAAATTCCTCACTATGAGACATTGAAAAGTTTGGATAAAACGAATGCAACTGAAGATGAAGGTTTCGATTCAATGTCGTATACTGAGGGATATTATGAAATTGAAGAAGGAACTCAAATGAAATATCCCAAATTTATCGACGATTTATATAGTCAGCCCATGAAGAGATTGGAGTCTACAAAAATTAGTACGTCTTCACAGAGCATTACCTCAAGTGGCATCTACGAGAGTGTGGGCTCAATTAATATCCAGCAAGCCCAAACAAAGAATAAGTTGAGTTTTATGAAACGTCTGGTGTCGTTGTTCCATTTTAAGAAAATATTGAAAAGCTAAGTTGATAACGAATTGTATTGTTGTGTTAGTATTTTGTTTAAAACGAAAAACTATTTACGATTGTATATAAATGAAGTAATTTGTATGTTATGTCTTGATGTATTAAGAATCTTAATAATAAATAATTTATTTGAAACTTAAAATGGTAACTTTTTAATTTGGAAGTCTTCCCTTGTCTCCTCAGGGATCTTCGTGGGAGGCAGTTTTTCTAGATTCTGGGGCAGTTTTTCTATATATCTATATCCATTGATTTTTTCTATTTGTAGCATATTCATAATACGCATAATATTTTGATTTTTATACCTTCAGCATTTATGTTAACTAGGGTATATACACCTTCAATCGAAAAATATGCCTCATCGAATTAAGGTTTTAGACCCCAAGAATGTTTGGACGAGATCCGTTTCAGACAGTTTGTTGTCGATTTAACAATGTCCGTCTGTCTGGCTGTTAGTTTACGTTCGAAAATGAGCCATATCGGTCCACACCTTCAGGTACCACCCACAAAATTGTGCGCACGATAACACTTGAAGAGATTTACAGAATTGGTCTATACTTTTTTTGCAAATTTTTACCAGACATAAATGAGGTTCCTATATGGACTCTATAGGTCCACTCCTTCGGGCGCCTCCCTCACAAAATTTAGTTAATTTTAAGTCCAGGGGCTCAATTTGAAATGAAAACTTTTATAAGGGAAAACATTTTAAAATGAAAAAAAAAATTATAAAGGAAATATTTTTCATTTCAAATTTTCATAGAACGAGAATCCAGCCCCTACTCTCGAATCAATTTCATTTTTGTTGCGGCCACTTGTATTCGTCCATACTTCCTGAGAAAATAGGCCGAAAGCCATGTGTTGTGGCAGTAACGCACGATAACTCTTAAACGGATCAGCCGATTCGATTCAAAATTTGGACCGAAATTAATATAAGTTCAAAGATGAACCATATCGGCACAGGGTATATCTCTGACGGTAAAGCCGATTGATACTTTTTTATTTCTTTTGTATCAAAATTCAATTTGTTAGCAATGAATAAAGGATAAGATCCAAGAATATGTTTGTTTCACATAAACACACTCTGTGAATTCCTACCTACCATCTTTCACAATATGATAATTTTGGGAATTGTTTGTTTTGCTTTGGTTGAAGTTTCAATCTCATTTGATTGTTTTTAAGTCTGAAGTATTACCCCAATGGCTTAAACTTCATCATTACTTTCTGTTACAGAGAGTAATGTTTTTCAAAACGAACTGACAGTGTTGCAAAATTTTACTGATCGCCACCAATATCATGCTTTCATCCCGGCGAAGGGAACTATCAATTGGCTTTTCAGCTTTTTGAAATGATGCGTTTTTTTGCGAAAAACCGAACTTTTTAAGTGTCTAGTATTTTCCCAAAAACATCAGAACGAAAATATTTGCAAACAACTATCAGCACGTATCAACTACAAACTCATTAAGTTCTATAAGTTTAAAAAACATTACCACTGTTACCTGTGAGTGAATGTTGCCGGAATTTATTTCAAATTCCCTTGCGCATGCCATCCGCTGTTTGTTTGTTTTGGTTGAAGTTTCAATCTCATTTGATTGTTTTTAAGTCTGGAGTATTACCCCAATGCACTATAGGTAATTTGCCCAGTTTTTGAGGCAAAAAGTCGATTTTGCAACTTTTAATAATAATAATTTTTTAATTGGCATTGAAAAAAGAACTTGTCAAAATTTATTAATATGAATGATATTTTTCAAAATAGCGTCATTATCGCGGTTTAAATTGCAGTCAAAGTGAGAATTTCGAATAAGAACTAAAAAAATATATTTGAATTAATTCTCTTTCGAGTTGAGCTATTTAGACCTAATAGGTACATTGAAAAATTAGGAATCCACCGAAGCCCCACACATTCAACCACTATGCTACGTTTCACGGGTGGTTAGACCGATCATCAGGCATATTGAATGGTGTTTTTTAGTGGGTGGACGAAGGCTAAGCTTGGAGACTAGAGACTAAGCTTAGCCTTCGTCCACCCACTAAAAAACACCATTCAATATGCCTGATGATCGGTCTAACCCCCCGTGAAACGTAGCATAGTGGTTGAATGTGTGGGGCTTCGGTGGATTCCTAATTTTTCAATGTACCTATTAGGTCTGAATAGCTCAACTCGAAAGAGAATTAATTCAAATATCACTCTAAAAATGACCTTCGCCTTAATAAGGCAAAACAAAAAAATAAAAAAAATATTGCAATCTTGGATGTATAAATAGGAGCTCCAAATGGCGAAAATTGTCTAGCAACAACAACAACAACATCTAATATGCCTGATGATGTTAGCCTAACCAGCTAACGAAACGATCGTCGCATAGTGGTTGATGTGTGTGTGTAGGACTTCGCTAGATATCAATTTTTCAATGTAATCTCCTTAGGTCATAAAAAGCTCGATTAATTAAATTAATTAAATCTCACAAATAATGGCCTTCGCCCCTAAAAAGGCAAAAACTTAAAAATAAAACATTCAGCTGAGCCCGGCTGGGATTCGAACCTGGGTCGTCGCCAACTAACAGACAATGTTGCTGACGTCTTAGCGTTCTAAACCACAATCCACTTAAAAAATCTTTCGATGTGAAAGACATATATACAGCCTACGTTGGAAAAAAGCCATCGACTGTAATATGAATGCAACATTGAAAAAATTGATTTCTGGAATAGAAGGGGGACAAATGAGTCGTCTTTGGAAATAAAAAGCTTCAATTTGAACTTCACAAATGCAAAATTGCAATCTTGGATGTATAAATAGGAGCTCCAAATGGCGAAAATTGTCTAGCAACAACAACAACAACATCTAATATGCCTGATGATGTTAGCCTAACCAGTGCCAAGTTTACACTTGCGCTCCAAAATCCACTGGATTTCACGAAATCCTGAAATACACCCCGGTGTTTACACTTATTTTTTCTTGATTTCAAACATATCGCAATGATCAAGGTAGATGCATATGCTCAGCTGAGCGAACATGAATTTTCAAAACAAGTTGTTGTAAATTGAATTAAACATCAAAAATATACGACAATATAGAACTTTACAACTTTATTTCGAAAATTATCGTAAAATTATCTATATATCGTATTAATTGTGTATAGTACCAAAAAATAAAAAAAATGATTTTTATCGTTGAGACATCATAATAATAAATTCTGATAGATAAAAGTTGTGCTCAGAACCTGCAAAATATTAGTACTTGCAGTAGTTTTCCCGTTAAGTGCTAAAAATGCGTTCCCGTACACCGAAATCTAGCAAGACTTGCAATTCTCTTTAAACAAAAATAGCGACGAATAACACCCTCTTCTCCTGTTTTCTGCAATAAAATTTTGGCCTAGTAGAAACCAGCAGCAAGCATGTTCATATGTTCATTGGTATCTAATATTATACCTGATACGTTGATTTTGACATTTCTGCTGGAGTTTTCGCAATTTCCGTCATTTTTCCGTTCCCGTATTTTTTTAGGAAATTTGTATGGGGATGCAATTTTTGACAATTCGCTCTATTTTCTAAAATTACCATTAAAAAAGTACGGGAACACAATGAAAAATAGCATTGTAACAAAGTAATTTAATATTTTTTCACATTGTTTACATATTAACATGTTACATATTAACATACTAACATTTTTTGTTACAGCAATTCGCACATCTACCTTGTTTATTGTCATACGTGAAAAGTGTTGCAACTTTTGGTACTTTTTTTGGCAAAAGCAAGGTTGTATATCATGTGTACTGTGATTTCGCTGAAATCACGAAATGAGATGATTTCATTTTTGTATGCGAAATCATGATAAATTTTGCTTGATTCCGCACGAAATCAAGAAACGCCTTCGAAATCACGAAACGAGGCCGAATGTAAACCAAGCACAAGTCTACATAGCTTTGAAAACAAAATTTGCCGGAATAGAATTCCTTGTATAAACGCAAGAGGTAAGTTTAAAAGGAACGAGAAAAATTGCCGCTAGGAAAATGGCCCAATGTAAATCGGGACTAATATACAATATGTTAAAAATACACTAAAACACCGTTTCTTTGAACTTCTAAGAGCTAATAACACAAAAATAATATTGAATCACATTTATTTAATAATTGCTTGCAAAATGTTGGTTATTTTCCTTATAATAACGAAGCCACACAACTATTTTTTTCTAATTATACTAAATGCATTATCCGTAGAAGTTCCCACAAAATTATTCCAAGGAAGGTTATGGCACTCTAATGTAGAGAAAATGACATTACAAATATCTGCACTTTCTAATGCCAAGTTTACACTTGCGCTCCAAAATCCACTGGATTTTACGAAATCCTGAAATACACCCCGGTGTTTATACTTATTTTTTTGTTGATTTCAAACATATCACAATTATCAAGGTAGATGCATATGCGCAGCTGATCGAACATGAATTTTCAAAACAAGTTGTTGTATATTTAATTAGTCATCAAAAATATACGACAATATACGGTAATTTTCGAAATAAAGTTGTAAAGTTCTATAACTTTATTTCGAAAATTACCGTAAAATTATCTATATATCGTATTAATTGTGTATAGTACTAACAAATAAAAAATTATTTTATCGTTGAGACATCATAATAATAAATTTTGATAGATAAAATTTGTGCTCAGAACCTGCAAAATATTATTACTTGAAGTAGTTTGCCCGTCCAGTGCTAAAAATGATTTCCCGTACTCCGAAATCTAGCAAGACTTGCACTTCTCTTTATTTTCTGCCATACAATTTTGGCCTATTAGAAACTAGCCGCATGTTCGTTGGCATCTAACTACGATAGCTAATACATTGATTTTGACATTTCTGCTGGAGTTTTTGCAATTTCCGTCTTTTTTCCGTTCCCGTCTTTTTTAAGAAATTTGTGTGGGGAAGCAATTTATGAAAATTCGCTCTTTTTTCTAACATAACCACTAAAAAGTACGGGAACACAATGAAAAACTGCATTTTAACAAAGTAATTTCATATTTTTTCACATTGCTTACAAATTTTGATAACAAAATTTTTTGTTGCTGCAACTGACCATCTACCTTGTTTATTGTGATACGTGAAAAGTGTTGCAACTTTTGGTACTTTTTCAGGCAAAAGCAGGGTTGTATATCATGTGTACTGTGATTTCGATGTTGATTTCGCTGAAATCACGAAATGAGATGATTTCATTTTTGTATGCGAAATCATGATAATTTTTGCTTGATTCCGTGCGAAATCACGAAACGCCTTCGAAATCACGAAAAGACGCCGAATGTAAACCAAACACAGCTAACGAAACGATCGTCGCATAGTGGTTGATGTGTGTGTGTAGGACTTCGCTAGATATCAATTTTTCAATGTAATCTCCTTAGGTCATAAAAAGCTCGATTAATTAAATTAATTAAATCTCACAAATAATGGCCTTCGCCCCTAAAAAGGCAAAAACTTAAAAATAAAAAAAAATATATATTGTATGGCATATTTCAATGTATTTAAAACCGCGGAAAAATAAACCAAATATAAATATATGTAAAATGGAATAGATTGGCAATTGCGAGAGGAATTTATTTAATATATCATATAGCTTAAACATTTTGGGTACCGGCCAAAAAACACAAAAAGTCAGAAATAAATATTTTATTTTTCTTAAACTCACTTCATATAGACTTATACTAAATTGGCCGTGATTTTGCCACCTAGAACACATTACCGAAAGTCTTCTGTATTGGTATTACTAGGTTTCAAAACCCGATTTTGCCCGTTTTTTTAATATTTATGAGATTTTATTAGGTTACTTCTCAATAAAAAGTCCTAAAATTGTGGAAGTTTGGTTTGAGGAAATAAACAATAAATGTAAAAAATATTGTTGTTTACAATTTCATTGCAAGTAAAATAAGTAATGGCGACAAATTGTTCGGTATATCCGTGGTTTTCTATAAACGGTGCGGCAGTAGTAAGCTTTATTTTATCTCTCCATTACATATTAATCATTGATACGGTTTAAGGGAGTACTAAACTCGTCTATATTTGTGTATATTTAAAAAATATACAAAACTGTAGTAACAATTCATTGGAAAATCTACTCGAGGGGACAAAATTTTTGTTACTTACTACCGTGATCGTTTTCAACAGTTTGTTGTGTATAAGAAAACTAATGAAAATTGCATTGGAAAAAAAGCTTTGTTCGTTATATACGTAGTTGCTTATAACCGTTGTTCGTTATATCCAAATTTATCTGTAAAAATCTTTGTTTTATCTAACTTTTACATATAAATAATTTAAAAAGTTAAAAAATCCTTTAATTCCGCTGTTATTAATTTTTGTCTCAAAAACAGGGCAAATTACCTACAGTGCAATGGCGTAAACTTTTTTTGGGAAAGCCGAAGAGTGAGTGTGATTCTCATTTATTTGAGAATGCTAGACACTTAAAGAATTCAGGTGTTCGGCTGTAAAGCCAATTGATAATTCCCTTCGCCGGGATGAAATCATGATATTGGTAGCGATCAGTAAAATATTGCAACACTGTCAGTAAGTTTTGAAAAACATTACTCTCTGTATCAGAAAGTGATGATGAAGTTTAAGCTATTGGGTTAATACTCCAGACTTAAAAACAATCAATTTTGGAATTTTTAAGAAATGTTATTTTTGGCAGTACGAGAGCTGATAATGAAAACGCCTACCAATAAAAACGCGAATATTTACCATCAAAAATAGTTTTATTATTTTCTTAAGTTGTCTCAAGCATGTGTGTGAGAGCTCGCATTGTGATGATGCACAATGATTCGTCTTCTCTTCTTCGTTTTTCTAATTTCTTAGGAAACTTCTGGCAAACAAATTGTAGTGTACCACTCAGAATTAAGCGTCTTACATCTTTGAGGCCGTATAGTCACCACACGGTCAGTTTTGCCGAAGAAACAAGTGACCATTTGCTTCAAAGTGCAACAACTTTTATTTCAATACCCAAAAGGTAGATTCCTGTTTTGTTTTGGGCTTCTAAGCTTAGGTCCAAATTCGTCGCCTGTGACGAAATTATAAACTTCGTTTGAAGCACAACGATAGTTTTTATTCACAATTTCTTTGTGCCAATCCACAAGAGCCTCTTTTTGAGCGATTGTGCAATTTTGCCGGATCTAACGAGAAAAATTCATTTTTGCGGCCAGGTGTTCATGCAATATCAAATGTTAGTTGGTGGAAGAAATGTCCAAGGATGCCTCTATCTCACGGTATATAACATGGCGATCTAGCATTGAATTCATTAAACCAGTTTTTCTTACTGCTATAGGATGCTCCTTTATCGACATACAAAGATTTAATTCGATCGATGCACTCTTGCCGTGATTATCCACGTCGAAAGTTGTGAAAAATGTTCGGACAAAAATGTTCACAAGTAAATTCCATTTTTTGTAAAATTATTTTTTCAAGTCAAGCTAAAAGCTAAAAACTGTCAAACTTTCCAAAAAATATTTCAAATGGCGCCTGGCAACATACAGTATTGCATAGGCCAGAAAGTTATCGTTCAGCCCTCGTAGCATAACATAACAACACGCAGAATATTGGGGGTTTTGTATCAAAATTCGATATGTTTGCAGTGAATAAATATGATAAGATGCAAATCTATGTTTGCTCCATAAAACCACACTTGATGAGTTCCTTCCATCTATCACAATGCGAGGAGAACTAGAAAAGTGTCTGGACTAAGCAACACGTAGTGTTGCCAGGTGCCATTTGACATTTTTTGGAAAGTTTGACAGTTTTTAGCCAAAATGTACTCAGGATAGTTTCACATCATGCGTTGTGTTGTTTACAGTGACTTGAAAATCACTTTGCAAAAAATGGAATTTACTTGTGAACATTTTCGTCCAATAATTTTTCAAAATAAATACTTCATAATTACAAATTTGTAAAAAAGTTATCAAAATCAGCCTTTGTCTTCTAGCCATTAACATTCAAATACGCCTGATGAGCCTGGCTTAAAACCACCAGGCGAAACGATCGTAGCGTAATGGTTGAATGTGTGGTATTTCGCTAGAATTCATTTTTCAATACAAAACTCCTTAGACCATGTTAGCTCGATTAATCCAATTAATTAATTAAAAACGTGCATCGATCAAATTAAATCTTTTTATGTCGATAAAGGACCATCTATAGCACTATAAAAAACTGGTTTAATGAATTCAATTCAAGAAAAAAAGAAAGTCGTGACGGTTTTCCAAAAAAGCCATTGTGCAAAAAAAAAAAAAAAAAAAGAAATGAAGCCGTGCGTGAACGAATAATGCAAGATCGCCATATGACATATAGTGAGAAAGAATCATTCTTGGGAACTTCTTCCACCAAATAATGATTGATGATTTCAGCACATCAAGATATAAAGGCGCGGTCAACGATTTTCGTCGCCAGAAGATGCTGTTGAGCGTTCAAAAACCATGTTTGGGAGGTAACACAAGTCGGAGAAGAAAAAATCCTTCAACAATTGGTTTCAACGCATGAAAAAGAGTATAAATAATGCTGGAGACTTTTTAAGAAAACAATAAAACTATTTTTGATGGTAAATATTCACTTTTTTATTGTTAAGCCAGGAACTTTTCTAGTTCCCCTCGTATGATAGTTTAGAAATTTTTTAATACAATTTTTATATTTTTTAATATAATTTTTGGCTGTGGGTTTGTAATAAGCTGTAGGTTTCGATGTAGTAAAGGAGTGGAAGACGAGATCGAACTTACTTGTATCAGTCGGCTTTGTCGACAGGGACATACCCTCAGCATGTGTGAATTGGGTGCCACCGTGGTGCAGCGGTATGCACAACCGCCTTGCACGCTGAAGGTCGTGGGTTCGATTCCCCGGCTAGGCAACATCAAAAATTTCAACGGTGGCAAAATACCCCTCAGTAACGTTGGCAAAATTTCCTGATTATTTCAGCCATGTAAAACTTATCTACAAGTGGTGTCTTAGGACACGCCGTTCGGACTCGGCGATAAACTGTAGGTCCCATATCATTGAGCTAATATGAATCGGGGTGCACTCATTGATATGAGAGAAATCTCCCTTGTCCGTATGGGATGTTTGTGGAACAATTATATAATATAAACAAAATATATATAAGCATAATATGGAAATGGTGAACACTGGAGATTCTGTTGTACCAAGACCTATTTTTATTAGCAATATTTTTTCGATTTAATTCCTTTTAGTACTGTACACTCTAGTCCCTAAACAGCTATCATATTTTTTATTTCGAATTTCCAAAACTACGACCTCATATCACAGACATATACCAACAGCCACTCATATTGCAAATTTCCGACTTGACTCCTGGTTTTACCATTTTACTAACACAGCATTCCCTTCCAGTACGAATTTCTAACACTAAACTTTATCTCACCCCTTTATAACAACAATAACGCACATTCACAATTCAAGGTTCTAGCTTTAGCAGTTTCGCCAGAACCCGAATAGGTCCGTACATTTTTCGGCATTCAAAATGGCCATAAAAACCCACGTTTTCGTATATCCTCATTTAACGGTACCCCTCGACTTAGTGTATTTTAAAAGAAGAACAAATCTATATCGTCCAATTTTCTTTAAATTTGGACCTTGATTACTCAGAGGATATAAAAGTTTAATTTAAAAGATGCCCACTTCAATCCACGTTTATTAGAAAAGGTATTTTGAATATTTAGAGTATTTTGAAGATCTTCTGCACATTTTCCAACCGAAATTCGGAATTTGTGGCATGAAAATTTAGAAAAAAAATTAACAAAAAATTGTACTTAATGTGCATGGGAATGTAGACCGTATATATTTATTTGTTTCTCAATCCAGATCCAGTGTTCAAGCTCTTATATTCACTTATCAAATCCAAAGTGTACTAAATTTAGTACCGTTTATCTTAATCCTACACTTCAATAGTAATCATAGTTCTAAATTGCAGGATTACAGGTCTATTGGTTCACTTAAATCCAAATTTAGTGTCATTTAGTACTCATATGTATCACCTGCTAAAACTACCTCCATATCTCAAATCCAACACGCCCATATCTATTCGTTCTCCCAAATCCAAATTTTTATTACCATTTAGTACGCATAATTGCAACTTCAGGATTCCAGCACCATCCGTTCACCCACATCCAAATTGTACCAAATTTAGTACCATTTACTACATATGAGTATAAATTATTTTAATCATAAACTTCAGTAGTAATCTTAATTCAAAATTTCAGGATTCCGGCTTTATCCGTTCACCCAAGTCCAAATTGTACCAAAGTTAGTCCCATTTGGTACAATTATCCAACAGTAATCTTTGTTCTAAATTATTTATTTTAGTACCATTTAGTACACATGAGCACGACTTTTCAAAACTACCTCCATATTTCAATTTTACTCTACAATAGTAGGCATAGTTCTAAATTTCATGATTCCAGCTCAATTCGTTCACTCAAATCCAAATTTAGTACCTTTTAGTACTTTTCGTACATATAAGTACGTTTTTCCAAAACTGCCTTCACATTTTAATACAAAACTCCAACAATAATCTGAATTCAAAATTTCAGGATTCCAGCTCTATTAGTTCACCCAAATTGTACGAAATGTAGTACCATTTAGTACACATAAGTACGCATTTCCAAAATTATTTCCATATCCAAATCCTACAGTAATCTTTGTTCTAAATTTCATGATTCCAGCTCAATTCGTTCACTCAAATCCAAATTTAGTACCTTTTAGTACTTTTCGTAAACATAAGTACGATTTTCCAAAATTCCCTTCACATTTTAATACTAAACTCCAACAGAAATCTTAAATAAAAATTTCAGGATTCCAGAAATCTTAATTCAAAATTTCAGGATTCCAGTTCTATTACTTCACCCAAATTGTACGAAATTTAGTACCATTTAGTACACATAAGTACGCATTTTAAAAATTATCTCCATATCTCAATCCTACACTCCAGCAGTAATATTAATTCCCAGTTTCAGGATTCTAGTTTAATTCGTTCATCCACAATCGAAATTGTACCAAATTTAGTACTTTTCGTACACATGAATTCACAACCAGAACACACCTTCTTGTATAAACCTTAGTTCTCAAACTTAATTATCAATCCAAATTGCAAGCTTATAGCGCTATCCATTTACATAATACCTAATGGTACCACGTGTAGTATATTTCAGTACTTTTCGTACACTTTTATAGTACGAATTTCCGAAAACTCTTTGGTACATCTAAGTACGAATTTCCAAATCTAATCCTTAACTCCAGTAGTAATCTTAAATCTAAATTTCAGGATTCCCGCTTTATCGATTCACTCAAATCCAAAGTGTACAAAATTTAGTACCATTTAGTACACATAAGTACAAATTTCCAAAACTAACTCCATATCTCACTCCTACTCTCCAATAGTAATCGCAGCTCTAAATTTCATGATTCCAGCTCTATTCTTTTACTCAAATCCAAATTTAGTACCATTTAATACTTTTCGTACACATAAATACTATTTTCCTAAACTGCCTCTACTTTTCAATACTACCCTTCAACAATAATCTTAATTCCGAATTTCAGGATTTCAGCTCCATTCGTTCACCTTAAATCCAAATTGTACTAAATTTAGTACCATTTAGTACACATAAGTAGCCATTTCCAAAACTATTTCCATATCTCAATCCTACACTCCAAAAGTAGTCATAGTTCTAAATATAACGATTCCAGCTCTATTCGTTCACTTAAATCCAAATTTAGTACCATTTAGTACTTTTCGTACACATAAGTACGATTTTCCAAAACTGCCTCCACATTTCAATCCTAAACTCCAACAACAATCTTAATTCCATATTTCAGGATTCCAGCTCCATTCGTTCACCTAAAATCAAAATTGTACTAAATTTAGTACCATTTAGTACACATAAGTATCCATTTCCAAAAGTATCTCCATATCTCAAGACTGCATTCCTGCAGTAATCTTAAATTCCAGTTTCATGATTCCAGCTTTATTCGTTCACCCACAATCGAAATTGTACAAAATTTATTACCATTTAGTACATTTCGTACACATGAGTTCACAACCAGAAAACAACTCCTTATATAATCGTTAGTTCTCAACCTTAATTATCATTCCAAATTTCAAGCTTTTAGCTCTATCCGTTCACATGATACCCAATGGTACCAAAATTAGTACATTTCAGTACTTTTCGTACACTTATAGTAAGATTTTCCAAAAACCCTTTGGTACATCTATCGTACACATAAATAGGGGCCCACGTTCCAAATTTCAGAGTCCTAGATCTACGCGTTCGCGTAATATAAAGGGTACCATATTAAGTACCTTTTGGTACTTTTCGTACCCTTCCAGTTCGAATTTCGAAAAATCCAGCCTTATCTCATCCCTACACACCAACAGCACCCTACACCCAAAATTTCAACTTTCTAGCTTCAGCAGTTTCGTCTAGGCGCTGATGAATCAGTCAGTCAGTCACTCACCTCACTACTCCTTTATATATATAGATTCGAAGAAATATTACGATATGCAAAGTGTGGACCTACCCAGTATTCGATTCAAGAGTTGTCGTTCGCATCAGCCACTACACTTGCTGGCGTTATGATTTTTTTAAAGCTTTCGGGACATTTTCTGAGGAAGTATGCAAAAACAACTTGTACCATCGTAATAGCGACCTTGAGTGCAACCTGTTGCAAGAAAAATTAAAACTATTGGAGAGGAGATCATAAACTGCACTGTTACATATATAGTCCATTTTATAACCTGATCTACGTCCCGTAAAAATATCATGATGTGCAAAGTATGGACCAACTTGGTTTCTGCCTTCGAGAGTTATCGTGCGCGCCATTTTAGCGAATAGTTTTGAACTGTTCTGGGGGAGGTACCCAAAGGAGTATACCGATATGACCCATTTTGGAATTTGATGTAAGTTGCCGCAAAATATTACGACTGCCAAATTTTGGACCGAATCGGTTTATCCGTTCACAATTTATCGTGCGCTTCATCCACTGCACATAGTGCTTTCGGCACATTTTCTTAGGAAGTATGGACTTACCCCTGAACAAACTTGTACCATCGTAATGGGGGCCGCCAATACATGTTGTTACAACAAAAATCAAAACGATTCGAGAGGAGGTCATAAGCCACACTTTTCCTACAATTTTTTTCGAACTTGATCTATGTCTGGTAGAAATATTACGATGTGCAAAGTGTGGACCAAATCGGTTGGACCCTTCGAGAGTTATCGTGCGTATAATTTTTCGAATATTTTTGAACTTTTGTGGGGGTGGTACCTTAAGGAGTGTACCGATATGGCTCATCTCAGAACATAAACTAAGTTTGGAAAAAATCGGGTCATCCGTTGTAGAGTTATCGTGAGGTCCAGCCAGCCAGACAGATGGACTTCTATTTTTCTTTTCAAAATAGTCAGACATAATCCCATGGTCGTTGTTTTAATATTTTATTAAAACCATTCCAAATGACGATAGTGAGTGGACACCACCTAGACCAACAATTAATTGGCTCAAAAACAATAAAACAATATAAGCGATAAGGCGTTAGTCGCTAATATTAATGGATAAATACCCTACCGATTGAGAATAAAAAAGACTGTTTTGTGTAAATTTGGCACAGGTACATTACGCCAAATCTCAGAATGCAAAGGTAAAACGACGAATAGATGCTACTATAAGACCAACTTAAAAAGCCCAACAAGATCAAAGATGTCCAAATCTATGTATGAGTTTGGAATTCCAGGGAAAATAATATGATAATGTAGGATAACTTATACAAGATCAGCACTTAAAATGGAAAATTCCTTTCCACTGCGAGCTTTGAGCGGGTGGGTGAAGATTAAGACATTTATGGAAATCCCATTGAGGACCAAAGTTAGAGATTGGCACACGTGAAAATATATTCTTAGTTCGGATTATGGAATAAACGTTTTGTATCACGCCGCCTAAACCTTTAGACGATTAATGGCCAGCGTAAAGAATGAGGTATCAATTCGCATGCCTGTGGGCTTAATCATGTGTGCTGAATTATTTTTATTGCCTGTAAAGAAACAAATTGAAAGTGAAAACTGTCCCGTTAGAGATTAACATTTTAAATCATAACCGCACAGATTGTTGATTATATTGACAAACATTTAAGATTAGTACTAAGATTAACAATGTCGATAAATATAAGCAATTCCTACTGCCTTCAATTGTGTTAAAATGTATCAGATGCCATATTGTTCAATTACACGGCGGACATTTTTCTCGACTAATAGAGACTTATGTTGCGAATATCAACTCAAAGGCCATTTGGACAGTAGATGCCCTAATTGGATTTGTGTCTTACTGGATTACCCTGTAAAATATGTATGTATGCACAATTTTAAAATCAACAAGTAAGAAAGTATCAGTCAGCTGTGCTGACGGAGATATACCCCCAGCCACAGACTAAAAAAAAAACACAATAATTATGCCGTATATAAAATATATTGATTTTGTATCACAAGTTTGCTTCAAAATACGTGGAATATATTTCACATGGGACCATAGGGCTTCTACGTGAGAATTCCACCTTATTATATCATTACATATATATTTAACTAGCGGACCCGGCGAACTTCGTCTCGCTATTAAGGAATAAAATTTCATACAAAAACTCAATTTTCGATTTTTCCAATTTTCCGACTTTTCCAGAGAGATTTTCCAAAATCTTCCGTAAAGACCTTCTCCTCGAAAATACGAATAACTGACAAAAAATTTTACAGAAATCGGCCTAGCCGTTCTCATTTTATGAGTTACTATACATTTTTTACACCATTTTTATATATATAGATATGTTCAAAGTTTATTTTTTGATTTTGTAGTTCTTTTAAAACAGTTCTTCTCCATGTATATTTTGGTCGTCCTGAACGGCGGCTACCTTGTGGATTCTATTCTAGAGCACTTCTAGCTATGCTGTTTTGAGTCTTTCGCAGCGTATGGCTTATCCATTTCCATTTTCTTGTACTTATTTGAACGTTAATTGGCTCCTCATTAACATATACCAAACATTTTCATTAAGCAAACTTCTGGTCAATAGAGATCTCAAAATATTAAATTACTTTAAACTTATTTTAGAAGAAATGTTTAAAAAAGTTTTAGAGTTATCTTGCACTATAGCCATTTTAGTATTTTCCGGTAGGGGTTTTCGGAGATTTTGGACCATTGTTTCAAGAAGTATGGACTTATTCCGGAAAAAAGTTGTAACGGTGTAAATGGGCCCCAAGGATGACGTCCCAAATAAAATCAAAACAATCCGAGACGCGCTCTTAAACTTAATTTTTTTCCGAATTCTTGTGTGGGAGGAACCCAACGGAGTGGACCGATATAGTCCATGATCCATCCTGATACAAGACTGTATGAAGTAGTACGATGTGCAAAGTTTGGATCAATCAGAAACTCTCAGCGAGAATTATCTTGCGGATTTGCCATTTTGGTGTGTATCGTCAGGGGTTTTTAGAGCTTTTGACCATTATCTCAAGAAGAATGGATTTGCGCGCGAAAAAATTTTACCCTCGTAGATGAGGCCGAGAGTTTTAGTACACACCATTTTTCAGAAAATTTTTGCACTCTTGTGGGGGCGGTACCCGAAGGAGTGGACCGATATGGCCCATCCTTGAAATTAAACTAAGTTTAGGCAAAATATTACGATACTCAAAATTTGGTTCGAATCGATTGATCCGTTCGAGAGTTATCGTGCGCACCAGCCAGACAGACAGATGGACGGACATTGCTAAACCGACTCCAAATTGTCTGAAACGGATTTCGTCCAAACATATTTGGGGTCTAAAACCATTATTTCTATGAGGCATATTTAGCCCATATGAAAGTTAGCATAAATTCTGAGGATATAAAAATAATACATCGTAATAGTGGTTGTAGACTCACCTTTACTTACTTAGATGCCCTTTTTGTAATAAACAGAACGTTTTATTCCATAAGCCACACTAAAAATTGATTTCCAGCGCACCGATCTTCTGCTTTACTTCTCCAACTTTGAATGCCATGTTTTTTTGATATATATTCAACTTGGTATTTCAATCCTCGGAAGGGTTATTTCCTATTTTAACTGTTGATCTTGTGTCAGTAAATGTCATCCTGCATAGTCGAATTAGTTTTGCAGGGATGCCAAACTCAGACATGGCTTGGAACACCTTTGCTCTAATTGGGTCGTCGAAGGAGGCCTTATAGTCGACGAACAGGTGGTATGTGTCGATCTGTTTTTCGTGGGTCTTCTCCAGTATTTGGTGCAGTGTGAAGATTTAGTCAATTGTTGATTTACCAGGTCTAAAGCCCTATTGGTATGACCTGAATATTTTATTGACAATAGGCTTTAGACGTTCACATAGTATGCTCGACAGCACTTTGTATGCTTCTGTAATTTGCACAAACCGTCTTGTCTCGTTTCTTGTCTAGGGGACATTGTAGGCTGAAGTTCCAATCGGTGGGTATGCTTTCTTCCTGCCAAATTTCGCAAATTAACTTATGCATACTCCTTATCCGCATTTCGCCACCGGTCTTGAACAGCTCCACGGACAGCCCATCAGCTCCTGCTGCTTTATTGGTTTTTAGTCGATTAATTACTGTCATGACCTTGCTTTGACTAGGTGGTAGACATTCAACGTCGTCGTTTGCGGTTGGATCTGATGTATCTCCATCGCCACCCATATTCGATACTAAGAGCTTCATGAAATGATCACTTCAGATCCTCGAGACGCTATCTGTACCAATTACCAGATTCCCTTCATCATCTTTGCAGGAGAATGTGTCTGCACCATACCCTTCAGGCGAATGTTTTACACTTTGGTAAAATTTTCGGACATCATTCTACCTATTGAACATGTCGAGTTCCTCACGTTCACGTTTTTCTTAATTTTTTACTCTTGAAAATACGCTTATCCTCTCTCCTCTTCTCGCTATATTTATCCTTGGCACTTCGTGTTGCTTCTGAATACAGGGTTGCTCTGTATGCCGCGTTCTTTTCTCCAGTAGCCTTACGACACTCCTGATCGTACCATCGATTTTTATGTGTTAGTTTTTAGTACCCAAGTATTAATTTTACTACAGCTTGAAGAGAGTGGGACAATCTTTGTCACTGCGCTTCTACATCAACGGGACAAGGATTGCTGTCTTCCAGCGTGTTAGTCAGTTGAGCGCAGTAGGCTTGTGCTGCCGGTTGTATTTGCCGCTTCTCTATATCCAACTTCCTCCCCGTGTTCGACCGCACTTTTTCAGCAACATTAAGATAAGTGCATGCCTTGGCCGTTATTCGTTCCTCGAATCGATCGGTCATCTAACAAACGGGAAGAGTGTCGTCCGTTTATCACAACATGATCAATTTGATTTCTGGTTTTTCAATCTGGGAACAAATCGACCGCTACAAAACTTATAAGCTTTATTCCATTGTCGAATGTTACATCATGAAGGCTAAACTGGGCGATCGGGGAGCTTAAGATATTTTCCTTCCCAATTTTAGCCAAAAAAGTGCTCATATACTCTCTCTAGGCGCCCGTAGAATATATCCTTTGTCTTTCCATCTTCCTCTTCGGTCGGTGTACGGAAGCAGATGAGTCTGATGTTAAAGAACTTTGCTTTTATAGGGATTGGGACAATGTTTTTATCAACCGGAGTGAATATGGAGACCATGTTTAACCCTCCGATCTATCATGTTTCGTTTCATGACAACTGTAACACAACGCGTAGTAGTTTGTGATCTTTACATCTGCCTGATACTCTTGTACTCCTGTAGAAATATAGGGGGAAGTACCGGAAGTTGTGGACTGGTATTGCCTATCTTCGAACTGAAACTAAGTTTGGACAAAATATGACGAAAGCTAGTTTTTCGACCAAATCGGTTGATCAGTTCGAGAGTTATTGTGCTCCCCAGCCACTACATATGGTGCCATAGGTTTGTTTTACACCTATCGGGCTGTTTCCTCAAGAAGTATGGAGTTGCCCCTATAAAAACTTTTACCGTCGTAATTGAGGCAGCGAATGCAAGTTGCTTCAACAAAAATCAAAGTGGTTCCAGAGCAGATCTTAAAGTGCGAAATTTTGTGTGGGAGTTACCCGAAGTAGTGGACAAATATAGGCCATATTCGAACCTGATCTATATCTGGTAGATATATTAGGATCGGTAAAGTATGCACCAAATGGGTCACTCCCATCAAGACTTATCGTGCTCACAATTTTTCCAAATTTTTTTGAACTTTTGTGGTGGAGGTACCTGAAGGAGTACACTGATATGGCTTATCTTCGAACTTAAACTAAGTTTGGACAAAGATTACGAAGGCAAAATTTTGGACCGAATCAGCAGATCCGTTCGAGAGTTGTCTTGCGCTCCAACCACTACATATGGTGCCATAAGGTTTTTTTGCACCTTTCAGGCTATTTTCTCAGGAAGTATGGACTTGCCCCTGATGAAACTTGTACCGTCTTATAGGGGACAGTAAATGCAAGTTGTTACAAGCGAGAGCTTGTAGTGGACCGATTACTCCCTTCAAGAGTTATCGTGCGCACAAATTTTCTGAACATTTTCGAACTTAAACTAAGTTTGGGCAAAATATTACGAAAGCCAAATTTTGGACCGAATCGGTTCATCCATTCGGGAGTTATCGTGCGCACCAGCCAGCCAGACAGACAGACAGACGGACGGACATGGGGCAAATCCATATTTCTTGGGAAAACAGCCCGAAAGGTGTAAAAAACCCTATGCCACGATAACTCTCGAACTGTTCAACCGATTTGGTCAAACATTTGGTCTTCGTCATATTTTATCCAAACTTAGTTTCATGGGGCAATACCGGACCACAACTTCCGGCGCTTTTCTCCCAATAAAATGTCACTACAATGCTAGGACGATATCACTTGAATTGGTCAACCAATTTGGTCCAAACTTTGGTTCTCCTAATATTTTGTCAAAAATTTAGTTTAACTTCTAAAATGGCCCATATCGGTCCTCCCTAAGGGTACATCCCCCACAACCGATTTGGTCTAAAACTTGGCCTTCGTCATATTTTGTCCAAACCTTATTTCAGTTCGAAGATGGGCAATACCGGTCCACAAATTTCGGTACTTCCCCCCATATTTAAAAAATGTCACTAAAATAGAATGCACGATATCTCTTGAACGGGACAACAAATTTGCTCCAAACTTTGGATCTCCTAATATTTTGTTTAAATTTATGTTAATCATATCGGTCGTCTCCTTAGGGTACCTCCCCCACAAAAGTTCAACGTTTGTGTCTAAGTGCAGTTTAGGGTCAGTTCGAAGATTCTTTGGAAATGTATACCAATGCTGTTCGTTTTGGACCTGTTTACAGCGATATTATTTTTTTTTCTGGACAAGTCCATGTTTCCTGGAATACTGGTCCAAAATTTATACGATGACCGACTGAAATGGCTAGTGAGCGCGATATATATCGAAAAAATATTACTCCAAGAATAAGATCCACTTCCATAATGGACTATGTCGGCCCATTCCTTTAAGTACTTCCTTCGCAACACTTATGATCTTAAATCCGAATCCACATTTTTGTCGGCAAGTTCAAATGTTCAAAAAGGGCCACAAAATTCTGAAGAGACCCTAAATACATTCGATCTGCCCGTAGATGAAAGTTTCACTTCACATTGGCTGAGGGTATATCTCTGTCGGCAAAGCCGACTGACACATTTTTACTTGGTTTTATTAATTTCTCGTTGGAGTCGAGCTTAATGACCTAAGATTTTTTGCAAGTGAAAAAGGAAAGCCGAAGATTCGAAGCCACACAACTAATGGCGGTTGTGTGGGTTCGAAACTTCGGATTGTGACCTGTTTCGCTGTTGGTAGCAGCTTATCACACATATCGGCTGTGGGGTGGCTTCTCTGTCACCAAACTTTTCATTTTTCAACTGCAAGTTGTTTTTTTACAGTGATGAGCTTTTTTCTCATTCAGCCTGTGTGGCTTCCACGACAAACATTTTAATGCAGCCTTCGTAAATTATGAGTTTGGCTCTGAACGCGAAAATGTGAGCTCAAATCCCAGCCTGGCTCAAGCTGATTTTATTTATTTCACTTGCAACAATATTTGGTCATTAAGCTCGACTCCAACGAGAAATTAACAAAGTTATTTTCATTTTCCACGGACAAGGCAGCATTTTTGCATCAGAACCAATAATTATCGTGTACGAGGGTCACTAAAAACCTTATGCCCTAGGCAACACGCAGTGTCGACAGGCGTCATTTGACATTTTTTTGGAAAGTTTAACAGTTTGATTTCACATAGATCATGTGTTTAGTTCTTTACAGTGACCCGAAAAAATCACTTTATAAAAAATGGAATTTACTTGTGAACATTTTCGTCCGATAATTTTTCAACACTTTCGACGTGGATAATCACGACAAGAGTGCATTGATCAAATTAAATCTTTGTATGTCGATAAAGGACCATACTATAGCACTATGAAAAACTGGTTTACTGAATTCAATCGTGGCCAACACTCACCAATAAAAGAGGTCGTCCAAAAAACGGCCGTTGTGCCAGAAAAAATAAGCCGATCGGAGCAGGAAATTTCGAAAAAATACGATCGCGGTGTTTCAAAAGACGTTTATAAGATGGATCCAGGTGACGAATCATGGAACTATGCGTGTGAACTCGAAAAATAACAACAATCGCCAGAAGATGCTGTAAAAACGTTAAAAAAACATGTTTTGAAGGTGTCTCAATCAAGCCACTGTAAACAACCCAACACATGGTCGTATGTCAAACTGTCCTGAGTGCTCTTTGTCTAAAAATTGTCGAACTTTCCGAAAAAAAATAAAAAAATAAATAAAATGTCAAATAACGCCTGGCGAAACTGCGTGTTGCCTTGACCAGAAGGGTTTTTAGTGACCCTCGTAGCACAGTGTTATCCATGATAATGATAATGAATGAAATGTCGCCAACATTACACTTAGGGGTATTTTGCCACCGTTGGCATTTGAATCGAAACGCAGATCTTCTAAGTTCAAGGTGGGTGTGCATAGCGTTGCACCACGGTGGCACCCGTTTTGGCAGTAATGCAGTAAAAACCAAGTCTTCGATATAATGATAAACCTGGTGATGATGTATCAAATTCGAAAGAGCCCAAAAGTTCGGCGCATCCAATGGTCTTCGGCTTAATTCCGCATCCATCTTTAAAAAAAATTAATTAAAAATGCTGCACATTTATTCTTTCCCATATGCCAATCCCCAAATAAAAAAGAAAAAAATAATTAAATTTATAATATTTTTATTTCTTTAAATAAATAACATGAACAAATATTGATAAAAATAACTATAAAATATACATTTTTTTAAAAAATAAATAATTTTTACAATCAGTTAAAAATAGTCAAAATAAACAGCAATAAGGCATTAGTTAACGATCCAGAATTCAATTCCAGATTAAATTGTCAATCAATTATTTACAATTTTAGGCAACTTCAAATCCAATGGAATTGGATTAATGTTTGTTATTCGAACGTTTTGAAAAACCTTGACGCATCAATGTAATTAAACGTTTCTTTAACGATTTCTTTTTAACAATTTCGGCGGTAGCATTACCAGAATCCTGAGAACATTCCTCAGTTGATTCTTCCTCCGAACATTCAGATGTCATTGTTGAGGATACTTTTGTTGATTCTAAATTCTCCAATGGGGAACATAATTGTTCAACAAATGATTCCACTTCAGTTTCGTCCATTTGATAGTAATCATCGGAGGTCATAGATTCCATACCTTCATCTTCACTTTCTGATGAGTTATTTGCGCTGAAATAACAAGGAATTTCCTTTTCTTCAATATCGTCGGCTTCATATTCTGGATGATCGGCAGACGACAGTGTTGATGAACAGCTGGATGGATATTGTTGTTCCAGATATCTTAAAGTTTCTATTAAACGTTGGGCTTGTTTTTGTAAACGCATTTTGTGTTTCTTCTTTTCCATGTTACTGATTTTCTCTAAACTTTCAATAAATAGACGCAAATCGCTGCTGGAGAAATTTTCGCAATTTACTGAAGCCATGTCTTTTGCGTTTTGTGTCGTTTGTTTGTTGCTTGACAAAGAGAAGATTGTTGAATGATGACTCTCTCAGATTTTGGCTTACATTTATATGCAACTCAGGTAATTATGCAGGTCCGAAGAAATCAACCTGCAACTCTTCCACCCAAGAAAACTACCTGTTGCATATGATTGGCGATCCCTAATTGTGTAGCTTTAGTTTGTAAACAAAGTCATAAAAGTTTGTGGATTTTTATATGACCCACTTGTGCAAATGTCAGGTAGTTTATGATGCTGCAGAATGTCACACGTGTTGCGTATTTACCTGTTCTTATTAGAAAATCATATTCTAATACTGTGGGTTATTATCCTGCGTAATGTCCTACGTGACTTGTAGTGCATTTGCATGGGATCCAAGTTTACCTGTTCTTATTAGAAACGGATATTGATGGACAATTGGAAAACATTTACAGGAAGGGAAATTCATATAAATCTTGTTTATCCTGTCCTCATGATTATATTTAATATTGTACGGTAGTTGTTGTTAATATTCTTATTTTAAATAAGTTCGCATGCTCGACTAGTGTTAACATTTTTTCTGCTTAAAATCTAAAAATCTATGTTGTTTTTCGATTATGGAAAAATCGCCATTTCATGACCGTATGTATATTTTTACCAAACATTTTTCATAGCTAACGTCGAAACAGACTTTGGAACCATTTTTATAGTATTTCTTGTAGACTACTACTGATTTTAATAGACTCTAAATACCTTCTACTAACTTCATTAAGCAACAATATGGTTTTCAGTTTCAACAGGAAAATATACCAAATTACACCGACAATAAACCAAACACAAACCAACACAAATCCCTGTTATTTTTTGCCAAACAAATGCTGTTGCTCTGCTACCGTTGATGAGAATTTTTTTGTTTTGCTTTTTTTTCAAAGCGTCAATGTTTGGTTTCAAATTTCCATTAACAATAACAAAAGTGAGCTTTTTTATTTGAATGCAGAGCTACTTAGTGACACTAAAATAATAGCAAAACAAAAATGAAAAAAAACTTCATTCATCCGATTTCAAATGTAAACAATAATTTCAATATAAAAAATTATGTAAAGCAACTGAACGTATATAGGCGGCGGCGTAGAGGGGCACAACGGACACCCCCTTCAAACAATACAAAGCTGTTGTTTGACAATTTCCGTTTTGTAGAATAATGACACCATGCCACACAAATCATTTTTTATCATAATTTAATTTTAAAATTGTTCATACAATGCATTTATATGGAATTTATTTAGTTGTTTTCTGAAGTGAAGGTTAGACTGAAACCATTTCTAAATTAACGGCAAAACCAATTTAGAGACATATAAACTTGTGTATGCATCCCAACGGCTCGCGCTACACACTACACAACAACAAAACAAGTAATAACGGCGTTAAGTTCGGCCGGGCCGAACTTTTTAAAGTATATACTGTGTTGAAGTATAAAGAAAAGGAGTAAAAGGTTCCTGCTTCATTGAACGCAGCACATAAAGTATGATCTGACCAGAGATATAGTCAGAAATGCATCTCGGCGCCATGGGTTGGGAGGAGAGGGGGTTGATAGAGCACAACGGACAAAATTTGATATTTTGTCAGTAATAATATAATAATTGTTCCACAAACAACCCCCATGGGACAAGGGAGACTTCTCTCACATCAATGAGTGCACCCCGATTCATATTAGCTAAATGATATGGGACCTATTGCTTATTGCCGAGTCCGAACGGCGTGTCCTAAGACACCACTTGTAGAGAAGTTTTACATGGCTGAAATACTCAGGAAATTTCGCCAACATCACTGAGAGTAATTTTGCCACCGTTGAAAAATTTTGTGTTGCCTGGCAAGGAAATGGAACCAACGGCCTTCAGCGTGCTAGGCGGGTGTGCATACCATTGCACCACAGTGGCACCCACATATATATTTTGTGAATAAAATATACAAAAAATGTCTAAAACAAGTAAAAAAGTATTAGTCGACTTTGCCGACAGAGATATACCCTCAGCTTATGTGAACTGAAACTTGCATCTACGGACAGATCGAATGTATTTAGGGTCTTTTCAGAATTTTGTGGCCCCTTTTTGACATTTGAACTTGCCGACAAAAATGTGGATTAGGATTGAAGTTCGAAAGTGTTGAAGAAATGGACCGACATAGTCTATTATGGACGTGAATATTTTTTTTGTCATATCTTTTCGATAGATAAGCGCCCACTGGTCATTGTATAACTTCTGGACTTTGTGGGGGGAGGTACCCTAAGGAGAGAGCCGATATGAGCCATTTTAGAAGGTAAATTAAATTTGGACATAATATTTTGAGATCCCAAGTTTGGACCAAATTGGTTGCCCCGTTCAAGAGATGTCGTGCATACCATTTTAGTGATATTTTTGAAATATTGGGGGCAAAGTACCGGAATTTGTGGACCGGTATTGCCCATCTTCGAAATAAAACTAAGTGTTGACAACATATGACGAAGGCCAAATTTTGGACCAAATCGGTTGATCAGTTCGAGAGTTGTCGTGCTCTCCATCTACTACATATGGTTCCATAAGGGTTTTTTACAGCTTTCGGACTGCTTTCTCAAGAAGTATGGCCTTGCCCCTGAAAAAAGTTTTACCGTTATAATGGAGGCAGCGAATGCAAGTTGCTGCAACAAAAATCAAACTGATTCTAGGAGTAGGTCTTAAAGTGAACTTATCTCAAATTTTGTATGGGAGGTACCCGAAGAAGTGGACAAATATAGTCCATATTCGAACCTGATATATATCTGTTACATATATTCGGAGGTGTAAAGTATGGACCAAATCGATCACTCTCTTTAAGAGTTATCGTGACCACAATTTTTCCGAACATTTTTTTAACTTTTGTGGGGGAGGTACCTAAAGCAGTGGACCGATATGGCTTATCCTCGAACATAAACTATGTTCGTACAAAATAATACGAAGACCAAATTGTGGACCGAATCGGCAAATTAGTTCGAGAGTTATCTTGCTCTCCAACCACTACAGACGGTGTCACAAGGGCTTTTTACACTTTTCAGGCTATTTTTTCAAGAGGTATGAACTTGCCCCTGATGAAACTTGTACCATCGTATATAGGTCAGTGAATGCAGGTTGCTACAGCAAAAATCAGAGCCATTTGAGAGCAGATCCTAAATTGAACTTTTCCGAAATTTTGTGTGGGAGTGGACCGATAGAGTCAATATTGGAACCTCATCTATGTCTGGTAGAAATTCCACGATGTGCAAAGTATCGACCAAATCGGTTACTCCCTTCAAGAGTTATCGTGCGCACAAATTTTACGAACATTATCGAACTTTTGTGGGGGAGGTACCGGAAAAAGTGAACCGATATAACCCATCTTCGAACTTAAACTAAGTTTGGACAAAATATTACGATACCCAGAATTTGGTTCGAATCGGTCGGTCCGTTCGAGAGTTATTGTGCGCACCAGCCAGCCAGACAGACAGACGGACAGACATTGATAAATCGACTCCAAATTGTCTGAAATGGATTTCGTCCAAACATACTTGGGGTCTAAACCCATTATTTCGATGAGGCACATTTTGCCCGCATGAAAGTGTATATACCCTCCTCGTTAGCATAAATGCTGAGGGTATAAAATTCCATTTCGTAAGTGGCCGGGGCCTCCCTGGCTACGTCGGTGAACTGACAATGAAACAAAAGCTGGACATCGCAAAACGACAACTTGCCCACTTGCTTATAAAACATTTCCAGCGTATTGTTTGAACCAATACAGAAGTGAAGTAAGAATGTTGAGGCTTTTGGCCATCACACAATAACATGTGCGAATGTATGAGTGAAAAAAACATCAGCCAAATTATGTTTATAGTTTGTTTTTGTTGAAAAAAAAAACTCTGTGGTATCGCTCCATACACTGTCTTTGCAAAGAAGAGTCTTCAGACCAGCAACCGGCGAGCTCGCGAGCAAGCAAAGAGAGTTTCTCTCTTCACTCACACAATTTAACTCATTAAAACACGATGCACTCACACAAAGACAAAGTGTTTGATTAAATTTTTGTTGTTGTACGTCGACATCGCACGAAATGCTTTTTCCTTCTCCAAAACCTCTTTTGGAAGTAAGCTTTTGAGATCTTTACTAGCGGGTATCAGTTAATGTCATCTTACAAAGACGAATGAGCTTTGCGGGAATACAAAAAAAAAAAAACAAGTAAAAAAGTATCAGTCGGCTTTGCCGACAGACATATACCCTCAGCATGTGTGGATTTAAATACTTTTTTCCCAAGAAAACTTATGTATGTATTTAGAGGGGTTTTCAAAATTTTGGGCATATGAAACGATATGGATTGGAGTAAAGCTCAAAAATTTGAGGGGGATATCGCTAGATAGGACTTTTGTACCATACTTGCCTACGAAAAACATAATATCGCTGTAAATAGGGCCGTTAGGGAAACTTCGATAAACATTTTCAAAGGATCCGCGAACAGACTCCTAACCACAAAAAAAAATTTTGAACATTTGTGTTGGTAGTACCCCAAGAATTGGACCGATAGGGCCCATAAACTACATAAAGTTTGGATCAAATCGGTTCCTTCGTTTATGAGATATCGCGCGTACCATTTTAGCGAATATGTTCGAACTTTTGTGGGAGAGGTACCGGAGGGAGTGGACCTTACCTTCGAATTTCATTTAATATTCGAAGAAATATTACGATATTCAAAGTGTGGAAGAACGCGGTATTCGGTTCGAGCTCTCCAGCCACTACATATGGTGATAGGTGTTTTTTACACCTTTCGAGCTGTTTTCTCAAGAAGTATGGACTTGAAAAAAAAAAAACATTTACCATCGTAATTGAGGCAGCGAATGCAACAGAAATCAAAGTGATTCAAGAACAGGTCTTAAGGTGAACTTATCCGAGGTACTCGAAGGAGTGGTCCAGTGAACCAGTCCATATTCGAACGTGATCTATATCTTGTAGACATATTAGGATGTGTAAAGTAGGGACCAAATCTTTCACTTCCTTCAAGATTTATCGTGGGAACAATTTTTCCGAACATTTTTGAACTTTTGTGGGGGAGGTACTTGAAGGAGTGGACCGATATGGCTTATCTTCGAACTTAAACTTAGTTTGGACAAAATATACCGACGTATGGGGGGCAGTGAATACAAGAATCTGCAACAAAAAGCAAAACGATTCGAAAGCAGGTCCTAAACTGAACTTTTCCGAAATTTTGTGTGGGAGATACCCGAAAGAGTGCACCGATTGAGTCCATATTGGAACCTCATCTAAGTCCGGTAGAAGTTTCACGATGTGCAAAGTATGGATCAAATCGGTTACTTCCTTCAAGAGTTATCGTGTGCACAAATTTTCCGAACATTTTCGAAGTTTTGTGGGGGAAGTACCGGAAGGAGTGGACCGATATAACCCATTTGTGAACTTAAAATAAGTATGGACAAAATGTTACGAAAGCCAAATTTTGGACCTAATCGGTTGATCCTGTCGAGAGTTATCGTACGATCTTTCAGAAGAAAAAATCTACCAAAAAATGTTTGGTAGTTTTCTTGGAAAAAAATTCATGAAAAATTACCATTTTAGACTTTACAAGTGGGGTCACCCCTTAAATGGGGGGCTATACCAAAACGTGGAATCAACCGAATCAACCGATTTGGTCCAAAATTTTGCCCTAGGAATATTTTGTTCAAACTTAGTTTAGTTTGAAGACAGGCAAAATCGGTCAACACCCCCAACAAAATAAAGTTCTTAAGTAAAGTTCGAATATGGACTATATCGGTACATCCAACACAAAATTTCGGAAAAGTGCTGTTTACGACCAGTATCGAATCGCTTTGATTTTTGTTATAGCCACTTGAATGTGCTGTCCCCACTACTACAAAACAAGTTTTTTTACTGTACTGGCTGGCCTTCATAATAAGATGTAGATGTATACCGGCCCACTCCTTCTTCCTCTGCGTTATACGGTGACAAGCTGAAATTACTGGGGTCGCGCTATCTATCGAAAAAAAGACCATGGAATGGACCATGCCGATACATTCCTACTTTCTCCGCAACACTTTTTTGCATTAATCCAAATATATACTTTTGTCGGCAAGTTTGTACGTCCAAAACGGGCCACGAAATCTGAATACCTCCTAAATACACAATTATTGGGAAAATGATTTTGATTGTGTAACCGTTAGTTGATCTGCACATAGAATGTACGTTTCGATTCACAAAGGCTGAGTGTATATCTATGTATGTCGACAAAGCCGACTGATACTTTTTTATACCCTCAGCATTTATGCTAACGAGGGTATATCGGCCTTTTTGTAGAAAATTTACTTCTGTTGAAACTGAGGTATGGGGCATTTAGGTAAAATAAACTGTTTTAGCACGATTCACCGATGGATTTCTTAAAATTATAATTTGAGCGGAAGCTGTGGTCATATTAATGTAAAAAAATAGAAAAAAATCGTTGAAGGAAACGGGTTTTTTTAAGTCAATTTTCAATTAGTGGCTTTACAATACAATGTAGAGTATAATGTTCATAGAAGAAGTTAAAGAATACACTTCAGAGATGATGTTTCTAATGTATGTTTTTTTTTAATATAACCACTGCATCAATCTCAAACGGATGCTGACATTTTGAAGACTGAAAAATTTGGTTTTTTGAATTTTTGCTCTAATCGGAACGCGCAACTGTACTCGTTTAAAAACTGATTATGAGATTGTAGTACTCGCGATTACGCATTTTTTGATGTATAACTCGGGCGTGTAGCCAAAGGTTCACAACAATCTCAGCTTAAAGTCGAAATTTTTGTGCGTATTTTTTTTTTAAAAACAGTTTTTTGGATTCAAAACTTACAAATGCTTTTCGATTTCAGTGGAAACCCGCGTGAATTTAGTTTTTTTACGTTCTGAATCTAACAAGCCTTTGCGCGTCTAAATCCATCCACTATATCGGCGGATATGATACCCCTCAAATTTCGAATATATGCAAAAAATATTTTTGAAAATATCGCGTATTTAGACGCGTTTTAGATGTGTTATTCCTACTTAGATAAATAGAGCGAAACGCATATTTAAAATGTGTGAAAACAGATATTGAAAAACGTTCGCGAATCCGGAGATATAATATATTTTTTCTAAAAACTGAGTGCGATGCTACATCCACGGTTCTTGATGGATCGCATTGAAATGACATAGGATGATGTATTTTTTAATGATGATCATTGAAATCGGATGCGCATAAAATGCAAATGTACTTCGTGGAAATTATGGGCATTTTACTGTTTTTGCACCCTAACATGCAACTGATGCTACATCGTGGTCGTCAAATGGAATTTCACAAAGTGTATATCAAATAAGAGGGATTGATTCGCTGTTTTGGAAAATCGGATGCGCATCTTGTGATTTCCACTATTACGCGGTTTCTATGCGTTTCAAATGTTGTAATATTCAATATAACATTATTTTAATGTTATGCCACAATTGGAATTCCTTGTGATTTAATATAATGTTCTAAAAATATTCGCCAATAGGAAAACTATAAGTAAAAAAGTTGTTGCAACGGAATATCTTCATTATTGCGTGAAATTTGGACAAAAATGACGAAGAACTCAATCATTTTTTCTTCAACATTTCCTATAAAACCATAAAAAATAAAATTAGAATAACATAATTTATATTTTTTTCGTCACATTTTCATTGTATTTTTGCAAATAACACGAATACTATAGCTCCAAACTTCACGACTTAGGTTTCATTTTATTCCTCACAATGCACGATGGGGCCAATAGCAGGTTTTCGAGGCAAAAAGTCAATTTTTGAAGTGAACAATTTGAAAAAAAATATAACGGATTTCGATTGCCAACACTCTGAATCACTAAAAATAAAAAATAAATCAATCTGGTAACATCACATAGCGACATACTGGTCTGGCAATGGTGACATATTTCCTTATGCATCATTTTCCGACATTCATTATAAATAAGTAGTGAAAGCATTTTAGGCGCCAAAAAGAACATTTCAACATTTTTATATTTTTTAAACATGGAAAGCTCTTCAATGGGTATGTAAAATAAGATAGTGTTAACAAATAATAAAAATTTTATGTGTGGTAAATGTATTTTTGAGTTAAGATGTTATGTCTTTTTTGGAGTATTTTGCTTTGTTATCCATGTGTTCTGTGGAGTATAACTTTTGAGATCTAGGTAGATCTAGGATATTATATACATATATGTGGTGAAAGGTATTAATGTGTACTATCATTTTCTGAAAAAATTAGCTGTGCCCATCTGCGCCTTTTCATAAAAATCTGATTTCAGATGTCGTAATACTTAAAAATATGGACATTTTTATGTTTTGGTTGGCGAATAATCGGAAACCCATTAATGTTATCAATTGGATTTCGGAAAAATTTAATAGACGTATATAATAATATATAAATTCAAAGATATAGCAGACAAACTTTGGCTTTTGTGGCGGAATCTTAGCCGATTTTTTATTAAATTTGGAACCTTTTTTTATTAACTTATAACAAACCACAAAACCATGAAATTTGAACATATGTATATAAGGGAGCTATTTCTATTTCTGAACCGATTTCAATATAACTTGACGAACTTATTTGTAGTCCGAATTTCGTAACATTTTCCAATTTTTTTTCTAATTTGCATGCTTGGTCAATCATATGCCTGAAATCGGGCGAACATATACATATATTGGAGCTATATCCAATTCTGAACCGATTTCAATATGATTTGCCAAAAATGTTTCTAGACCAAAACCCGTCACACATTTCAAATTTCATCAAGATTGGACATACATAGCAGGATTGGTGCTCCAAATACCTAAAATCGGGCGAAAATATATATGGGAGCAATATCAAAATCTGAACCGATTTCAATATAACTTGGCAAACTTATTTGTAGTCCTAATTCCGTGGTATTTTCCAAATCGCATAAAAATTGGCCAGAATTTGCGTGTTTGGTCCATCAATTGCTTGAAATCGGGCGAACATATATACGGCGGCTATATGTATATATGAACCGATATGAACCAAATTTGGCATATTAGTTTCTAAGCCCATTATAAACATCTGTACAAAATTTGGAAGGTCTAGCTTGCCCCAGTGATTTGTTGCCTCGAAAACCTGTCATTGGCCCCATCGTGCAATGTCTGGATGCTGCTATAATTTTTTTATATATTTTTTTGTAAGTATAAGCGCTATTGTTTCAAAAATATGTTTGTACATACGTGAAATTATTTAACAAATTTAATTTTTCGCGAATCCATTGAAACTTTTTGAATTTTTTTTTTTTGCATATTCTCAAAGGGTGCGAATTCAGTTAACGACAATTGGATATAACATCTTACTATATTAAGCCGCGATTTTTTTAGAATTTTTTCTAATTATCATAATTAAAACGGCCATATATATTGCGCGCAACAATCAAATTTGGTAACGAAAACAGATTTGGAATGACGATTTTTTTCTTAATCTATGTACCAAAAATCATAGATGTAGTATCAACATTTTTTTTTGATTTTTTTGAAATGGAAAAGACGATTTTAGACATTTTTGCTGATATACACTTTCATACGGGCAAAATGTGCCTCATAGAAATAATGGTTTTAGACCCCAAGTATGTTTGGACAAAATCCGTTTCAGACTTAGTTAAAATTCGGAGATGGGTTATATCGGTCCTCTCCTTCAGATACCTCCTCACAAAAGTTCGAAAATGTTCGGAAAATTTGTGCGCACGATAACTCTTGAAGGGAGTAACCGATTTCGTCCATACTTTGCACATCGTGAAATTTCTACCAGACTTTGTTGAGGTTCCAATATGGACTACATCGGTCTATTCCTTCGGGTACCTTCCAAACAAAATTTCGGAGAAAGTGCAGTTTAGGACCTGCTCTCGAATCGCTATCATTTTTCCTGCAGCAACTTGTATTCGCTGCCCCCCATACGACGGTACAAGTTTCATCAGGTGCAAGTCCATACTTCCTGAGAAAATAGCATGAAAGCTGCAAAAAACCCCATGTTGGAGCGCAAGATAACTCTCGAACGGATCTGCAGATCCGGTCCAAAATTTAGCCTTCGTAATATTTTGTCCAAACTTAATTTAAGTTCGATGATAAGCTATGTCGGTCCACTCTTCCCCCACAAAAGTTCAAAAATGTTCGGAAAAATTGTGCGCACGAGAACTCTTGAATGGACTGACCGATTTGGTCCATACTTTACACATCCTAATATGTCTACCATATATAGATCAGGTTTGAATATGAACTATATTTGTCCACTTCCCACACAAAATTTCGGATAAATTCACTTTAAGGTCCGCTATCGAATCACTTTGATTTCTGTTGAGGCAACTTGCATTCGTCGGAAAGAGTTTTTTCAGAGGCAAGTCCATACATCTTGAGAAAATAAACTGAAAGGAGCAAGATAACTCTCGAACGGATCAACCGATTTGGTCCAAAATTTGGTCTTCGTCATATTTTGTCCAAACTTAGTTTCAGTTCAAAGATGGAAAATATCGGTATTTTCCCCAATATGTAGAAAAAATTTCACTAAAATGGTATGCACGATATACCTTGAACGGGGCAACCAATGTGGTCCAAACTTTTGATCTCCTAATATTTTGTCCACATTTAGTTTAACTTCTAAAATGGTCCATATCGGTCTTCTGCCCCCACAAAAGTTCCACATGCACTGTCTAGGGTCTGTTCGAAGATCCTTGGGAAATGTATACCGATGCTTTTCTTTGTGATCCTGTTTACAGCGATATTATGTTTTCCGTGGACAAAAAGATATGACCCCTGTTAGCGCCACTGTTGGCCAACTTATTAACTACACTGCGGAGAGGTGTTAGCGCCACCGTCGGTCAATTGATGAACTAATAACTAATCAATCACAGTTATCGAATTATTGTAATCTCAATTTGCAGCAACTAAAGTAAACTCATTTTAAGGTTATAAATCAACGTGATTCTAAGTCTAGAATTCAACATTAACTTAACTTTGGAACGAATTTTTAAAAATATAAAAAATTTTCGCGCTTTGTTTCAAACTAAAAAGTAACTATAATTATCAAAAAATGTGAATTTATTTATATGTATTTTAATTCTTAATATTCCACTATTAGGAATTTCAACATACAAATACATTGAATTGAATAAATCGAATTTTCTAAATTTTGTATTTGGTGTTTACAATCTTGTGAAACTGGGCGCTCGGGCAGATTCCCGCAACAAAACTTGAAATTCTTTTTACGAGAAAAGAATCTCGTTCCTACCTAACCCCAAAGAAGTGGAAGTACGGCAGGCACCATCCGGATACACCCAAAGGAAACACATCCAACCGGCCAAATTTGTAAGTCCTAAAAATGGATAATTCTTCTTTACAGGGTCAACCACCACAACACCAACCTGCTTCCAACACAAACTCACCATCTGCAGAAAACTGTTCCGTTTGTAATAAGCCGCTCTCTGGTCAGCGTGCACTTTGTCACAAGTGCCAAAAAATTTATCACATAAGTTGTGTTAAAGTAAACGACAATAACGAACCTTGCACATGCCATAATTGTAGCAATATATCTCTGCCTTCAAGCTCACCAAAATCTGTTCGAAGTCATCGCAGTAAAGCCTCGAGCGTTTCGAAAAGCTCAACCATCCGAAGGAAAGAATTAGAACTGCAGCGTCTCGAAGAAGAAAGGCAGCTTGCTAAGGAAAGAGACTCCGAATTCTTGAGAAAAAAGTATCAATTGTTACAACAAGGAGAAGAAGATGAGAAGGATGATCGTAGCTCTGTGGATATTAGCTCCGTACATGAATGGCTAAACAATCAACCCGACCCTACTAACATGCCAGAAACAACCCAAACTGGAGTGCCACCACTTAACGCACAAAATTGTGCTACAGGGAATAATGGAAATAATAGTGTAGCTTTTGACATCCCATCGTCGAGCCAAGGTGAAGTTGCAACACAATCAGCACAAAATAATACCCCACTAAACACAACAAGCACACGTTTTCAACATAAAATACCACATTCGTATTTTAATTCAACTTCATATAATAACACATTTATTAATAGACCAGATATTACAACAACGCCAACAACAGCTTGTCCACCAATCGTCTCTACAGGAGCACCTGCTAACTACATTGCCCCTCCGTCAACAACAGCTTTTCAACACACCGTTCCTTCAAGAGCACCTGCCAAAAACACTGTCCCTCCGCCAACAACATATTTTCTACCCATTGTCTCTTCAGGAGCACCTGTCAATGACTCTTTTCGTCCGCCATATTGGTCAGATCACAACAACACCACAACTTCAAACCTCACTCATCAGCAAATGTCATCACGACAAACTGTTCCCAGAGATCTACCAACTTTTACTGGCAATCCAGAAGAATGGCCCCTTTTTAGCTCCACATTCGATTGGTCTACGGAAGTATGTGGTTTAACAGATGCCGAGAACTTGATACGCCTCCAAAAAGCGCTGCGTGGAGATGCTTTGAATTCCGTACAACAGATTTTAATACACCCGTCATGTGTCCCGGCCGCACTTTCAACGCTTAAATTATTATACGGACAACCAGAAAAGATCCTCCATTCACTGAAACAAAAAATAAGATTATTACCAACAGTTAATGTAAACAAGCTGGATACAATTACCTCATTTGCGGTGCAGGTTAAAGGTCTTCAGGCCACAATAGAAGCCTGTGGCCTTCTCGATGAACTCAATAATCCATCATTGTTACAAGAATTGATTGCTAAATTGCCTTCCTATTTCCAGATTAATTGGGGAACACATAAAATGAATTTATCAAAACAAAATAAGAAAGTAAACTTAGCAGAATTCTCTGCATGGATTTTTGACATTGGTGTCTCTGCCAACAGCGTAAATATTGAGAGCAGTTCTAGCGCTGCAGCAGAGAATCTCTCACGCAGTAGACCGAAAAATGCATACATACATACTCACACTGAGCAAAGCAGAAAAAGATGTATCGTGTGCAGTGGTGACTGCAACAATGTTGCCAGCTGTGAAAAATTTAAGAAAGAGGATAGAACAAAGAAATGGAATATCGTGAGAGAATTTAATCTCTGTAAACAATGTTTACGAAAACATTTTGGCAAATGCAATAGCAACAATATCTGTGGAGTTGACAATTGTCAGTATAAACATCACTATCTTTTGCATAAACAAACAGAAAAGGCTGATCAAAGAGAAACGTCAAACGGTAATGAATCAAATAAAATGTTAATGCAAAACAGTCATACCCAGAGATGTAACACGCACAATACCTCGGGATGTAACAATTTATTTAAAATTATTCCTGTAAAAATATATGGCAATGAAAATAAATTTATAGAAACATTTGCTTTTATTGACTACGGTTCTTCAACGAGTTTGGTAGATGAGCAGATCATCAACGACTTAAATCTTTCTGGTACCTCTGAACCTTTATGTCTTAAATGGACTGGGAACGTCGAACGATATGAAAACAACTCTCGTAGACTTTGTGTAAATATCGCTGGTCCTAATAAAAAGGTTCATACTGTGGATGTTCGTACAGTAAAACATCTTTCTTTACCGAAGCAAACTCTTGATTTTGAAAAACTTGTACAAGAGTTTCCTTACTTGGCCGGATTACCTGTTAACGGTTATATTGATGCTACGCCGCGATTATTGATTGGTTTAAATAATTCCAATCTATGTGTTTACAATAATATTAAAGAAGGTAAGATCAACGAACCTGTGGCAATTCGTACCCGTCTTGGGTGGTTAGTATACGGTGCAATGAGAACTAAGTTTATAGAGCACCATCACTGTCATTCGGATGAGTGCAATAATAAAATTCTATCTGATTTAATGAAAACGTTTTACTCTTTGGAAACTGCCGGTGTAGATAGTGAAAAAACCATGATGAGTAAAGACGACGAGAAAGCCATGTCCATCTTAGAGAAGTGTACCATACAAAGAGCTGATGGACATTATGAAACATCCTTGTTGTGGCGAAACGACAATGTACAAATGCCAAACAGTTACGATATGGCACTGAAGAGGTTTACATGTTTGGAAAAGAAATTAAAAAATGATTGTAATTTAAACGATATTTTCAACAAAACCATCTCCGAATATATTTCAAAAGGCTATATAACCAAGATAGCGAATGACCGTATGACGTCAACTAAAGAAAAGAAGGTTTGGTATTTGCCAATTTTCCCAGTTTTTAATAAAAACAAGCCAGGGAAAACAAGAATCGTTTGGGATGCAGCTGCAAGAGCCCATGGTACTTCTTTAAACGATATGCTAATGAAAGGTCCAGATATGCTGTGTTCCCTTCCCTCAATTCTTATTCGTTTTCGCGAAAAAGCTATCGCGATTTGTGGTGATATAGAGCAGATGTTTCACCAGGTGTTCATTAGGGAAGAGGATCGTAATGCTCAGCGATTTCTATGGCGTGGCGAGAGCGACGGAGAACCTGACGTTTATGTTATGAACGTGATGATTTTCGGAGCATCATGTTCACCTTGCATCTCGCAGTACGTGAAAAATATTAATGCAGATAAATTTATTAGTAAATATCCGACAGCGGCAGCGGCTATAAAAAATAACCATTATGTTGATGACTATTTAGATTCTGTTGACACAGTGGAAGAGGCTATTACTTTAGCTCAAAACGTTAAGTATATTCACGGAATGGCTGGTTTCAACATAAGAAACTGGATTTGTAATAATAAAAATGTTTTGGCTGCCATGAATGATAGCAATGGTCGACAACAAAAGAGTCTTAATCTCGGGAATGAAATAGAGATAGAGAAGGTTCTTGGTGTTTTTTGGAAATCATTAGATGACACTTTCACATTTAAACTTTCACCCAATATTGCCAACAATATATTGACAGAAAACAAAGTTCCCTCAAAACGCGAATTATTAAGATTTTTGATGTCAATATACGATGCTTTAGGACTTATTGGACACTATTTAATGTACTTAAAAATAATACTGCAGGATGTATGGAGAAGCGGCGTAACATGGGATGAAGAAATACAACCCCATCACATGACAAAATGGTCTAAATGGCTATCATTCTTGCCAGAAATTAAAAACATTTCAATACCTCGATGTTACCTCCAAAAGTTTAGTGATTATAACAATGTTGATGTTCAGTTGCACACCTTTGCTGATGCCAGCGAGAATGGCTATGCAGCAGTTTCCTATTTTAGGATTTCGAATGGTAACGATGTCGTTGTGTCTCTTGTGGGTTCAAAAACCAGAGTTGCCCCACTAAGAGTAACCTCCATTCCACGTTTGGAATTAATGGCAGCAGTAATTGCGTCGCGTTTTGCCAATTGTATCAAAAAAAGTACAACTATAAAACTCAACCGAATGATCTTTTGGTCTGATTCTAAAACTGTCATCAGTTGGCTGAAGTCAGATCAAAAAATGTATCATCAATTTGTAGCCTTTCGTGTGAGTGAAATTCTCGACACTACTGATTTAGACGACTGGCGATGGATTTCTGGCAAATTAAATGTAGCAGATGAAGCGACAAAGTGGTCTAAAAGGGGCCCCGATTTATCAAATAATAGTAGATGGCAAACTGGTCCCAGTTTTTTGAAAGAAGATCCAAGTTTGTGGCCGACACAAAATGGCATAATGGCTAACGTTGAATGTGAACTTAAACAACATTTACTTCATGTAAAAGAAATTCACCACTTAGTCCAAATCGACCGTTTTTCTCAGTGGCGAAGAGCACTTAGATCGGTTGCCTATGTTATACATTATATAAACAAGCTCAAAGAGAGTACAATTCCCAATAACTTATCTCAACACGAACTAAAAAAGGCGGAGATTGTTCTTCTAAAACAAGCTCAAATGAACAACTATTTAGAAGATATAACAACGTTGAAAGGTGGTAGTAAAATTGGCAAAAGTAGCTCTCTTTATAAGCTCTCTCCTTTTCTAGACGGTGATGATGTTCTACGTATTGACGGCCGAATAGAGCATGCTGATGTTCCAGATGAATTTAAACACCCAGCAATTATGCCAAAACAAAGTTACATCACCAAGCTAATATTACTACACTTTCATGGAGAATACCATCACGGAAATCATGAAACTGCCGTGAATGAAATTCGACAACAATATTATGTGCCTCGCTTAAGAACAATGTATAAAAAAGTTATACGGACTTGCCAAATGTGCAAAGTGAGTAAGGCTGCACCAACATATCCACAAATGGCAAGGCTTCCTAGAGCTAGACTGTCGCACATGTGGCGCCCTTTACATTTACAGGGCTGGACTTTTTTGGTCCAATTTTGGTTACCGTGAATAGACACAAGGAAAAAAGATACGGTGCACTGTTCACCTGTCTTACCATTCGAGCCGTTCATATCGAAATAGTACATTCCCTAACCACCAGTTCTTGTATTTTAGCCATCCGGAATTTTATGGCCAGACGTGGTACGCCAAGGGAATTTTTCAGCGATAATGCGACCAACTTTGTTGGAGCAGAAAAGGAGCTACGCGCCGCAATAAAGGAAATAGACAGTAATGAATTTGTTCGCAATTTCACAACTGCTGCTACAAAATGGAATTTCATTCCGCCTGCTGCCCCACATATGGGCGGGGCGTGGGAACGCATGGTACGTTCCGTCAAAACAGTTTTTTACAAAATAATGCCGACGAGATCAGTCAATGATGAGACAATTCGAAGCATGATGGCAGAAGTCGAAAATATTGTAAACTCTCGACCACTTACCTACGTGCCGATAGACAACGAAAATCAGGAGGCACTAACTCCTAACCATTTACTGTTAGGGAGTTCAAATGGTATGAAGCCATTAGCTGACTACGATGACTCTAGTGTGGTTGTTAAGAATAGCTGGTTGCAATCGCAGATGTATGCCCAACATTTTTGGAAAAGATGGCTGTTAGAATATTTGCCGTCACTTACATGTCGAACTAAATGGTTCGAAAACAGTAAACCATTAAGTAAAGGCGATTTGGTTGTTGTGGTTGACCCTTCGTTCCCGAGAAATGTGTGGCCCAGAGGAAAAGTAGTGGAGACTACAGTTGCAGCTGATGGCCAAGTTCGCAGAGCGAAAATTATGACGTCTCGTGGTGTGCTAGAAAGACCAGTAACAAGATTGGCCTTACTCGACGTGGCTTCAAATAGGGAGTAGGGCTGCGAATCTTTCTTGCCATACTGCGGGGGGGGGGGGGTGTTAGCGCCACTGTTGGCCAACTTATTAACTACACTGCGGAGAGGTGTTAGCGCCACCGTCGGTCAATTGATGAACTAATAACTAATCAATCACAGTTATCGAATTATTGTAATCTCAATTTGCAGCAACTAAAGTAAACTCATTTTAAGGTTATAAATCAACGTGATTCTAAGTCTAGAATTCAACATTAACTTAACTTTGGAACGAATTTTTAAAAATATAAAAAATTTTCGCGCTTTGTTTCAAACTAAAAAGTAACTATAATTATCAAAAAATGTGAATTTATTTATATGTATTTTAATTCTTAATATTCCACTATTAGGAATTTCAACATACAAATACATTGAATTGAATAAATCGAATTTTCTAAATTTTGTATTTGGTGTTTACAATCTTGTGAAACTGGGCGCTCGGGCAGATTCCCGCAACAACCCCCATAATAAGATCAACTTCCATAATGGACTACGTCAGTCCATTCCATCAAGTACCTCATGCGCAACATTTTGAACAACATTTGGCAGGGGCTTAGAACGCTAAGACCTAGACAACATTGTCTGTTTGTTGGAGAGGACCCAGGTTCAAACCTCAGCCGGCGCAGCCGGGCTCTGCTGTGGGTTTTATTTGTTATTGTATTTTTAGGACGAGAGCCATTATTTATGAAAGTTTTTAATTAATTAATTGAATTAATCGAGCTAACATGACCCAAGGAGTTTTGTATTGACGCTGACGTTTCGTTGGAAAATTATCCATTCTTTTAAAATGCCTCTATCGCTTTCTTTCCAGCATATCTTCCAACGAAAATTTGATAAATATATCAACAATGCATTGAAATCCCAAATATGACAATAAACAGTCTGTGTGAACATTGTTTGAAATAGGTTTTGGATTTACATAATGTTCTGAAGAATTGCAGAGCACATTATTTCAAAATTTTTTGCGAAACGTTATTGCTTCAACTTCCAATAGTTTAGCTGTTACTGACCATAATTCCAGAAATTATGTAAAATGTTCAATATTTTATCAATTTTGATGCCCTAGATGGAGTTTTTCTTATGTGGTCTTTAAGTTCTACTAGTTTATGGCTACAATATTGCTAAACACAGCAAGACCAAATCCCTATTTTTTCAGAGATAAAGGCCCTATAAATTCAAGAAATGTAGAAATGTAGTTTAGATGAAGCCATAAAATCCGAACTGGATCTGACAGGGCAAAACCCAACTTGGGTCTCAATATGTAATTTCAGAAAACGCCAACTAGAAGACAGCATTTTCAGTGTAGCACAGTGTTATTATGTAATTGGTTATTCGGCTCATGTGGCTCCAAATATTTTTCTGAGTTTGTACTTGCACAGTCGATAATACTGTCTCCTCTGGCTGCCCAAATAAACATGTCTCTTTGAGTGAAATATCTTTTTTTTTTAAATATGTACATATATTGTCCAATTTATGTTTATTGGGAATATGGACGTCGTATGAACCATGAACTGTACCAGCTATATACCGACATCGGATTGTCAAACCTATCGAATAGAATGAATACATATGTCGCCGTTAGGAAGTTATGTGAAAACCTGTTGGCGGTATATCCCAGCAAAATTTGACGGAAGGGGTTCTTTGCGATGACGTGATTTCATGTCATCTTTTGCATTGGTTCAAAGGAAGTCGTGGAAGATCCGATCTTTTCATTAGGATTTGAACCAATGCAAAGGAAGTCGTGAAAGATCCGATCTTTTCATCAGCATTTGTACCCATTCCATCGATCCAATAGAGATGATGTTTGTGTTTTTATTTACACACCTGTTTATTTTCATTTTTGTATGTTCCAGTACTGCAAAAATCTACTAATTTTTACGATTTTTTCCGATAACATAAAGGAAAAATTGTTATCGTAGTAAAAATAAGTAGATTCTTGCAGTTTCTGGAACAGACCAAAGTTGTTAGAACTGTCGTCGTGATGTTGTCTTACATTTACTGCATATCAAACAACTAAAACTTCTAAACAATTGGTATTATATGAAGTCCCAACCATCGAGCTAAAAATAGAATCGGACTGCACACATTGCTATTTTAAAAGTTCCCTTGTCTGTTCTAAATCTGACATAGAATGAAATCAATCAAATCTCGCTTCTTGGAATTTGAAAAAAAGTCCGAAACGAAAAGGAACAAGAATCTGAAAATAAAGAAGGAACTACTTTTGGAAAGAAACAATTAAAAATAAATTGATTAAGCATAAATGGTATTTTCCATAAAAAGTCTCTCCTCCCCGTTCGTTACATTTTGTTCTTAGAGATCCCTAAAGCAAGCCGGGTTGTAGATCCCTACATATTTCCGTCACTAAACAAAAGAGTATAAATTACCAAAATGTTGTTATAAAATAACAAAATTATAAAATAAAAGTAATTTAAGAAATAAAAATACTTAAAGGAGTGCATTTGGAGTCCATGTCGAAATCTGAACTGGTGATGGGAAGATAATTGAAAAAACCTTTTGTAAGATGAAAGAATATCAGTTGCGGAGAACGGAGGAAGTAATCTTTTGCGTTGCAGCGGTGGTGATTACATTGCAATTTTGGATGTAAACTTTTGAAAAACTAAACTGATAAATTATTTATAGTTATTTCATGAATTCGTTTGAATTAATAAAGAGTTTTGTTTTTCATGAAAACCATATTTCAATACAGCATTTCCATTTTCCAAACAATACATGAAAATTTCATGCCAAGGGGTTGGTGAAAATGACATGTCAAAGCATTGGTTAAAATGACATGTCAAATCATTGGTGGAAATGACATGCCAAAGCATTGGTAGCATTGGTGGAAATGACATGTCAACGCATTGGTTAAAATGACATGCTTAGGATCCAGAAAAGAACGTCATCTTTTGGGGTCCACGCTCATATAAAATTCATCGATGAAGATGCTAAAAAGATGACATGCTAGATCACTTGCACCCATGATTGAATGTCATCTTTGGCATCGAACATTTTGCTGGGATATGATGCGGTAGAATTATCAAAGATATCGAAGAGTGTGATATTCAAAATTGGAGAGACCACAGCGTTTGAAAATCGAACCTTAGTGCGAGTTATGAGACTAATGTTTTGAGAAGAATAGTCCTTGCGCTTGAAATTAAAAAAAAAAAATTCCACAGACGTTGGTTGTCCTTTCAAGGTTTATTTCCTTGGGTTCAGTAAATCTTTATGATTTTAACTGAAGTAACCGTAATGTTTTATTCTAATTGGGCCAACATTATGCCACCATTTTTACTCATGTACTGTTTTGCTATGTAAATATGACAGTCTTTGTCGTCATTTTTAAATTGATCTTTGTACATAGTTGTCAATAATCCCCTCAAGTTGTCAAGATGTAGTTGTTTTTCAATACAATGGTTGTTGATTAAAACATTTAAATATCCAATTACCATTACAATCTTAACAACTATCAACATAAAGTTGGTGTCATAAAACGGTTAGTTTTCAGTTAATTAATGTTTGTAATAATGAAATTTCAGTTACATTACGATATGTACATGCAGCTTTAATGTTAATTGTGGCTGTCTACTATTTAGATATTCAACAGACTTTTGTTGTTGTATTGAATATGCCGAAGCGAGACATGCCACTTTATTGGTTTTTTTGATTATTTCTGTTTGAAGTTTGGTGGTTAATTTTTATTGGTTCATTTTATTTGTTGTTGTCAGTCAATAGTTGAAAATTAAAGAATAGATGACACACAAAGGTTATGATAAGTCTTAATGTAATGAGGTTGGGTTAAGTTAAAGGACACGTGGCTGTAGTAAATGGCAGCTACTTCACTCGTAGAGTAGGACCTTATCCTGTTCTAGTTCCTATTTTAAAGTCCAGTCCTCCCCGCGTTCACTCGGGGTGATATATAATCAGTGAGTGAGAGGTTGTTTCCTTTTATCTGCTTACTAAGCCCAAAGATGCATTTATTGGCTTGCAATGTTTTTTTTTTTACTTTAAAGTTGATTTCCCAATAATCCGTTTCCTTGAAGTAATATCTTATGGAAGCTCGTGCTATATACAATATGTATTTTTATTTTATATTTTCAGATGAGAGAATGTTTTTCTATTCCTGGCCTAGTGAGTGTTGCTAGACGTCATTTGACATTTCCACTGGAAAATTTGATATTTTTAGCGTAAACGCACTCAGTACGTACTACCATGTGTCGCATTGTTTACAGTGACTTGAAAAAAAAAAAAACAATTTGCCAAAAACAAAAAATGGAATTTACTTGTGAATATTTTCGTACGATCATTATTCACAACTTTCGACGTGGATTATGACGGCTAGGGTGGATCGATGATATTAAACCTTTCTTTGTATAAGGTGGAATTATCAAATCTAAAATCAAAGGTCGTTAAAAGAAAAAAAAAAACAGAAACCCCAGTCCGCGTTCTAGCCCGTCGTAATGAGTTTTAATAACAACCTTTTATGGACTTTATGCTTGACAATTCAAAAATAGGTTTTTTCCACCTCACTTCTTCGGTCCATTGTCAAACCGAGGAGGATTTTGAATTTACCGACAGATTTTGTCTGTAGCCTTTCTTTTCTCTTACGGTCTGTCGGATTTGTCGCTCATTGATACTGTTTAGAATTTATTATCGTCCATGTCCCCAGTCTTTATCCAAAAGCGATCTAATTTTAAAAGTTAAAAAAATAGTTAAGTCGAATTCTCCCGCTTATTGAGACTTATATGTTTTAGTTGTTCATGGCTGATGGACCGTTGAACCTCACCATTTAAGGAGATTTGTGAATATATCGTTTTTCTTTATCGGGGGCGCAACCACCGTTGTCTCAAAAATTAATTTGCAAGGCGATGCACTCATAAGTTTAGCAAATATAGCGATTATAAATTAATAGGCTCCCGAAATTCGTCTACAAATATATAGCATTTTGGACCACGGGATATTCCTAAACATTTTCTGAAAATTGCATGAAATTAGGTTCAGTAGTTTTGGAAAAAAATGTATTGAAAAGGGTGGGAGTTGCCATCAGTTTTCGAGATATAACATATTTAAAAAATTGGGCCTGGTCCAGTATTTTGGCTCTAAATATGTACCTAGTATACACACAACCCCATTGTCTCCCAAAATTTATGCTGAAATTTATATAATCATAAGTTTGGCTTATAGATATAGCGTTTAAAAGAAATGCTCCTCCGAATTTCATAAAATATATATAACAACGGCAAACATTGAGCTTTTGCTGCAAATTTGGAAGTGGACATCGGTTCGGTAGTATTGGAGAGGCCTCAAAGGAGTACCTAGATTGTAGATTAATCCGTAAATTTTTAAACCGATACATGCGTAATTTTTGCAAATATAGCGTATTATCGCATAGAGAGGTACCCTGCCCCCTCTGGAATTCAATAAAATATGTAGCCTGTTTTCGGGAGCCATCCCTGTACATTCCCTGATAATTTCAGGAAAATCGGTTCAGTAGTTTTTGCAGAAAAAGTTTAAATTTATAATTGAGTTGTAAAATTGTCTTTCCATAAAACCCTTAGTTGGGACCGCCTGGGGCCATTCCTGTACATTCTCTGAAATTTTCAGGAAAATTGGTTCAGTAGTTTTGTAGATGTAACATTTTTTAAAAAGTGGGCATGGTCAAGACTTTGGGTCCTAAAAAGTAGGTAAGGTAGGAGAGACAACCACAATTATCACGCACATTAATTTCCAAACCGATACTTTCATAAATATAGCATTTAAAAAAAAATGGTATAGGAGAAGTTCCCCGCCCCCTTCGAAATTCAACTAAATATCTAAACCGGGGGCCTTCCCTGTACATTCTCTGACAATTTTAGTAAATTCGTTTCAGTAGTTTTTATAGAAAAGATTAAAATTGAAAAAAAAAACATAAGTTGGGTTATAGCGAACATTTCAGAAAAAGAATTATCCAAGTCTATACAGCCTTTCTCAACTAATGCCATTATCAACGAAAGACATTTGATTTTTATTTATAAAGATGTGCGTGAACTGATGCAAGATCGTCATGTGATATATCGTGAGATAGGGGCATCCTCGGTCATTTTTTCCACCAGCATTCATTTGATATGGCAAAAAGAAAAAAGTCTCTTCTCGTTGGGTACAGCACAATTTGACAATCACTCAAAAAAATTTAATTTCGAAAAAATACGATCGATGTGTTTCAAAAGACTTTTTTAATATCGTAATATCGTTGAAGTTGAGGTTCACCATGTAATAAGTCGCGAACTGTCAATTTATTTTATACAATATGAATATATTTATATTAATTGAAGTGTTGTAGCCGCCCAGCAAGCATTTTTTGTCTCCAATTACCCGAAGCAGTCACTCCAAGGCGATAGAAATACACATCCGCGATCTCGCATTCTAATTGAAGTAGGCACACCGTTCAGAAAGAAATGAACCACGTCCACGACACTACTTGTGAATGCCGCTTTCGAGACTTCCTAGAAGTACTTTCTGCGATAAAATTGGTTGTGACGAAAAAAAAACATTTTTTTCGTTTTTATTTTTATCTGTTGTTATTCTTTTAATTTTTATTTTTTTACTATTCTAATTAATGTTCCAAATTACATACGTTTTTAAAGAACTATCCTTAGATGAAATAGTTATCTTCATTAATTTTTGTATTTTTAAAAATGTTATGTTGCCTGGCCTGGGAATCAAACCCATGACCTTAAGAATGCAAAGCGAACATGCTTACCACTGTACCACCGTACCTTATAAACACCAGATAGACTAAAGTCTTATATTAGTTTAAGGTTGTACACGCCTCAAATGAACGTACCCAGCCAGCATTTGGGAGAGTGAGTTTCTCATTTCCTCTATCAGAAGTAATCGCATTCTGAACTACTTTTCTATAAAATAGCGATCCTTTATCATTTTACAATAACAAATGCATTTTTGAACTTTTTGAATAACTACCTAGTGTCAAAAAGGAGAACGAAATTCTATTATTGATTGTATTCACGACTATCGCATGGGCAGACACTTTCTCTGGTCAATGCAGACACTTCGATTGTTTACGTTCATTTGAGGCGTGCACAACCTTAAACTAATATAAGACTTTAGTCTATCTGGTGTTTAAAAGTTACGGTGGTGAGCATGTTCGCTTTGCATTCTTAAGGTCATGGGTTTGATTCCCAGGCCAGGCAACATAACATTTTTAAAAATACAAAAATTAATGAAGATAACTATTTCATCTAAGGATAGTTCTTTAAAAACGTATGTAATTTGGAACATTAATTAGAATAGTCAAAAACAAGTAAGCAAAGGCTATAGTCGGACGGGGCCGACCATGTGATACCCTACACCACAACCTCCAGCAATTAGCTATGTGCAACCACTTTGCACGCTGAATGTCCGGGATCGATTACTGGATATATTAAGCTGTAAAGGCCTGCGTACATAAGCTGCTTTGCCTGATTGCCTTGCTTTGCTGCTTCAATAAAAAATAAAAGAACAAAGAAGGCCGACCCAATTTCCAACTGATGGCAACCCAGTTCGAAATTTCGTCTTTATTCTATTATTTTTATTACGTCAGAAATGAAGCAGGTAAGCAAGGCAATCAGGCAAAGCAGCTTATGTACGCAGGCCTTAACTCTGTTATCTGAGTACGTAAACATAATTGACATCAATGGAAAGGTCAAGAGATCGTCTTCCAAGTGTAGCTTACTTGCCCGGAATGTCTCTTCCAGGAATAACGATATATGCTGTATATTAAAATTTTTCACAAATTTCACACACAACTTTTGGTCCATTTAACCCTCAAAATATTATCTGATCGCCATCTCAAATTGCAAGCTTCTTCTTTGTCATATACTCTTACCTTATTTAAAATTTCGAGGCAATCGGACTATTATTGCGACCTACAGAGCAGCTATAAAATCGGATAAAAATTAGGTTTTTGGTCCATTCCACCCGCTAAATATTTCATCACAAATTAAAATAGCGATCTATTCTGATGTGAAACCGACCTCCATACAAAATTTCGTGACGATCGGTCCATAATTGCGGCCTGGAGTTTGATTACAATTTATAATGGACAGACGGACACACGGACGGACGGACGGACACACATCTCTAAATCGCTTTATCTCGCCGAGATATGAAGATATGTATACCACATTGAGGGTCTCCGACGAATATTTCGCGGTGTTACATGAATTTTTACCAAAACAAACTTATAATACCCTTTCCACATAGTGGTGTAGGATATAATAAAAATTAAAAGAATAACAACAGATAAAAAGAAAAACGAAAAAAATGTTTTTTTCGTCACAACCAATTTTATCGCTAAAAGTACTTCTAGGAAGTCTCGAAGGCGGCATTCACAAGTAGTGTCGTGGACGTGGTTCATTTCTTCCCGAATGGTGTGCCTACTTCGCGGATGTGTATTTCTATCGCCTGGGAGTGACTGCTTCGTAATGGGCGATAAAAAATGCTTGCTGGGTAAACAATAGAAGTGTCTGCATTGACCAGAGAAAGTGTCTGCCCATGCGATAGTCGTGTAAACAATCAATAATAGAATTTCGTTCTCTTTTTTTGACACTAGGTAGTTATTCAAAAAGTTCAAAAAGGGACAACAATACATTTGTTATTGTAAAATGATAAAGGATCGCTATTTTATAGAAAAGAAGTTCAGAATGCGATTACTTCTGATAGAGGAAGTGAGAAACTCACTCCCAATTGCTGGCTGGACGGGGTCGCATAAAATTAACCATAACAAATAATTTATGTGGAAGCTGTGTTGGTGGTAATATTAAAAAATGGGTAAAAATGTGTTGAAGTTTACAAGTTTTTTTGTGTTCTTTCTTGATTTCTGGTCAAACCACGAAAAATTCAGACCTGAGCTCAAGGAAAGAATTGAAGAATACCCCTTGAGCAACATGGTTCTAATGTATGACTTTTCGATATATACACTGCATCCCCCTAAAATCGATGCTGACATTTTGAAGTTTTGAAATCTGGGTTTTTTGAATTTTTCTTATAATTGGAGGGCGCAACCAGATAGTTACCCAAACTATTTATTGGACTGTAGAACTCGTGATTCCACGTCGTTTGATGTATATCTCATGAGTGTGCTTCATACAGCTCCCTAGTAATAGGAGTCCAAAGTCGAAATATTGGTGCGTAAATTTTCTTTAAAAACCTATTTTTTGGTTTCAAAATTTACAACTGTGACTCAGGTACCCTTGAACCCCGCGTGATTTTAGTTTTTTACGTGCCGGATCTAATGAACCCTTCCGCTTTCAAATCCATCCACTAAAACGGTGGTTATAGATACCTTGAAAGTAGGAAATTCTGCAAAATTATATTTTGATGATTCCGCGCATTCAACCGCGATTTTCTTTGGTTATTTTTACGTAAATGGAATCCTTTATACGCGATTTTATTATTATCCAAAACCGTGTGGCATAAATTACCGAGATTCTGGAATAATATTCGTATTTCGTATAAAATAGAATTTGGTAGCACATCCGCGGTTCCTGACGAATTTGTTTAAAATTTGTTATAATGACGTATTTTTTATAGGCGGTCACTGAAATCGGATGCGCCTTATAATCTTATGTACATCGCGCAATTTTTACCCACATAAAGGTTTTTTGAACAGTAAGATGCAGCTGACGGCACACTTTGGCCGCTGAATGAAAAGTGGAAAAATCGCTATATATTGATAGAGATGCACTCGTTGTATCTGAAAAGCACATGCGCCTTAACTGATTTTAACGAATTCGCGAATTATACGTTTTTTTAACTTTTATGTTTTTTCTTTGGTTGTAATTTCAATATTACTTTCTATTTCATAATCCTATTGTTTATCAAAGTAAGCAAATACATTTTCGGGTTTGTCATCGCATTTTCCCTGAAGAAGTTTCAGCGAAGTCCGTCAGTCCTTACATCGAAATTTAGCGAAATAGTAGAATAACTCCAAAAAATGTTTTTTCTATTTTTCGTATTAAACAAAAAAATAACGAGAAAGTTGTTGTTTTTGCATTACGCATTGATCAACAAGGCCGTGCTTATGCCTATTATTGTTGTTGGCGTTTTTTATTGTTGGACTGCAGAATTTTACATCTTTGTGTTTATTTCAGCTTTAGTCCATATTTTGTTGTATTCAAGTATTTGAATAACAACAAAATGTTTTACAGTGGATATGAAATTGATTAGTTGCGGGCGGAGGGTCGGGAATACTATAGTTTCAGTTGTCACCAAACAACTTCATCAGTTCCCTTTTCCGCCGACTCTGTATCGATAAACAGGTCAATAAGCCCATCCAGCAAATTAAAAAAAATGAGAAATTTGCTATATGGCCCTAAAACTGATTACCCTACAATTTGAGTCGAACTAAAGAATTTTATATCCACCACTGTTTTTATGTCGTCTTTGCATTGCAAAGAATACGAACATAGTGTGTTGCTTCAATAAGCGGGGGTAAAACAACGAGAAAGTTGTTGTTTTTGCATTACGCATTGATCAACAAGGCCGTGCTGATGCCTATTATTGTTGTTGGCGTTTTTTATTGTTGGACTGCAGAATTTTACATCTTTGTGTTTATTTCAGCTTTAGTCCATATTTTGTTGTATTCAAGTATTTGAATAACAACAAAATGTTTTACAGTGGATATGAAATTGATTAGTTGCGGGCGGAGGGTCGGGAATACTATAGTTTCAGTTGTCACCAAACAACTTCATCAGTTCCCTTTTCCGCCGACTCTGTATCGATAAACAGGTCAATAAGCCCATCCAGCAAATTAAAAAAAATGAGAAATTTGCTATATGGCCCTAAAACTGATTACCCTACAATTTGAGTCGAACTAAAGAATTTTATATCCACCACTGTTTTTATGTCGTCTTTGCATTGCAAAGAATACGAACATAGTGTGTTGCTTCAATAAGCGGGGGTAAAACAACGAGAAAGTTGTTGTTTTTGCATTACGCATTGATCAACAAGGCCGTGCTGATGCCTATTATTGTTGTTGGCGTTTTTTATTGTTGGACTGCAGAATTTTACATCTTTGCAATGCAAAGACGACATAAAAACAGTGGTGGATATAAAATTCTTTAGTTCGACTCAAATTGTAGGGTAATCAGTTTTAGGGCCATATAGCAAATTTCTCATTTTTTTTTTTAATTTGCTGGATGGGCTTATTGACCTGTTTATCGATACAGAGTCGGCGGAAAAGGGAACTGATGAAGTTGTTTGGTGACAACTGAAACTATAGTATTCCCGACCCTCCGCCCGCAACTAATCAATTTCATATCCACTGTAAAACATTTTGTTGTTATTCAAATACTTGAATACAACAAAATATGGACTAAAGCTGAAATAAACACAAAGATGTAAAATTCTGCAGTCCAACAATAAAAAACGCCAACAACAATAATAGGCATCAGCACGGCCTTGTTGATCAATGCGTAATGCAAAAACAACAACTTTCTCGTTGTTTTACCCCCGCTTATTGAAGCAACACACTATGTTCGTATTCTTTGCAATGCAAAGACGACATAAAAACAGTGGTGGATATAAAATTCTTTAGTTCGACTCAAATTGTAGGGTAATCAGTTTTAGGGCCATATAGCAAATTTCTCATTTTTTTTTTTTAATTTGCTGGATGGGCTTATTGACCTGTTTATCGATACAGAGTCGGCGGAAAAGGGAACTGATGAAGTTGTTTGGTGACAACTGAAACTATAGTATTCCCGACCCTCCGCCCGCAACTAATCAATTTCATATCCACTGTAAAACATTTTGTTGTTATTGAAATACTTGAATACAACAAAATATGGACTAAAGCTGAAATAAACACAAAGATGTAAAATTCTGCAGTCCAACAATAAAAAACGCCAACAACAATAATAGGCATCAGCACGGCCTTGTTGATCAATGCGTAATGCAAAAACAACAACTTTCTCGTTGTTTTACCCCCGCTTATTGAAGCAACACACTATGTTCGTATTCTTTGCAATGCAAAGACGACATAAAAACAGTGGTGGATATAAAATTCTTTAGTTCGACTCAAATTGTAGGGTAATCAGTTTTAGGGCCATATAGCAAATTTCTCATTTTTTTTAATTTGCTGGATGGGCTTATTGACCTGTTTATCGATACAGAGTCGGCGGAAAAGGGAACTGATGAAGTTGTTTGGTGACAACTGAAACTATAGTATTCCCGACCCTCCGCCCGCAACTAATCAATTTCATATCCACTGTAAAACATTTTGTTGTTATTCAAATACTTGAATACAACAAAATATGGACTAAAGCTGAAATAAACACAAAGATGTAAAATTCTGCAGTCCAACAATAAAAAACGCCAACAACAAAAAAATATATTTTTGAAATAATATTCTAACAATAAGTTTTCGTCTTTTGTTGTTGCTGTAATATGGCAGTTATAAATCCTATCGTCTCATATTTGTACGTATTTTTAATTTATTTTTTCGAGTTTTATTTGGACTCTAAATTAGAATACATTAAATTTACTCTAAGATTTTTTTTCAGGTTTTTCGCGAAAATAGAAATACATAAAGTAAATATTTAGGCATCTACGGATAGATATTAAATGCTATTAACGCTTTATATATAAATTTTCTTATTACAGCAAAAATGTAATTTTTAAATATTTGTTCTTTATAAGGGAATAAAATCCCCCATAACTTTGAAGCGCAGCATCCAATTTTGTCAATGCGAACAGATTTGAAACCACGACTTTTTTTCTTAATCTATGTTCCAAAAATTGCAGATGTGCTCGCAACCATGAGGGTATCCAAAGACAAATCTGACGGAAGTTGTTCATAGAAGAAGCATTTCGAAGCAAATGGCAAATCGTCTAAACCGACCATGTGGCGACTATACGGCTTGAGGAACGTAGGGCGATTGATGCTGAGTGGTATTTCACAATTTGCTTTCCTGAAATCTTCGAAGAAATTCTATAAACGAATAAAAGAAGACGAGTCATTGTGCACCATGACAATTCGAACTCTCTCTTACTCTCAAAAAGTCTATATTTCAAGTCATATATTTGAATAAGAAAGTAACGGGATTAGATTCTTAACACTTTGGACCACTTAAAAAGAAATCTTATATTGTATTGTTGGAGGATATTTACAAAACAATAAAACTATTTTTGATGATAATTTTTCGCGATTTCATTATTAGACCAGAAACTTTTCTAGTAGCCCTTGTATGACCTGCGTATACAATTGAAATTGAAACGGTAATACAGACTTTCCTTAAAATTCATATTTAGGTGTTTGAGAGTGTAAAAAGGTCTGTATTTTTTTTTTGAAAAGAGGTCCATCCACCGATGCATCTTATACAAAGTTGTTCATAGCCAAAATAATCGCTCACTACCGACCGTATTGTTTATTCCTGAAAATTCCAATAATATTTTATAACTGCTTCGCGCTAAACATGTTATAAAACATCCATAAGAATGTGGCATTCACAAATACCTGGGTTTTTCCAAAATTTCCTTGTATGAAATACCAGATTTTTACAACAATTGTATTCCAAGAAAACATGTTGCAGTTTTCCGCACAAAAATGTAAAGTGTTGAATTCAAGAACAAATTTTGCCTAATACTTAAAACAGAACCAGATTTAGCACTTGCAAATCTTACACTGCCCACCAACATTTTCAATCCAAAAACCAATTGGAATTTATGGCTCGACAGCTGTGTAATCCAGTTACTACTACCTGTGTTCTGTAAAGTGTAAAATGTCCATAGATGGAAAATTTTGGAAAAACCCAGGTATACTTCAATGAACTCTAAAAATTAATCCTATGTGGTATTTCTATGTTGGTGATTTAAATAACCCAATTTAGGTGTCTAAAATAGTACCTGTGTTTTCTAGGAGTTTGCATTTCTCATGAGTTTCTTCAACTAGATATTTTTGGTGTGCTTTGTATAACCATACACCCAAAATGCCTTTAAATTATAACTGTGTGGTATTGCCTGTAAAATGTGGATTTCCTTTAATCATTGAAAACATTATATTACTTCTTAGTAGATCATGCGTAACAACATGGCAAAATCCGGGACTTATCTTGGTCCCTCTCTCATCTCAAGTGGTCATTGATCTCCCGTCTAAACTTGACCAATTGCCTAATGAAAGCATGCCTCGTCCGATAACATATCACCAAAATAGAAAAGTATTGTCCACTCCATGCAAACAGCCGCAAAATCCGTTTTTGGATATCAGAGGCCTCCAACAAGGAATCCATGGTATGACCAGGAGTACGAGGCTGCTACTGAAGAGAAGAAAGCGACATATAAGGCTACTCTACAATCAGTAGCAACTCGTAGCGCACGAGAGAGGTATCGGGAGAAAATGAGAGAAGAAAAACGTCTTTTCCGCGGGAAACAGAGAGATGTGGAAAAACTGGAGTGCGAAAAAATTGAGATATACAGGAGACAGAAGGGAGTACAAAAATTCTACCAATGAGTAAAACAGCAAACTGATAGTCTTGGAACAGGCGCATACTCCTGTAGAGGCGAGCAGCAAAAACTGGTAACCGATGCAGATAATATGCTCCGGTTATGGAAAGACCATTTCTCCAAACAGTTGGTATCCAATACTAGCAAAATCGGAGATACCACAGATCCAATCCCAGAAGATGGTAATGAGTGTATACCGCTCAGCCAAGATGAGGTACAGATAGCTGTAAACAGGTTGGAGAATAATAAGGACGCAGGAGCCGGTGGCTTACCAGCCGAACTATTTAAGACTGGAGGCTATACGCTAATAAGGTGTATGCCTCAGATAGTTAGCACCATCTGGTAGGAAGAGCGCGTATTCGACGATTGCAATCTTAGCATCCTGTATTCCGTCTACAGAAAGGGAAATAAGACAGTGGGCTCCAATTACAGGGGCATAAGTCTGTCCCCTATTGCATATAAGATAGTATCTGGGAGATTGTGTGAACAACTTGAGACAAATCCTGGAAAAAACCCATGAAATGCAGATCGTCACTTACATAATTTTTTTTTTTTTTCAATTATAAAGCAGCCTTCAACTGCCCTATACTTTCAAGGGTATTTCAAGCCATGTCTGATTCGGTTTTGTAAGATGACATTTACTGACACTCGGTCCTCAGTTCAAATAGAAAAGAACCTCTCCGAAGAATTTACTACCAAAAGAGGTTTCAGACGAGGGGACGGTCTGTCGTGTGATGTTTTCAACATTTTATTGGAAAAGGATATACGAGGTGCGAAAGTCAAAAGAAGTGGAACATGTTATACATACAAACAGCCACATTTTACTTGCCTATGCCGACGACATAGACGTCATGGGTCGGTCGGTAAATTAAGTAAGACATATCTTTGAAAGGGTTGAAAGAGAATCTGCTAAAGTCGGTCTGGCAGTGAACGGCACCTTCATAGGCACACCAAACAACATCAGTTGTGAAATTAAAAGAAGAATTATATTGGCCAACAGAAGCTAGCGTCAAACAAAACTAATGCTCTACAAAACACCCGTGATATGGTTCCGAAGCATGGGTACTTGCGCAAGTGGAGAAGGTAATGATTGGTGTGTTCGAGAGGCTCTAAATTCTCTGTCTAAAGCCATTATTTTGGAGAGGTACAGTTTTTCATGTCAATGTGTAAATTATGGCATCGCATGGAACCACTTCCTTCAAATTTTGCTGGGTATACCTATACTCTCGTTAAACATAAGAGTATAAGAAACGAATCAAACGATGTACCCCCTTAGTGTTGACGACTCCACACTTGTGGGAGTGATATTCAAACACATTACTGAGGAGGTGCGTTGTGCAATGTTGAAATGCGTTGTGCCAATGATTAAAGGAAATTCGCATTTTTCAGACAAGGCATCAATAAAATACCCAAAATGCCAATTTCAATTAGCAAAACTCAATCATATGTGTTAATGTGGAGGTATTTGGTTTTATGCATGAGATTCTAAAGGGCAAGAGAAAAGAGAAATTCCATTGGAAATCTAGTTTTAGGGATGGGAAAATACAAACTTCTTAAGCACATTGCAATATCACACAGGTACTATTTGTAGAACAACCTTATTAGGATATTTAGCTTACCTAACATAGAAATACCACAAGGGCTTTATTACTAGACTTCATTGAAGTATACCTGGGTTTTTCCAAAACTTTCCATCGTTACATATGTTAGCCCTTATTTCCACTTACCAGTTGTAAAGTCATAAATTCCTATTGACTTGTGAATTCAAAATATTGGTACAGGATTTGCATGTAATAAATAATCAGGGATTATTTTAAGTAATTAGGTAAAATATTTACTTTTTGTCAACACTTTCGGATTTTGTGCCGTACATTGTAACCTGTATTCTTAGAATACGTATATTGTACGAATATGGTATTTCATACAAATAAATTTTGGAAAAACCCAGGTATGTGTGAATGGCACATTCCTATAGATATTTTATAACATGTTTAGCGAGAAACCGTTATAAAACAATATTGGAATTTTTGGGAAAAGCAATACGGTCCGCAGCCACGGAGTCTCTGGGCTAAGAACAAATTTTGTATAAGTGGCAGCGAAATTAGTTCGACATCCTGCTCGGACTAAACGATAAAAATGATAGGCTCATTGATATGAAAATCGTCATGGGAACGCACACACAACACGATAGGATCGAAAAGACTTCGAGTGCTTTAAGATGGCAAAGGACACATTTTTGCCCCTCTTTCAAATCAGGTGGACAATGGCAGCGCGCTCTCCCATAAGAAAACGTTTCTTAAAAACATAGGTTGGACGCGACCCTCGAAAATGTTTTAAGGACCATAATCTGTGAATCTGAATGTTCGCACTCTTCATAGAGAAGGTACAGTTTACACACTGGCAGATGTACTTAAAAAGTACATGGCCGATATAGCTGCCATACATGAAATATGACGGATTGTGAAAGACTCAGAACAACAACTAAAGGTGACGCACTGTATTATAGCTGACATGACATAAATCATGAGTTTGGTTGCGTATTTGTACTTGCTCGGACGTTAAAACTTTTGGTCTCCACCTTCACAGCGGTCAATGAAAGACTTGCCACAATACGGATTCTTCAACATTAACTTTATTTGCGCTCATGCTCCAACCGAAGACAGGGACGAACAGACCAAAGATATTTTTACGAGCGCTTAGAACAAACTTATGATCTTTGTTCTGCCCATGACATTACAATTATTCTAGCCGATTTTAATGCCAAAATTGGCGTGTTGGATGTAAGATCGTTACGAGGAGCAAACATAGACAAGGACCACTACTTTGTTGCAGCAAAGGTACGTACCCGTCTTAACGTTGCAAATAAATCACATGTAACATGCAAATAGCCACAAAATCCATACTTGGATACCAGAGATCTCCACCAAGGAACCGATGGTATGACCAGGAGTGTAGTGCTACTACCAAAGAAAAAATGCGGCATATAGGGCTACTATACAATCAGAAGCAATGGGTAGCGCAGGAGAGGTATCGGAAGAAACGACTTTTCCACAGGAAAAAGAGAGTAATGAAAAAGCGGGAGTGTGAAAAAAACGATATGTAAAGGAGCCAGAATAAAGTCCAAAATTTCTACCTAAGAGTGAATCATCAAACGTATGGCTTTGGTACAGGCAAATCCTCCTGTAGAGACCAGCAAAGTAATTTGGTAACTGATACAGATAGTGTGCTCGGGATATGGAAAGAGCATTTTTCCAAACCGTTGATATCTAATACCAACGAAGACGAAGAAGATAATATAGATCCAATCCCAGAACATGGAACTGAATGTACGCCGCCCGCTCAATATGAGGCAAGGACAGCAATAAACCGGCTGAAGAATAATAAGGCAGCATGAGCCGATAGCCTACCAGACGAGATTTTCAAAGCCGGAGGCGGCACGCTGATAAGGTGTATGCATCAGCTAGTTAGCACCAGGAACGCAGGAACGCGTACTCGATTGGAACGTGGCCAGACCATAAGAAGGTGTGCTCCAATTACAGGGGCATAAGCCTGCTCTCTATTGTATATAATCTAATATCTGGCATATCGTGTGAGTGACTGAAGTCTAGTCAATGAAATATTTGGACCCTATCAGTGAGGCTTTAGACCTTGCAAATTCACCATTGACCACATATACCTTGAGGCAAATCCTGCCTTTGGCAGCCCACTACGTTCAAAGGTATTCTAAGTCATGCCTGATTTTTCCCAGCAGAGTTCATTCGGCTTAGAGGGATGATATTAACTAACTAACTCGGTCCTCGGTTAAGATGGGAAAGAAACTCTCCGAAGAGTTTATTACCAAAAGAGGTTTCAGGTAAAGCAAACGGACTTTCGTGTGATATACTCGTATTCAACATCCTGTTGAAAAAGATTATACGAAATGTAAACGTCAAAAGAAATGACATAATATACTTCAATAGCCACATGCTACTTGCTTGTGCTGACGATATTGACATCATGGGTCGATCAGTGAAATAAGTTATTGATACATTTAAGAAGGTTGCTAAAGTGGGTCTGGCAGTAAATGACGACAAGACCAAACTGATGGTATCGACTAGAAATGCGTCCATAGAACTCGGGCCAACTGTGGAAGTTGGTTCATATAAGACTTCGTCCTCATCGGCACTGCCGTAAACACAACAAACAACATCAGTTGTGAAACAACAAAAAGATCGTCCGATAGTCGCGGAAGCCACCCTGAAGTGACCTCCGTTGTGAAGAAATGAACCGCGCCGGAGTGACGTCTTGGAAGTCACTCCAGGGAAACTTCTTGGAGACAATTTCCGCGATATTTCTTCAAATTAAAAAAAATATTATTTTATTTTTTCCTATTTATTTCCTATTTATATTTTGATTTTTTTAAGTACGCTCTTTTAGCGAATTTATTCTTTGGAATTTGTTGGAATTTGAATGTTGTTTTGTGTTCTGACTTGGGAAGCTTACCGTGCAGTGGTAAGCCGTCTCATATAATCATCATTTGTCAAATGTTTTGAATTATAAAATAAATGTAAACAATCGCCTTGGAAGTCACTCCGAAGTGTCGGCATACGCGATAAAAGGTAATCATAATAATGCTATAGAAATTGTTTGTGTAATTCACCAACGATCTTCCTTAGCGTGTCTGCGTAGTGACGTCATAGGCGAGGGAATGAGAACCCAGAAAAATGTTCGATGCCAAAGATGCTATTCAAGAATGGGTGCAAGTGAAATGGAATGTCATTTTTTCAGCATCTTCACTCATTCTTTTTACAAGAGCGTGACCCCCAAAAGATGCAATTCATTTTCAGATCCTAAGCATGTCATCTTTACTAACTCGATGGAATGGCATCTTCAACAATTCTTTGGCATGGCATCTATACCAATCCTTTGGCATGCCATCTTAACCAATTCACAAGAATAGCATTTTCACTAATCTATGGCATGTAATTTTCACCAACCCTTTGGCATGGAAAATGCTGTATTGAAAAATGATTTTCATTTTTTTTTATTTTATTAATTCAAAGGAATTAATGAAATAACTATAATTTATTTATCATCATAAAGTTTACATCTATAATTGCAGTTTGTTCTCGTTGTTGTAACAGTAGTTAATATGTTTGTATTCTCATTTTTCTGCTTAATCTGACTCTGGGTCTATCAGTCGTAAGAATGTGGCTATTTCGTTATTTATATGGTTTGTAACCACAAAGCTGCAAACTTAAGTTTCTTAGCAGGATTGGTAGGGCAATTGAAAAGGAGCAGTGTGCTGTATGCTGGGCAGATGTTTTCCACGGTGTCATCAGTACTTGCCCTATAGGAATTTTGACGTCTGCACCATCCCGAGCGTATTGACCCAAAACTACTCTGGTTTGTCCTGACAGCTGGCGCTTCTCAGCTGCGATAGATGGTGGATGTTCTCCAAGGACCGCATTCACACGATAACTGTTTACTGCATCTGCGACTGAATTCTTGTGAATGCTACTTAAACCTGGTTGAAAGGCTTGTTGATCTAGAGGTTCTCTCTTGTAACGTTACACTTCTCTTTCTAGATTATGAGCACGGCTTGCTCTGAGTGAGTCCTCTGCTAATATGGATATGGAGATGGCCTTCAGCGCAGTTGTTGTGCTGCTTACGGATCCTATGCTATTGATCGGCAACTGGAAAGTTATTTCTGATGCTGGAAGAACTATAGCCACAAGGGTCCTTGCTACGGGCGACAAAAGCGAAATCGGGTTGTAAGATTCACCTTTGCTGGCATCCTTTTCGGGATTCAGTAGCTGGCCTATTTTCCAGACTTCGGGAACGATGTGTTTGGCAAGCGACAGGTTGTAAATTTAAGTGAGAAACTTGACTTCCGGCCGTCCCAGCTGTTGCAGTCTAAACACCGCCGCTGCACGCAACAGAGTTTACTTCCTCCGCAACAGGTTTTGATTCATCTTACAAAAGGATTTTACTTCACATCAGAGCAGTGCAGATTTCGACATTGACTCCAACTACAGATTACTATTTCGTGAATTTTATTTTACAACGTTTTGGAAATTTTTGTTGTTTTGTAGGGATCTACAAATCGACTTGTTGAGCAGGGTTCTCTAGAGCAGGCAAGGAAACTTTTATAATTGGTATGTTCCTTTACTTTTAAAAATGGTAATTGTTGCAAAAATGGTAAAAGTGGTGAACTGCTAAAAGTAAGGAAACACTTTGCGGGTAAAAACTGGTAACCTCAGGCATGTAAAGGAACACGACTAATACCAACGACTGCAGTCCGACTTTACTTTTAGCTCAATGATTGGGACTTCCTAGCATAATAAATCTTACATTGCTTTAAACGTACATATTTAGATAAATAAAAGAATATATACTACATGTGTAAAAATAAAAACACAAAATTCATCTCTATTGGATCGATGGAATGGGTTCAAATGCTAAGGAAAAGATCGGATCTACCACGACTTCCTTTGAATTGGTTCAAATGCTGATGAAACGATCGGATCTTTCACGACTTCCTTCGAATGGTTTCAAATGCTGATGAAAAGATCGGATCTTTCACGACTTCATTAGAACCAATGCAAAAGATCCAGTGAAATCATGGCATCTCATGGAACCACTTCCATAAAATTTTGCTGGGAAACTCACTCCCAAATGTTGGCAAGGAAAGAAATTAAAAAGTTGTATATGTTTGGTTTGTTAGTGTGGTGGTTGTTTAGGTTGTTGTGCTTTGTTGAAACAGAGTCACTGTGCGGGATACGATGGAGGGGAGGAAAGACAAAACAATTGAAGCAAAACGAACGAAATCTGAACGACTTTGCTTCCGAAATTGTTCAGACATGTATTCAAAACATTGGTAATTTATGACAGTGTTTTAGTTAGATTGTATGCACGCAAGCTACAAAACAAAAACAAATCAAAACATTTGCTCTCTCTTGCACGCTCTTTCTTTGCGTTCGGATCGAATGTGTGTGAATTGCCGAAAATCTTCGTAAGCAGAGACAAATGGCTGTTCGGCACTGTTTTATAGACAAAGCACAAAAACCGGGTTTTGAATGAAAAGATAATCTCGAGAGAGAGTCAAAAAATCCAGAGAGCAAATAATGCGAAAAGTTGGGGAAACTAGTCAATTTATTTTTGCATTTTAGAAAATAATTCATACTTTTGAAAAAATAGACATTTGTACATTAGTACAAAAATTTTTCCATTTACTTTAAATAAGGTGTGTGCACATTATGAAAAATCAAAAATATGTACGGAATTAGAAAAATATTCATAAAAAATTCTTTCTGTGTAACAAAAGTCTAATTTTATTTGGCGTCCCAATATTAAGTGTTAATTTAAAGGCGTTTGAGTTTATACATAAGATTCTATAGGGAAACGAGAAAATTCTATTGGAAATCTGTTTTATGGGTTAGAAGGCACACTTTACTAATCATGGATATACAAACTCTTTACCAAATACCACAGGTATGTACTACTTTTAGAACAAGTTAATTTTGGTACAAACTCACCAAACATAGAAGTGCCACATATGTCACATATGGTTTATTACCAGGGTTCATTGAAATGTACCTGGGTTTTTCCAATTTTTTCAATCTATGAACATTTTTAACTTAACAGAACACAGGTAAGTGGTAACTGTTTTACACAAGATTATTTCTACTTACTATTTGGGTTTTGCACAGTTGCATTATCATAAATTCCAATTGATTTGTAGGATTTTGGACATATTGAAAAAACCCAGGCATGTGTGAATGACATATTCTTATGGATAGTTCATACCGTGTTTAGCGAGAAAGCGTCATAAAATGTCATTGGCATTTTCAATGAAAGAGGTAGGATCATATGACTTTGCGACTTCAATCTATATACTACTTATTACATAACAAGTAAGAAAGTATCAGTCAGCTGTGCTGATGAGGACATACTCTTAGCCTCTGACCTAAAAAAGCAAGCACAATAATTATGCGTTATATACATTATATTCATTTTATATCTCAAGTATGCTTTCCAGCCATTACGTCAGTAAGTATGGACTTGACCCCTGAAAAAATTTTCCCGCTGTAAAGGGGACCGCAAGGACAAACTGCTGAAAAAATCTCAAAACGATCCGAGGTGAGCTCTTAAACTTCACTTTTTCTGAACTTGTGGCAGGTACCCGAAGGAGTGGACCGATATCGTCCGTGGAAGATTATTTTTGTGTGGTAGATTATTCGGCTCGGGAGCCCATTCATATAATTTGTAATCTGTAGTTTTAGATCATCAATATAGTTAAGTTTTGTCCGGCTGGTACAATAACAGCGAAACCATTTTCAAAATCGAAAAATTACAAAGTTTTTAAGATGGTTAAAATAAATAAATAAAAAAAAAAAAAAACTATAAGCATACACTCCACGTCAGTAGAATAGAACACCTAAATTTCTGTTAATGTTAGCTTATTTATCCCGAAGCGAATGAATCTACGTTTTTAATCTTGTAGGGATTTAAATCCTATGATGTTCCGTATCAAGCACAGAAAAAAATATGTTTCTAGCTTTTCGCGAAATGATTTTCTGATCATTTTTCCGATAATACTATGAAAAATAAGCATTTATTTTCGGTCATCAGGATAGAACAGTAATTTTATTTTCGCGAATTGTAGAGATATTAACGCCGAATTTTCTTTCAGTCGATAAAGCGAGGTTTTCTAATCATTTTTCACGAATAAAACCATATAAATAATTCCGCGGACGCCGAAATAACAGCGTAAACGGGTTTAAATTGACAGATAATAGAAACATCTCGGAATATCAATAAGAGTCGCGCAGCTATGTCATATTTCTTCACAATAAGATAGAATATGACACAGACAACCTTGACGGATACAATCGAGAGCTTCGGTTGCTGAAAAGATGGAACATTTTCAAAATAAGTATGAAAAACGTCAAAATTTCTTATAAAAACCTTGATGTTTTGTTCATTAAAATGATTTTTCCGCGAACAAGTCTGCCGTTTAAAGGTTTGGAAATATGCTCCACATTTAGAGGAAGATAATCTGATATGAAAACAACCGCTGCTTTAATACACTGAGCGAAATTTGAGTACTTTTTAAAAGCAACTTACGCAACCTAACACCTCAATTTCCATGAACACAGTCATTCCCGCGAAAACGGGGCTTTTACATGCGAGTTCAGTTAAAAGAACGACTAATTCGTAAAATCCGGTATGGGGAGCATAACCTGATCCATTATTATTGGAACATAACACTATTGAGAACAGTCGCTGACGCCGAAATAAGAACACATATAAAATGCAAAGTCCAAAGGGTGTGTTCAATTTGAAAAATATGCTAAAATTTCCCTCAGTGTATTAAAATAGCGGATGTTTTCATATCAGATTATCTTCCTCTAAATGTGGAGCACATGCCCAAACCTTTAAACGGCAGACTTGTTCGCGGAAAAATAATTTTATTGAACAAAACATCAAGGTTTTTATAAGAAATTTTGAAGTTTTTCATACTTATTTGGAAAATGTTCCATATTTTCAGCATCCGAAAGACTCGATTGTATCCGTCGAGGTTGTCTGTGTCATATTCTATCTTATTGTGAAGAAATACGACATAGCTGCGCGACTCTTATTGAAATTCCGAGATGTTTCTATTATCTGTCAATTTAAACCCGTTTACGCTGTTATTTCGGCGTCCGCGGAATTATTTTTATGGTTTTATTGGTGAAAAAGGATTAGAAAGCCCCGCTTTATCGACTGAAAGAAAATTCGGCGTTAAAATCTCTACAATTCACAAAAATAAAATGTCTGTTCTATCCTGATGACCGAAAATAAATACCTATTTTTCATAGTACTATCGGAAAAATGATCAGAAAATCATTTCGCGAAAAGCTAAAAACATATTTTTTTCTGTGTTTGATACGGAACATCATAGGCTTTAAATCCCTACAAGATTAAAATCGTAGATTCATTCGTTTTGGGATAAATACGCTAACATTAACAAAAATTTAGGTGTTCTATTCTACTGACGTGGAGTGTATGTTAATATTTTTGTAATTAATCGTAGTTAAAAAATCAAGAAAATCGAAGAGAAAAATCATTGATACAAATTGATTTTTAATAACACTATGCAACACTGAAAATGCAAACAGCTTCTGGTATGAATTTTTGAAAGTACATATTTAGACTACAAAAACCCTAGTAGGGTTTTATCCTGTCAGATCCAGTTCGGATTTTATGGCCTCATCTAAACCGGGCTAAATCTACATTTTTTTGCATTTATCAGGCCTTCATCTCAGAAACGAATAGGAATTTAGCCTTGCTGTCTTTAGCAATATTGTAGCCCCAAACTAGTAGAACTTATCTCTTGAAGAATCCACATAAGAAAAACTCCATCTAGGGCATCAAAATCTATAAAATATAGAAAATTTTACATAATTGCTGAAATTCTGCTGAGTATCGGCTAAACTTTTGGGAGTTGGACCAAGTAACCTTTTGCAAAAACCTTCCAAATAAAGTTCTCAACAGTTCTTTAGAACATTCTGAAAATCTAAAATGCTTACTTCATGTTGTTTCAGCGGTATTATGCATCATATCTTTTACAACACGTATTTCAAACACAGTTCACACCAACAGTTTGTTCTCGCATTTCGGATTTCACTACTTTATTGACATTTTTATTAAATCGTCGTTGAAAAATGTACTGAAAACAACGGGATGGAGGCATTTTACAACAATTACATGTTCCGAAGAGTTGTGTATTTAATTACAGGGAATATTTTTCCAAAAGAAAATATTCAGAAAAAATTAACGGTTTTGGAGATACGGTGCGAAATGTATAAAAATTGTGGAATTTTTGCATATATTAGTAGAATATAGGAAAGGATTCAAAACCAATTAAAAAACTCAAATTACAAGTCATATAGTAATTAAAAGTATCATATTACATATCTTAAGTAAACAAATGGAGTGACCGTGGGAAATTCTTGGAATTCCTTATGCTGGGGGGAATCGTTCCATGATCAACGTGGGTGGCTTCGTTTGTCCGTCCGTCTGTCCGTAAGCATGCTGAATCGTGTCCATGATCAATGTGGGTGGTCTCGTTTGTCCGTCTGTCTGTTGATTGATCTAATTATGAAGCATTGACCATTGTTGAGGCATTGTGTTTATTGTGTGTATGTCGTTTGGTTCCTTTTGCTTTGCATTGGATCAGCAGCCACGATAGCTTTATTATATGTTTGTGTGTATGTCGTTTGGTTCCTTTTGTTTAGCATTGGATCAGCAGCCACGATAGCTTCTTTATATGTTTGTGTGTATGTCGTTTGGTTCTTTTGCTTTACTTTAAGTCAGAGGACAAGTGTACTGAGTATTTGCTGTGTGTTTGAATATGAATTCGATCGATCTTTTCGATTTGTTTATTATTATTATTCGATGAAGGCGACAAAATCTTTAATATTGAATTGAAGGGTGGATTGAATTTTTGGTTGCTTCAAATTGATCTTTGCAATGGATTTGGATATGTATGCAAATATGATTGGGAGAGTTAAGGGGGAAAGGGAACCAATGTGTACAAATGAGAAATCGATGACCATTGTTGAGGCATAGCCTTTAAATTTATGCTGTGTATGTTTGCATTAAACCTATATTCAATATTACTCAATATTCAATTTGTTTTGATTAAATGTTATGAATCTGGGTTATTGAGTTTTTTTTTTAAATACGACACCACGTCTGGTTCTTTATACCCTACATGTATGTATAGATGTATGTATGTTGTGGTCACATTGACCTTGAAAAGGAATATGTTTAGATTATGACTTTAATTTCCTTACATCTGTATATGGAAGAGTGAAGAAAGATTTATAAAGCTACTGTAGGAATCAGTTCCTCACTTTTAATTGAGAGTTTGAAGGAAAAACATATCCCATTCAACATCAGCTTAAGTTAAAGTTCCTTAACGATTTCAACAAATCCAAAGATTTCTAAATAGTGAACTCATACTATAGTATAAAAGCAACAAGTGCAAAAAAGTTTAAGTTTTAAAGTGCTTTTGAAAAAAAAAATGGAAAGATTCGAGTGTAACGTTTGCTCCAAAAAGTGCGTGTCTAACGCTGCATTAAATAAGCATTTGCAGTCCCACAAAATTTGCAATATATGCAATAGAATACTGCTGCATTCGCAAGCGCTTAGAACACACTATGCTGTTTATCATCCGGAGTATCCGCAAGGACTACAACGTCAGGTTAATCATCAGCATCCGAGATTAAGACAGGTGCCTCAATATCAACAACAACAACATCTTCAGAATCATGGAATATGGCAAAATAATGGATTTTGGAATCAAGATAATCGTTTATGGCAGCGATACAATCAGCAGCTTCAAGCACCCCAACAATATCAAGACTTATGGAATAACTCTCCTGGATTTTGGCAGCCGTACAATCAACAGACTCAAGCGTCCCAACAATATCAAGACTTATGGAGTAACTCTCCTGGATTTTGGCAGCCGTACAATCAACAGTCTCAAGCATCCCAATAATATCAAGACTTATGGAATCACTATCCTGGATTATGGCAGCAATATAATCAACTGCAACATACACCACAACAACAAGTCAATCAAGATTTCGGATTATGGCAACAAAACAATCAACAACAGCAGGTGCCCCAACAATATACAGGTATATGGCACCAAGGTCATCGGTTATTACAACAACAACAAGCAGAATTTCAACATCCATATACTATGAATCAACATCCTCAACAATTACCGCAACAACAGGAACAACAAGTTGATCAAAGCACTCCTATATTTAAATATTGCGAATATTGCAAACTTTTTGTAATAAGCACAAATTGGCTTCAGCACTGTAAAACAAAAAGCCACAGACAGAAAGTAGGTGGACTAATTAATGATGATATGACATTAGTCAAAAGTGGCTTCAGCAATAGGGTGCAAACTTTCCAATATAAAATAAAAAGGGATACAATTGATGTCGACTACATATTTCGTGAATCGAAAACAGCTTTAATGAATCAGCTTGATGATGCCTTAATCCGCCATGATTTAATAAAATTCTATTTAGAGCTTGGAGGAAAATATGTTAAAATTTCTCAAGAAAAGGTGATAGAAAAAAATATATACCACAACACAAAAATGAAACAACTCTCTAGATCTGATAATATAGAGAGTCAAATAAATGATCATTTTGACTGCATTAAAGTTAAAATGTCCGAATTTCAAGAACGGGGATCTGGTTGGGCTCTTTCAAACATAATGAGCCTGAAAATTCACATTAATAAGTGTTGTCCTATAAGAGGTTCGAACTACATACCAACCCCCGAAGAACTGATTGATAGACGTGCATGCATAAATGTATATAATAATGACATATACTGCTTAAAGTGGAGCATACTTGCAGCGTTGTTAAACCCCAAAAAACCCTCAAGAACGTCATCATACGGAAAGATTAATATTGAATCAGATTTAGTCAGTTTGCAGAATGGCATAGTCCTTAATTTTAAAGGGATGGAGTTTCCGGCGGATGTCAAACAAATAAAAATATTTGAGGAAAATAATCCAAACATAAGTATAAATGTGTTTGGATATGATTATAAATCAAAAGCTATCGTTGGTCCGTATTACATCACTCAAAAGGAAAAAGATACGCATATAACGCTGCTATTTCTAGAAAAGGATGATAAAGCTCACTATATTCTAGTGAAGCATATATCTAGGTGAGTTATAATAGCTCAAGTATTACTTTAACATCGTTATACTAATTTTTTACTTTTCCTTAGGTTAATACGTCCACAGATAACTAAGAATAAAAGACGTGTATACATCTGCAACCAATGCTTACACTATACTTTTAAAAAAGATTTAATGGATAGACATAAGAATTTATGCAGCAGGATTGTGACCAGAATGCCTGTAGAAGGTAAATCGACCTTAGCATTTAAGAATTTCAAAAAGCAAATGTATGTACCTTTTGTTATATATGCAGACTTTGAATGTATTTTAGAAAAATCAGGTAATAATGACAACATTGTTAATAAGCACATTCCCTGTGCTTTTAGTTTTTATATAAAATGTAGTTTTGACAGTAACTTAGATAAGTTTTTTATATACACTGGTGAGGACGCAGCCAAAAAATTTGTTGAAATGTTAGATAAGGAATGTAAAGAAATCTATACAAACTATTTAAGCGTCAATAAACCTATGTCACCTTTAACTCAATCACAATTAGAAGATTTTGATGCAGCAGTAAATTGCCATATATGTGAAAAGAAATTAGACAATGATAAAGTTAGAGATCATTGTCACATTACTGGCGAATACAGAGGGGCTGCACATAATGAGTGCAACCTCAACTATACAGTTCCAAAATTTATCCCAATTTTGTTTCACAATTTTTCATCGTATGACTGCCATCTGTTTATAAAAGAACTCATTAAGTATATACCTAGGAAGAAAACCAATTTAATTCCTCAAAATAAAGAGCTATACATCTCCTTATCTCATATCATTGATATGGGAAATAATGAAACACTAGAATACAGATTTTTGGATAGTTATAGATTCATGGCGGCAAGTTTAGACACTCTAGCCAAAAATTTGAAAGATGACGATATGTTATCTGTAAGATCATACTTTCCTAACAGTAATGAATTCTCGTTAATGAGGAGGAAGGGCATATTTTGTTATGAATATTTAGATTCATTTCAAAAGCTCAATGAAACAAGTCTTCCTCCAATAGAGGATTTCTATAGCAACCTAAATAATAAACATTGTGATAAAGACGATTATGAGCATGCTAAGAAAGTGTGGGAAAATTTTAATTGTCGATCATTGAAAGAATATATGGAATTATATTTAAAAACAGATGTGCTCCTACTGACTGACGTTTTTGAAAATTTTCGCAAGTCTTGCAAAAAGGATCACCAGCTCGATCCTTGTCAGTATTATACTGCGCCAGGGTTAGCTTTTGATGCGATGCTGAGACATACGAATGTATCGCTTGAACTGATTAGGGATTTAGACATGTTTAATTTAATTAAAAAGGGTATACGGGGTGGTCTAACCCAATGCTCAAAAAGATATGCCAAAGCTAACAATAAATACATGAAGAATTTCGATAAGGATTTACCGTCAAACTTTTTATTATACCTAGACGCTAACAATTTGTACGGTTGGGCAATGAAACAATTTCTTCCCATATCAAATTTTAAATTTCTGGAGCCAGAAGAAATGATTATAGACGAAGAAGAAATAAAGAAACTTCAACCAGATTCTGACATTGGTTACATATATATAGTTGACTTGGACTATCCAAAAGAACTTCATGATAGTCATAATGATTTGCCCTTTTGTGCACAAAATAAAAAGGTAGGGGGTTCTAAATATGAGAAGCTTATTGCTGATTTTGCTCCAAAGAGGGAGTATCCAATTCATTATATGGTTTTAAAGCAATGTCTTGAAAATGGACTTAAATTGAAAAAAGTTCATAGCGTTATTTCCTTCAAACAAGCTCAATGGCTTGAGCCATATATAGATAAAAACACAGCTAAAAGAAAAGAAGCAACCAATTCGATTCTTAAAGATCTATATAAATTATATAATAATGCGGTATTTGGTAAAACGATGGAAAATGTTGACAAACGAAAAATTGTGAAATTAGTAACTGAGTGGGAAAGTGAAAGTCGATGCAAATTAGACGCCAGAAAATTAATTGCAAAGCCAAATTTTCATAGTATGTCGCAATTTGATAATGATCTTTGGGCAATACAAATGAATAGAGTAAATGTATTATATGATAAACCAATCTATCTAGGATTTTGTATTTTAGAATTAGCAAAGTGGAAAATGTACGATTTCCACTATAATTATATTAAGAAAAAATTCGGAAATCGGGCCACTTTATGTTATATGGATACTGATTCTTTCATTTATGATATTTTATCGGAAGATGTTTACGAAGAAATTAAACCTGATATAGATTTATACTTTGACACTTCCGATTATCCTGAAAATAATATTTACAACATACCACGGAAAAACAAAAAAGTAATCGGAATGATGAAAGACGAGAATTGTGGTAAAATAATGAGTCTTTTCGTGGGTTTAGGAGCAAAAATGTATTCTTTTAGAACTGAAGAGGATGAAGAGGTAAAAAAGGCTAAAGGTGTAAAGAAGAGCGTCATATCAAAATATTCCATATATGATTATAAAGATTGTTTATTTAATGAAAGCACTACTAGTGACATAACACTTAATTTTAGATCTAAGATGCATCAAATATATACAAATATAATGCATAAAGTTGTCTTAAGTTCTAAAGATACTAAGAGAAAGATTATGCCAGATAAAGTACATACTTTAGCTTGGGACCATTATAGTATAGAATTAAATGATTTAAATAACGTGCCTGAATTGAATGATTTAATAAATTTACCTGAATTTGTAACCGATATGGATATTGATTTAGATTTAGATACAACACTCAGTACCGAAGATTTTAATAACTTACCACCATTTTAAGTTATATATTATTATTGTAATATCTATGAAAATACTTACATTATGAAAAAAGTACATCTAAATAAAACAAAACTTGTATATTGTTATATAATAAACATGTGTTTTATTTCATTATTGAATTTGCATGATGCAAAGGTAAGTATACAGTTTTATACTATCTTTCGGACAATTCCAGTCAATGGAACATACTCTACCAGACGATCATGGATAATTAAGCAGTATGCTGAGGTATTTGGAGGAATTGGTGTATTGGTTTCAAATTGAATTTTTAAATCGATGGGTCCATTCTTCACAGTTTCGTTTTGATTGCTGATGTCAATAACGGCAATGGGGTTGTCTTTAAAACTTGCATATGTGAGAAGTGGTTGTGGTTCCCTCATATAATAAGATTGTTGAAACTTGGCATACATGTCATAAAGTACTGCATAACGATTTTCTCCAAACTTTAGATTCAAATCATCATATGGATAAGTTTCAGAGTTCAAGTGAACTTTAATGTTTTGAAGTTCACAATGTTGTAGCTTGTTGTCTTTTTCAAATATTAAAGTAACGTATCGAGGTCTTTCGTGATTGGCAGACAATTTGAAACTCCAGCTGTGTTGTCTCCCACCAGCAAAAGTTGGATTAAAGTAGCAATCCCAGTAGGATAATAAACAATAGATAAGGTGAATACACATCTGTGGGACTAAGTTTTAGTAATCTACTACTGTTAATCATGTAATTATGAACATTTAAGCATGATTGTAAAATATTAAAGATGCATATGGTGTTGAGGTTGGTTTCAGGTTAGGTTGGCTTGGGTTCGGGTTACGTTGGGTTCGGGTTAGGTTGGGTTCGGGTTAGGTTGGGTTCGCGTTAGGTTGGGTTCGGGTTAGGTTGGGTTCGGGTTAGGTTGGGTTCGGGTTAGGTTGAGTTCGGGTTAGGTTAGGGTAAGGTTGGGTTCGGGTTAGGTTGAGTTCGGGTTAGGTTGGATTCAGTTTGGGTTGGGTTGGGTTCAAGTTAGGTTGGGTTAAGATCAAGGGATACACTATTTATATTGTGACAATATCCCACATTTAACAGTAGAACTCTAACTATGGAAGAAGAAATGTTGAAACGATTGGTTCAATCCCGCAATGTTTTGAAAAGAAAATTTCAAAACATTAAAAAGGGAGAACAAGCAAGAACAGCCCAATTGGAAAATACCTTCAAACCAATAACAGATGAACTAAACAAATTAGTTAAAACCACAAGTGAAAATGCATCCAAATACATGATACCCAAGACAAAAAATATGCATGAATATGAGAAAACACCGTTTTCCAGTATCAAGAAACATAAGGAAGATTTTAAAAACGAAATCACTGCAAACGATGAAGAGTACGAAGAAGATAATAATCAAGATGAGTCAAGCAACGACGAGGGTGGAGAAGAATCTTTTTATTCTGATCATGAAGATTATGATTTTGAAAGTAATCTTTCTCAATTGGAAAATGTGAATAATCTTGATACTGTATACGGTCCACATAAAGACAATGGGGAATGGAAATTTGGAGATAAACCTTTACATATAAATAATGAAAAAATTGTCGTAGGAAACCAGAATTGGGCACTCACACCCGGCTTATTTGAACTTCTATTTCATCAAAAACCCAAAAACTACGATGAATCAGAGTTGGAGATATATAAGAAAATTTTACTGGGATCCAATGCACATAAAGTAAACTACAGCCATAATGAACGAGTGAAATCTAACAAAGGATATAAATACACCAATATAATAAAGAAGATAATCGATGGTACTCACACTGGTAAAGGCCTAATAAGAGTAAATTCCGAAAAACCTCAATATGTATATTGGAACGATCCCAATGTTCTTGTTGAACGACTAAAGCGGTTGGTGAAATCAAATCAAAGTGGAAAATATGATCATACAAATGAGATGGTCTCTATAATTGAAGAACTACGAGTGGCAGATATTATATATTAATCATATTATATATTATATCCAATGTGTACATTGCGCTTACGAAATAAATGCATTCTATGGTCTTATGAAGTTTCCTTTCCTCGGAGTTTTTCAATTTGAATGATGTATACCTACATTTCTTTACTTAAAATTTAGGAGGGTTGGCGTTTTATTCTTGAAAATATTATATCTATATACTTATGTAATTTATGTAACTTTCATAAATTTGAACTAAATGGTACGTTTGAGAGCTACCAAAATGTGTTCATGTTACTAAGAAGTCGTATTTAAAGTAAAGAAGACTGATTAGTCAGAGCCTCTTGAAACGAAGAGTTGATCTCTTCCACCCAAAAATATGCCACACAAATATTTGTTTGTTTCTTATTATAATTTATTAATAAACATTCAAATTAAATCACTAGTAGCACTTGAAATTTTCTGAAGTATCCTGTTTCTTTACGTTTTCAAACCATTTGTAATATAGAATTCCGACTGAATATCATCCGCTATTCTTAGCAAATATTTGTCTGCTTCGATGTCCGTCGACTCTCTTATGTACATTAAGAGGTTGGAGTCCTTGATGTTTACAGGAATGACATTTTCAGAGTCCATACTGAAATAGCTTGAAAGTAAGTTTCAGACTGAATAAAATTATTCTAAACTAGATGCCCATTTATAGATCTTAAATGTTAATGAAGAGTAAGATTTTTTTTCTTCATATTCGTGTTTTTATATTTATCAGCAAGGGAAAAGGGTGTGAAACGTTGTGACAAAAAAGAAAGCAAAAGCAGGATATCATAACCATATTTTCATAATAATTTCAAGCTCATGTTCAAGCATACTTTTGTCTATATTTTTGATCTTAAAAAAAGCTAAATAACCCATTTTTAACATTCATAATAAATGGAATATTAAGTAATAGTGAAGTCCAATGATTCATCCTTTTGTTTTAATAAAACATATTTTTTACAATTATTTCCTTTTTATACTAAAATTGTAGTGTGATTAACATTAATTTCACAATATTGTGAAATTCATTAAGCATACATATGTTAAGCTAACAGAAAGTTCTTGTCCATTTCTTATTTGTAAAGATTGATTTTTGCGCTGCTATTCCCCTTTCCCCCTTCACTCACCTAGAATACCCATAACTTCATTTTCGATACCCACAGAAGTAAGGAAATCAACATCATAACTTAAACATATTCCTTTTCAAGGTCAATATGAAGACAAATATACATACATTTATACATACATACGTACGGGGTTTAAATAACCAGACATGGTGTCGTCTTTAAAAAAGTTCAATAACCCAGATTCATAACATTTAATCAAAACAAATTGAATATTGAGTAATATTGAATATAGGTTTAATGCAAACATACACAGCATAAATTTAAAGGCTATGCCTCAACAATGGTCATCGATTTCTCATTTGTACACATTGGTTCCCTTTCCCCCTTAACTCTCCCAATCATATTTGCATACATATCCAAATCCATTGCAAAGATCAATTTGAAGCAACCAAAAATTCAATCCACCCTTCAATTCAATATTAAAGATTTTGTCGCCTTCATCGAATAATAATAATAAACAAATCGAAAAGATCGATCGAATTCATATTCAAACACACAGCAAATACTCAGTACACTTGTCCTCTGACTTAAAGTAAAGCAAAAGACCCAAACGACATACACACAAACATATAATAAAGCTATCGTGGCTGCTGATCCAATGCAAAGCAAAAGGAACCAAACGACATACACACAAACATACAATAAACACAATGCCTCAACAATGGTCAATGCTTCATAATTAGATCAATCAACAGACAGACGGACAAACGAGACCACCCACATTGATCATGGACACGATTCAGCATGCTTACGGACAGACGGACGGATAAACGAAGCCACCCACGTTGATCATGGAACGATTCCCCCCAGCATAAGGAATTCCAAGAATTTCCCACGGTCACTCCATTTGTTTACTTAAGATATGTAATATGATACTTTTAATTACTATATGACTTGTAATTTGAGTTTTTTAATTGGTTTTGAATCCTTTCCTATATTCTACTTATATTTTGAAATTTGAGGCAATAAATGTAGGTTTTCGAGTTGATTATGTCTTCAAATATTTTACTCTTGTCTTTATCTACAAATTTGCTTCAGAGGTCAGAAGAAGATTCGCATTGGTTTCAGAGAAATAGCCCCGAAATTTTTTTAAAAACTCAATATTTAACCATGTTTAGATGGGCCATAAAATCCGTGCTGGATCTGACACAACAAAACCCAACTAGGGTTTCTTGTCGTTTGGGTCTGTACTTTCAAAAAATCCTCAGTTCGAATTGTTTGCACAAGATCACCTTAAAAATGTTGCACAGTGTAATTAATAGCAAAAAATAACATCCAAGCCCACTGTGCAAAACCCTTAAGTCAAAAATCCGAAAATATTCTGAAATGTTTTGCTGATGAGCAGCATCAATATAGAAAAAAACAAGTAAGAACAGACTATAGTCGGACGGGGCCGACCATGTGATACCCTATACCACTAAACGCGTCTTCTTGGGATAAAGTTATAAGATGTGCATTAGAAATTTTACCAATTTTCACACAAAAGTTTTGATCAATTTAACCCGCTAAATATTATCCGATCATACCGTTGACTTGCACGCTACTTCTTCATCTCAAACCAAAACTACGTTTAAAATTTCGCGCCGATCGGACTATTATTGCGACCTACAGAGCGGCTACAAAATCGAGCAAAAATTTTGTTTTTGGTCCATTTCATCCCTTTAACATTTCACGATCATCGCCAAAAACTAATCAGTTCTATTCTGGTCCAAACCCGACCTCCATACTAAATTTCGTGACAATCGGTCCATAATTGCGGCCTCTAGCTTGATTACAATTTTTAATGGACGGACAGACGGACGGACGGACGGACGGACACACATCGCTAAATCGCTTTATCTCGTCGAGATATGAAGTTTGGTATACCACATGAGGGGTCTACGACGAATATTTCGCGGCGTTACATGAATTTTTGGGAAAACAAACTTATTATACCCTTTTCCACATTGTGGTATAGGGTATAATAAAGAAAATCAAAATCTACTTTTTGAAAAAGTGTCCGATTTCACTCAGAAATCCCCATATATTGGATCACGTTTAAGATACTGGATATAAAAAATATTTCAAGGTTGATTCTTCTACTTAATTACTTAAATTCTGCTACTTTATAGCCGAATTACAGCGAAAACTATATAACAAATTTACTATGGATTTGTGAGATACAGCCTCGATTTGCTAAAAAATGAGAGTTTTCGTAAACTCTATATGTCTCATTCGAAGAAGACGATAAGAGGTTGTTTGTGTTTTATTGTGTAATGTATAAAAGTCAGTAACAGCTAATAATGTTGATATTGATCAGCAATTATACATAAAAGAGCAAATGTTTTGATTGGTTTTTGTTTTGTAGCTTGCGAGAATGTTAATTCATTAGCATGCTGTCATAAGTAACTAATTGTTGTTAACACATTGGTTTTTTGTTGTGCCCTATTCTTGGCGTCACTGTCTCGATATTGCGAATGTTTTAAATTTCTAATACCATTAGATAGAACAAATTCGTCTAAAATATATCAATACGCTTCACAAATATTGTCAGACGATTAACTTCGAATGAACGTCTGGCATAACATGATAATTTCTTGGTTTATGTTGTTAATTATGAAATTTTATAGCTATGGCATTATATTGATTAAACACTCTGCATAATTAAACCACAATTGTGGCGGAAGATTCACCCCATCAGACTGTTAACTGTATGATTGACACGTCGTGTATTGGCATTTATGTATTTTAAATTACTTATATGTATAAGTACATATATTAGGGTTATGACTTTTTGACTTTTTTCTCAAAAATGATTTCCTGTAGTGAGGATGAATGAACTTTTGTATCATTGACGTATACAAAAAATTTTTAGTAAGCAAACTTCTGATTCATTGAGATCTCGAAGTACATGTTAAGTTACGTTGAACTAGGCTTGAAAGAAATTGTTGAAAAAGTTTTAGAGTTATATTGCACCATAACCATTTTAGTACCTATGTGCAATCAAAACGATCCTAGAGTAGCTTTAACTTGGCTTTATCAAAATTCTGTGCGGAAGGTACCCGAAAGAGTGGACGATATAGTCCATATTACAAACTGATATTCGACTGGATGAAATAATACGATGTGCAAAGTCTGCACAAATCGGAAACTCCCTGTGAGATTTATCTTGCGGATATGCCATTTTGGATGGTGTCGTCAGTGTTTCTTGGTGGCTATCGTCATAAAGGCAGACACAAGGACAACCTGCTGAAAATTTTTGAAAACGATGTGCAAAGTTTGGACCAAATCTATTGCTATCTTCAAGAGTTATCGTTCACACCATTTTAAAGAAAAATTTAGAACTTTTGTGGGGGAGGTACCCGAAGGAGTGGACCGATATGGTCCATCTATGAACTTAAACTAAGTTTGGAAAAATATTACGATACCCAAAATTTGGTTCGAACTGTTTTGATCGAGAGTTATCGTGCGCACCTTATCATATCAAAGAGTATATATCCTTTCCTTCCAATAAATTAAAAAAAAAAACATTTCTCAAAAATTATTTTCTATTACACGAATGAATGACATTTTGCCTATTAATAACTAAAATAACTTTTATTCCATGTATATATTGAAAAAGGTCACTCACAAACCATTTTCAATTGATATGGTATACACTGTGCAACATTTTTAAGGTGATCTTGAGGATTTTTTGAAAGTACAGACACAAACGACAAGAAACCCTATTTGGGTTTTGTTGTGTCAGATCCAGCTCGGATTTTATGGCCCCATCTAAACATGGTTAAATATTGGATTTTTAAAGAAATTCGGGGCTATATCTTGAAACCAATGCGATTCTTCTTCTGACCTCTGAAGAAAATTTGTAGTTAAGGAAAAGAATAAAATATTTGGAGAAACAATGTACTCGATAAACTACATTTATGGTCTCAAATTTCAAAATACATATGTATATGCAAAAATTCAACAATTTTTATACATTTTGCACCGTATCTCCAAATTTTAATTCTTTCTAAATATTTTTTTTTTGGAAAAATATTCCATGGAATTTAATACACAACTCTTTTGAGCATTGTTGTAAAATGCTTCTATGCCGTTGTTTTCAATACATTTTTCAATGACGATTTAATAAAAATGTCAATAATGTAGTGAAATTCGAAATGCGAGAATAAACTGTTGGTGTGAACTGTGTTTGAAATACGTGTTGTAAAATATATGATGCAAAATACCGCTGAAACAACATGAAGTAAGCATTTTAGAGTTTCGAATGTTCTAAAGAATTATTGAGAAATTTTTTTTGGAAGATTTTTGCAAAAGGTTAGTTGGTTCAACTCCCAATATGTAAATTATGTAAATTTTTTTATATTTTATAGATTTGATGCCCCAGATGGAGATTTTCTTATGCGGTTTTTTAAAGATAAGTTCTACTAGTTTAGGGCTACAATATAAAGAAAAAAGGCCTGATTAATGCAGAAAAGTGTAGATTTACCCCGGTTTAGATGAGACCATAAAATCCGAACTGGATCTGACAGAACAAAACCCTGCTAGGGTTTTTGTATTCTGTTTGCATTTTCAGTGTTGCATAGTGATATGGAATAAAGTTATATGTATATCGTCAACTGAAATGCCCAAAGCCGTAAGCCACAATACCATAAGTTTACAGGAGAAGCAAAAAACGTTATAAAATGAAACACTGTTTTATAGAATATTGATCTTATGAGGGCGAGTATTTGGGATGTTATCAATCATGTTGGAATGGGAGTAAGTAATGAAACTAAAACAGTGAAAACTCTTGGTTTTGGGATCCGTCATTACAACAACATCTGCAATGTTATCCCATTTTCCGAAATGCCATTTCTTGAATAGGATCGTTATTTTTGAACATAAAAGTATGAAATTATGTATTTTAGCTTTATGTATCAGATTCCATCAAAAAACGAATTTTGGTTTTCAGATGGGTTACGTCTTCGGGCATTTCTGGTGACGATATGATACTAGCAAAGTGCCCGCTGCTTCATATGCGGAAAGAATAAAAAAAAAACAAATAAACAATATTTAATATGAAAATGGCAAACACTGAAAATGTTATTGTACTAATACCAATTTTAATCAATATTTATTTTTTCCCACTAATAAATTAAAGTTGTTTTAATAAAATATTAAAACAACGACTATGGGATTAAGCCTGAATATTTTGAAAAACAAAATAGAAGTCGTCATCCCAAACAAAAAACGCCAACCCTCCTAATTGTGAGACCGGGCAACGTCAAAATGTTGTTTATTGCTGTAGTATGCAATACCAACAAATTAGTTATGTGTTTTTTCGTCGAGAATCGACGAACGCATAGCAGTGGGAAAATTTGGTTTTGTTTGCAAGTGAAGTTGCTAGAGTTTAGGTAGTGCCAAAGAAATTCTCGATCAGAGTGTTTCTTCGCGCACGTATCTATTTGAGCTAGCAATTGACACTTGGGTATAAAAAGTTTCTTGTTGAAAAACAAGAAATAAGGGAACTGATGAAGATCTGTGGCGAGATCTGAAACTATAGTATTCCCTGCCTTACCCCTTGGTAAACACCGCCAATTTTTTCCCACTAATAAATTAAAGTTGTTTTAATAAAATATTAAAACAACGACTATGGGATTAAGCCTGAATATTTTGAAAAACAAAATAGAAGTCGTCATCCCAAACAAAAAACGCCAACCCTCCTAATTTATTTTTTCTATTTAAGTACTGTTCGTACCACTTTAGTTCAATTTTCAAAAAAAAAAAAAAGAAGAAAGAAATAGCCGTATCTCACCATTACACATCAACAGCGAGATCACCGTTACACACCAATTCTAACCCTAACTCAGAAAAATACAGATTCTATCTCTGTCCCTACACCCAACAACAAATTCAGTAGCATTAAGTAATTTCCGTATACTTATGGTACGTATTTCGACAACGACATATCTCAACCCTACGCTGACATATAATAATAACAGAATAATAACAGTAATCGTAACTCCAAATCTCAAGATTCCAGCTGTATCCGTTCGTCCAATTTCAAACTGTACCAAACTTAGTACTATTTAATACTCTAAGTACGATTAGCTGAAACGCAATCCTTTAACTTTAACAGTAATCTTAACTCCAAATTTCAGGATTCCAGCTCTATCCGTTCAACCAAATCCAAATTGTACTAAATTTAGTACAATTTAGTTTTTTTTTTGTACTCATAAGTATGAATTCTCAAAACTCCCTAATCCAAAAGGCCTACAGTAATCATAATTTCAAATTTCAGGATTTCACCGCTATCCGTTCACCCAAACCCAAATTGTACCAAACTTAGTACCATTTTCGTACCCATTTGTACGATTTTCTGAAACTCTGAAACCCAAATCTATATTGAACCAAATTTAGTACCATTTAGTACTCATAAGTAAGAATTTCCAAAACCACCTCAATCCTTCACTCCAATAGTAACCTTAATTTCAAATTTCAGTATTTCTGAGCTATCCGTTCGCTCAAACCCACATTGTACCAAACTTAGTACTTTTCGTACCCATAAGTACAAATTTCCAAAACTACCTCAATTCTACACTCCAACAGTAATCTTATTTCCAAAATTTCAGGTTTCCAGCGCTATCCGTTCACCCAAATCTAAACTGTACCAAATTTAGTGTCATTTAGTACTTTTCATACCCATAGTACGAATTTCCACAACTACCTTAATCCTAGAGGCCAACGGATATCATAATTTCAAATATCAGGATTTCAGCGCCATCCGTTCACCCAAATGCAAATTGTACCAAATTGAGTACCATTTAGTACTCATAAGTTAGAATTCCCATAACCACCTCAATCATACGCTCCAATAGTAACCTTATTTTCGAATTTCAGGATTTCTGCGCTATCCGTTCACCCAAATCCAAATTGTACCAAATTTAGCACCATTTAGTACTTTTCGTACCCATAAGCACGAAAAAACTTCCTTAATCCTACAATCCAACTGTACTTATAATTCCAATTTTCAGTATTCCAGCGCTATTCGTTCACCCAAATCTAAACCGTACTTTTCGTACCTATGAGTACGATCTTCCAAAACTACCTGAATTCTGTACTTCGACAGTAATCCTTATTCCAAATTTCAGGATTCCAACTCTATCCTTTCACGCAAATCCATATTGTACCACATTTAGTACCAGTTAGTAGTTCTCATACCAATAACTACGACTTTCCAAAACTTCCTCAATCCTACACTCCAACAGTAATCTTAATTTCACATTTCAGGATTCCAGGGGCTGGATTCTTGTTCTATGAAAATTTGAAATGAAAAATATTTTTTTTTATAATTTTTTTCATTTGGCAGTTTTTTCCTTTATAAAATTTTTCATTTCATATTTTCATAGAAACAGAATTGAGCCCCAGCTCTATCCGTTCACCCAAATCTAAATTGTAACAAATTGAGTACCACTTAGTACTTTTCGTACCCATAAATACGAATTTCCAAAGCTTCCTCAATTCTACTCTACAACAGTAACCTTGATTAAAAATTTCAGGATTACAGCTCTATCCGTTCACCTAACTCTAAATTTTATATTTTTATACCCTCAGCATAACGAGGGTATATACCCTTTCATACGGGCAAAATGTGCCTCATCGAAATTATGGTTTTAGACTCCAAGTATGTTTGGACGAAATGTGTTTCAGACAATTTGGAGTCGATTTAGCAATGTCCGTCCGTCTGTCTGTCCGTCTGTCTGGCTGGCTGGTGCGCATGATAACTCTCGAATGGATGAACAGATTTGTTCCAAAATTTGGCTTTCGCAATATTTTGTCCAAACTTAGTTTAAGTTCGAAGATGGGCTATATCGGTCCACTCCTTCCGGTACCTCCCCCACAAAAGTTCGAAAATGTTCGGAAAATTTGTGCGCACGATAAATCTTGAAGGAAGTATCCGTTTTGATCCATACTTTGGACATCGTGAAATATTTACTAGACTTAGATGAGGTTCCAATATGGACTCAATCGGTCCACTCCTTCGGGTACCTCCCACACAAACTTTCGGATAAGTTCAGATTAGGGCCTGCTCCCGAATCGCTTTGGTTTTTGTTGCAACAACTTGTATTAATTGCCCCCCATATGACGATACAAGTTTCATCAGGGGCAAGTCCATACTTCCCGAGAAATTAGCCTGAAAGATGCAAAAAGCCCCTGTGACACCGTGTGCAGTGGATGGAGCGCAAGATATCTCTCGAACGGATCTGCCGATTCGGTCCAAAATTTGGCCTTCGTAATATTTTGTCCAAACATAGTTTAAATTCGAAGATAAGCCATATCGGTCCACTCCTTCGGGTACCTCCTCCACAAAAGTTCAAAAATGTTCGGAAAAATTGTGCGCACGATAACTCTTGAAGGGAGTGGCCGATGTAATCCATACTTTGCAAATCCGAATATGTGTACCAGATATATATCAGGTTCGAATATGGACTATATTTGTCTATCTTTCTGGTACTTCTCACACAAAATTTCGGATAAGTTCACTTTAAGACCTGCTCTTGAATCACTTTGATTTTGTTGATGCGATTTGGATTCGCTACCTCCATTACGACGGTAAAAGTTTTTTCAGGGGCAAGTCCATATTTCTAAGGAAAACAGCCCGAAGGGTTTAAAAATTCCCTATGTCACCATATGTGGCGGTCCAACATTTAGTCTTCGTCATATTATATCCAAACATAGTTTCATGGGGCAATACCGGTCCACATCATCCAGTGCTTCTCCCCAATATTTATAAAATGTCAATAAAATGCTAAGACGATATCACTTGAATGGGGCAACCAATTTGGTCCAAACTTTGGATCTGCTAATATTTTGTCAAAATTTAGTTTAACTTCTATAATGGCCCATATCGGTCCTCCCTAGGGTACCTCCCCCACAAAAGTTCAAAATTTGTGTTTTAGTGCAGTTAATTGCGATCGCGTAGATTGAAGTCCTGATTATAGTAATCAGCATTTTTTTAATTCTGTAAGAGAACCCTTCTTTTAATTTCACTGTTAGTCTAAAAAGTACACGTCTAAACAAAAATGTCATTCCAAATTGGTGAAAACAATCGAAAATGAGATTGAACTTCAACAATAAACAAAACAAACAAAAAACAGCCGAGGCACGGGCGGATTGGAGCTTTGTTAAAAACAAAAAAACAAAATTCCAATAAACAACCTCACAGGCAACTGTGTTCTTGTTCTTTTCAACTCACAGAATTCGAAGAATTCTTAGTTGATACGTGCTGACATGTTGCAAAATATTTTGATTTTGGTGTTTCTTTGGAAAAGCCGAAAAGTGAGTGTGATTCTCATTCATATGAGAATACTAGACACTTAAAGAGTTCGGGTTTTCGCTAAAAAGGCATCATTTCAAAAAACTGAGAAGCCAATTGATAATTCCCTTCGCCGGGATGAAATCATGATATTGGTAGCGATCAGTAAAATTGCAACACTGTCAGTTCGTTTTGAAAAACATTACTCTCTGTAATAGAGGGTAATAAATGAAGTTGAGCCAATGGGGGAATACTCCACTCAAACAATCGAAAAAAAATACATACCCATAGAATTGACGCAAAAATTCCATGGCATATAATTGGCGAGTTATTTAAGAAAGATGAACTCATAATTTGTCATTGAGCTGGTAAAAGAGGTAAAATTTGACTGGAAGATGTCTAATTCTTTTTTACGTAAGATTCTATCCAATTCTCAGAATGTGTAATAAAATAAAAAACAGGTAAGTTATAAATTACGAAATGTAATTTTTATAACACCCTCAATTTACGCAATAAGTAGGTAATTTTTTAAAGAGATTAAAAAATATCTCCTCCATCTGGCTACCTGGCCTGTGTATAAAAAGACTAGGAAATTTGCATAACATCATCACAACGTCTTTGGAAATCAAGCAGCAAACAACCATCAACAACAACAAAAAACCCAACGCAACAATAAAAATGGCTTCAATTGACTGTGGAAACTTTTCGGCCAGCGATTTGCAATTGTTCATTGAAAGCATTGAGAAGATCACCAATGTGGAAAGGATAAAACATGAACGACAACTACAAGTGCGTGTTCAACATTTGGCAGAAACTTTGAGATACTTGGAAAAACAACGTCCCAGCAGCACCAATTCATCAACAGAAAACCTCCTAAGCGAAGAAGAAGCGATAGATATTGAAGAAAAGGCAAAGTATTATCATTATGCCGTCAATGACATCATCTTCAATGGATCATGGGAGGAAGAGGTAGCAATGGCTTATGAGGATTCCAATCAATACTATGAAATAAACGATAATAACGACAATAGTGGCTTATATGAAAATGCTACCCTGCCAACGTTATCATCCTGTGATCTTTATGAAAATGTGTCTTCCATTGATTCAACAATTGCCTCCTACGAAGAACCTTTGAAAATATCAACAAAAATTTCATTGAAGAGACGTTTATTGCATTTAATGCGTCAACATTGCCTGAAACAGACAAAGAGTACATTGTAAAGAAATAAGGAACATTTTTAGGGCATAAGAATTAAATTATTATAATATGTGGTTAAATTTAGATTTAAATTATTAAACATTATTTATTCATACTAATAAAAATTAAAAATATGTAGAAAATAAGTGTTTTCAATTAGAGAAAAGGGGTAAGTGGTTATAATTTTGTTTTGATAAGTATTCTGGACATTGATAACTAAATCATAAAGGCAAAGTAAGTTTAATTAAAATACTAGAGATCATGAAAAGATCAATATTTAGACTTTCGCGCTGCCAACACTGGATAGTAACATGTAAAAAGTATCAGTCGGCTTTGGGAAAGAGATATACCCTCAGCAAACTTGAATTTAGAATTTTTCAGTATCTTTTAGGCATTTGAACTTGCCGACAATGATGCACATTTTGCCCGTATAAAAGTGTATGTACCGTTGCATAAATGCTGAGGGTATAATAATATTCAGAAATGTTTAGGAATGAGCCATGATAAGTCTCATGGCACTATCCTCCTGCGAGAACTTTATTGATTTTTAAAGAAAACTCACAATTACATTCCTTGACCTTAACATCGTTCAAGAAAGGACCATATCAGAAGGAGTGGATCAACAAAATTTTGAGTGGAAATTTCGTCTCTACAGAGAATGATACAGTTCCATATTTTGTTAAGACCCTCAAATTAGTAATGAGGGCTACGCAGAAAACATTGAAAACTGGTTAAAAGAGGACATGCAATTTCAAATGACAGGTTAGGACTTGTCCTGTCGTAATAGGGGACGCCAGGACAACATACTGTGAAAATTGTCATAACAATCTGAGGCATGTCCTTAAACTGTACTTGTGCGAAAAATGTTGAAATGTTGCGCAGTGGACCAGTATAATCCATTTTGGAACCTGATGTATGTATATCTGTGCCAAATCGTCTCTTCAAAATACCTGAAACGGATTAGGTCCAACCCTGGAGTCCAAGCTTGTAATCCAAGGCCATTATTTCGCACAATTTTGTTACAAAGCAACGGTTCCGACAGGCTTAAACATGACCCAGGACTTATCTTGGTCCCTCTTTCATCTCAAGTGGACACTGACCTTCCCGTGGTGTCATCTGGGGAACTACCTTTCACACTTGTTAAATGTAGTGGGTTAATATGTGGTAAAGATAAATCAAATTTCTGCCTTTCCAATTCAATGATTAATATTTTATCTGAGGAAAATGAAGGAAAATAGATGGGTCCGCGCAGTTCCGTTGGCTGTGGACATCTACAGGTCCTAAAAATAAAGAAAAGGCGTTTGATGTGCACAAAGAACTTAGTGATAGGAGCATCCAGAGGAAGAAAAATATTTAATTTTGATGGTTTTTAAGTTTACTCATGGTTTGTGTACCGAAAAAATATTTCTGGTCCATTATAAAACAAGAAAGAGAGCCTTTGTGTCTGTACATTTTACGATACGCAATATCTTCTAAATCAAAGCCCTTGATGGTGACATAAATCGTTCAGCGGTGAGAGTTGTAATATTTTACGGAGCTGTAGATGCCTACAGCCAACGAAACTGCGTAGAACTCATCGAGTTTCTCTCATTTTCCTCAGATAAAATATCAACAATTGAATTGGAAAAGCATACATTTGAGTTATCTTTACCATATTTATTCTGTTTCGGACTTATAAAGCTATAAACAAGTAAGAAAAGTCTATAGTCGGACGGAGCCGACCATGGGATACCCTATACCACTATCCCTGGACAATCGCTCTCCAAGGAACTTCTTTTCTTTCTTTCAGAGATGTAATGTATAATACTTATGACCAAAACCAAAAATTTATCTAGCATGACAAAGACATTTTTGTAGCAGGAAAGGAACATTTAATTCACACAAACTAAAATGTAATGAAACCCACTTATGTAGTACTACTACTTCCGTTGTTTAACCGCTATGTTATTGAAATTTGTACCAATTTCACACAAAAGTTTCAGTCCATTTAAACCGCTAAGTATTATCTGATCTTCACGTTGGTTTGTACGCTTCTTCTTCATCATAAACTCAAACTTTGTTTAAAATTTTGCGGGTTATTATTTTGACCTACAGAGCCGCTACAAAATTGGTTAAAATTTTTTTTTTTTGGTCCATTTCATTCCCTGAACATTTCACGATCATGAGCAAAAACTAATCATTTCTATTCTGGCCCGAACCCAACCTCCTTAAAAAATTTAGTTACAATCGGTACATAATTGCGGCCTTAAGCTTGTTTAAAATTTTTAATGGACGGACACACATCGCTAAATCGCTTTATCTCGTCGGGATATGAATTTTGGCATACAAAATAAGGGGTCGAGGACGAATATTTCGTGGTGTTACATAAGGAGAGACAATATGTAGCATGGGATAAAAATATGGTTCTCTACACAGAACCCATTATATATTAGGCAGTAGGCCCGTTATCTAGCAAACACTTTATTGCAATTTACATCAGAGGAAAGGTCAGAAGTTTTTTCCCATATGTAGACTACTTTGCGAAATATATATGTCCTCAAGGAATTAAAAGATCGATCAAAAATAAAATTTTTATATTTTTCATACAAAAGTAATGGTCCATTTCACCCGCTATAGAATATCAGATCATCATTCAAAATTGTAGGCATCTTTTTCGACCTATACTCTTACCCGCTGCAAAATTTCGTGACTATTGATGTATAATTGCGACTTCTAGCGAGTTTATTATTACACTACAAACAAATAACGGAAAATATTAGGCTGTAACTCTGTTATCTGATCATTCACACCAACATAATTGGTATCAATTGAAAGGTCAAGCGTTCCACTTTCATGTATATCTCACTTGTACGGAATGTCACTCCCAGGAATTAAGATATAAGCTGTATATTGAAAATTGTCACAATTTTCACACAAAAGTTTTGGTCCATTTAACCCTCTGAATATTATCCGATCGCCATCTCAAATTGCAATCTTATCCTTTGTGATATACTCTTACCTCGTTTAAAAATACGCGTTGATCGGACTGTTATTGAGACCTACAGAGCCGCTAGAAAATAAATGGATAAATATTATGTTTTTGGTCCATTTCACCCGATAAATATTTCACGATCATCACCAATAAGAATAGGGATCTATTCTGATCTGAACCCGACCTCCATACAAAATTTCGTGACGATCGGTCCATAATTGCGGCCTGGAGCGTGTTTACAATTTATAATGGACAGACGGACGGACGGAGGGACGGACGGACACACATCTCAAAATCACTTTATCTCGTCGAGATATGAAGATTGGTATACCACATTGGGGGTCTCCGACGAATATTTCGCGGTGTTACATGAATTTTTACCAAAACAAACTTATAATACCCTTTTCCACATTGTGGTATAGGGTATAAAAATGTGACTTCTTTGTAACTTTATTGTAGTCTTAAAAATATTGAACCCAATTCAGTATACAATTGTGTCTTTGAAAATTGTTTCTATCGATTTCTTCATAAGAATCCTTTCTGAGCTCTAAGTATCGATTTTGATCATATTTCCAGACCCTAATATAATTTTTTTGTCCAACATTTGTTGGCAATGAACACTCACGGTCTTTATTTTTAATTATAAGTAGTTTTTTGTAAAAGTTTTCCACATCTGACAAAGGATTTGTGAAAATTCTTATGGTGATTCTGTCCTGGTGAACCATTAAAACATGTCAATATTTTGAAATTTTTTTCATAATGCGAGTAAAAAGTACTGTTATAACGCATTTATGAAACAGGTTAGTTATTGAAAATATCGGCTACTATATACTCTACATGCATACAAAAATATAATTTTCAATTCCTCTCCTATCGTTAGATATAACCGTATTTGTAAAATTGGTTGTTTCTATTCAGATGAATCGGAGTGTATATCAACAACCTTATGGTCCACTACCCATTAACACAATACCATATACACCATCGACGTAGCCATGGAGAAGCCCGGTTAGACCGTTAATTTTTTATAATTTTTTGTATATTTTACTTACAAAAAATAAAATGTTATCCATTCTGACTACGTACCTGATACACCCTGTTAAAATCCCTCAATATACAACCAGTATACATGCTGCAGGGAGAGTGCTTTACTATGCAATTTTTAACAACCTTATGTGATGTCTGCAGAATAATTCTCAATCACCTTATGTCGCTCTTTACATCAGTAGTTAACTTTGTGGTGGGAAAGGTAGGCTTATTACTGCAGGGATCTAGCCACGGGTTTTGTATACTTGGGTTGAATAAGGGTATTCTTGGTCCGCCAACTAACACGAAAGTGTAGAAAGTGTTGGGAATTAATTTTTGGAACCTACCTATTTATTTGCTGTGGCTAATAAAAAATCCTGCCGGTGTTGTTCCAGTCCACTTTCGGGTGTTGTTCCACTTCACCTTCGGGTGTTGTTCCACTCCACATTTGTGTTGTCCCACTCCACTTTACATTGTTTGGTACCTGTTGTATGTATTAGAGGCTGGCTCGTAGATTAAGTGCTAACAAATAATCGCAACACGAATTGCCGAGGGAAAAACACTTGCAACACGAGCGCCATGTATCCGAACATAGAAGAGACGGGTGCCCAAACGACCGGAACACAAACATCAAAGAGCCGTGTTTCCGAGCATTTACGCAACCGACCATCAAATCAATGAGTTCCTGATTATTTTCAAATCGTCAACTATCGTCAACGAATCATCAAGTTCCCGAACATCTAAGAATCCGATCATCATGCTGGAAGACGGAAATAAACGTACGGATAATGTGAAAGAGCAGTGGCAAAGAATAGCCGATTCTCTTCAAACTGCCGTAAAATCAGGAGCGTCATAAGGCTCGTATCGGAAGGGAAGGAGAAACGCATTTTCAGAAGAAAATCAGTATGGAAAGGATCATAGTCGGGCGGGGCCTACTATATGATACCCTACACCATCGTGAACATATAAAATATATAGTAGTTATATAAATTTTAACTGATTTCTATATAATATGGTACACTTATTACTAAACCAAATTCCGTCACACATTCCAAATCGGCCGAAAATATATATGGGAGCTATATCCAGATCTGAAACGATTTCGATATAATTTGGCACATTTATTTCTAGACCGAAATGAGTTACACATTCCAAATTTCATCAAAATCGGACGTATATAGAATGTTTGGGCAGCAAATACGTGAAATCGGGCGAAAACAAATATGGGAGCTATATCCAAATCTGAACCGATTTCGATGTAATTTGGCACATTTATTTTTGGACCGCATTCAGACACACATTCCATATTTCATCGAAATCAAACATATGCATACAGCGTGTTTGGTGCAGCAAATACGTGAAATCGGCCGAAAATATATATAGGAGCTAAATCCAAATCTGAATCTATTTTCACCAAAAGCAATAGCGTTCTTCCTACGACTAAAAAATGATATACCCAAATTTTCAGCTGAATCGGACAATAAATGCGACCTGTATCTTGCGAACGAATGGGCGGACATGCATAAATAGACTCAGAAAGTGAATCTATATACATATATGCCTAGAAGGAACTATGGGTCTATCTTGTTTCCTTTTGTATGTTACATATAAATCCACAAAGACATAATACGCCTTACCACAGTGTGGTGTAACAAAAAGTCAAAGTGAGAAACTCGAAATGTTCAGGAAGGAGTCATAATAAAGTCCGATATTTTACAGAGTATAAAACACCAGACACCGTGGTGCAGTGGTATGCACACCTGCCTTGTAAGTTGAAGGTCGTGGGTTCCATTGCCATGTCAAGCAACATCAATTTTTCAACGGTGGCAAAATACCCCTCAGTGATATTTCAGCTTTGTAAAACTTGGTGTCGTAACACATGCCGAATACGAACGGCGATAGGCCATTCAGCTAATATGAATCGGATTCCACCTATTGATATGAGAGAAGAGTTCCTTGTTTGTGGGACAATTATTATAAACACAAGACGGAAGGGTATGGTGCAGGCACATTCTCCTACAATGATGGCGAAAAGATACGATCATTTTATTAAGCTTTTGGTAACAAACCAGGCGGCTATGAAAATACCCTATAATCAATCTTTAAACGACCTGATGTGTCTCATGTACCAGAAATGGGGAAAGACAGCAATGGCCAACTATGGCGACTGAAGTTTTCTACACGACTGGTTTATTTTATTGAATAATAGGATCATACCAAGGCGGTTTTAGACCTGGCAATTGACAATAGTGAAATATTTGTATGGGGATGAATGATAATCCCATAGCACTATGAAAAACTGGTTTAATGAATTCAATCGTGTTCGTCGCCCTCGCCCAATAACGAAGGTCGTCCAAAAACGCCTGTTGGTCCAGAGAATATTGATGTCTGCGTAAGCCTATAATTCAAGATCGTCATGTGACATGCCGCAAGATAAGTAAATGATTTGTAATTTCTTCCACCAGCATTCATTCGAAATTGCATGAACATCTGGTCTTAAAAGAGGTTTGTTCTCGTTGGATCCCGTACAATTCGACAATCGCGTAGAAAAAGCTCGTGTTGGATGGTGCAATTCACATTTTTTTTAGGATTCGTTTTTTAGCCACAACAATAAAATGGTAAAGTTTTTTCATCGAATGTAATTGGTACCATTAGAGAATTTTTGTGAAAAATGCAATTTTTTGCCCCATGTAAATTACTATGGAAACAAAGATGGCTAGGCTGAAACGGGTTGACTTTAACCGTTTGGATCAAATAGAAAAACATTGGGGTGTAGGAGTTCAAAAAAAAAAAAAAAATAGTATATGCCCTTCTTAACATAGAGACCGCGCCCCGGTATAATTATAGAGACCACAAAGACTACCTGCAGCAAAAACCCTGGACTTAAATACACCTTTGGGTGAGAGATGTATGACGGAGTGTTCTAAATTTAAGCACATTTCGAGACCCAAAACTCGGAAAGTATTGGCTTAAAGAGTAAAGAAGTGATCATAAAGAGAGGTATTCAGAATTGGAAATACAAAGTAATGGATAGAAAGTTTTGGGAATATGTTCCTATTTCTGTTTATTGGACAAATGTTCTTCATAGGCCTACCTAAATAAGTATTTTGGGACAGTCGAAATACAAGGTACAATAAAATAATAAAATTGCATATATTCATTGTTCAAGTGTTATACAATTTAAGATTTATCATTTTGAATTAGTAGCTTACCAGATTTTTTTGCTGTAACAAATTCCTGTTTGAAATGTGTGTTTACTTTCCCTATAAAATGTTTCAAGAGAATATTAGACCCTCGATGATCAAACGCTAGTACAACTTGGCTTATTGATAGGTGCTTCAAAGCGTGACGTGTTTATCCAATTTAAAAACAAATGCTATTTGTTCCAAGGCAATGCGAAAGTGAAATATGGGTAATGGGACCATTATGTAAAAAAGAACTTAACTCAGTAACGGAAGATGACTCACAAAAATCAAAAGCAAACGGATGGTATTGATCGCAGTTTTTTGTTTATTTTTTGTAACTATTTTTTTTTTTGTTAAAGTAACAAAAGCGACAAAGTTTCAAAATACAATGAAAAACAAGCATTGCTTTTCACTTGCTCCATGCATGAGGGAATGACCGTAATTTTATTCCACTGAAATCTCATCATATTCAATTAGGTTGAAGTATTCTTTTTTCATTGGCATCAAATTATAATAACCTGTCATAATTTGAGTTAATAAATGTCAACATCGTTAAACATCAAAATGGAAATAGAAAATATAAACAAAAAAAACTGGTAAAATTGTTGAATATCCGGTGAATATTAAAAAGGGGGGAGGGGGTAATATGTCAGAATGCCTGAAAATAATTGATGGCATACCATGACCATAGTTTTGACATTGTGGCCATAACAGTAACAAATATAATCATCCGTCTATGTATGCATGTATTATTGACCTTCATTCAACATTCTGTTTAGAATATTTTGTAATAATGGGTGACATTATTTTTCGTGTTTTTATAATGATGTTGAGTTTATGGTGGTGTTCCCCAAAAGCAAACAACCTTGCAGTTGAGGAAGTAATAAACTGCACCAACCGTGGTGCAATGGTAAAAACATGTCCGCTTTGCACACTGAATGGCTGAGTTCAAGTCCCAGACATTCTATCATCACAATTTGAATGGTAGTAAAATCCACATTTTCTGTCGTCTTTTATGTTCGACACACCATTTTGACTCGTTTGGAGATGAAAAGGGGATCAAATGTCATTGAGCTTAAAATATAATCGGACAGCACTCAGTTTTTTTTTAATAAAACACAGATATTTTACAAAATCGTGAAACTTTATTATATCGTGAAGTTTATTTATGGAACAAGATATCGTGCAGATGGCCGCCGCTGCTTTACCGACACACACGCGATCTTTTAATGAAATTTTCAATGACCGTTTTGCATAAATGCTTCGGTATTTCATTAATGCAGCGTCCAATTTCCTCTTTTAAGGCTTGAGTCGTCGTCGGCTTATTCGCGAAAACCATCGACTTCAACTTGACTTTGCGCTTGACCTGCCTCATTTTCATAAAAAAGGACCAATGATTTTCCCAGCCCAAAAACCACACCACACAGTGACACGTTGAGGATGCATTTGCTTCTCGTGAATCACTCGAGGACTTTCCTCACCCCAAATGTGACAATTCTGCCTATTGACGAAGCCATCAAGATGGAAATGGGCCTCGTAACTGAAGATGATCTTATCGGCAAAATCAGTATTTTCATGTTGTCTCTCCAATACCCAATTAACGAACTTCCTTCGCTGTCCATGGTCAGCTGGCTTCAGTTCCTGAGTCAATTGAACTTTGTATGCATGAAGATGTAAATCTTTCGAATTGAGGTGGAAGGAGTTTGAGCGACATCATCATGTACAGCTGCGATATTTTCAGTAGTCAACAGTAACATCTCTTTCTTATTTGCAGGACATTGTTAATTTCAAGTCGGATTTCTTCTTGGAAACCAGAGATGCAGATATTCGCTGGGAGAGGATATGCCAGATTGTATTGAATAGCTTACGGTTAAGTTCGCTGTTCATCGTAAAATTGAAAGGTGACCATATTCGGAGCTGTGCCATAAATTTATCCACTCTTGCTGCTTGTTGATGCACTACAAGATTCAATGGGTGAAGGTTAAGTAGTACACTGGAGGCCGCCTGTGAAGTGTCTTCCATGACACCATTGATTAGTAGTGCTGCCGCACTGTGTACACTGTTTAGTTTTTGAAGATACGTTGTTTTGCTCAAAGCACTGCACCATACCAGATAGCCATAATTGAGCGTACATAATTGAATGTAAAGTTAATCGACCTCTCTAGACACGTTCTTCGATATTCCTCTTCTGGTGTAGAACGATGTCGCGGTATTTGGCTTCAAGAGAGCACTAAAGCTGGGTACACATAGTCAGTTTTGAATGTCAATTTTTCGCAATTATCGATAACTTTCCAACCGTCCAGCAACCACAAAATATTTTGTGGTTGCATGATGAATGATAAAAATGAACGGCCACACTAGCAAGCAACCGCAAAGCTGTCATTCAAAACTGACAATGTGTACCCAGCTTAAGGTGACTCCAACAAGCATTGGTAGGGTGAATGATTTTTAACTTTTCTCTTGTTCGTAAACAGACCTAGCTCTGTCTTAGATGGGTTCACAACAAGACCATTTTTGTGTGCCCATCTCGACAATTTGATAAGAACTCCTTGCATGAGTTCCGATGGTGTTTGTGTGAAAATCACTCGAATACGGACTCACCTCTGGCATTTGTATAGCTGTTACCCCAGTGGAAAGGTGAGCATTGGCGTCACATCCTAGGATTATGAGCCATGACCTCAACATCCACATTTTGTCGTGGTGGGTCAGGGCTTTGAAAGGTCATATAGAAGGATGAAGATATGGTGGCTGTGAGAGCTGTCTTCCATCTTGCAGCCGTGATATCTCTTCCGCTGAAATTAGAGAGATATATTAGTTTCAAATTCGTTTTGGCAACGATACAAGTTCTTACCTTATCTTCGTTGGATGTGGCGAAGGTGGTATAGTTGCTATCGCGTAACCCAGCAACCCCTTTTTTGTATAGATAAGGCTCCTGGGTAAAGACGATGTCAACTTTCTTGAGGGCTAGAAGAAATTCAGCAGCAATTAGTTAGCATTGATGCAGATTACACTACTTTTGTGCTAGGCGGAACCGCATGCATCTTAATCCATAATGTAGCTTGCCCTCACCTTAGTAGGTATTTTTCCCCGGAGTGCCTATTGATACCCTAATTACAAGATCCCCATTCTCCACTGTGGCTAAACAGTTTCCATGTGCTGGTCTGGAGATTGTGATTCTGCCTACTGAGTATCTTCATTACGTGTTTCACTGGGGGATCTCCTTAAAAATAGCAACTGCTAGTTGGCACCCATCCAGTGTTCACCAAGGCCTTGACGCCTCAGTAGAGAGAAGGGCTACCAGATTGTTTTTGTTTGAGGGGTTCCCTTCGCCCAAGAACACAATGACATGCAGACGATCTTCAATAAGTAGCCAAGGACTATCATTGATTGTGGCAACAGGAACAGATCTGTCGAATGCTTCGTGTGCGCTGTTACCAGTGAAAAGGGAACCATAAGATAATTTGTGGCTCATGTTAGCTTGAGACGCCTACTTGGCTGCGGTATCTTTTCTGTGCCCATTTTTTTAATAACAGGCTAAGGGGTAGGAAAGTTGAGTACCTGGTTTGGGTTGGGTCTCTTAGCCTTGGGGTGTGGTTCCTCCGTTGACCTACCTCTCATCACCATGGTTTTTGATGAATAAGTGTTAGTTTTGGTAGGAACCTTATGCCCAGGTGAGAATGCAGGTGCTTGGTCTGAATTCTCAGTTTCTTTTCTTACCTTATGCCCAGGTGAGGATGCCGGTGCTTGGTCAGAATTCTCAGTTTCATTCCTTTCTCGTTTGATTTCTTTCGAATTCGTGTCCTTTGACTTGACGTCCTTCGACTATGAGGGTTGTCCTGTCCGGATGACAGGTCCTCCCTTTGAAAAATATGCTGTGGTTGAAAGAGGCGAATCATGTATAACTCGCTGGGTCAAATCAACATCGCTCCTGGTTGGCATTTGGGGGCTATGGGAGTCGATGTTCAGATTAATTTTGTTCCTTCGGTCAATTTCTCTTGCGTATGTGAGAGTGAGCTCTTTCGCGCTTGTTCATGCCAATGTACTTTCTGACGAAGTGCATTGAGGTACAGTACGCCCTCTTTTCTTCGGTCCAAACTTTGCATATCTATACATATATTGTTGAGAATTTTAGATCAAATTCGAAGATGAGCACCGGTCCAATCCATTGGTATCTCCCCCACAAAAGTTAAAAGTTTGTCGAATGGTGTATATCAATACACTCCTGAAAATACCTCCGACTCAGAATTTCAACATTTGGATCAAAAGAGATAAGTATTCCGACGTTTTTTGCTGTATGTTGCGCTCCGCTGCCCCTATTGCGAACGTACATTCTTTCTCGGGCCAAGCCCATACTTCGTGAGATAATGAACCAAAAGCTCAAAAAAAAAAACTTCAGCACCAACTAAAACGATTGATGAGTACGATAATTTATGAATTGAGTACGCGATTTGGCCGAATCTTTACTCATCGTAAATTTTCTTCCAAACGTACATCAAGCTCCAAGATGGCCTATATCGGCCATCATCTTTGGGTACCTCCCTCACAAAAGTTCAACCTTTTTCTTAAGAAAAGTTTAACGTAATTTCGAGCATCCCTTGCAAGTTTTTACCACATTTTATCCTTTTGGATCCTATAGCAAAGATATAGAAACTAAAGAAAGCAAAAAAAAAATAGATCAAAATATTGGAAGGTGTGGGCGTGGCGTGCTCCTAAAGACGAAAAATGTTTCCCAATTTTAGAAAATAATTAATTTTTGCAAATTTCTGGAGAAAGATAAAAGCTATTTCTCAGAAACTATAACAGATATTGTGTTCATTGTTTTTTGTTAGGTATGTAGGATTGCTACATTTAAGAATCGTTTTAATAAATTACCGTAGCGCTTACACGAAGTGAGCTATATTAATTTTCCTCAGGTTCTAAATTTTAGTGAAATTCCAAGTTTAGTGGACTATAACTTTTAGGGAACAGCATGGAACAAAGTTCCGTTTTCACAGAATGATGCCCCAGGCCTCTTTCAGCCCATATATACTTTTCTGCCCGTCCAGTTCCGTCCGTTTAACACTTTTTTAAATTTTTTGAAACTACATGTGTAAAAATGTGTGTTTTTTCGATACCGTTTCTCATATAAATTATAGCTTTTTCACACAAATGGAAATTTTTTAATATATGAGTTTTAAAACAGTTATAAAACTCTACTGAAAACCCAAGAAGTATTTTTTTCAATTTTGGAAAAAAATAAATTAAAAAAAAATTTTAAAACTTTTTTTATTTTTTTTTTGTATTTTTATGATTTTTTATTGGGGTTTCAACTTTTTTAATAGTTAGTACATACGAAAAACTCAAAAACACTTATATTTTGATGCAAAATATAAAAAATCCAAATTTTTAATTTTGACTTTGAATTCCCTCTGCTACCGCTACACCTAATTCGGTGGGTTTTGATTTGTCGAAGAGCTGAAAGTGTTATCTGTCAAACAAAAAAAAAAAAAAAAAAAAAAAAAAAAAATGAAAATATCTATATCCGTGCAAAAATTACAGAGTTTTGACCAGGAAGAAACGATTCTGGACCACTGTGCGGCGTAGCTGAAATGGTAATGTTTTAGACATTTTTGGTATATTTTACTTGCAAACGTTCAAATTTTGTCCATTGCCAGAGAAACGCATGCTTGGCTTAAGAACTGCAATAGTTAAGCGCATTTTTTGGTTGTTGTTGAAATGCCTTCCTATTTTATCGGCTATAGTCGAAGGAGGCACGGCGCATTTGCAAACACATTGCATTGGCCATTACGTGGGTCGTGAGCTTTAAAACGTTCATCATATTTTTTTAATGGTTTCTGTGCGGTGGAAAATTCCTTTTGGAGATGAAAGCCCTTAGTGAGTATATTAAGAACCCAAAAGGAAATTTGCCCCATAGGTCAAGTTGCTGAGGTATAGCGCGATGAATTTTTTGAATTTTCGCCTATGATGCTTGAGAAAATAGCTTTATATCTCTGTTTGCCGTTATTGTAGCTTCGTTTTGAGATTACATGTCTTCAGTCAAATCGAATGACGAATCTTTTTGTAGAACATTTCATTCTTCTAACTCAATTCCTTTCATGTCCTTTTCGTCCTTTCTTTCTTGAACCGTAGTAAAAGTACCACAAGATGAGATTTTACAGCATCTAAATATTCCACAAAATTGTTGCTCAGAGAATTTTAGGTACGGTTCTCATTGACAAATAATCGATATTGTCACGTTTTCATTGTCTTTTTTGACATTTACCCGGTTTTTGTTCAGAAAAAACCTATGTTTTGTTTTTCTGTATATTCGTTATTTGTTATGTATTGATAGGTAGACATACCCATTGGTTATCGCTTATATTGACATCTGGGATGTATCTGAAATATTTACCATATATAGCTCCCGATATGCTGAACACGTTAATGACAAATTTTCTTGGAAAATAGATCCGGTTATCTAATATTTTGAACCGGATATAGCGATATAAAACCCGGATTTTGTACCGATTTTAAGTAACCGATTAAGCTTATATATACCATTAGAAAGCTAATAAAATTGCCAATCAGGGAAAATAAATTTTTTGACAGCATCTTACCTGAGTTCGGTGCTAAAACTAAAAACCCGTATTCTTGAACCGTTTTTAAGGAAAAATATCACTGCGCGTAAATATGAAGATAAAAGCTTGGTGGGTGAAATATTCTTTATGCCGATGAAAGTCGATGAAGTTAATATTATGAACCCGGAAGGACAGTTATGCCATAGGTCAAACTTCTGAGTTATGGCGTGATGCATACATTATTGATGAACTTTAAGAGCACGACAATAAACCCGTAACATAAATTCCATTTCGCTATAACTCAGAAGTTTGGTACCTATGGCATAACTGTCCTTCCGTGTTCATAATATTAACTTCATCGACTTTCATCGGCAAAAAGAATATTTCACCCACCAAGCTTTTATCTTCATATTTACGCGCAGTGATATTTTTCCTTAAAAACGGTTCAAGAATACGGGTTTTTAGTTTTAGCACCGAACTCAGGTAAGATGCTGTAAAAAAATTTATTTTCCCTGATTGGCAAATTTATTAGCTTTCTAATGGTATATATATAAGCTTAATCGGTTACATAAAATCTGTACAAAATCCGGGTTTTATATCGCTATATCCGGTTCAAAATATTAGAAAACCGGATCTATTTTCCAAGAAAATTTGTCATTAACGTGTTCAGCATATCGGGAGCTATATATGGTAAATATTTCAGATACATCCCAGATGTCAATATAAGCGATAGCCAATGGGTATGTCTACCTACCAATACATAACAAATAACGAATATACAGAAAAACTAAACATAGGTTTTTTTTTAAACAAAAACCGGGTAAATGTCAAAAAAGACAATGAAAACGGGACAATATCGATTAGTTGTCAATGAGAACCGTACCTAAAATTCTCTGAGCAACAATTTTGTGGAATATTTGGATGCTGTAAAATCTCATCTTGTGGTACTTTTACTACGGTTCAAGAAAGAAAGGACGAAAAGGACATGAAAGGAATTGAGTTAGAAGAAAGAAAAGTTCTACAAAAAGATTCGCCATTTGATTTGACTGAAGACATGTAATCTCAAAACGAAGCTACAATAACGGCAAACAGAGATATAAAGCTATTTTCTCAAGCATCATAGGCGAAAATTTTTGTGTGGCATATATTCGCTTATCTTCGTCTACTTGTTCCAATACACAGTACCTAAAGAATTTTGCAATAATAATTTAGCATTTAAAATGCAGGAAATTAAGTTATGTGGCAGATAATTGCAATTCTAATCAAAATATAAATCTAAACATAAATTACAAAGAATTGCACCTTAATGAAATATGGCTTTGACACCAGCCAACACCATCTGCCTGCCTGCCCACAGGTTGTTGCGAATTTTTTACATTTTTTATTGATGCAATTTTTGATGCCGTCGTTGTTATAGGAAGACAATCAGTATTTTATTAGTTTTTATGTAAATAGACATTTATCTTTTGAGGGAATTTGTTTTTAAGTTCCTTCATACTTCGTATCATTGACAGGCGAGCATCATTTACAAATGCCAGAAACAAAACGAGGTACTGATAGTCCAATAAAAAATGTCAATTGTCGATTCTAAATAAATAAAACGATGATGAAATGCATCTCTTTATAGGCGATCGCGAACACAATCCAATTAAAATGGATTATGATTTATTGTGAAAATAAAATTAAAATGTATTTTAATTAGCGAATAATAACAAAAACAATCAACAACAACAGCAGCAGCAACAATGAGGTGGCTATAACTAGACAATCAGACAACAACCGACAATAGCCGATATAACAAAACACCACAACAACGTCGATGATTGGCGGCCATGATTAATGGTCAGTTGTTGGGAAAATTACAACAACTCCTGTCTCTTTCTAACGCCAGTTATAATAAATTAATTGTTATGTTAATAACAAATTGTTGATAGTGTAATTGCACTGGTTTACAAGATAAATTAGACGTTTTGTAGCTTTTGTTGATTTTATTAGTTTTTCGTTTCAATATGGTAGTTCTTTATATTTCACGGAACTGAGATCCGTGAGCGAACAAGGAACGAAGATCACAGAAGGAACGATTAACGAACGGACGATTACCGGTAAAGTTCTGAATGCTGTTCACGTAACTATAAAGCGACCCCTTCGTCTTTTCTATGTGAAATGAACTGAACTAACAGAACGACCGAGTTCATTTATAAGTGGAACGATTTGCTAACTGAACGATTTGCTAAATGAGCAATAAATATAAACTCACCTCTAGTGGGGAGTTAGTTTTGGGATCCATTAATGAAAATGAAGTTAAATGTGACCCACTTACTACACTTGCACTATAAATGCTTTTAAGGACCATAATCCGATATTTAAAAGGCCTACTGCAAAATAAATAGTGTTCGTCCTTTGGCCAAAAAAACTGTCTTCCCCAATTTTCATGCGAATCGGACAAAAAATGCGACCTGTACTTTGTTTACAAAAATACATGGACAGACGTACAGACAGACGGACATGCGTAAATCAACTCGGAAAGTGATTCTATGTATATCCCTAAAATGAACTATGGGTCTATCTCGTTTCCTTTTGCATGTTACAAACTAATGCACAAAGACATAATACCCCTTACCACAAGGTGGTGTAGGGTATAAAAAACAATGAGGAGGAGAGGAGCTCATACAAACAAAACTCAACAAAATTGTTTTTTTTTTTCACCACGGTATTGAATACCGAGAGAAGAGAGTAAAATTGTCAAAGAAAAGAGAATAATATTGTCCAGCAGAGAAAAACTATTGTTGGATATGACAACAACTATTGTTGGATACGACAAAAACAATAGTTTTAATTAACAAAAAGTATTGTTGGACTCACAATACTACATGCGGAATCTAACAATATCTTTACAATACATATTTTGCTCTTCGAATATTGTTGGATCAATCATATTTTTTTCTCTGCGTGTGGAATCTGTACGAGTAGGTACCGTATTATGGTGCTGTACCAACTCATTGACCTATACCATATATGATTCATAGATAACTCGAAATGTTAAATTATCTTAAACTAAGTTTGGAAAACATTTTTGAAAAAGATTGAAAGAAAGTTGTTAAGTTCAGCCGTTTCGAACTTTTTATACCCTCCACCATAAAATAGTCTTACTTAAGATGGAATAATTATAATAATTATATAATACCCCAAATGCCTAAATTATCTAATCTAAAACATGTGTTCAGTCAGGTCAAAGGAACCACCAATTTGGCTGTATCAAAATGTCACCCTATCTTTAAAATTTTTGATGGAAAAGTTTTACAAGTGCAGTCAAAAGTCAAATTAGGGTAGTTTTGTCAAACAATGTACCTAAGACCCTCAAAATACCGAAAATCGGGATGTACCGTTATAAGAGAGTTGGTATAGCTATGTTGCCGACCTATGGACTTATGTTTACGATTTTTATTGAAGAAGTTTCGTGACCACTGAGACCCTCAAAAGTCAAGGTACAGCTAGTTCGGTTAAAAATAGTAGCTAAAATCCTCAAAATACCGAATCGGAAGGTACCGTTATATGTTGGCTATACCAAAACATGGTCCTATATTTACGATTTTTGGTGGAGAAGTTTCACTGAGAACCTCAAATATCAAATTACAGATAGTTCGGTTAAACATTTTAGCTAAAGTCTTCAAAATGCCGAAAATCGGGAGATATCGTTAAATAAGGGGGCTATACCAAAACATGGACCTATGTTGAGGATTTTTATTGAGGAAGTTTCGCGACCACTGAGAGCCTCACATGTCAAATTACAGCTAGTTCGATTAAAAATTTTAGCTAAAATCCTCAAAATACCGAAAATCGGGAGGTACCTTTATATGGGGGCCTAACCCATAATATTTGAAATATTAGTATGTTGATCACTCGGAACCCTTTATGTCATATTATAGCGAATTCGGTTTGAAAATGTGACTAAAAACGTCAAAATACCTGATATCGGGTAATACCGTTATATGGGGGCTATACCAAAACGTGGACCGATATAGCCCATCATGCAAACAAAAAACGCATCTTCCCAAAATTTTAGCGTCCTATCTTCATTTTTGTGGATGCTAGAGTGATTACCACAAACGGACAAACGGACATGCATAGATCGACTAAGAATTTTACCCTGATCAAGTTTATATACTTTACTATTCAATGTGTAACAAACGGAAAAACAAACCTAACCCTTTGAACCCCGAATTTTTTCGTAAAAATATTTTTCATATTTATTATGATTAGTAGTCGCAAGAATAAGTCCTATGCAAAAAATTCTTATCAATTCCTCGTAGTTAGGGAGGTACCAAATGTTACCTGTGGGCAACATCGGACCATTGTTAACGGCATTTTATAAAATCACTAAAATATTTCATGTCCAAATTTGTACTCGACTATTTATACTTAAACAAGCATAACTTCGCCAATCTAGTTATTTATTTAAAAGTATTTTTCATGTTTTATTCTTCTGAAATCAATCTACCGACACCCACTTAGTATATATAAATATCTCAAACGGTGTGGGAAATACGCATACACAAACATGCAAAATTGCCCACAGGCAACATCGGCCCACAAAGGGTTAATATTCCATACTATGTTGTAGGGTATAAAAAGGAATTTTTGAGAGATCCAAGAATCCATTGCACAGTGGTCCCACTTATATGGGAAGGTGCGACAAAAATATTTCTAATCGTTGGATAGATCTGATTTTTTCAGTAAATTCTTAAACTAAGTAAAAAATACTTTAGCCAAAAAATCATCAATATGGACCTAGTTTTTCCAATAGCCCCCATAAAGCGGTGCCGCCCGATTTCTGGTGTTTTGAAGCTTTTATCTATATTTTCCGCTCGAATTGGCTGTAATTTGGTATTTGTGGTTCCCAGTAGTCAGAAACATTATGCACGAAAAATTGTGGACATAGGTCCAGGATTTGGTATAGCTTCCATATTACGGTACCTCCCGATTTACCAGAATTGGCTGCCATTTGGTATTTCGAGTTGTTGTCATAGCTCCAGGTTTTCGTATAGCCCCCATATAACGGTACATCCCGATTTCAGGTATTTTGAAGTTTTTATCTACATTTTCGACCAAAGTTGGCTGCCATTTGGTATTTGGAGTTCTCATTGACCAGTAAACTTTCCCACCAAAAAGAGTGGACATACATAGGTCCAGGTTTTGGTATAGCCCCCATATAACGGTGCCGTCAGATTTCAGATTCCTTGAAGTTTTTATTTACATTGTCAGGCTAAATTGGCTGAAATTTGTTTACTGTGTTCTCAGTGGTCAGAAAACGTCTCCTCCTAATATTGTGGTCAGGAACTGCAATTTACTATTCTATTTGAGGTAAGAATATTTCATGGTAGGGGGTATTAAATAGTTCGGTCCGGACGAACTTTACATTTTTACTTGTTTTTCATTTTGTATAGAGAATCATATATCAAAAATATACAAGTGTGAAAAAATACACTCATAAGTGGTTACCAAAACAAAAATATCTAAATCTTGAACGAAAAAAAAAAACAAAACAAACAACACAAATTATTTAGAACACATAACGATAAAACACAACAATACTGCAGCAGTCACTACAACGACCAGAGGCGTCGTCAATATTTTTGATGTCACACACGGAAATGCAAACATATGCAGCTGGAACTAAATTTTTTGTAAGCGTGACACTATTTCGAACATTCTCCAAAAAATATTGAGAGTGGCGACGGATGGCATAGTTAGTAAAACTCAACTTCAATTTTGAGGATTTTGTAAAAATCCACAAAAAAAGTATTATACAAAATGTAATTTCCAGGACATTTTATGCGAATAATGTGTTCAAAATATTATGTAAAAGTAATTACAATACCTTGAAATAAAACATCCATTTGGAAAAAAATAATTTTATCTTTTCAATTTTGAGTAACTTGACTTGCAAGAAGTCACAACCTTACTGATATTTTTAAAGTTTTTAAGAGATCATGCATAAATATAATTTTCTTCTGTTTTGCTTTGTTAAATACCGTTATAAATTACAAAACCAGTGCGGGAATATTAAAATACTAGCAAAATGCCCGCTACTTCGTATGCGGAAAAGGAAAAATATACAAATAAACAATATTTAATATGGTGAACACTGAAAATGTCGATGTACTAATATCTATTTTAATTGATATTTAATTTCATTTAAGTACTGTTCGTAAACGTTTTTTTTTCGAATTTCAAAAAAAAAACCTCTACACTTCAACAGCATCCTACATTATAAATTTCAGTCCATGTTACATTAGAACGGTATGGGTATTTTTATTAATGTTATCCACATTTTCCAACCGAATTTTGTGATATCAAAATGTAGAAAACTTTTATTCAAAACATGTTATTTTAATTTAGGCCTTTTTACTCTCAGGGTGTAAAAACCTTCTTGTAAAACATTAGCCGCATAGATCTATCTTTTCAAATGAACTTACTACTTTTTGATTTCAGTACATTATTAAGAAACGTATTCGTGTTAACATAAAGACAATAGTACACTATTCAGTAAAATTTTTAAAATCCAGGACCTTAGCTCAAATTTTACAGTTCTAGCTCTACTTGTTACATGTAGAAACCTTTCATCATAACAAATTTCATTTATCGATTCACTCAATACCAGTGCTGCAATATTTAGTATTATTTAATACTTCTAGTACACTTATTGTACGACCACCTCTAACACTGAACCTGACAAATAAATAGTAAATCGGAACTCAGCTTCTATTCCTTACCGCAATACCAAATTTATTGCAATTTTGTACTTTTCACACACTAATTATATAATTCCAGCTTTATTGCTACACCCAACGTCAAATTTAATATCATTTAGTACATTTCGCATTTCTCAATAAATTAGCCAGCCCTCAGCCTAAACACCAACACAACTATTCGAAATTCCACCTATATCCCTTCATGCAACACCAAACTGGTACCAAATTTAGTACTTATAATATGTATAAATTTCAAAAATTACTTCGTTATATCCAAAACTATACCCCAACCGCGATTTAGTATTTTTCGTATACATAAGTACGAACTTCCAAAACATCCTCTCTATCATATTTAGTACCATTTAGTACTTTTCGCACACATAGGTACGAATTTCTAAAACCACCTCAAACCTACACTCCAACAGTAAACTTAGTTTCAAATATTCGGGTTCCAGCTCTACCCGTACACCTTAATATAAATTCTACCAAATTTAGTACCATTTAGTACTTTCCGTACCCATAAGTACGAATTTCCAAAAATTACCTAAATCCTAGACCCCAAAAGTAATCTTAATTCAAAATTTCAGGATTCCAGCTCTATTCGTCCACCCAAATCCAAATTGTACCAAATTTAGCATCATTTAGTACTTTTCGTGCCCATAAGTAGGTTTTTCCAAAACTACCAGAATCCTACACTTCGACAGTAATCTTAATTTAAAACGTCGGGATTCCAGCTCTATTCATTCACTCAAATCCAAATTGTACCACATATAGTACCATTTAGTACTTTTCGTACACATAAGTACGAATTTTCAAAACTACCTCAATCCTACACTCCATAAGTAATCTTAATTATAAATTTCAGGATTCCAGCTCTATCCGTTCAACCAAATCCAAATTGTATCAAATTTGGTACCATTAAGTACTTTCCGTACCCATAAGTACGAATTTCCAAAACTACCTCAATAATACACTCCACCAGTAAACTTTATTCCAAATTTCTGAGTTCCAGCTCTATACGTTCACCCAAATCCAAGCGTAGTACTACATATTTAGTTCTTTTCGTACTCATAAGTACGAATTTTCAAAACTTCATCAATCCTACATTCCAACAGTAATCTTAATTCCAAATTTTAGGATTCCAGCTTTATCCGTTCACACAAATCCTAATTGTACCAAATTTAGCACCATTTAGTACATTCCGCTCTATCCGTTCACTCTAATCCAATTTGTACCAAATTTTGTACCTTTTAGTACTTTTCGTAAAGATAAGTACTAAAACTACCCCATATATCAATCGTACACTTCTACAGTTATCTTAATTTCAAGTTTCCAGTTCTATCCGTTCACCCAAATTCAGATTGTACAAAATTTAGTACCATTCAGAACTTGTCGTACACTTAAGTATGAATTTCGAAAACTGCCCCCATATCGCAATCCTAAACTCCGTCAGTAATCTTAATTCCAAATTTCATGTTTCTAGCTCTATCGGTTCACCCAAATCCAAGTTGTACAAAATTTAGTACCATTTAGAACTTGCGTACACATAAGTACGATTTTCGAAAACTACCCCCTATATCTCAATCCTACACTCCATCAGTAATCTTAATTCCAAATTTCAGGTTTCCAGCTCTATCCTTTCACTCAAATCCAAATTGTACTAAATTTAGTACTTTTCGTACACATGAGTAAAAACTTCACAAACCATTTCCTTTTATAAACACCACTTCCCAACCTTCATTTCCATATCAAATTCCTAGTTTCTAACTAAATCCGTTCAAAATATACAATTGGTACTAAATTTAGTACTTTTCGTACACTTAGAGTTCGAATTTCCAAAAACCATTTGGTACATCTTTCTAACTCTCCATCAGTGACCCTCATTCCAAATTTCAGAATTCTAGCTCTTTCCGTTTGCCTAATACAAAGGGTACCATATTTAGTACCTTTTAGTACTTTTCATACCCTTCTAGGTCGAATTTTCCAAAAAGCCTTATCTCGCCCCTACACACCAACAGCAACCCACAGTCAAAATTTCAGCTTTCTAGCTTCAGAGGTTTCGTCTGGGCGATGATATGCCAGTCAGTCACTCACTCACTCAGTCATCACTAAGCTCGTTTATATATATAGATGATATGTTTAGAGACAATTTGCTGAATTGTCGCAGACATTTGCTGATATCGATGCCGTAGATTAGGACCAGTGTGCATTGTGTGTCCAGTTCTTTTTTCAATGTATGACAATGATCAACTAGTTTACGCAGACGATGTTCAAATTTTGTTTAGCAGCCAACTGAATGACATTAGTCAGTCCATTGTTAAACTTAACAGTGATCTGCACAATGTGTGTGAATGGGTCAAGGCAAATTGCCATTGTAGCCATGCTGTAGCTGCCTCTTTGTCTGAAACCTCTTTTGGTTCTGAACTGTTCGTAGAGGCTCTTTCCTATTTTAATTAAGGGTATCAGTTAAAGTCATCTTACACAGCAGAATGAACTTTGCAGAAATAACAAATTCAGACATTGCTTGAAAACCCTTTGAACATAATAGGCTACCAGTCCAAACATTTCGTTGATCATAGGCTTTAGTCGTTTGCACAATATCCCCAGGTTCTTAAATTCAGACATGGCTTGAAATACGTAGAACGTAGGGGACTGTCTAAGGCTGCTTCTGTTCTTAGCTTCTTTCCAGAATTTGTCGCAGGGTAAATATCTGATCAATGCTCAGTGGTTCCAGCCATTGGCCAAAAATAAAAAACTGAATGTACATTTTTTTGGTACAAAATCTGGCAACTCTGATATGGAACTTTTTTGTGTCATTCGAACGCGATCTTCTTAAAATATATATTTTTATTGAGTACAACAACAATTTACGTGCAAGTAAATATATTCAAAATATCGGAAACCAATACGTATTGCCAAATATTATAATGGATTTTGAAGTAGGAGGTAATAGCTTCATTTTTATACCTTACACCACCCTGTGGTAAGGGATATTATATCTTTGTGCATTAGTTTGTAACATGCAAAAGGAAACGAGATAGACCCATAGTTCCTTTTAGGGATATACATATAATAACTTTCTGAGTCGATTTACGCATATCCGTCTGTCTGTCTGTCTGTCTGTCCATGTATTTTTGTAAACAAAGTACAGTTCGCATTTATTGTCCGATTCGCTTGAAAATTGGGGAAGATAGATTTTATGACCAAAGGACGAACGCTATTTATGTTGGTGAAAATCGGTTCAGATTTGGATATAGCCCCCATATATATTTTCGCCCGATTTGAGACATTTGGTGTACCAAACACGCAAAGTCTGTCCGATTTTGATCTAATTTGGAAAATGTCACCGAATTTGGACTAGAAATGAGTGTGCCAAATTATATCGAAATCGGTTTAGATTTGGATATAGCTCCCATATATATTTTCGGCCGATTTAAATTATAAATTATATAGAAATTTGGATATAGCTCCCATATATGTATAATCTCGGCCGACTTTAGGCATTTGGTGCACGAAACACGCAAATTCTGTTCGATTTCAATGAAATTTGGAATGTGTGCCGGGATTTAGCCTAGAAATAAGTGTGCCAAATTATATCGAAATCGGATTAGATTTGTATACAGCCCTATACATATTTTAGGCCGATTTGAGGTATTTGATGCACGAAACACGCTATGTATGTCCGATTTTAATGAAATTTGGAATACGTGACGGTGGTTCCTCTAGAAATTTGTGTGTCAAATCATATCGATATCGATTCAAATTTGGATATAGCTCCCATATATATTATAGACCGATTTTAGATATTTGATGCACGAAACACGCTATATATGTCCAATTTTTATGAAATTTGGAATATGTGACGGAATTTGGTCTATGTGCCAAATTATAAATGTGCCAAATTATATCAAAATCTGTTCAGATTTGGATTTAGCTCTCACATACATATATTTTACGTATGTATTCACAGTTTTGTAGGATTCCATTTAGCTGTATGTTTTCTTTGTGTTTTTTGTAATGCCAATTCGATCATATACTTAAATTTGGCATAAGGTTTTAGTCATGATGCCCACCGGCGGCAATAATTTTCCAATGCAGATCTTTGGTTTAAGATTATCCAGTAGTAATATGAGCTGCCATCTAGTACCAGACTTTAAATGGTGGGCCGCAGAGCAAGTACATTAACATAATTTGCATCAATGGAAAAGTCAAGAATATGACTTATGAAGCCGGTACGTGTCTTTTAGGAAGAACTATATAAAATTTATATTAAAAATGTTATCAATTTTCCGACAAAAATATTGGACTGTTCATCTCGCTAAATTGGTTGGTTTTTATGTTGTTTGGGAGATTGTTTTGTTAACCCATGCCTATTTTTGAATCATAAGATAACACTGTGCAACATTTTTAAGGTGATCTTGTGCAAACAATTCGAACTGAGGATTTTTTGAAAGTACAGACCCAATCGACAAGAAAACCTAGTTGGGTTTTGTTGTGTCAGATCCAGCTCGGATTTTATGGCCCCATGTAAACGTGGTTAAATATTGAGTTTTTAAAGAAATTTGGGGCTATATCTCTGAAACCAATGCGAATCTTCTTCTGATCTCTATTTTTGCAATAGGTTACTTGGTTCAACTCTCAATAGTTTAGCCGATACTGACCAGAATTTCAGAAATTATGTAGAAAATTCTATATTTTATAGATTTTGATGCCCTAGATGGAGTTTTTCTTATGTGGTTTTTTCAAAAGATAAGTTCTACTAGTTTAGGGCTACAATATTGCTAAAGGCAGAAAGGTCAAATTCCTACTCGTATCTGAGATAGAGGCCTGATAAATGCAAAAAAGTGTAGATTTAGCCCGGTTTAGATGAGGCCATAAAATCCGAACTGGATCTGACAGGACAAACCCCTACTAGGGTTTTTATAGTCTAAATATGTACTTTCAAAAAATGCATACTAGAAGTTGTTTGCATTTTCTGTGTTGCATAGTGTAATCGGTACTTTTGTTTATGACATTTTGTGTTGACAGCATAAAACAATACATACCGTATACACCCTCTAGGGAGAAAAGAGGGGAAATGCTACGCTCATGCTTTCTTAAAACAATCTTCGCAGCAGTACAAAGCTGTAACCAGCGCATTCGCTTTATATTTACACTGGAAATATTTTTGGCCACTTCCTCCATACAAGTCGATCCACTTTGATATGTTAGAGAGGCCGTTTTTTCCTCCGTTTAGTAAGGCACAAGAGCCTATGGTTTGCACCCGTTCAAGACTTTAGGCGACACGCAAATAGCACAAGCGCCGCTTTCAAGCAAAAAAAATTGAACTTTGACATTGATTTATTTAAAAATCCATCCAGCAATTGTTATGCCCTACACCACTATGTGGGGACGGTATTATAAGTTTGTTTTGGCCAAAAAGTTTGTAACGCATCGAAATAATGGTCGTAGACCCATACCCAGTAAAATCTTCGATGACAAATCATGAGTTGAATCATGGGTGCAATTGATCTGGCATGTCATCTTTTTGTCATTTTCACTCATGAATTTTATATGAGCGTGACCCTCAAAAGATGACGTTCTTTTTTGGATCCTAAGCATGTCATTTTAACCAATGCATTGACATGTAATTTTCACCAATGCTTTGATATGTAATTTTAACCAATGCATTGACACGTCATTTTCACCCATGCTTTCACATGTCATTTTAACCAATGCTTTGGCATGTCATTTTCACCAACCCCTTGGCATGAAATGTTCATGTCTTGTTTGGAAAATGGAAATGCTGTATTGAAATATGGTTTTCATGAAAAACAAAACTGGGAGCCTATTGATTTTGGTGATGGTCTTAGCATGTTGCAATGAAAGTAGAAAATGTCACCTTTGCAACGATGTAACGTAGGTTGTCGTAGGTGGTCAAACAACGAAGGTATCGCAATCGCCGCTAATAGAACCCAACTTTTAATTTTTGCGATTCTAATAATAATGAAGAATACCACAGCTTTGGTTGGGGACCTTCCAAAAACAAAGTCTGACTATGAAAGTAGAAAATCCCATCATTACAATGATGCTAAGTAGGTAGGCGTAGTTGGCAAAATAACGGAGATATCGCAATAGTCGGTAATACATCCCATTTTTTTTTTGTAACCACGCTACAGGTCGCAATTTTGATCGAATCGTGACGAAATTTTGGGGGTTAATGGGGGTCCTACAGAGAAAGAAGCCCATTGATTTTGGTTAAGTTCGGATAATATTCAGGGGTCGGAATGTGAAAAAGTACTTATTTGGAGAAAAGGCCAACGTTTAATTTCAAAGCGATTATCTCTCTTCTGTAAGAGGTATATCGAAAGCAAAACCTGACCAGGGAAGTAGAAAATACCACCTTTAAAACGATGTGAAATAGGTTGTCATAGGTAATGCATCCCCTTTTCCATTTATTGTGCAATCACACTACAGGTAGAAATTTTGATCGGATCTTCACGAAATTTTGTGGGTTGAGAAAGAAGCCTATTGATGTTTGGCGCACATTCAACTTTTCCATTTTTTTTATTTAAGCTGTACTAACTATGTACTTAAATGCGTTTCAACAGAATTGACCTGTATCAATGAAGACATTCAGAGCAAAGGCGCTAAGCTATCCCAATTTTAATATTTTAGATTTTACCAGTCAAAAGCTTATGCACAGGGGTAGTGGTGTAGGGTATCACATAGTCGGCCCCGACCCGACTATAGCCTTGGCTCACTTGTTTTTTGTTCTCTTGTTTTGTTTCATCCATGAATATTGTAGTTTCAGAATCCGCAAAAACTTCCCAGGTGTAAGCACTTTTCATACATAGTAAGGCGCACCGTGTATTATGTTAACGACTAAACTATGGTCAATGCAATGATCGGGTCATATCGATGCTGCTTTAGAATGACAAATCTCATAGAGCAGATCTTCATCTTGCGACAAATCCTGCTGGAGATCCAAGATATGCAGATCGACATTTACCATATTTTTATCAACCATAAGGCTGCCTTCTGCAGCCGTATAAGTGCAAAGATATGTTCATTCTTGTCTGAATTTAGTATTTTTACATGTGACAGGCGAAGGACTTTCATAGGTTGATGACCGGCTGATGTATAAATAACGAAAGTATGCCCGGTTTCATACCAGCATTGAGCCTCTTCCAATAACGAACAAATTTTAAAATTGTAAGACAAGTATGTTTGCACTGATATGCTGCAATTTTTATTAATTTAAACGACACTTTTATCTGTAAGCTAGTGTTATTGGCAACTAATTTTCCACAGCTTCGAGGCATTATGTGTGGGTCGACTAAAATGAGATTGGTTGAAATTAAAGCTAATCTGTGCTGCTGCTTCTACCGCCAACCCCACACACACGCAAGTCGGTGTTTAACAATTTAATTAATTTACAATACCTTTGCGAAACGCGTTTGTAAGGGTGGTGGTGTTGTTGGCTTTTGAATTACCCTTTCCCACACCAAACAACAATGCAACAAGTGATGGCAACAAAAACTGTGCATCTTTTGTTTATTTCGAAAAGCAATTCGTTTTGATTGGCCAATCGTAGTTCGAGTGTTGACAAGAGTTTGATTTACAACATTGGGTTTGTATGAGTTTGATGATGCTGGCTAAGTGGCTGTAAGCGAACCTGAACGTTTGAAAGCAATTTCCGCACAAACATGGCTTGTTGTAAACAACCACTTGATAAAACAGTTCTTGTTCGACGTTCAAACGTTTAAGTCGTGTTTTGAATGAGTTTTATTTGGTAACAGAGGCTACTCCGTTTTAGTGTCGTTTCTTTTTGGTGGGAAAACTCGAACGTTTTACGGAAAATTCAAACGAAAATAGATTTTTTTCTTAAACAAAAAAAGCTAAGACCGGTTGAACGAAGAAGACGACGACGATGAATAAATACAAAATAAAAATATCTTGAAAGTGGTGGTAGTACGTAACACAGTTAAGATCTTAGATTAAATCTAATTTCTATTTCGTTTTTGTTTGCTTCGGTGGATCTGTCAAATTTCCAATTTATCACCAACTTTATGGCCTAAATATGAGTGGTTTTTCGTGCGTGTGTGTGTGATATTGATTTTTGGTTGTTTTCATATGTTAATCAATAAAATCCAGTGACCACAACAGAAGAATAAATAAAAAAAATAAATAATATTTGTGGAGGGGTCCCTGCCACTAATCCGACGAATTGTGATTATGTAAAATTAAAATTTGTTTATAAAAATAAAAATATTGAAATTTTTAAATTAACATAAATTTTCTGTAGTGTACAAAAGAAAATTAAAAAGAATCAAAAATTAAAGAAAAGTCATAAAATCAAATTCGAAATTTTTTTTACCAATTTCCTTGCCATAAAACAAGCTGGCCACATCAATAAAACCTCCATCATTTATCTTTTTGTGAAAAACCGGCAATCATTGATCTAACAGCCATCATGCGAAAAGCGAAAAGCATCATGCGAAAAGATGTTGGCAAATTTTTTCCGTCGCTTGAAAATTTAATGTGAACTTGTGTGTGTGTCCATTTGTGAAAACATTTCATCATTTTAACACGGAACAAGTCAAAGAGAGTCTCATTTAAATAACAAGCAAAAACTGTTAAGCGAACATATTGATAATAAACAACAACAAAACGATAAAGAAGACAAAGAACAAAAAACAAAACAACTTTAGAACCGCATACGCAGCATCTTTGGCAATCCAAGCAACCAACCAACGCCAATATGAATAATGATGATGGTCTCTTGGCACCACCAACATGAATGAAAAAAATCCAAATCAGTACGCATGCCTAACTCCGAAAAATGATGAAGGATGCCATAGGGACAGACATGCAACATCAACTTGACTTTGCCAACAATCTGCGAATACGCCATTATACTCCACAAGAAGCTATTGTGCGTTTGGCAACTGTTGCTGTTGTTCCTTCGACTACTACTGATGCTGCTAATGATGCCTAAGACAACAACCACGACAATACCTATGCTGGCTGCTCGTTGTTTCTGTTGCTGCTGATGATTTATGCAAATTTCTTATGGATTCTGAACTTTAAATGAAAGGTGCTTTTAGCTGAAGCTGTCGTCAAGTGTTTTGTATAAACTGTGTGCCGGCATGATCTTGGATGTCTTATAATTTCCATAACAACTTAATTCACTAACTAAACAGAAGGTGAGAAAGAGTTGCAACAACAAAAAGAACAAATGTGTTAGGCCTTAAATTGTCTAAATAGGGTGCGAAAATGATTAACGGTGTAAAAAATTGTTTGTGCCTTATGGACATAAAAACGCAGTACTGATTTTCTGAAATTTTTAGAGTATATTTTGAAAGTGAAAATTCTCGTTGATGTGGAGATATAGCATCAAAAGTAAAAATGTAAATTTTCTATGGGAATATTTATAGAACAGTAGCAGATACAATTTCCGATTCTTTCCAAGTAAAATGAAACTAAATCGACTTACTACCATCTCTAAATAGTTTTACAAGATTGGTTCAGTGGGAGCAGTTGAATGCATAAATCAATCAAATAAAATCGAATAAAAAAGGATGTAGGTAAAGGGAATGAGAATCCCAATAGGATGCAACAATACAATTTAATATCTATACCCTACACCACAATGTGGAAAGGGTATTATACGTTTGTTTCTCCGAAAATTCGTGTAACGTCGCGAAATATTCGTCGTAGACCTCCCATGTGGTATGTCAAAATTCATTATATTCAATTATAGTCTGATCGGCCAAAAATTTTAAGTAGAGTTAGTATTTACGCAAAGAACAAACTGGAAATTTAACATGATGAACGGGTAATATTTAGCAGGTTAAATGAACCACAACTTTTGTGTGAAAATTGGTAAAATTTTTAGTGTAATGACTATGTATATCTTTATTCCTAAAAAAAATATGTTAAAACCACATACAGTTGTTTTCAAACTAAGAAAACGAACAATTTTCATGCATTAATTAGTGAAAAATGAAAAAAGGTTGTGATGAAAATGTCGGTTTTTTTTGCAAAAATCATCATCGACTTGGTAAAGACCAGATAAATAAAAATTCACATGTAGTTCAACAATAATAACCAAAACTAATAATTAACATGTTATCCAACGTCGCACAGTGGTTCAAAATCGTGTTTTCCTGGTCAAAATTCTGTAACTTTTGTTGTTTGTTTGTTAGACAGATAACAGACGAAGCTTTCAGATATTTTATAAGCGGTCAAATTCGGTATGGTAGTTGCAGAGAAATTCAAGGTCGAAATTAAACTTTTGAGTTTTTTAACTATTTTTCATCAAAATATGAGTGTTTTTGTGGTTTTGATATCTTCCTTTTGTATTAAAGATGGTCCACCAACAAATAAACAATAAAATTACCAAAAAAAAAAAAACTAACTACGGTAATTTATTAAAACGATTTTTAAGGGCGACAATCCTAACTACCTTACAAAAAAACAATGAACACAATATCTGTTATCCAGGATTTTGCAAAAACTACGTATTTCCCAAAAATGGGGAAAATGTTCGTCTTTAGAGGCACACCACACCCACACTTTCCAATATTTTGACCTAATTTTTTGGTTTCCTTAGTTTTAATACGTTTACTATCGAATCCCATAAATAAATTAAATATCTTTGACAAAACAAAATTTTGATTTTTGGCCAGGAAAATCGATTCCTGAACCATTGTCCGTCGCAAACAAATGTTTTCAAAACGTAATGAAGGTTTCAAAATAAAACTTCAAAATCATAAAATCATAAAATTTTTTAATTTTTTTATACCCTCACTTTTATACGGGCAAAATGTGCCTCATCGAAATAATGGTTTTAGACCCCAAGTATGTTTGGACGAAATCCGTTTCAGACAATTTGGAGTCGATTTCGCAATGTCCATCCGTCTGTCTGGCTGGAGCGCACCACAACTCTCTACGGATGAGCCAATTTGGTAAAAAATTTGGCTTTCGTAATATTTTGTACAAACTTAGTTTAAGTTCGAAGATGGACACTGTCGGTCCACATTCAGGTACCTCCCCAAAAAAGTTCAAAAATATTCGGATAACTCTTGAAGGGAGCAACCGATGTGGTCCATGCTTTGCACATCGTGAAATTTCTACCAGGCATAGATAAGGTTCCAATGTGGATTCTAACGGTCCACTCCTTCGGGTACCTCCCCCACATAATTTCGGAAAAGTTCAGTTTAGGACCTGCTCTCGGATGGTTTCAAGTTTCATTAGGGGCAAGTCTATATTGCCTGAGAAAAGAGTCCGAAAGCTGTAAAAAACTCCTACGGTACCATGTGTAGTGGTTGGAGCGCTCGATAACTCACGAACGGATCGGCCAATTCGAACAGAAATTTGGCGTTCATAAAACGTTGTCCAATCCTAATATAAGTTCGAAAATATGCCATATTGGTCCACACCTTCAGGTATATCACACACAAAAGTTCAAAATTTGTCTGTAAAATGGTGTGAACGATAACTCAAGAAGGGAGTAGGCCGCTGACTAAAGCTACCCTAGAATAGGGTTTCTATGGATATATTAGCGTATAACTCTATTATCTGACCACGTACATTAACATAATTGCTATCAGTGGCAAGATGAAGAATTTTTTTCCAAATTTATCTTACGTTGGCGATACGTGCCTTCCAGGAAGAAAGCTATAAGATCAATATTAAACATTTTACCAATTTTCAGTCAAAAATGTTGATTTTTTAATCCGCTAAATTGGTTAGATTGTATGTAGTTTTGGAGATTGTTTTGTTTCCCCAAGCCTATTTTTGCATCATAAGATAATCGGGATCTTTGTTCATGTCATTTTGTATTAACAGCATAAAACAATTCTTACCGTTACCCCCTCCAGAGGGGAAAGGGGGGAGAATGTTACGCTCGTGGTTCCATAAAACACTCTTCGCAGCAGCACAAAGCTGTAACCGGCGGATTGGCTTGACTTTTACACTCTAAATATTTTTGGCCACATTCTGTGCGACGGTACAATTTGTTTCATGCGCATAGCCATACTTCCTGAGATATTGGCCTAAAAGCTCCAAGAAACCTTGACGGCACCAACCAAAATGGCAAATCCGCAAGATAATTCTCGCAGAAATTTTCTGATTGTTTCAAACGTTGCACATCGTATTATTTCATCTAGTCATGTATCAGGTTGGAATATGGAATATATCGGTCCACTCCTTCGGATACCTCCCACACAAAATTTGGGTAAAGTGAAGTTTAAGCGATTCTCTCGCAGCATTCTTTATTCAGTAGGTTGTTCGACCTCATTTACAACGGTACATTTTTTTCGGATTAAGTCAATACTTACATATTTATATAAGATAATGGCATAATTATTTTGTTTGGTTTTCAGCACAGCTGACTGATACTTTCTTACTTGTTCTTAATAAGTATTAACTACTAACAATTATCAACAATATTAGGTATATAATATCCCTACTAAGAGGGTAACCCTATGGTCCAAGGGGGTACCAGATCGTATTACATGTAAACAATGTCCTATAAGTCTCAAACCAGGAATATCTGAAAACTAAGACGTTTGATGAGTTTTTTAGTTCACCAGGATGGACTGCCATCAATGAAAATAAATATTGCATACAGATTAACTCGATCAGGAGGGTTGCCAGGTCGACTAAAAAAGTCCCAGGTCTTATCAACAGTAAACTGGACTTCCTAGGACCATAATCAGGTCTTAAAGGTGGTTTATTTAATTGAATTCGAATTGGGGATAAGAACATTCTCTAAAACAAACCAAAATATAACCAAGAAGTACAAAAATCGTTTGCTGGTCTTCTAGATTAGCATTTTACATGTCTTTATACACCAAATAGAAGCAGAGGTATTTGTCACTAAAGTAAAAACTTGAAAATATTAAAATTGTGATGTCTTAGCGAATTTTGGAATAACTCTGATATTTCACCATAAATGCCACATTTTGTATTAATTTAAAACTCAAATGGTTTAGTTTCATTATCAAGCACTCTCCTTGGAATATGTCCAACAGAAACAGAAATATCTGACATGGAAAAGAAATTCAATAAATTGGAAATTGGAATATCCCAGCGCCTTTTTCAACAACACAAGCATTTCACCCATTTTTAAAGCTCAGAATGTTTTTTTTTTGTTGAAACGTATCCAACCAACGCTGAGGTACTCGTCAGTACAATTCAAATTAAACAAGTAAAAAAGAATCAGTCGGCTTTGCCGACAGAGATGTACCCTCAGCCTGTGTAAATTGAAACACAAAAAACATATGTATTTAGGGGGTTTAAAATTTTGGGCGTTTGAACCGACAAAAAAGTTGATTAGGATTAAAGATCAACAGTTTTGGGGAGGAGATACTAAAAGGAATGGATCGAAATTGACCGTTATGGAAGTTGATCTCCAGCCAAACTCTTCGGGCTGTTTGCTCAAGAAGTATGGACTTGCCCCTAAAAAACTTTTACCATCGTAATTGAGGCAGCGAATGCAAGTTGCTTCAACAAAAATCAAAGTGATTCGATATCAGGTCTTAAAGTGAACTTATCCGAAATTTTGTGTGGGAGGTACCGGATGGAGTGGACAAATATAGTCCATATTTAAACTTAATCTATATCTGGTAGATATATTAGGATGTGTAAAGTATAGACCAATTCGGCCACTCCCTTCAAGAGTTACCGTACGAACAATTTTTCCGAACATTTTTGAACTTTTGTGGGGGAGGTACCTGAAGGAGTGGACCGATATGGCTTATTTTCAAACTTAAACTATATTTTGACAAAATATTACTAAGGCCAAATTTTGGACCGAATTGGCAGATCCGTTCGAGAGTTATCTTGCGCTCCAACCACATCACACGGTGTCATAGGGGTTTTAGCAACTTTCAGCCTATTTTTTCAGGAAGTATGGACTTGCCCCTGATGAAACTTGTACCGTCGTATGGAGGGCAGTGAATAAAAGTTGCTAAAACAAAAATCAAAGCGATTCGAGTGATGGCCCTAAGCTGAACTTTTCCGAAATTTTGTGTGGGAGGTGCCCTAAGGAGTGGACCGATTGAGTCCACATTGAAACCTTATTTAAGTCTGGTACACATTTCACGATGAGCAAAGTATGGACCAAATCGGTTGTTCCCTTCAAGAGTTATCGTGCGCACAAATTTTCCGAACATTTTCGAACTTTCTTGGGGGAGGTACCGGAAGGAGTAGACCGACATAGCCTATCTTCGAACTTAAACTAAGTTTGGGTAAAATATTGCGAAAGCCAAAATTTGAACCGAATCGGTTTATCCGTTCGAGAGTTATCGTGCGTTCCAGCCAGACAGACAGACGGACGGACATTGCTCAATCGACACCAAATTTTCTGAAACACATTTCGTCCAAACATACTTGGGGTCTAAAACCAATATTTCGATGAGGCACATTTTGCCCGTATGAAAGTGTTTATACCCTCGTTAGCATAAATGCTGAGGGTATAAAAATGGGAAAGTGGGATGTGCGCAAACCTATTTTGCATCATAATAAAGATGATATTTTCTTCATCCGTTGACGGGCTTTCTTTTTGGAATGCGACTACTAAAAGCGGAGATATTCCCATAAGACTAAAACTTTGATTTTTTTGTCCACATACGCTTTTTGCCCATTCCGCCTTTTGAATGCTTCTTCCACTCTCTGAGCCCACATTTCGTAACGATTCTATCAAAATTGCGACCTGTAGCGTGATTACGAAAAAGGAAAAAATGGGATGCATTATCGTACCGACTTTTGCGATATCTCCGTGATACCTTCGCCAACCTGCTTCGCAACAATGTAAACAAAATATTATCTTCTTCCATTGACGGGCTTTCACTTTGGAATACGCCTACTAGAAGCGGAGATATTCGTATGTGAATCAATCATTGAATGTTCTCCAAATAAGTTTTTTTCCCATTCCAACCCCTGAATATTATCCGACCATCGAAAAAGTAGGCTTCTTCCTTTATATCAAAACAGCGACCAGTAGCGCGATTAAAAAAATGGAAAATGTGATGTATCACCGACTATTGCGATATCTCCTACGCCAACCTACTTTGCATCATTTTAAAGATGGGAATTTCTAATTTTATAGTCAGGCTTTGCTTTTGGAAGGTGTCCAACCAAAGCTGTGATATTCTTCATTATAATTCAAAATGAAAATTTGAGTTTTATTAGCGACTATTGCGACATATTCGTTGTTTTACCACCTACGACAACCTATTTTACATCGTTAGGTGATGGTTTGCACTTTCATTGTCAGTTTTTGCTTTTGGCATAGCCCTTATAGACGCTGTGATATGTGCTTTGGAATAAAACGTTGACTTTTTCTCCAAATAAGTTTTTTGCCCATTCCAACCCCTGAATATTATCCGATCATCATCAAAATCAATAGGCTTCTCCCCTCCCCTTTGGACCATTGTAAAGACGGGATTTTCTACTTTCATAGTCAGGCTTTGTTTTTGGAAAGTCCCCAAATAAAACTGTGATATTCGTCATTTATAACTAAAATCGCAAAAATTAAAAGTTGGGTTTTTTGCGACTATTGTTATACCTTCGGTGTTTGACCACATACGACAGCCTACTTTACATCGTTAGAAAGCTGATATTTTCTAATTTCATTGTCAGGTTTAGCTTTTGGTGGCGACTATACGGCTTGAGAAATATAGGACGGTTAATTCTGAGGGGTACACTACAATTTGTTTGCCTGAAGTCTCCTGAGGAATTCGAAAACGAACAAGAGAAGACGAATCGTTCTGCATCATGACAATGCGAGCTCTCACACATCGATTCAAACCAACAGCTGGTTTGACCGGACAAAACGTGGAATTGACTGGGGATCCAATGACTTCATTTGATTGCAGCACATCAAACGTTCAACGATTTTCGTCGCCAGAAGATGCTGTAAAAGCGTTGAAAAACGATGTTTTGGAAGTGTCTCAATCAAGTCGCTGAAAACAACTCAAAACGTGGTCGCATGTCAAACTGTCCAGAGTACGCTTAGGCTAGAAACTGTCAATCTTTCCAAAAAATGCCAAATGACGCTTGGCGACACTGCGTGTTGCCTAGGTCAGAAGATTTTTCGTGTCTCTCGTATAATGGCAGAAAGCAGGGGTTTTCTCACGAAAAATTCGGTAAAATTTGTAGTGCCCATCAGTCATTTTAGTCAGTGGCCGCAGGGATTTGGTATCTTCCGAGGTTCCGAAAGAAGTCAACCGATATAGTCAATCTCTGAACTGGATCTAAGTTTGGAAGAAATATTACGATGTACAAAGCGTCAACCAGACAAACAAACGGTTGGACATGGTCCTGATATCTGTGGATTTTACAATCATTATATCATTGAGGCACAATTTTTAACCAAATTTTTAAAAACAAAATAACACTAAATTTGATAGGGATTTTCGGATAATCGCTTAATAGGATGCCAACACATCAAGATCCTGAAACTTAAAATCTACAACACCTTTCATTTCTTTACAATATAAACAATTTAAATAATTTTCTTTTTCAAATACAAGAATTAAAAAAAATCTTCACAAGTGTGATATTTTTAATATTACATTTCAAATATTTTGTTTATTTTTAAGGAAAAGCAATTTAATTATATATTTATAATATTTATTTTATATTCTTTATTTACAGTGATGGTGTAATGGAGAGATCAATACATCCAAAATTATGAAAACCTCAAAAGGTATAATCACGAAACAAGTTATTAAGCAAAAGCTTGTATTTAAATTTTAAAGGAATAAATACGTACAAATCATACAAAATAAGTAACTAAAATCTTAGTCAGAATAACACAAACTAAATAACATATAACAACAATACAAAGTGTATTCACTCACTACATCGCTCTAAAAAGCAGGAATGCAATATCGAAAAAAGTATTGAAAGTGTTTAAGTGTTCCCGTTTTGTTTATAAAATAATTCCAACACCAAAAGAAATTTGATCTCTTTTAGAAAAAATGTCAAAACCAGTGAAAATCAAGTGAATGAAAAAAGTATCCAATAAATAATAATTATTTATTATCAATGTTGTTTACATTCCTCACAAAAAAGAAAACAAAACAAATCATTTTTAAAAAATTGATTATTTAATTATTTCGTTGGAAATAAAAGCATAATATGAGATTTCGTTCAATTCTTGCAATATCGACTTATCCATCATCAAAATCATCACCATCATCGACAACAACAAGAACCATAACGACGACGACAACAGCACCGAATCCAGCCTGGTTAACGTCTATAACAAGCCTCCATTCAATAGCAAACGACGAGCATTGTTCGTGGAGAATAAACAAGAAATGTGGCATAAACGTAATAAACTCTTGATATTTTTACTTTGGATAATGAAAATAAGGTGAATATTTTTATTATTATATTTTTTTCTTTTTTATTATTCTTGTTGTATTTTTAAAATAGCATAATTAGAATAGCAAATAAGTTGTTAATTAGCGAATAAGTTTAAAGTGAAGTGCACCCTTCCACAAGTCATATGGGTAATTAATAAAAGTAAATTTATTTGAAGTCGCTGGTAAGTGAATCTACTAAATGAAGTTTTAATGTATTTCAAAGAGATTCCTATTAAATTTATCCGAGGTATCCGATCAGTATTACAATTTACTGCAAGGTTCTTATGTTCATATTGTGATTAAAAAATATAACTATTATTAGACCAAATGAATGTTTTTGAACGAAGTTCAACGATTTGACTAAATAGTTAATTTGCATGGTAGCTGTAAAGCTCAGGAGTTTTTTTTTCATTATCATTCGATTGGTGGTTGAACCATGCAAATTATGGTTATCTGCCAAAGTAGAATTAGAAGAATACCAGTTGGAGGGTACTTACCTTACTTAGTTGGACATTTACAGTACATTTGTCCTATAAACAGAAATAACAAGAAATGTTCATTACTCTCTGTTAGTTGTTTTACTTTTCCAACTTGGAATACCGTGTTTTTCAATCTCGTGTTTCACTTTTTTACTCCATTGAAGCCTTGGCTTCCCAGTTCTGCATGTACCGCCATGCGGCCCGTATTTATACACCTTTTTAGCGGGTTCATCATCATCTCATTATTATGACAAGGCCTTGCCGACGTAGTCGTTGTATCTCGATACTTTTGACTATACTGATGTCGTTCTCGGTTCATACGACGTAAATCTTTCGAAGTACAGTTGAACCTCGATTATCCGTGAATCGATTATCCGGGAACCTCCATTATCCGTCATAGAAAACAAATGTTGGACTTTTTTCCATTTCTTCTATTTTTCGTTTTAAACTTCATTGTCCGGGAATAAAAACACGCTTTCCAATTAATCTGATAAAGCAAAGAAAATGTAAACAAACGAAAACTGGAAATTCTCCCGTATTACACAATTTGTATATTTATGGTATCACAAAAGCCATGGGACAAAGTCAATTCAGATGAATCTGATGATGATGATATTATGTATCCTTCTAAAATTTGGTGGATTACCGTAACAAATATAATAAAAATTGCAGATTTTCATATTATTGTACAATATTATGTCATTTTTACTTAAAATTATGTTCAAAAACTGTATAAAAGCATTGCCTCCATTACCCGGGAAAATCGATTATCCGTAATGCCTCCGGTCCCGACCATCACGGATAATCGAGGTCCGACTGTACCTATATAGCCCATCTTCGAACTTTACCTGCCTATAGAAAAAGTCATGTATGTATGTATATATATATGTTGTCTCGCATGGCGTATCTGTCGCATAGTAGTTTACATGAACAGAAAACAAGAAAAAAAGTAAAGCCGACTGAGATATCCTATGAGATAGCCTATGTAAATTGAAACTTTCGTCTACGGACAGATCGAATGTATTTAGGATCTTTTCAGAATTTGTGGTCCTTTTTGGAAAAAAAACGTGGATTAGGATTAAAGTTTAAAAATGTTGCGGTGGAGGTACTTAAAGGAATGGATCGAAATAGTCCATTATGGAAGTGGATCTTATTTTGCGCGATAGATATCGCGCCCATAAGTCATTTCAGTGGATCATCGTATAATTTTAGACCAGTATGCCAGGAAGTATGGACTTGTCTACGGATAATATAATATCGCTAAAAACAGAACCACAACGAACAGCATTGGTATACATTTCCAAAAGATCCTCGAATGGACCCTAAGCTGAACTTTTATAGGGAGGTACCACAAGGAGATGACCATTATTGACCATTTTAGAAGTTAAACTAAATTTGGACAATGTATTAGGAGATCCAAAGTTTGGACTAAATTAGTGCCTCGTTCAAGAGATATCGTGCATACCATTTAAGTGACATTTCTTAAATATTGGGGGAACCGGCATTGCCCATCTTCGAACTGAAACTAAGTTTGGACAAAATATGACGAAGGCCAAATTTTGAACCAAATCGGTTGATCAGTTCGAGAGTGTTCGTGCTCTCAAGCCACTACATATGGTGCCATAGGGAGTTCTTACATCTTTCGTGCTGTTTTCTAAAAAAATATGGACTTGCCCCTGAAAAAAACTTTTTCTGTCGTAATTGAGGCAGCGAATGCAAGTTGTTTTAATGAAAAGAGAGATTCGAGGGCAGGTCGTAAAGTGAACTTATCCGAAATTTTGTGTGGGAGGTACCCGAAGGAGTGGAAAAATATAGTCCATATTCGTACCTGATCTATATCTGGTAGATATATTAGGATGTGTAAAGTGTGGACAAAATCGGTCACTCCCTTCAAGAGTATGGGGAGCAGTAAATACAAGTTGTTACAACAAAAATCAAAGCGATTTGAGGGCAGCTCCTAAACTGAACTGTTCCGAAGTTTTGAGTGGGAGGTACCCGAAGGAGTGGACCGATTGAGTCCATATTGGAACCGCATCTACGCCTGCTAAAAATTTTACCATGTGCAAAGTTTGGACCAAATCGGTTACTCCCTTCAAGAGTTATCGTGCGCCCAAATTTTCCGAACATTTTCGAACTTGTATGGGGGAGGTACCGGAAGGAGTGGACCGACCCATCTTCCCAGCCCATCGTCGAACATAAATTAAGTTTGGACAAAATATTACGAAAGCAAAATTTTGGACCGAATCGGTTGATCTGCTCGAGAGTTATCGTGCGCTCCAATCAGCCAGACAGACGGACGGATTTCGTCCAAACATTCTTGGGGTCTTAGCCATTTTTTCGATGACTCACATTTTGCCCGTATGAAAGTGTATATACCCACGTTAGCATAAATACTGAGGGTATAATGATTTGTTTCCAGTTCACAAGCGAAAGCAACATATCGGTCGACATATATAAACAGGCTGTTAATTTCGTTTAATCTTTTCCAGTAGAATGTTCAATAGGTCACACAAATGACTGTCTCCTTGTCTGAAACCTCTGTTGGCACTATACTGTTTGGAGAGGTTCATTCCTTTTTCAACTGAGGAGCGGATCATGTATGAACTAAAGTCATCTTACAAAGCCGATGGAGCTTTGCGGTACACCAAAGATAGACATGGCTTGGTATAACTTTGAACGTAAGTGGCTATCGCAGGCTGCTCTAATATCGACAAAAAAGGTAAATACATCTCATGGGTCTTTTCCAGGATTTGCCGCAGGGCAAACAGCTGATTAATGGTGGATTTGTCAGGTCTAAAGTCGCATTGGAGTGCCTCAATTATTGACGTTCACACAATATCCCTGACACGATCTTATAAGTAATCAGACTTATGCCCCTACAATTAGAGCACATAGTATTATCTCATTTCTTGTGGACAGGATGATGTAGGATGATGCTCTATCTCATCTGGCCGGGCAGTATACATTCAATAAAATCTTCTGGTATTAGATTTGTAGTATCTTCGTCTTCTTCGCTAGTACTGGATACGAACAGTTTGAAAAAATGGTACTTCCATATCCTGAGCACGCTATCTGTATTGGCAACTTGAGACCATGCTCGTCCTTACATGAAGACGTGCCTGTATCAAAGCCATCAATTTGACGTTTCACTTTTTGGTCGAATTTTCGAACTTCAATCTCTTGTCTATTTCTCTCTTTTTCCTGCGTGAAAAAGGGTTCTTTTCTCACTATACCTCTCTCCTGCGCTACGCATTGCTATTGATTATAGGGTAGCCCTATATGCCACATTCTTCTCTGCGGTAGCAGCTCGACAGTCCTGGTCATACCATGCGATTTTTGGTGGAGTTCTCTGGTGTCCAAGTATGGATTTTGCGTGTGTTTGCATGGAGTGGGAAATTATTTGCCACTGTGCTGATATGTTATTTATACGAGGACTGATTTAAAAATGAGTGGAATATGCTGTGGCTATCTGTTGTGATTGCAGATTACCGATGTCGATTCGTACCTCCCGATTTTCGGTATTTTGAAGGTTTTAGCTTCATTAGCTTCACACCGTTGGGGGTATAAAACTTTCTCTCGGCTTCATAAAACTTTCCCTCAGAATTTTGTCGATATAGGTCCATAACTTAATATAGCCCCCATAGGACGGTACCTCCCGATTTTCGACATTTTTAAAGGTTATGGCCATAAGAATCTATCGTAATGTCTGAAATTTGGTATTTAGTCTTGGTTGGGGTAATCAAATTTCCCCTCTAAATTTGTCGGTATAGATCCATGCTTTCATATAGCCACCATGTCATAGAAAGGTATCTCCCGATTTTCGGTATTTTGAAGGTTATGGTCACAAGAATCCATCGCAATGGCTGAAATTTGGTATTTTGTCTTCGTTGGGGGTATTCAACTTCCCACCTAAATTTGTTGGAAAAGGTCCACATTTTCATATATTCCTCCTCAATATTCCTACGAAATGCCTGGAATTTGGTACTTAGTCTTCGTTGGACGTATAAAACTTTTCTCCAGCAATTTGTCGGTACGCCTTAATATAGCCCCCATAGAACGTTACCTCCCTATTTTCGTCATTTTTAAGGGTTTGGCCAAAAGAATCCGCAGTAATGTCTGAAATTTGGTATTTATTCTTCGTTGGCGGTATTCAGTCTTCTGCGGTATTCAGTCTCCCTAAATTTGTCGGAATAGAGCGGTACCTCCCGATTTTCGGCATTTTGAAGGTAACGGCCACAAGAATCCACCGAAATGGCTGAAATTTGGTATTTACTCTACCTGGGAGGGAAAAACCTTTGCGACTGAAATTCGTCGGTCCAAGAACTGACCTCCCGATTTTCGTAATTCTGAAGGTTGTGACGTCAATATCCCACCGAAATGACTGAAATTTGTTATTTAGTCTTCCATGTGGTTATCAAATATTCCAGAAGAGAATCTTCTTATATCCCCCCTAGACGCTTACCTCTTGATTTTCCGTATTTTTAGGTTTTAGTCACATTAACTTACCGAAATATAGGACATTTTTTATTTAGTCTTCTTCATAAACGAAAGGAAGTGTTCCGTTTTACTTCAATACAACTCGTGGTGGAGGGAATAACAAGTTCGTTTTTATTTGTTATTTATTTTTTTTAAATAATTTGGCAATTTTGCGTGGGAGGTACCCAAGGAGTGGATTGGATCAACGTTTGAGAGTTAGTGCATGAACCGTTTTAGCGACAAATTTAGATTTTTAATTGGGAAGGTATTCGAAGGAATGAACCAATAATGCCCATCTTCGAATTTAATATAAACAAAATTACCAAATATTACGAGGTGCACAGTTTGGATCAAATCGGTTAATGAATATTGAGAGTTATCATGAGCAACAGACAAACCAAAAGTCATACAGACGGACGGACAGTATCTGGATATTTTTTTATACCCTCAGCAATTATGCTAACGAGGGTATATGAGGAAAAGTCAAAATTTTTTAGTTTCCATGAAGCCAAGGTTTGCACTATTATAATACGCGAACTATTGTAGTTTACCAGTAACTATGACTATTGCTGGATTATTTTAGATGTTTTTGTACAAAGCTCAAAAATTTAGCAAAAAAATTTAATTTACGTGGTAGTTACGACCGCGTAAAGGAAAAAACATAGGTAAAAACACGTTGAAGCTAAACAGGTTTTTTACATTGCTATTCGATTTCTGATTAAACCATTCAAATGACGGACATCTGTCCAAAGTAAAAGTAGGAGAATACAAAATGAAGATTACACTTCTAATGTACCACTTTCCAAAATTTCCACTGCATCCACCTTTTATGGATGCTGACATTTTGAAGCCGGATTTCAGGTGTTTTTTGTATTTTTTATGTAACTGGGACGCGCATTCGGATATTTCGAAAAACCAATTATAGGATTAAAGAACTCGCCATTTCGCATAATCTGATATGTATATTGAGTATGTAGCCCACACAGCAGCAGAGTAATCTACTGCCAAAGGCCAAAATTTAGTGTGATATTTTTTCTAAAAAACCTATTTTTTGGGTACAGTATTTACAATATCGTTTTGAGTGTGCTGGTACCCCGCGATATTTTAGTTTTTCGACGATCCGGATCATATGAATCACAGATCGTAAAAATCCATCTACTAGAACGGCGGAAATGGCTACTGCAAAAATTGAAAAATTTGCGAAAAATGTTTTTCAAAATATCGCTGACTAATTCGCGTTTTATGTGGATCGTTTCCATTTCAATGAAGAAAGTGAATCATCACTCGCGTTTGTGCGAAAACAGCGGTTTGAAAAATTTAGTGGCGTGGGAGCTGTATCCGATTTATCCAAAAAATACTGTGTGATGCTACATCCACGGTTCGTGATGGATTTTATTGAAATATGTTTAGATCGATGTATTTTTTCACGGTTGATAGTGAAATCGGATGCGCATAAAAAGTGTATGCACTTTGTGCAAAATATAAGCGTTATACAGTTTGTTGCACACTAAACTGCAGACGATGCTACATCTTAGCGGCCAAAGTAAATCCTGGCAAATGTGTACAAATTAAAAGAGAAGAATTCGCTGTATTGGTAAACCGCATGCGCATCAAGTGATTTTGAGGATTTCGCGATTTACACGCATTTCAAAATGAACATTACCCGATACAATTTTATTTCAAGATTATACCCCATTTAAAGGAACCCAACATTTATTTGAAAGATATCCATATTTTCTGCTAGATGTTAGCGTGTTTTCGAGAAGTGATTAGAATAAAAAATGTGATTTATTGCGTGAAATTTAACTAAAATAGAAGAAAAACTCCGACGTATTTTTCTTACATTTTGTTCAACTAACTCACAAAATAAATTTTAATAAATATTTTCTCTTACAAAAATTTTATAAATTTCCTCAACATATTTTTTTGTTTTCGCTATAATATGAAAACCACTAAACGGATTTGTATAGCTTTGGTTTCATTTGAATCTTCGCGATGTATATATTACGTACATATTTTTTATATATTTTTCAGAGGCATAAGCAGGTTGAATTTTATTAAAACAAGTTGCAAACTACCAATTGTTTGGAATTCTTTCCTAATTTCCGCGAAAATGCACAACTTTTTCACTAAAGTTATGGGACCTCAGTAAACATATAGTATGTAGGGAGCCCCTAATTAAGAGAGTTTCTCAATATAATGATTAGAGTCTTTTAAAGATTTTTTTCTTTTTATCAGAATTGAAACCGCCATAACTTTTGCGCGCAACAACCAAAATTAGTATCACGAACAGATTTAAGAATGACATTTTTTTCCTAATCTATGTACCAAAAATCTTTCATGTAGCTTAAAAAAAATTTTTAAATTTTTTTTTTATGGAAAACTAAAAAATTTTGTCTTTTCTTCATATACTTTTTCATACGGCAAAATGTGCCTCATCGAAATAATGGTTTTAGACCCAAAGTATGTTTGGACGAAATCAGAAAATATTCGAAAAATTTGTGCGCACGATAACTCTTGAAAGAAGTATCCGATTTGGTCCATACATTGCATATTGTGAAATTTCTACCAGACTTAGATGAGGTTCCAATATGGACTTAATCGGTCCACTTCTTCGGGCACCTTCCACACAAAATTTCGGGGAAGTTCAGTTTAGGACCTGCTCTCGAATCGCTTTGATTTTTGTTGTAACAACTTGTATTCACTGTCTCCCATACGACGGTACAAGTTTCATCAGGGGCAAGTCCATACGTCTTGGGAAAATAGCCTGAAATGTGATGAAAACTCCTATGGCACCGTGTGTAGTGGTTGGAGCGCAAGATAAATCTCGGACGGAACTGCCGATTCGGATCAAAATTACGCCTTCGTAATATGTTGTCCAAACTTACTTTAAGTTCGAAGATAAGCTATATCGGTCCAGTCCTTCAGGTACTTCCCCCATAAAAGTTCAAAAATATTCGGAAAACGTTTGGAGGGAGTGACCGAGTTGGTCCATACTTTCGAATATGGACTATATTTGTCCACTCCTTTGGGTACTTCCCACACAAAAATTAGGATAAGTTCACTTGCTTTCGAATCACTTTGATTTTTGTTGATGCAACATGCATTCGCTGCCTCAATTACAACGGTAAAAGTTGTTTTCAGGAGCAGATCCACTTCTTGAGAAAACAGCCCAAAAGAACACAAAAGGGACAACATATGGCACCATATGTAGTCCCTGGTAAGCACTATAACTCTCGAACTGATCGACCGATTTGGTCCCAAATTTGGCCTTCGTCATATTTTGTTCAAACTTAGTTTCAGTTCGAAGATCAGCAATACCGGTCCACAAGTACAGGTACCCCCCAATATTTAAAAAATATCGCTGAAATAGTTTGCACGATATCTCTTGAACGGGGCAACCAATTTGGTCCAAACTTTGGATCTCCTAATGTTTTGTCCAAATTTAGTTTAAATTCTAAAATGGCCCAAATCGGTCCTCTCTTAAAAGTTCAACGTTTGTGTCTAAGTGCAGTTTAGGGTCTTTTCCAAAGTACCGATGCTGTTCGTTGTGGTCCTGGTTAAATCCATGTTATGTTTTCCGTGGACAAGTCTATCGAAAAGATATGACTCCCAAAATAAGATCCACTTCCATAATGGACCAAGTCGGTACCTCCTCCGCAACACTTTTGAATTTTAATTCTAATCCACATTTTGTCGGCGAACTCAAATGTCCAAAAGGACCACCAAATTCTGAAAAGATCCTAAATACATTCGATCTGTCCGTAGATGAAAATATAAATTCACATAGACTGAGTACAGATATATACCTGTAGACAAAGCCGACTGACACTTCTTTACTTGTTTTTTTTTAATTTTTTTCTAAATATTATGAAAATCAGCAGCTAAAAAAATTACTTGATCTCAGCAAATATTGCCACAATATGGAAGGCGGCTTTGTTAATAAGCTAACAAGTTTATTTACTTAACCTATATTTCGAACTTGAAGAGGAATTGTTTACAATGCCACACACAAAATTTTACACAGGTGTTCTACGTGACTGATGTTGTTTATAGTGTTTTTTGTTTTTCCTATTTCAGATACGAAAGTAAGGAATGTTTGTCAATGACCTTTCTTTTGACCCTACGACTAAATGTCGTAGGTTTATATCGAAATGTTCTCTTCTACTTCTGTAAATATTCACGCAATAATTTTGGCTCAAATTTAAATTCTGTTTTATCTGATGAAAGTTCTTGATTCTTTGATAACTTCCAGTTAATCTAGTCAATAATTTAAGGATGTTATAAATGTTTCTTTTTATCGCCTTATCATTTTCTATATTTATAGGGAGATCACCTATCGCCTTTACCCAATAGCTCTTCGATTTGCTATCACTATTTAGAATAGTTGTTTATCAACAATCGACAATTGTATGTCAATTGATAGTTGGCACATATTTGCCTAAGCAATTCACACATTTGTGGCTACTTACGATATACATGCATACATACATACCTACTTATAATGACGACTGTTTACATTAAACATTAAATATTAATAATTTCTGTTTTGCATTTTTTGCTGTTGTGTTTATCTCAAAACAGAGGTGACAAATGACAGAAAATTATCGACAGATCCAGCATTTACTTCACGACATGGAGCTGAACTTGGCATTGACATTAAAAGCAATGCTAATTAGATGGCCAGAATAGTGGCTGGAGCTATGTGGAGAACATGTCGAAAATTATTGGAAAACAAATCGATCATAGACATGCAATGCATTCGAATCCAATTGGAGTGGGCACACAGAAAGCCGAGAGATTAATTGAAATTTTCAGTGATTCTGTCAGACATTTGATGACAGATTAATTACCACGGAATGATATTTTGAAATCGACACATGTAGGGGAAACGATTTTTTATACTCTATTGGGCAGGTTGCAATTAATTTCTGTCGCATTAAGAAAAAAAGAGATCATGTGAACAGAGGAAACAACAATCAATATTGACATCTTAACAAATTTTTTAGATAAGCAGAGTGCACTCATAAGGCAGCTAATGGCTTTTGCGCTTTTGCAGCCATCGCAGGCGGAAAACTCTTAAAAGCTTCCATTAACATTTCTAATGGAATTAATTAAATCATAAAATATTTTATTAAAAGTTACATGTGTTAAATGCTGCTTTTGTTTTGTTCTTGTTGCTGTTTTTTTTATTGCCTTAGATATGTACATTTTTATTAAGACCTCCACTACGCGTGATCCATGAATTATCCATAAGATGGACAGACACACACACACAGTTAGACGTCCATTTTGCTAAAGCAAAAGGCCAACACTTTACCAAAGCCATGACTCAAATAAAAAAATGTCTAAAAAAATTGTTTTAAACATTCAAAGAAAATGGACATGACAGATGCATGCCGCTTGAGCGATAGATTGGTAATAGACACTCGCTCAAATCGATAGCTAGATGGATGGATGGATAGATGTGAGACATTGAGACAGATCAATATAACAGTTTTGTTTGTCGATAAATATTAGGTTGCAAACTTATATAATGCACCACTTTGTCACACTGACATTGACATGTTTACATTGACATTCGGTGCTAGTAGTCGAAGGCAGTACTAAATGCTTTTCATATTCATAGAGTTTTTATTTTTTGTCCTAAAATTGAAATATGTAAATTATGCAGGTGTGTTTAAATTGGTGTGATAAGTATTTCTCACAAAATAATGGTCTCAAATGAGAGGACCTTACTTATGGTCTTTAATAAAAAGCCCTGAGGTCTTCTAGGAGACCTTAAGGTATCCCATTAAAAGGTTCTCCTGTGGGAAGCCCTAAAGGCGTTCTTAGTTTACAAAAGTAGATCTATAGTATTTTTGGAGAAACCTTTTTTAACTTACGGTCTTCCTGAAAAATACCTTTTAGTCTTCTAGAAGTAGACCTTCTATGAGAAGATTTAATGAAAATATTTAAGAACTTCTAGCGGAAGACTTGATGATATTCTGTTGTTTTGTGAGAAGACCTTACGGTCCATTATGAGAATACCTAATGATCTTGCATAAAAAGACTATATGGTCCTAATTCTGTTCTCTGAGATTACTTATTGTCTTCTAGGAGGGATTTTATGGGAGAAGACCTTATATTTCCAAGTGGTTATTACTTTCTACAAAAAGGCCTATGAGAAGTTCTACTGGAAAATTTTACGGTCTTCTAGAAATATACCTTGTACCTAATGGTCTTCTGTGAGAAGACTTAACCTGGGGGAAGACCTATGGTATTCTACCTTATAATTCTGAAAGAAAACATCTTCTGCTTATACCCTCAGTCTTTAGACTAACGAGGGTATACACACGTTTTGGACGGGTATACACACGTTTTTTTAGGGGAAAGTCCGTACTTCCTGAGACAATGTGTTGTTGCAGGAGCGCACAGATAACTCTCGAACGAATCAGCCGATTAAGTCCAAAATTCGGCCTTCGTAATATTTTATCCAAACTCAGTTAAAGTTCGAAGATGAACCAAATTAAGGCTCCTTCAGGTACCTCCCCACAAAAGTTCAACATTTTTCGATAAAAAGGTGCGCACCATAATTGAAATATGTCAATTATCGTAATAATTATGTGAATCTAAGATAAAATTCGAATATGGACTAAATAGGTCCACTTCTATGGGTACCTTCCCCACAAAAGTTCTCAATTTTTGTTTAAGTGCAGTTTAGGGCATGTTCGAAAAACCTTTAGAAATGTATACCGATGTTACTCCTTGTAGACCTGGTGACACGATATTATGTTATCCATACGCAAGTCCATGTTTCCTAACTTATCGGTCCAAAACCTCTACGTTATACGGTGACCAACTGAAGTTACTGGAAGGCGCGCCATATGTCGAAAAGAACTCCCAAATATAGATCCACTTCCATAATGGACTATGCCGATGCATTCCGTCAGGTGCCTTCAACACAATTCGATAGTGTCAATTGATTTAAGTTTCAACTTATACAAGCTGGGGAGAAGACCTAATGGCCTTTTAACAGAAGATCTAATAGTTTTTGTTTATATAGGAGAAGACATATAGTCTTTGAGAAGAATTCATAAAGGTCTTCTAGAAAGCCAAATGTCATTTGATGGCTTATTGCACAATGGTCTTCTAAGAGAAAATCTTAGGCTATTATTCTACGAAGAACTGTATTCTTAAAACAACACCTGGAGGTGACGTACTGTGAGTGAGTTTGAGTTGGAGCTTGTCGGAGTCCAAAGTTTCCCGTGTGGATGAAAGATTAGAGAAATGAAAGATTAGCGAAATACTTCGACATTAGTTCAATCTGCGTTCACGTCCCGAACGACGGCAAGAATTAGCAGATGTTTGGACATCTCTCACTAAGATCTTGCTTATTCACTGATGTCACAGGCAAGTAGTGCGATTAGTGACATCGGTGAATAAGTCGATAACACACAAGCAGAAATTATGAAAACACCCTGTAGACTGAAGACCCTTTAAGCTTTTCTATAATAGACAGAAGAGTTTTCAAGGTACTTTCTAGAAGACAGGAGACCTTTTAAGGTCTTCTCTAATAGACAGGAGGCCTTTTAAGGTATTCTCTAGAAGACAGAAAACCTTTTAAGTTCTTCTCTAATATACAAAAGACGTTTTAAGGTATTCTCTAATACACAGAAGACCACTTAAGGTCTTCTGTAGTAGACAGGAGGCCTTTTAAGGTATTCTCTAGAAGACAGAAGACCTTATATGGTATTCTCTAGAAAACAGAATACCTCTTAAGGTCTTCTTTAGTACACAGAATACCTATTAAAGTCTTTCCTAGTAAACAGAAGACATTTCAAGGTCTTCTCTAGTAGACAGAAGGCATTTTAAGTTCTTTTATAAAAGACAGAAGGCCGTTTAAGTCCTTCTCTAGTAGACAAGAAGCCTTTTAATGTCTTCTATAGCAGACATAAGACCTTTTAAAGTATTTTCTAGTAGAGGGAAGAACTTTTAAGATCTTCCTTATTGGACAAAAGAACGTTTAAAGTCTTCTCTAGCAGATATTTTAAGGTATTATCTAATAGACATAGGACCTTTTATGGTCTTCTCTACGAGGGCGGTTCGGAAACTTCTTAGCCTATCAATGAAAGAGAATAGTTAGTTTTTCAAAAATATTTTTATTTTTCAATATAATCTCCTGAAACTTCAATACACTTAGTCCAACGCTTTTCTAGCAATTCTATCCCTTGATAAAAATAGTTTTCCTCAAGGTCTTCAAAATAGTGGTTTACAACTGTAATTGCATCTTCATTTGAGGTAAAACGCTTGCCAGCAAGGAATTTTTTTAGATTTGGGAACAAGTAAAAGTCACTGGGACAAAAGCAGGAGAATAAGGTGGGTGGTCAAGCAACTCGTACTTTAATTCGTTGATTTTAGCCATTGTTAAAACACTCTTGTGCGCTGGTGCGTAGTCTTGATGAAAAATTATTTTTTTGTGTTGAAAGCCAGGACGTTTTTCTCGAATTTGTACATTTAATTGATCCAAAAGGTTGCAATAGTACTCTGAATTTATTGTTTTACCCTTTTGCAGATAGTCAATCAATAAAATACCTTTGAAGTCCCAAAAAACCGTTGCCATAACCTTACCAGCCGATTGAATTGTTTTTGCCTTCTTTGGTGCACTTCCTCCAGCTTCAGTCCATTGTTTGGATTGTTCTTTTGTCTCTGGAGTATAGTGGTGGATCCATGTCTCTTCCACAGTTATGAAACGACGCTTAAAATCTGGCAGAAAGCTTTTTCATCAGTAGTTCTTCATGCAAAATTAAATGGACTCGATCATTTGAGATGCCCATGATATGAGCAATTTCACGCACTTTTATTCGTTGATCATTTAATACCATATCATGCACTTTGGCTACAATTTCTGTTGTTGTTGCTGTTTTTGGACGTCCACTACGTGGTTCATCTTCAATGCTTGTACGACCACGTTTAAATTCAGCAACCCAATTTTTTACTGTTGCATATGAAGGAGCACTTTCACCTAACACATTCACCATATCATTATGAATTTCTTGTCCCGATAAACCTTTTTTATGTAAATATTTAATGACAGCACGCATTTCTAATTTTTCCATTGTAACAAAATTGCGGATGCGTCTTTTTTGAACACCTGTTTCTATATGAAGGAGTTGCCAGATCGAAATTTAACATGTGTTCATAACAGAGATGGAAGTTTCCAAAACACTTAACTTTTTTCTGTTTATACCGCACTTTTTGTGCTAGGCTAAGAAGTTTCCGAACTGCCCCCGTAGTACACAGAAGACCTTTTACTGTATGCTCTAATAAACGGAAAACCTTTTAAAGTCTACTCTGGTGAACAGAAGAAGAAGAAGAGAAGAAGATTTTAAGGTCCTCTATAAAGACCATTTAGGGTTGTCTTCAGTAGGTATAAGACCTTTCAAGCTATTCTATAGTAGACAGAAGACATTTTAAAGTCTTCTATAGTAGACAGAAAACCTTTGAATGCATTTTCTAGTAGATAACATTTTGGCAGGTTTGGAGATTCCATAGAGTTTCGTCACTAGCGAATTGAGAAACCTGTTCCCCGTCCATGGCTTATTGTAGATAGTTGTTGCATGTTCGGTTTACAGCTGGCGAATATGACCCCGTAAGATCTTCAGATAATTTGTGGTTGGAATTCTTGCTACGTCGACCTGTACATATATTCAAGGACTAACACATCTTTGCTCTCTATGTGGTGAAAAGAGTGGCTGTAGATTTACTCGCTCATATTGCCAGGTTGCTTGTGTAGAAGTAACGATGTAGTAATTTAGTTTAGCGCATATATCATATGACACCATTATGGTGCAATCATTCGGAGATACCACTTTACCTTGGGAAACTCCCTGTTTCACTATACGGGGCTTTGACTTCGATGTCTATCATACAGCTTGTTCTGGTGCAGTCTTCTTTGTTCTATGCTGCTTTTGGAAACCATCCTGGTGATCGGCAACTTTTAATTTTCTCTAACGCTCGGGAGGAGTAAGGCCTCGAGTGTCTTTGGTAGTGGCAATAGAAGAGGGAGAGGCCTGCAAGATTGTCCCTTAGACGCATCTTTCTCACGTTTCAGAAGAGGGACAATCATGCTCATTTTTCATGCTGGGTGGCTAATTACAAATTGAAGACTTTGGTTAAATGCTCATCTAATTGCTTCAATATTACCAGGGAGATCCGGTGGGGCCAATACCTTCGCAACTTTAGCACCTGAGTAAGTGTGGTACTTTTTCTATGGATGGAAGAGTTCTAATAATCTGGCGTCCTTGACAGATGTCTAGTCGTTCCTCATATCAATGTTAGAAGGCGATTTAACCCGTTATCAAGTTGCAGCCGTGTAGGTGTTCTAACCATTTGTTTCTTTTGTGTCCGTCTACCAACATAGTGATCTCGAGCTTCAGTTCTCTCGCTCTTGAATCACCTGAGTTGGTACGACAAAGAACAACTCTTTCCACGACAATTTCTGCAGTCTCTGCTGGAAGTTAGGTCCTATATCGAGCATTTTACCAGCTGTAATCGACCTGAGAGCTTAAGAATTGATGATGCCACTGAAATATTTCTCCGCCAACCGAACATCGGAGGGGATAGGTAGTTTCCAGTTTGTCACAGAAAACTTTGAATTGTTGCAAATTAGGTATCTTAAAATGAACGCAAGTACGGCATTCAGAGGAAATAAAGTCATCTGGTCGATCTTTGGATACGATTATGGGGACGTAGTCCGATGCAAGAGACATGACGCATTGCCACGAGGCATCCTTGATCAACCCCGTGGCATGATGTTGTTATCCGACGAGCTGAAGCCGCCACACATACATAACCATTGTGTGGGCGACCTCGTTCACAGTGCTACACGCAGTCATCTATCTGCTTAGGCAGTGTCATGTCCCTCTAGGACCGAGTGTCAAATGAGCATTGAACTCCCTTAGTACTAAACTGGTATTGCCTTCCAAAAGAAAACTTATATCGGCAGTACTACCCCTTGATCGCTACCCCAATACCAGTGCATACCCAGAAATATGTACATCTCTTCAACACGTGGAGGGAGGGTGGAGTTCCTAAATATGAAATTTAATGGCGATCGGTTAACTTCAATTCGTTGTCATGTCTTTGAAAAAAAATTACCGGCTCTTTGTTGAGGTTAACAAACGAATCGTACAAAAATTTATGAAAATCGCACTGAAAAGAATGTTGTTACGACTCATTGAACGAACGACCAAACTTACCTTGCTACGGATTCCATTACAAACAAATTCCAAAAACGATGTACTGTTAGGTGGCGGATCCGCCCATACACGTCATACCGATACTGACTTGTGGTGGATGTGGTTGTGACAGATGAAACACAGCCATAGGATTCTAGGATTTTTTTTTTCAATCTGGGATCGATGGACCAACGACGCCGGGATGTTTTTTCCCCGAATCAAAAAGGAAGCAAAAACACCAACTCTTTGGCAACCGCTGGTCGAAACATTTTCGGTTTCGGGTCAATTCGGTACATAAAACACGCTGCCCCAGGATTGCTAAGTGAGTTCCCTGAATTGTCCAATCACTCATCGGGACTTTACCATAACATAACCCGGATCTCCTCCACCTATCTACTAAAGTAACCAACTAAGCCCGTCATAGTCAAATATATCAAACTTATCGGTCTATAATATTTGCAACTGTGATGCCAGATGCAGAACCATTTTTTTCTTAAATTACCTAAGAACGCTTCTACTATGCATGAGCCTAAGATTAATATCTACACATTTCAAACTGGCTAATGAGAACACGAATGAAAGCAACTGCAAATAAACCATTGAAGATATTTCCTGCATCAGGCAATTACAGGCCGGATATGAACTTCAATTTATTTTTCGTTATTGTTTTTATTTTTTTAAGCAATAAAACTTGAAACTACATCACTTTCAAAGGTAATTCCCCTCTTTAACTGGTAGATGACTGCTAAGATCTCCATATTTACTAACAACCGCCTATCTATTGGCAATCATCCTTTGAAAAAAACTGACAATTCAAACTTGTCATAATCTCAAATCGAAATCAATATAAAAACTTTTATTGGCAAATTTGAAGTCTAATCTTGATCTACATTTTTCTTTACTTTTGTTGTTTTTATTTTTTCTTAGCCAATATTAGGAGCTGCGTTTGGGTAGATAATGTGGTCTTTAAAATTGTTTATTGTAGTTTGTGTTGTTGTTGCTGTTGCATTTGTTTCTTGTCAATAAACCTTTCAATAACATCAAAACTCATGTAAATCGTTATCGGTTAAGAGAACGCCTAAACTCGCTACAGTTACAAGAGATTTCATGAAAATGCGCCAACATTCATTCGTCTGTAAAGAAAAAGAGGAATGAAGGAAGAAGTTGAAAAGAAAATAAAACCTCATTAAAATGTCCAATTAAATTAAGACAAAAATAAAAATCCAAAACAGTCAAATCATGTCATGGAAAAACTACAAAAAAACAATTACGAAATTTTCCAAAAATTAAATAAAGTTAACGATTAGAAGTACCTTAAGCTTATAGGGTTGGGAAAATAATCTATAGTCAAAAGGGAAGAAGGGGAGACACATAACATTTCTGATTACCGTGGGACTGTGGATTTGTTAATTAAGTAAATAAATTTGTCCCGAGGAGATGTGACATTTTATTATATGAATTTGCACTTGGGTGCCACCGTGATGTAATGGTAAGCACACCAGCCTTGCACGCTGAATGCTCGAGCTCGAATCGCAGCCAGATAACATTTTCAATGGTGGCAAAAATAGTTCGGGAGTTATCGTGCACACCAGCCAGTCAGACAGACGGGCGGGCAGGACTTAATCGACTCCATAATGTCTGGAACGGATTTCGCAAAAACATATTTGGGGTCTTAACCCATTATTTCGATGAGGTGCGTTTTTGCTCGTATCAATGTGTATATACCCTCATTAGCCCAAACTCTGAAGATATAAATAGCATTTAACTAATAGAGCGGAGCCTATAACTGTAAATATTTGGGAGACATCATCACTGCTGCAGACGCATGCCATATACTTGCTTATCGAATACCCGAAGTGAGAGCACACTTCCCGGCAGAAGTGACGGGATTAGCAAATGAGCGTGATGAGCTTCGTAGCACCAACCTCAGTGATCCCAGGGTCCGGCAGCTGACACTGGAAGTTAACAGGTTGGTCGGTGAGCATAAGCGGGACAAGTGGTTAAATCATCTGAAGAGTTAAAACATTGGAGCCGGGTTAGCCACTATCGAATCCTTGACGAAAGAAAGATAGGACCTCAGTCACATTTGGCGACGTTACGTCGACTGATTCGAAGAGTTGCGCAAGTTATTTCAATCGACAGTTTGTCGATGTTCCGAATGTCATCAGGAACGATAAATCATCCAAAGCGTTGTGCCCTGATGGAATCCTCATGAAAATGCAGAAATAGCTGGATGCGCCGGGAGTAGAGTATCTTACTAAAGTGCTCAACCTGTCGCTAGCCACCCACACCGTTCCCAAATTCTGGGAAATTAACAGGGTGTCCCGCTACTGAAATCAGGCAAAGATGCCAGCAAAGGTGAATCGTACGGACCGATTACGCATTTTTCGACCGTAGCAATGATCCTTAAGGCTTTAGTTCTTCCCAGCGTCAGAAATAGCTATACAGTTGCCGATTATCAGCATGTGTTTCATAAGCAGCACAGCGCGACAACATCGCTGCACGCCATCTCCACACATATTAGTCGAGGTCTCAACGAGAGCAAGAAGTATAAAAGAACAGTGATGGCGGCACTTGATACTGTCAAACACTGTTCATTGTTTGAGTAAATCGAACAGACAACCCTCCGCCTTAGTTTGAAACGTTGGCTAATCAATTATATGTCTGGACTCCAGTCGTACGTGGAATTCAGGAACAAGAAGTCCAAACCCCGTAGAGTGAAATGCGAGTTCCCCAAGGTGGGGTGATACCTCCGGAACTGTTTAACCTCTACCTCTCTTGTAAAGGCCAAGCTCTTATTTGACCGATTTTACCACCTTTTCCAAGCGAGGAATATGCAAATATCCGCCACTAATTCTACGACCACTCTGTTCACCACATGGACGGCAGAGGTGAGTACAGAGTTGAATGTTGATGGTAGCAGAATTCCGACCACAAATTACCCAAATCTCTAGGGGTCACATTCGACAGCATTTTCATGTTGTCCGTTATCTGCGACAAGTGGAGGTGTAGGAATAAGGCCCTAAAGTCCCTAGCCGGCAGTACTTAGGGTGTAGATAAAGAAACCTTGTTGACCACATATAACGCGATATGTCGGTCGATGGTAAGCCATGCGGCGCCAGTATGGCCCGCGAGTATATATGTGCAATCGATGGAAAAATATTCAAACCTGTCAGAATGCCGTCCTGAGAACAGCAACAGGGTGTCTCCTCAGTTCTTCACTGGACCATCTACATAAGAAGACAAAGATTCTTCCAGTACAGCAACACAATGGCATGCTTTCGTTCCAGTACTTTCTCAGGTGTTACCATGAAAGTCATTCTAATCACCATATGGTGGATAGGCCTCCGCAAACAAGGCATACCTTGTTCTTCATGAACTAGAAAGAGAGGTCCAATGTTACAAGAGAGAACTCTAGGGGTTCTCTCAACAAGTCAATCAAGTAGGCTTAAATAGCATTCCCACGGATGCAGTCACAGATGCCATAAACAGCTATCGTGTAAATGCAGTCCTCGGAGAAAATCCTCTATCTACCGCTGCTGAGAAGCATCAACTCAACTATGCTTGGGATGGTGTTCCCGTCTAAATTCTTATAGGGCAATGATCGATGACACCATGGAAAACATCTGCCCAGCATGTGGCACGGACCCGCACGATGCACTCCACCTGTTCAACAGCCCTGCCAAATCTACTCAGATTAAGCAGAACACAAGTAAAAAATGTCAGTCGGGTTTGTCGACAGAGATATACCCTCAGACTTTCATCTACGGACAGATCGAAAAGCGGTCATACAACCAAGATCCTTTTCCCTGAAAATGTGTTGCGGAAGAGGTACAATTTTGGAAGTGGATCTTGTTTTTGGGAGTAATTTCTTTTCGATCGATATCGCGCCAACCCTGCAAAAGTTTGTACTGTAGTAACGGGGGCAGCGAATATAAAAATGAAAGAGATTCGAGAGGAGGTCTTAAACTGCACTTTTCCATCCTGAGACATAGAACCTGATCTATGTCTAGTAGAAATATTACAATGTACAAAGTATGTACCTACTCGATTACTGCCTTCGAGAGTTATCGTGAGTTAACGAGAGTTTTAGCGAAAAGTTTTGAACTTTTGTGGGCGAGGTATCAGAAGATGTGGACCGATATGGCTCATCTTCGAACCTAAAGTAAGTTTGGACAAAATATTACGACGACCAAATCTTGAACCGAATTGGCTGATCCGTTCGAGAGTTATCGTGTGCTTCAGCCACTACACATGGTGCCGTAGAGGTGTTTTACAGCTTTCGGGCCATTTTCTCATGAAGTATGGAATTGTATTGGGGGCAACAAATGCAAGCTGTTACAATAAACATCAAAGGGATTCGCGAGGAGGTCCTTAACTGCATTTTTCCGAAATTTTGTGTGAGAGTTACCTGAACGAGTGGTCCGATAGAGTGAATATTGGAACCTCATCTATGTATGGTAGACATTTGACGAAGTGCAAAGTTAGCGCCAAATCGATTGCTCCTTTCTAGAGTTATCGTTCACACCGAAAGAGTGTACCGATATGGCCCATCTTCGAACTTAAACTAGGTTTGGGCAAAATATTACGAAGTGCTAAATTTGGTTCGAATCGGTGGATTCGTTGTAGTTAAAATCCTCAAAATACCAAAAATCAGGAGGTACCGTTATGGATGGGCTTTTCTAATACATGGACATAAGTTGACGATTTTTGGTGGGTGATCACTGAGAACTTCAAATGTCAAATTACAGCTATTTCGGTTAAAAATTTTAGATAAAATCCTCAAAGTACCGAAAATCTGGGTGTACCGTTATATGGGGCCTACACCAAAACATAGACCCATGTCGACGATTTTTGGTGGAAAACGTTCGTGACCACTGGGAACCTAAAATGTCAAATTACAGCTAGTTCGGTTAAAAATTGTAGCCAAAATCCCCAAAATATCGAAAATCGGGAGGTACCGCTATATGGGGGGATATACCAAAACATAGACCTTTGTTGATGATTTTTGATGGAGAACTTTCGTGATCACTGAGAACTTCAAATGTCAAATTACAGCTAGTTCGGTTAAGAATTGTAGCTAAAATCCACAAAATACCGAAAATCGGAAGGTACCGATATATGAGGGCTATACCAAAACATGGACCTATGTTGACGATTTTTGGTGGAAAACTTTCGTGACTACTGAGATCTTAAAATGTCAAATTACAGCTAGTTCGGTTAAAAATTGTAGCTAAAATCCTCAAAATATCGAAAATCGGGAGGTACCGCTATACGGGGGGCTATACCAAAACATAGACCTTTGTTGATGATTTTTAGTGGAAAACTTTCGTGATCACTGAGAACTTCAAATATCAAATTACAGCTAGTTCGGTTAAGAATTGTAGCTAAAATTTTCAAAATTTCGAAAATCGGGATGTACCGTTATATGGGGTGGGGGCTATACCAAAACATAGACCTATGTTGACGATTTCTGGTGGAGAACTTTCGTGATCACTGAGAACTTCAAATGTCAAATTTCAGCTAGTTCGTTTAAAAAATTTAGATAAACTCCTCAAAATACCGAAAATCGGAAGGTACCGTTATATGGGGGCTATATCAAAACATGAACCTATGTCCATAATTTTTTGAATATAAATTTTGTGGTCACTAGGAACCCTAAATGTCAAACTATAGCTAATTCGGTTTGAAAATGTGACCAAAAACATTCAAAATACCTGAAATCGGGTGGTACCGTTATATGGGGGCTATTCCAAAACATGGATATATACCCATAATATTTAGAATATAAGTTTGTTGATCACTAGGAATCCCAAATGTCAAATTATAGTTAATTCGGTTTAAAAATATTACAAAAGTACCTGAAATCAGGCGGTACCGTTATGTGGGGTCTAACCAAAACTTGGACCGATATAGTCCATCATCGAACTTGACCTGCCTGCAAACAGAAGACGCATTTTTCTCAAAATTTCAGCGTCATATGTACCAGTTTTGTGGATGCTAGAGTGATTACAACATACGGACATGCATTGATCGACTCATAATTTTACCCCGATCAAGAATATATACTATTTATAGGGTCGTAGCTGAGTATTACAATGTGATACAAATGGAAAAACAAACTTAGTGTACCTTCCATACTATGGAGGTGGATATAACCTTCATACTAGGGTGGAGGGTATAAAACACCGTTACTGCAACAACTATAAATATTTGAATGTTCTATGGACCTGTAGGCCTATCCTGTAAATTTTAACAACTATCGATATCGTTTAAATTTCTTTTGTTATTGTAACAAAAACAAAACAAACAAATTAAATTGTTGTAAAATAAACAACGAGTAAAGTTGTTTAAAAGTTACAGAATAGACCTACAGAACTAAATAATTTGTGATTGGCACCCGAACTTTCCATTGAAAAAGTTCAATTTATAGGCACTTAGAATTCTTATCGGAAAGGAAAGTAGCAGACGAAATTCATTTGAAGAAAGCGACAGGCTAGGATTTTTATTGAATCGTAAACATCCAAAATTCAATCTTATTGACAATTTCAAAAGGTAATTCAAAGAACTCCCTTAAATTTCTCCCCAACTGCCTTTCACAACAAACTTATGTTCATTAGTGAACTGAACTTACCACTGTCTTAACCTCCAGTCGGTACATATTTCCATCAACTGCGCTTTATGTGATGAATCTTTCGTGTAAAAATTAAAGAGAATTGTTGTTAACAAGCTGTATCGGAATATTATCTATCTGGGATTTTTTCCTTTGAAAACCACACTTCCACAGCATCCCCAGCCAAATCACGGTGGCTTGCTCTGACGTCTGTCTGTTTTCCAATTGGTCGGTGTGTGTTCTTTCTTTGAGCAGCATTACATGCTCGTTTACAATCGAAAATAGTTTTGTTGAAGTAACCTAAATTGTTGTTGTTGTAGTAAATATGTCTGTCGTTTGTGCTGCAAATGAATTTTACACAGCACATTTGTTATTATCGAGCTCAAGAACAGCTTACGCTTGATGGTCAGAGGGGGGTGACATGGAGATGGAGCATTGCATTTTGTTGCATCCATTAAAATCGTGTAAGCGCGTGTAAAAGGGCTTTTTAAAATGTTTTACCATAGTTTTGTTTTTGTTATTTACCGATTGAAATCATCAATTTCAGCTGAAGCACAAGCCCAAACAAGCTTCCAATACCGAAGCCACCAGCCAGCCACTGCCTGACTGAATGTTACGTTCATCGTCGACAATGATGAAGACAGCGTTGTAGTCAGCAGTACCGTTTCTCGGCCGTCTTCTGCAAAAGTTGTTCTTGTTGGTGGCAATGGTTGTCTTTGGTTGCAACAACATGACTTTGACTGTTTATGGTATCTTAACCCAGACCAAACATTCAAACAACCAACCATTCGTCAGTCAGTCATTTAGTCTTTTCCCAAGCAAACTTTGTTATTTGTATTCAACAAAAAAGACAAAAAGACAAACAAAAATTTGTGATACGACGATCCTTTATAAAAAACACCAAATAAATACCTCTAGCGTTTGATCTGTTTAAGCGTGCAACATTTGGCCATGGAGGAGGTAGGAGGTAGGTGATGGCGGATGCCACAACAATATTAGATCGTTTTTGGTGTAATGTTGAGTTGTTTATGTTGTTTTTTTTTGCGCAGATTGTTGTTGATTACTGCTATTTAGCCTGATTTGCCATGTTGTGTAGTACGTGCGAACTCAAATCTCACGATACTTGAGTAGAAGGTCAAAGGTTGTTGGAAAAATTGATTTGGTTTCTTGTTCGTGTTTGAAATTGTTTTTAGTTTGTGAAAATACAAAAATATTTGCTATCAAATGCTGATCAGAAATAAAATGAAAAATATTGAGAAAAGAAAATCCCAGTCTGTGGATACTCATATTATGAGTTCAACGAGCTCCAAAATACGTGTGAAACACATTGTAGTGTTTTATGAAAAGAAGTCCTTATAGTATTTCATCAGAAAAAAATAGGTCTTCCATCAAGAAGAAGATATTGAAGTCTTTTATGATTAATTATCATCTTTAAGAAGTCCTAGGTGTCTCATTAGATCAGAAAACCAAGTTGTCTTCTATGAGAAGACCTGGTGGTCTTCTATAAGAAGAACTTGTTGTCTTCTATGAGACGACCTAATTGTTTTCTATGAGAAGGCTTGTTGTGTATTCCATTCCTTCTTTTATGAAAGAGCTTAGGGTATTTTCCTAAAGTCTTTTTGATATTCTGTCAGAAGACCACGGGAAAGATTTTCTAAAAGGAAATCTTGTTGCCGAATTAAATGATCATATTATTACGAATGTAATTGATAGATTTAAGTTCATTTTGATGAATTTCTGTTAATTTAGGAGCTTGAATTGTAATGTAATTTTTTATTAAGCATTTACTTTATTTGTATCAGTTTTGCACTACAACTTCTGTATGGAGTTTACTGAATCATAAAGTTATGGCTTAGTCTTAAATTGCACTGTTTACTTAGCCATTGTTTTGTTGTACTCTCTCTCTCTCTCTCTGTATTTATTTTAAGCATTCAGTTGTAGCTTACATTGTGACGTCATTCATTATTACCCATTCTGCTAATGCGTATTTATTACCTCTGCTCTATTGTTTACATTCTTTCGCCTGTTTGCATACGAGATATATTGACTATATACTGACGATAGGTACATATATGTATTGTTGGGAACTAATCACCCTCCTATGTCTATGACCGAAAGGGTTTAAGATGAAAGATGGGTGAGAGTGATTAGCCACCGCGGAAAGTCTTTTTAAACATTTTTGTTTGTTTAAACTACATAACCATATCAATGAAATAATAAATGTTGTTTGTTTTATTATTAAAATATAAAAAATGAGTTACCAGATTTGAACTAAACACACACCAAAGCAAGTTAAATAAAACACTGTAAAAAAGACAATGTGTTTTTGATTGAATCCTGACAGTCCAAAATGCATGAACAAAGAGACGCAAAGTAAACATAATTTGTTTCTTATAATATCCACTCCCTTGCTCAAGATACTGAGAGAAAATGTCCTCGGTCGAGTACTCGTATTTACTAAACAAAGTGATCTTCGTTCTTTATGGTCCAAGTTTCATTGATTAAACCAATATGTTTATTACCTTTATTCTCTCCATCAGGGCTTGAGTTGCCGTTTCACTCTGATGCAGGTTTGTCTGGATGGCCTAAATCATAAGTCCTCCAGTAAGCGAGCTTCTTCGGAGTCGCTGATTATTTCGGCTCTTCTTTCGTATTGCACGATGGTTTAACCTTCTGGCTGTTTTGTCGGGCATCATCCTCCTCTCTGATCCTTGCCCTTCCAATTTTAAAGCTGATGGCGTAGACTGGCTAGTGAGAGATCTTCAGATCCACCACAAGGAGAGTTGCTAAACTGCTGACTACCATCCAGAGAGCGTTCGGCTGGCAGAAGTGGTACATTCAGATTTACATCCGAGAAATATGTGTTACAATATTTTGTCATTGACCAGTTTTTCGATGGTTTCCTGATGACCTTTGAGTAGTCTGCCAGACCCGTTACTAGGGTTGATCACCGCGTAGCACAGCTGGCCTTGGTAGTACCTTTAACATAAGTAGATGGCGGCTCCGCTCCAGTCTCCGCGTCCATCTTCAGGAAGTTTCTATGCTTCTTATCTAATCTCCGGTCATTCCAGAAGATTCTGCGGCTGCTCTCACCCTTCTTAGGTCCGAGCACACGTTGTTGGCCTCTACGAGCCGATCTTTGGGTAGTCTGCCGGACCCGCTACTAGCGTCGATCACCGTGTAGCACAACTCGTCTTTGCAATGCCTTTTACCATAAGTAGATGGTGACAGTTTTTAATATTCTTAAGATAAATTCCTAAATAAAACTAGCAAAAAAGGTATTAGTCGGCTTTGCCGACAGAGATATACCCTCAGCCTATGTGAATTGAAACTTTCATCCACGGACAGATCGAATGAATTTAGAGTCTTTTCAGTGTCTTGTGGCCTTTTTGTACATTTGTACTTATCGACAAAAATGTGAATTAGAAATAAAGTTCAAAAGTTTTGCGGAGAAGCTGCTTAAAGGAATGGAACGACACAGTCCATTATGGAAGTGGATCTTATTTTGCGAGTCATATCTTTTCGAGAGATATCGCGCCTACTAGTCATTTCAGTGGGTGATATTATATGCCAAGTAGCATGGACTTGTCCACGCAAAAAATAATATCGCTGTAAACAGGACCACAACGAACAGTATTGGTATACATTTCCAATTACGTGCCGGCTTATGTGGCGTTGTGGTAGCCACCGGATAACTCAGGTTGACAACGATCTTTCAAGGCGGTTCCAACCCTACCACCTACAACTCAAGGGGGACGAACAATAAAAAAGGAAGACGGAAACTATACAACAAAATGAAACGACGGTACAATAAACATAAAGGTACAGTGGAGTGCGGGGCCCTTTCTAAATTATTAAGGATTAAAGGGTCAAGGTTGGGTGGGCTAGTGTGGGAGTGGCGTCACCAAACTCCCGTGTTACGGCAGTGAATAAAAGTTGTTACAATACAAATCCACTCGCGCAACAAGCTGGATTAAAAAAGCTAGAGGAGGTTTACTTGGTCTAAGATCTTATCATTTTATCGGAAAAAATAACTTAAGTACTCTTTGTAACATGAATGAACCAGAGAACACAACCCACTTCATTGGCAGATGTCCTATATATTCAGAATATAGAATTATTTACTTTGGAAAAAATATTCTTTTTGAGAATGAAATACAGTCGGACCTCGATTATCCGTGATGGTCGGGACCGGAGGCATTACGGATAATCGATTTTCCCGGATAATAGGGCAATGTTTTTATGCAGTTTTTGAACATATTTTTGAGTAAAAATGGTGTAGTATTGAGCAATAATAACTTATGCAATTTTTATTATATTTAACAAATAATCCACCTAATTTTAGAAGGATACATCATAATCATTATCAGATTCATCTGAATTGACTTTGCCCCATGCTTTAAGTGATACCATAAATGCAAAACTTGTGTTATACGGAAGAATTTCCACTTTTCTTTCTTTCACCTTTTGTTGGCTTAATCAAATTAAGTGGAAAGTGTGCTTTTACTCCCGGATAATGAAGTTTTTTATAATTTTTAATTTCTTTTCTCTACCGGATAATGGAGGTTCCCGGATAATCGATTCACGGATAATCGAGGTTCAACTGTTCTCGATATATTAAATGGCACGAATTCTATCTCACTATATAATTATGTCATAACGTGTTTTAAATATCGAAAACTTATTTTAAATGAACATAATTAATAAATCTAATACTGCTACAGTATGTACTCACTTAACTGTAACTTTAAAATGGCTAACAGCTACATTACTATGCCAATTATAGATGTTAATTACAGTAAATATTTATGGTATAACAACAAAACAAATGTTTATAAATTCAACTTTTTATTTATTTTTTGGTAAAATAACAGAGTTCGCACATTGTTATAAAGGAAAAACTTTATTGACAAATTAAAAAAAAATAATAATAATAAAACAAGTGAGAAAAGGCTATAGTCGGTACGGGGCCGACTATGTGATACCCTACACCACTACCCCTGTGCATAATCTTTTCACTCGAAAACATTTCTTTTAGGGAGATACGAAAGTTTTCACCTATCTGACTTTTATACCAAATGACTTAAGGCGAACTGAACCAAAATAATTAATATTTAATTTTATATCTGACTACTATCGACATCACCAACATCAATAGGCTTCTATCTCTGTGAGAAAATTTCGTGATGACCCGATCAAAATTCCGATTGCAGAAAAAGTGGAAAAGGGATGCATTACCGACTACTGCGATATCTCTATTATTTGACCACCTACGCCAACCTAATTTGCATAACTTTAAAGATGGGATTTTCTACTTTCTTAGTCAGGCTTTGCCTTTAGAAGGCCCCCAACCAAAGGTGTGATATCCGTCATTATTATTAAAATCGCAAAAATGAAAAGTTGGGTACTATTACGATATCATCGTTGTGTGACCACCTACGAGAACTTACTTTTCATCATTAGAAAGGTGATATTTTCTGCTTTTATTGTCAGGTCTTGCTTTTGGTAAACCCCATATAGAAGCTGAAATATTCGCTTTGGAAAAAACGTTGTCTTTTTATCCACATAAGTTTTTTTCCGACCCCTGAATATTATCCGACCATCACCAAAGTCAATAGGCTTCTTACCCTCCAGGACCTTCATCAACACCCAAAATTTCGTGACGATCCGATCAAAATTGCGACCTGTAGCGTGATTACAAGGTTTAGATGGACAGACGGACAGACGGACGGACGGACGGACACACATAGCCAGATCGACTCAGCTCGTCGAGACATTCATTTTGGTATATATAGGTATGGGTCTACGACCATTATTTCGATGCGTTACAAACTTTTTGGGCAAAACCAACTTATAATACCCTCCCCACAAAGTGGTGTAGGGTATAAAAATAAATAGCAATTATTCTAATCCCACTATAAAATAGGACATAAAAATATACAAGAAAAGTTTTTTTTTTTTTTTTATTTGGACCAAAATTAAAGAAATTATGATTATTTATTTTTATGGAATTCGACTTTTTCAAGGCTCGATATTCCTGGAACATTAAGTAAAAAATCAGAAAATACACTGAAATGTTTTGCTGATGAGTAGAATCAACACAGCAAAAAATAACGAAATCAAAAACCACTTTTTGCAAAAGAGTCATAATAAGTCAGCATAGAATTCTTAGTCGAATAATCATGTTCGTTTGCCCGTCCCAGCTTTATAATTTGAATCAGAAGTTTCTATCACTCCTAGGATGTTTGGTATTAAAAATGGGATATAGCGGACCACGTTTTGATATAGCCCTCATAAAACAGTACCTCCCGATTTTGGCATTTTGAAGGTTTTAGCCCCATTTATTTTACCGAAATTGCTGAAATTTGAAATTTAGTTTTCTCTGGGGGCTACAAAACTTTCCCTCAGAAATTTGTCAATATATATTCATGTTTTGATATAGCCACCATAGAACGGTTCCTCCCGATTTTCGGTATTTTGAAGGTTTGAGCCACAATATCTTAGCGCAGTGTCTGAAATTTGGTATTTAATCTTCTTTAAGGCTACAAAACTTTCTCCCCGCAATTTGTCGACATAGGGTTCAGATTTTGATATAGCCCCTGGGTACCGCCCGATTGTCAGTACTTTAATAGTTTTAGCCATATTATTCGACAGGTCCGAGACAAAGAGTTTCCGCGCTCCATAAGTCACTATTTTTAACAGTGGTAATGATGTCACATGCCTAAAAATTATCCCACTCCTAAGTAAATGTTCATCACCAAAAAAATTCCCCAACATTCTTAACAATTCCGTTTTAAACAATTTTCTATGGAAAACTTGTTAACGCTGCATTTTGAACGAACTTTGTATTAGTCATAGTTAAAGTTTTTTCCCTCACTTGGTAGTTTTTTCTTGTGGCGTTCATTCGGTATGTTTGTAAAATTGCCGCGCTTAAAAAGGTTAGACAGGCTAATAACAACAAAAAACCGACAAGTATTTAACCTAAGGGCTAAAATAATGTAAATAACCAATTTAACACTTTGAAAAGATTCAGTCAATATCTTGACAAGCATGACATAATTGCACGTTTCGTGACAGTTTCGTGCTTAGCTGACAAACAACAAGCTATGAGAAGTTATTCGGCGAAAATGCAACAAGAAGAAAAACAATTATTAATTTTTAGTTTAATACTGTAATTTTTATAAAAAAAAAAAATGTAAAGGAATTTTGTACAGAGTCATTGATTTGGGAAAATTTGAGGAATGTTCTTAATGATAAATATTTTTAAATAAATTAACAAATTAATTTAAATTAATTAAATATTTTTAATTAAAAAAATACAGACAACTCTTACGTTAAATGGCTCGACAAAGTAATTTCCTATTTAAACACTGGGCTGTAAATCAGTTAATGTTATACTTAAGACCGGCGAGGACATACAAAAGATCAGACAGAGCGTGGAACATAAAAATCGACCATCAAGTTAATAAACGGTGTTTAGTATCCATAATACATTAATTTTTTGTGATTAAATCATGAATAGAAAAAGTCTTATTTTTTCAGTCACATATTATAAGCCCACTGTAGTGGCACCAACAACAAATTTTGACCACTATCTTGGATAGGGAACAACAAACATTTCCTCCATTCCATATTGGTGGTCTCCTTGCAAACGTGTATTTTTCGGTTTCCCAACATTTACCCATTTAACGCAAAACCATTCAAATTCTTCCTGTCATTTGCGGCAAAATGAATGGGCCAGCTTTGGCCATTGACAAAGTTAATAACAATAACAATAATTTAAACTAAAAATACGTTTATTTCATTCACTTATTGATGGATGGATGGATAGACCTGGCTTGTTTGTTGCCTTCCTTATTGGCGTTTGTCTTTCAATTTTGTTAACAAAGTTGTGCAGCTCTCTATGGTCCAGGTCGACCTGGAGGAGTCTGTTGAATAACAAGCAAACAGGGGACAGCGAGCGAACGTACACAGAAAGTCCAGAAAGGAAAGAGACATGAAAAACTGAACTAAATTTGCTGTTTATGGTCATTACAACAAATCTTTGGCATACATCAGCCACAACAACAATGACTAACAGTATTAGCCAGGCTAAAAGAAACCTTCCCATCGTAAACAACAAAAAACAACATTTGTGTTGTTGTTCCTCTTTTTTTTGGGGCAGCACGTTTTCATTGTTGCCGAAGTTGGATGTTAAGGCAGGGAATTTAAAGACTTGGGACTACCACAACCATTGGTAGTATGGTATTTTGTTGTTGTTGCAATTTTTTTGCTTCTTACTCTATTGAATAGCTGCAATGCTGAGATTGATGTGCGTCTGTGAATTTTGAGTTGAAGGCAATAATCATGGTAGAGATATGTTAACAACAACAACGATGACCACAAGGAGAATTGCAACAAAAGTGTTCACACACTGCCATGATCCTGCCATAATATGCTTCGTTTCGGAGCACATTTTCAAAGTTTAAAATAGGTTGTTATTGTTGGACTCTTTTTATACCCTCAGCCTTTAGGCTATGAAGGGTATATACACTTTCATACGGGCAAAATGTGCCTCATCGAAATAATGGTTTTAGACCCCAAGTATGTTTGGACAAAATGTGTTTCAGACAATTTGGAGTCGATTGAGCAATGTCCGTCCGTCTGTCTGTCTGTCTGTCTGGCTGGCTGGAGCGCACGATAAGTCTCGAAGGGATGAACCGATTCGGTTCAAATTTTGGCTTTCGTAATATTTTGTCCAAACTTAGTCTAAGTTCGAAGATGAGCTATATCGGTCCACTCCTTCCGGTACCTCCCCCACAAAAGTTCGAAAATGTTCGGAAAATTTGTACGCACGATAACTCTTGAAGGGTGTAACCGATTTGGTCCATACTTTGCCCATCGTGGAGCGTGTACCAGACTTAGATCAGGTTTTAATATGGACTCAATCGGTCCACTCCGTCGGGTACCTCCCACACAAAATTTTGGAAAAGTTCAGTTTAGGAACATCTCTCGAATCGCTTTGATTTTTGCTTTAGCAACTTGTATTCACTGCCCTCCATACGACGGTATAAGTTTCATCAGGGGCAAGTCCATACTTCCTGAGAAAATAGCCTGAAAGTTGCAAAAAACCCCTATGACACCGTGTGAGGAGGTTGGAGGGCAAAATAACTCTCGAACAGGTCTGCCGATTCGGTCCAAAGTTTGGCCTTAGTAATATTTTGTCCAAACATAGTTTAAGTTCGAAGATAAGCCATATCGGTCCACTCCTTCAGGTACCTCCCCCACAAAAGTTCAAAAATGTTCGGAAAAATTGTGCGTACGATAACTCTTGAAGAGAGTGGCCGAATTGGTCCATACTTTACACATCCTAATATATCTGCAAGATATAGATCAGGTTCAAATATGGTCTATATTTGTCCACTCCATCCGGTACCTCCCACTCAAAATTTCGGATACATGTTCACTTTAAGACCTGCTTTTGAATTACTTTGATTTTTGTAGAAGCAACTTGCATTGCTGCCTCAATTGCGATGGTAAAAGTTGTTTCAGGGGCAAGTTCATACTTCTTGAGCAAACATCCCTGAAGTTCTAAAAAACCCCTATGCAAAACTTTTGATATTAAATCCTAATCAACATTTTTGTCAGTTCAAACGCCCAACATTTTTAAAACTCCCTAAATACATGCGTTTTTTGGAAAAAAATTGTTTCAATATACACAGGCTGAGGGTATATCTCTGTCGGCAAAGCCGACTGATACTTTTTTACTTGTTATTATGGCCTTATTGATCGTTCGTTGTTGTTGAAAATTGACTGACTTCAGTCATTTATCGTCTTTGTGTTTTTGTCGGCTGTTGGACAAAACAGTTGAAAGGACAGACAACGTCCCAGTTTTTTAGTTTTTCTTTTGATACTGCCTAGTTGGCTTCCCTTTTGTGTTGTGAAGTGAACTCCTTCCTCAACATGATTTTTGTTTAGCCGTTTCACCAAAGTCCTCTTTTGATCTTGATCACATGATTTTGTTGTCCACCTCCTAGCCTGTGTAATGTGTGTGTGGGGCTTTGTGTGTAGCTGGTTTACAATCCATTTTGGTCATCGTTTACTCTCTCCCTCGTAGTGAACACATTATGTTAGCCATTTAAGGTAATGTTTGGAATTTTTTAAAATGGCACAATGTTTTTCTTGTTTTTTTTTTACTTTTTTCCCTCTTATCCATAGTGGATAACTGGCAAAGAAAAATGTTGGACTTTTCACCAAATAAACCTTTTAAGGTAATTTCAAACGGTGCCACTCTTAGGTTGCAGATTTGTTAGGCGGCTATTATTATAAAATAATTGTTATTTTTGGATATTGAGAAGTTGAAAGGCGCCGATTTAATGTGTCTATCATAGGATTGGCCATTGGTGGTAGTCTGAATTCAAATTCGCTTTGAAATAAAGCCCATGTACATGTATTATAAGGATTCAATACAAATTTTCAGTAGTTTGGTACTTAAGGCTCCCAGAGGACATAACATTTTCTTATACAAAATGTCGACCAAAAGCACTAAAATGGGTATATTGCTAAGACCTAGACGTGATGTGTTCAGCACAGCAAAAATCCCATTACCAAATAATCACCTAACAAATCAACCTACTAACTACTATTATAACCATGGCACGTCAACCACTCCACTATACCCAGGCATGCAAACTATTTCGAGGTAAAAATCGCTACAGCCACATACGCACCATAGGTCTGCAGCGATTTTTACCTTAAAATAGTTGACATTCCTGTCTAAACAGTGGTTTTTGTACGTCAAAAATCACCACAAGTAGCGAGAAAACCACCAACTTGGCACTCCTGACTGTACCACTCTTGCGAACTTTAAGGGTTGTTTAAAGATTGTGAACAACTTTTCATATTTTGAAATTTTGCCTGTTAGAGCGAAGATCATTTTAGTTTTATTTTTATTCATTTTCTCGTTGGAGTTGAGCTTGATGATCGTAGATATTTTGCAAATGAAAAAGGAAAGCCGAAGATTGGAACACACACCGCCAACGAAGTATGTGACCTGGTTTTACTGTTGATTTAGGCAGCTCATCAGACATATCGGCTGTAGAGTGGCATCTCTGGCAATGAACTTTAATTTCTCAAATGCAATCTATTTTACAGCGACTTGCTTTTTCATTTGCAAAAAATCCTCGATCATCAAGCTCACCTCCAACGAGAAAAGTAATAAAAACTTTCCTTATATTTGTTGACAAAAAACCTCGTTTGCCGACTGTGATCGTCGAACTCACAGCTCTCGGTTTTGTAGTCGGACACACATGCTCAGTGTCACCGTACTCTTTACTTACTAATGAGTAAACTAAGTAGTTTAATCTTATAAAATATTAAAGAAATAAACCTTTATTTTTACTTTACTGGTAATGCAGGAGATAGGGTGTTATACCCAACACCACTATGTGGGGAGGATATTATAAGTTGGTTTTGGCCATAAGTTTGTAACACACGGAAATAATGGTCGTATACCTATACTTATATATACCAAAATGAATGTCTCGACGATCTGAGTCGGCCTGTCTGTGTCCGTCCTGGAGGTCCTGCAGGGGAAGAAGCCTATTCACTTTTAGTGATGGTCGGTTCATGTTCAGGTATCGGAATGGACAAAAAGCTTCTGTAGAGGATAAGTCAAGGTGTGTTTTAATACGAATATCACCGCTTCTGTTACGAGTATTCCAAAAGCAAAATGAAAGTAGAAAGTCTTACCTTTACGATGATGCAAAGTAGGTTGGTAGGTGGTCAAACAACGGAGAAATCGCAATAGTGGGATGTATCCATTTTTCTATTTTTTGTAATTACGCTACAGGTCGCAGTTTCGATCTAATCGTGACGCAGTTTTGTGGGTTGATGGGGGTACCAGAGGGGAAGAAGGTTATTGATATTGGTGATGGTCGGATAATATTTAATTCGAATTATTTTAATTGTAATTCGAATTATTTTAATTGTAATTCGAGAATTTTACTTGTAATTCGTAACATTTCATTTGTAATTCGAATTTTTCCACTTGTAATTCGAATTATTCCATTTGCAATTCGAATTATTCTATTTGTAATTCGAATTATTCCATTTGTAATTCGAATTATTTTATTTGAAATTAGAATAATTTTATTTGTAATTCGAATTTCAAATGGAAAAATTCGAATTACAATTACAACTAAAATGTTTCGAATTACATCTGAAAAAGGTGGATTTTTAGGTTCATGTGACTTCAAAATTCTTGCTGGGAGGCTTCAAATCCTAACGTACAAAATTTTGTTTACCAACCTGTTACGCGAATAAGCTTTCGACCGGAATTGTTTACTGATACTCCGATTTCGAGAGAAACAGCGAAAGCTTATAGCTAATATTTATACCTTATGAATATGGTGTTAGCCGGTTCGGATGGTAAATTCGTGGCTCTTTTCTTTGTCAGTAACCCAAGTGAAGCCGGTCAGCAACTTGAGATCCTCCCGGTTCTTTCACCTGCTTAAACATTATCACCTCTATGTATCTTGTAACCTGGTTTTGTCTTGAAGATGATCGAGAACTCGATTCGTTTTTCGGTAGTAGACAATTTGAAGATGATAAGAACTCGATGATTCGTTATTCGGTACGGTTTGAAGATGATCGAAAACTCGATGATTTGGTGTTAGAATGCATAGATTCCCTGGAACTCGTCGATTAGTTGACGATAGAAGACGATTTGAAGATGATCGGGAACTCGGTGATTCGCTGTTCGGTAGTAGACGATTTGAAGATGATCGGAAGCTCGAAGGTTCGTTGTGCGGTTGTAGACGATTTGAAGATTATCGGGAACTCAGTGTTTGCGCTGCAGATACCTCGGGAACTCGGTGCTTCGGCATCCGTGTTGTAGTTATTCGTGTTATCGTTGTTCGTTAGTGCTAATGTTGCTATCCTCTTAAACTTACTACAAGTACTGACTAGTGGAACAACACACGAAGGTGGAGTGAAAAAATACTCGATAGTGGAATGTACATATTTCCCAATACTCCATATACTTCTGTGTCAGTTGGCGGACAACAAATACTCAAGTACTCAAAGAGTGTGTGGCTGGTTCCCTGCAGTGTAGGTAGCCAGCTTTTAAGCTTTTAGGTAGCCATTCAAAGCTACAGTTAACTTTTCAAACTCTTCAGTGTGGTGTTACCCGGTTCGGATGGTAAATTCGTGACTCTTTTCTTTGTCAGTAACCCAAGTGAAGCCGGTCAGCAACTTGAGATCCTCCCGGTTCTTTCACCTGCTTAAACATTATCACCTCTATGTATCTTGTAACCTGGTTTTGTCTTGAAGATGATCGAGAACTCGATTCGTTTTTCGGTAGTAGACAATTTGAAGATGACAAGAACTCGATGATTCGTTATTCGGTACGGTTTGAAGATGATCGAAAACTCGATGATTTGGTGTTAGAATGCATCGATTCCCTGGAACTCGTCGATTAGTTGACGATAGAAGACGATTTGAAGATGATCGGGAACTCGGTGATTCGCTGTTCGGTAGTAGACGATTTGAAGATGATCGGAAGCTCGAAGATTCGTTGTGCGGTTGTAGACGATTTGAAGATTATCGGGAACTCAGTGTTTGCGCTGCATGAGTAAGAAATGAATGAACAGATTTGTCGCAACCCGTTTCGGGATTCAGACATCAGAATAAACGCAAGAAGAGCTAGAATTGCACGACAGTTCTAGGGTGCATTGTAGATGTTTGGGATTCGTTAAAACTATACAAAAGGTATTTCACTCTTTACAGTGAAGTAACGGAAGAGATTCTTCATGTCGTCCTTGCAGGTGAAGGCTGTTTTCAATTCAGCATAATTGCAGTTCATCTTCCATAACAACGCGAAAAACTCGATCCAGCACATTATGCTGAACTTGGGTGTGTGGTGACCTTTCACTTCGAACATTTGCTGCAGTCGGACTACGGCGCCTGTAATTTAGTTGGTTGTTGTCGTAACAGTATTTGTTTTCCTGCTTTAAATTCTATGGCATTTAACCACAGATCTATTGGAGTTAGTTGAGTTGGTTTGGCAGGACAGTTAAAAAAAATGCAGTGTGTCATGCGGGCATGTGCCGCAAGCTGAACAGATGTTTTGCACGGTGTCGTCGATCCTTGCTCTATAGGACTGCACCATCTTGGGAGTAGTTGAGATAAAAATACTCTGGTTTGTCATGGAAGCTGGCGATCCTCAGCTGCGATATATGAGGGATGTTTTCCGAGGACCACATTCACACGATAGTTGTTAATGGCATCTGCGAATGCATTTTTGTGAATTCTATTTAAACCTGCTGGCCTGTTGACCTAGGGGTTCTCTCTTGTAACGTTGGACCTCTCTTCTAGATCATGAAGATCCCTCCTGATATGCTTGGGTTGAGGTCCTATTCACCATGTGATAATTAGGATGGCTCTCACGATAACACCCGAACAAGTACTGCAAGGAAAGCATCCATTGTGTCGCTGTACTGGAAGAATCTTTGCCTCCCCATGTAGACGGTGCACTGAAGACATGAGGAGGCACCGAGTTGCAGTTCTCAGGACGGCATTCTGACAGGTTTGAAAATTTGTCATCGAGTTGCACTTATATTCACGGACCAAACTGGTGACGCATAGCTTAAAACAGACCGGCCTATTGCGTTATATGTGATTAACATACTTTCTTTATCTACATCCAAGTGCTGAAATCTTGGGTTTTCAGATGTCGAACGTTACTCCTAGAATTTTAGTGTTGTTTGTGGTCGGAATTCTGCTACCATCGACCATGACATTCAACTCTGTTCTCACCTTTGCCATTCATCTGGTGAACAGAGTAGCCGTAGATTTAATGGTGGATATTTGTATATTCTTCGCGTGGAAAAATGTAGTAAGATCAATCAAATAGGAGTTCAGCTATTCACAAATGACATCCAGAAAGTTACCTGACGTCTAGATCGTACCATCATCCACATACGTTACGATCTCAATGCCATCTGGAGGGGGAGGAATACAGGAGAGGTAGAGGTTAAACAGTTCCGGCGATATCATCCCAGCACAGGAAACTCCCTGTTTCACTCTACGGGGTTTGGACTTCTCCATCCCGAATTCCAACGTTTTAAACTAGGCTGAAGGGTTTTCTGCTCGATGACCTCAAACAGAGTGGAGTGCTTGATAGTATCAAAGGCTTTTGATAAGTCAAGTGCCGCCATCACTGTTCTTTCATTCTTCTTGCCCTATTTGAGTCCTCAGCTAATATGTGTGAAGATGGCGCGCAGCGGTTTTGTCGTGCTGTACTTCTTACGGAACCCATGCTGATGATGGGCAACTGGATAGCAATTTCAGACGCTGTGGAGGACTAAAGCCTTAAGGGTCTTTGTTACGGGCGACAAAAGTAAAATCGGTCTGTTAGATTCACCTTTGCTGGCTGCAGTAGTGGGACGACCCTGCCCAGGATGAGAACTTTGGTGAGATACTCAACTCCTATACTGCTTCAGGATAACCATGGAGATTCTCTCGGCCCAAAGCTTTGGATGATTTGGCGTATCTGATAACATTTGCAACATCATCCATTGTAAATTGTGTTGGTTCATCCTCGGCAGGAAGATATCTACTACGAAGTTTTACTCTTAACTTCGCCAGCCACATCAGGGGTGTTCGACAAACTGTCGATTAAAATAACTTGCGCACCACTTTGGACCCTAGTTTCCTTCTTTCCAGGGTTCGACAGTGACTTAACCGTTGCCCATAGTTCACTTATTCTGGCTGCAATGTTGCAACTCTTCATATGATTTATCCACTTGTTCCCCTTATGTTCATCGACCAATCTGTTAACTTAAGTTTCAGCTCCCTGACTCTGGGGTCACATGTCACTTAGCTGGTATTCTTTACAATAGATCCCCACAGGTTGAGCACCTCTAACACATTCTGGAGATTGTGAGCTTTTCCATCTTTCAATTTGACCCCAGCCAACATAATTTCTTTAGATTCATTTTTGTGGGCCCCGACCTGATATTCAAAACTCTCAAGGCGTTTGCCGTCAAAAAGCATGTTCTATTTTCCAGATAAAGTGTGGTAACTAGAGTTGGGCAATCTAGTTCCTAGTTCCTTGTACTAGTTCCAAAACGTATGAGAAACATCATGAAATATAACGTGTGATAGTAAGTATACGCAGTTTGTTCAAAGAAAAAATGTGGGCCATTGGAACTGCGAAAGGAACTAGATAGTTCCAAATAGTTCCTTTGGCACAACTCTAGTGGTAACTATGTACTCCTTCACCCGAGCAGCTTGCTTGTAGAAAGCATTGTGACATATTATGACATTGCAATTCTCCCAAGGACTCTCTGTATTGCTGCCGGATGAGTCCATCTGTGCGTAACATGTTTCAATATGTAAATGGAATAAACATTATTTTAATCATAAAAAACCAAAAGTTCATTGATTCCTGCTTCAGAAAAAAATATTTGAGAAAAAAAGTCGAAAAGCCTACCACCTAGTGAATTGGAAATATTACATTTTGTGGGGTCTCAATATTATATTAAGTTAAGGTTGTTACCAAGAACACCTCTTTCGTTGTAGCTTAATTGGTTCCCATCAAATTGAATATCACGATATCGGATCTAATACTTTCTCCCTAACAAAATACCTTTGCGTATTGGAAATTAAACAATAAAATTTAATTTAAATTACCACAAAAACCCCTGTAAAATCCATTTAAGAAATAACAAAACTAACAAATTTTCCCTTTTTCTTATCGCTTTGGAAAGTAATTATTGGTTGTTTCGAATTTGTTTAATGAGCTCCTCACCAAAACTAAAATCATAGCTTCTAATGTCAGTATCTTGTTATGGAAAAAAATATATTTTTAATTGGCCCCTCCTAACGATTAACCACGAATTTTAATTTAAACTTCTTAACTTGTTAAGCCATTAAAATTCTCAACCAAAAAATAATGATAATAATTACAAAACATTTCCAGCGCCCAACTACTAACTACAACCGGTAGACGAAATACCAAGTCATTAGCTATTAAAATATTCAAAAATTGAAAATTTCCTTGTCTTTCTTTATTTTTCGGGAGGAAAATAAAAACAATTTCAAACATGAATTTAACATGTCTATCCCACAACGACGACGACGACTATCCAGGTTAGTTGGGGTTTACAGCCATCAAAGGTGATGTGATGGTGATCAGCAACAGCAGCAGCAGCAGCAGCTATTATCATATCTTAGACATGCAGGCAGGCACAGAAACCGTGGAAGAAAATTTACCACCAAATGAAACCAGATTAACATATTCATGTTATTTTGTTTTATTAAAAAACAATAACCCAGCACAGCCTCTGTAAATTATGATGACGACGAATAAGGCGGGCATTTAAAAACTCATAAAAATTATAAAGGGGAGAATGCTGCAATAGTTGATTTCATGATTTTAGTTTTTTTTTCGTTTTATCTTTCTAAGCGCAGGCGTATCTGTATCTGAAAGTGACCACCATTACCGTCCAATATCCTCTAGTAAGCCATCAACCATCAGCCACCAACTATGCCAGCTATCCAGCCTCTTATTGCTCGAATTGCTTAACTAAGAGTGAATTGTATGTGCCCATGCGCACTGGGCCAAACAGGCCGCCAGGCAGTCATGCCATACATAAAACATGAATTGATCAGAAATGCGCGTGTGCCAATAACTCGTGAAAACCACAAGACTCTAGTTTACATGTGTATGCTGCTGATGTTGTTGTTCCTGTATTTGCTCTTATTGTTGCTGTTGTCATAGTTGTCGTCATAGTCATCTCTGTCTCGGTCTACCCACCGCTGTGGTGTAAATTGCCTTTTGCTTACAATTTTGTGGTTGAAATCTACTACTCATTTGGCGGGGAGAAATAAAATACTGTAGATTGGATATTTCTTAATGTCTGGAAAAGGCTACAATCCCTTTATGTTTCACTGAAAAAAGAAACAAAAACAATGCATAGATTTTACCGGAAAAAAGGTTAAGGGACAGAGACCCCGCAACGCGGACCTTATTATCTGTGAAAAAGGGAATTTTTTGTAAATATAATTGCCATAACCAACCATCTCTATCTGCTGCAGTAGTTTTACTATAGAAATATCCTTGCAAGATTTAATGCTGCAACAGAAATGAAACATTGTTTGTCAATGCCGACAATGGCAAAAAGTCATCATTGTCATATTTATTTTCTTCGGCCGTACCTTTTATCAGGAGTATAAAAGGCACACTCGAAAGGTTGAACGGTTGCAATAATCATTAAGCATTTCCTTCGTATTCGTATTAAGTCAATAGGGCTACTTATCGCTTTATCTGTCCAATAAACAAAACCAGCGATGCAATATAAAATATGACTGTGTGAAATTGCTTAATGTTTTTTATTGTTAATATTACCTACACTGTTCTGACTATATTTAAGCTTCCACTTGTTCACTTTAAGCTTCCACTTGTTCACTCCTTCGGTTACAAAATTTAACAATTTTTCGCTTAACTGATGCGCACTTTACCTCTCAAAGGGATAACCCGATTTGGTCAAAACATGTGCACTCATTTCTTCCAGAAATATATCTGGTCCGAATAGGAACCGCAAAAATGCGGAGCGGCAAATTTATCCCAGAATGCCTGCTCCGAGCTCTTTTGGTTCGTGCCGGGATAAGTATGAAATCCGGAGTAGTATGGATCTGCTCCGTTTTCCAGATCCGCATCTACAACAAGTCAACAATGGTGAAGTGTAATGGATGTAGGGTATGGGTACACTTTCGAGGGTCCTCTGACCTTAGTCACACCCAGGATTGCTGAGATAGGTATGTTGCTACTTGTTGCGCCAGAACATCCCCTAGGGTGTCTCAAACTTCGTCGTTCGACTCTTCGTCGTTGCCGGAATACGAGACGACCCCAAGTCTCCGCAATAACTACAAACGCAACATCAAACACCACAAGCTATTTTTCAGCGGCCCGGAAATGCAACATTTCTGCAACTGGCTTTGCAATTCAGTCAGCGAAAGACATCATGGCCGCCGCGAGCCCACTGCCACATGTACCTTGCCACGTTGCGATGTTTACAACGTTGTGCGGAACGATCGCACAAGAAGAAGAGGACTTGCTTTCCTAATACACCAGTCTGTAAAGTACAAACCTATCTCTCTTGAGCTTGACTCTATTGACCCACACATAGAGTGTATGAGGGTAGTAATAAAGTGCGGTACTGCCGAGGTAGAGCTGCATAATATGTACATACCGACTTTAATGGCCATCACGAGCTTTGACACAGGGGTACAGCGTTGGCCCAGCGCCTAATGGCGCATCCTTGCAAGCCTTTATTTCCCATTACTCAAGCCATCTTCCTAACATCGTCTCCGTAAAAAGACCACCTGACTTCACAACCTCTGAACGCTGTACTTTTCTGAAGCATGGGATGGAGGGTTCTAGAGTTGGGTAATCTAGTTCCTAGTTCCTTGTACTAGTTCCAAAACGTATGAGTAACATCATGAAATATAACGTCTGATAATAAGTATACGCAGTTGGTTCAAAGAAAAAATGTGGATCATTGGAACTACCAAATGAACTAGATAGTTCCATATAGTTCCTTTGGCACAACTCTAGAGGGTTCAGAGAATTTACCGCTTCAGAGAGCTGTCCATTCCCTCAGATCCTCGGGTAGTTGAGAGAACTTTCCGAAACATCATCACTGCAGCAGCCGTTCGCTACATACCTGCTGGTCGAATACCCGAAATTAGAACAAATTTCCAAGCAACAGATGGAACAGCAAATGAGCTTCCTGGTGCGAACCTTGAAGACCCACGAGTTAGAGAACTTACTTTTGAAGTCCACAAGCGAACATAAGCGAAGAAGTGGCTAGACTACGGGAAGCTATGTAATATTGGTACAGAATTGAGTAGATTGTAGGAAACGGTTAAATCAATCTTGAAACCGTGAAAGAAGGATGATAGAACGGCTGTTTCTTTCAGCGGCGTAAAAGTAAAAATTTAATGCTCGTATTATTTAACGGGCAATTTATAGAGTATCCCGAGAGTGAAGAGTAAGTGTGCTACGTCGTATAAGAGCCCTCCCAGCCGAGAAGGTACCACTACAAATCCCGAAGTCACCAGCAACTGGATAAACCCGGGGTAGAGTATTTAACAAGTCTCAATCTATCGTTATCCCCCAAGAAGCCAGGAAGCCTAATACCAGGCAAGGATGTAAGCAGAAGTGAATCGTACAGGCCTATCTCCCTCTTGTCGCCAATAGTAAAGATTTTATTTTATTTTATTTTTTTTATTGAACCAGAATAGGCCGTGCGATCGAAGAGTTTTGATAGCTCCTGACCTATCGAAGGCCTTTGGTAACATTAACTATGCCAAGCTATTCGAGGATATAGAGAAGGCTTCCCCCAAGTCGTGTTTGAACCCAGTCGTTTGTAGAATTCAGAAATAACAAGTAAAAAAGTATCATTTGGCTTTGCCGACAGAGATATACCCTCAGCCTGTATATATTGAAACAATTTTTTCCCAAAAACGTATGTATTTAGGGGTTTTTTAAAACTTTTGAAATTTGAACCGACAAAAATATTCATTAGGATTAGAGATCAAAAGTTTATCGGAGAAGATACTAAAAGGAGTGGATTTACATTGACCATTAAGTGGATCTCTAGCCACTACATATGGTGCCATAGGGTGTTTTACACCCTTCGGGATGTTTGCTCAAGAAGTATGGATTTGCCCCTGAAAAAACGTTTACCATCGTAATTGAGGCAGCGAATGCAAGGTGCTTCAACAAAAATCAAAGTGATTCGGTAGCAGGCCTTAAAGTGAACTTATCCGAAATTTTGTGCGAGAGGTACCCGATGGAGTGGACAAATATAGTCCATATTTGAACCTGATCTATATCTAGTAGATATATTAGGATGGCTTATCTTCAAACGTAAACTATGTTTGGACAAAATATTACTAAGGTAAAATTTTGGACCGAATCGGCAGATCCGTTCTAGAGTTATCTTTCGCTCCAACCACCTCACACGGTGTCATAGGGTTTTTTGTGCAACTTTCAGGCTATTTACTCAGGAAGTATGGACTTGCCCCTAATGAAACTTGTACCGTCGTATGGAGGGCAGTGAATATAAGTTTCTAAAACAAAAATCAGAGCGATTCGAGAGATGGCCCTAAACTGAACTTTTCAGAAATTTTGTGTGGGAGGTACCCGAAGTAGTGGGCCGATTGAGTCTATATTGAAACATTATCTAAGTCTGGTACACATTTTACGATGGGCAAAGTATGGACCAAATCGGTTACTCCCTTCAAAAGTTATCGTGCGCACAAATTTTCCGAACATTTTCGAACTTTTGTGGGCGATGTACCGCAATGAGTGGACCGATATAGCCCATCTTCCAACTTAAACTAAGTTTGGGCAAAATATTACGAAAGCCAAAATTTGAACCGAATCGGTTCATCCGTTCGAGAGTTATAGTGCGTACCAGCCAGCCAGACAGACAGACAGACAGACGTACATTGCGAAATCGACTCCAAATTGTCTGAAACACATTTCGTCCAAACATACTTGGGGTCTAAAACCATTATTTCGATGAGGTACATTTTGTCCGTATGAAAGTGTATATACCCTCGTTAGCATAAATGCTGAGGGTATAAAAACCTAAAAATGTAAATTGAGTTTCTTTATCTCAAACATGGTACAGCCTGAGAACAAATCATAAACTTCAATCCTGTAGAGATTTTTCACAGCTACAACATTTTCTTTAGCTCCATTTCCATTGGACTTGCGGTTTCCAAGCAAAATCGTGAAAACCTAAAAAACACCTAAAAATGTCAACTTGAATCGCGATTTATTTAAAAAGCACTTCGTCGATTTTTTTTTTGTTTTTTTGATTTTTCTCATCTATGAACATTGTAGGTTCAGAATCCGCAAAAACTTCCCAGGTGTAAGCACATTCCATTTAAATTTGATTCAAGAGCACCGTGGTAAGCTATGCTATGTTGTCGATGCATTACCTTCTTGGGTGTTACCACCGACTATGTCGCCAGTTCATATAAACGGTGGCCAAAAATTGAAGGAGTTGGCGTAGGTAGATGAATTTTGGTACAAACACTTATTGTTGGCTGACAATGTCGAGGGCAGCAAATTGGGAAGGTCGGTCAACGTGTTTAGTCGTTATATATTTTTGGGGGCTTATTGAATATATCAAAATGTTTTCTTTAAATAAGAGAATGTTCCTTATAAAATTTTTTGACCGGTTAATTGTCAAAAACGGCTTATTTGTTACTAAAAATCGGAAATTTGACTTTGACAGTTTACACTTTTTTTAAAAAAGGATATTTTTAAAGTTCCATCCGTAAAAGTCAATATTATTAGGTACCTAATAAGCCCACAACAAATATGTTATAATCGGCGCATTCGTTTTCGAGCTTTAGTGGCCACCCCAAAAACACTGGTATAAAAATGGGGGTAACACATTAATCATGGTGCAAGGCGGGTGTGCATACCATTGCACCACGGTGGCAAAATACCCCTCAGTAATGTTGGCGACAATTCCTGAGTATTTCAGCCATGTAAAACTTCTCTACAAGTAGTATCTTAAGACACGCCGTTCGGATTCGGCAATAAACAGTAGGTCCCATATCATTGAGCTAATATGAATCGGGATGCACTCATTGATATAAGAGAAGTCTCCCTTGTCCCGTATAGGATGTTTGTGAAACAATTGTATTATATATAACTCATTAATGAGGTGGTCACTGAGAAAAATAAATACATAACATGTTCGTGTGCAAATATGTGCAGCTGGCTCCTCTATACATTTAAAGCACTCATTTCCAACAATTTTCTGATTTACATCTTCACATTGACAAAACTACTTGGCATATCAATACCATAATTTAAATCCATTCAACTTGAAATTAATAAATTAGTATTCCGAAGTACTTAATTTTTACCATTTTTGGCCACGTTCGTGAAACTGTGCACCGTGAGCATTCCTTCACGATTTGTTAGACAGACTTCTTCTACCCAGACACGCCAGGAGAGATTTTCATAATCTTGAGAGAGAGAGAGGTCCAAAGACGTACAGGCGAGAACCTCCAAATCAACAAGCCTATCAAGCAGGCCTGGATAACATTCACACTGATGCAGTTGAGCACAAATACCCCATCCATCACAGCCGAAGAACACCAGCTGCCAAGACAACACTAGTGGTTTTAGCCTATTTAAGATCCTGACGATACAGCCTACTCAATTCGTACTGGGCTCGAGATGATGGCACGATACCCAACATATGTCCTGCATGGTGATTGGAATCACATAATACTCTGCATTTGTGTTCTGGGTCAGCTAAACCCACTCACCTGTCTCCTGATGTCTTCCAAACGTACATCAAGTTCCAAAAACTTCACTTTTGGATAACACCTTTGGGTACCTCCTTCACAAAAGCTCAAAATTTGTACCTTAGTGCTATTGAAGGACTCTTTGAGGATCGCTTTGAAATTTTTAACGAAGGTGCTCTTTACGGCGAAATAATGTTTTTCCTGGGTAAGTTCGTTCTTCCTGAAATAAGGATAAAACTTTCCCTCAGAAATTTGTCGGTATAGGTCCACGTCTTCATAGAACGGTACCTCTCCATTTTCGGTATTTTGAAGGTTGTATACTCGATATTCCTCAGAAATGGCTGGTAATTGGTATTTTATCTTTGTTGGGGGTATAAAACGTTCCACCAGAAACTTGTCGGTACAGGTCCACACCTTAGTATAGCCCAGTATATTGAATGTTGTGGCTTCAATATTCCACCGAAATGGCTGAAATTTGGTATTTGGTCTTCATTTGGGGTACTAATCTTTCCATATGAAATTTGTAAAGGTCCACGTCTTCATATAACCCCCATATAACGGTACCACCCGGTTTTCGGTATTTTGAAGGGTTTAGCCTCATTATCACACCGAAATGTCTGAAATTTGGAACTTAGTCACCGTTGGGGGCTAAAAAAAGTCTCCCAGAAATTTTTCGGTATATGTCCACTAGGGTTATGACTTTTTTACAACCTCATATTCCTGTATCATATTGGGATGAACTTTTACATAAAATTACATAAAATCTTAATTTTAACGTGATTGGATAAAAAAACCTCACACACAAAATCATTTGAAAATTTTTATTTATGCATTTTTGACATTTTTTGGAGGCCCTATAAGTAGATATTAAAAAATATATAAATAATAAAGTAAATAACTTAAATAAATATACTAACATAACAAGGATCATAAAACACAAAAGAAAGTTAAATATTCACATTGTCATTGGAGAGGATGAATCTCAGTGGGAGGTTGTCCTTGTTACGGCAGGAGTTGTATAAGTCTTGCATTTGAGAGCTTTTGGGTAGTCATTCAGAGCTGCAATCTTCAGAGCGGAACAATTGACTACTGAACCAATGATCAGCCCATGAATAAGAAATGAATAAACAGATTTTACGCAACCGTGTTTCAGGCATCAGTATAAAAGCAAGTAGAGCTAGAATGGCGTGAGAGTTCCAGCATACGTTGCAAATGTTTGGGATCTGCATAAAATCTACAAAAGGAATCTCTCTCTTCTCAGTGAAATGGCGGAAAGCACGTGTACGATGGAAGAGAAACTTCATGTCGTCTCTCCAGCCACCTGCCTCGTTAATCAAAGTTGTACCATTACTGAAGGCTGCTTTCAATTGAGCATAGTTTTTCATCAAATCCTTCACAAAAAAGTATTCGATGTTTGGTGATGTTGTAGACGCATGGAGTTCATCGTCCATGACAACCCGAAGAACTCGGTCCAGCACATGGTGCTGGCAACTGATGAACTTGGGTGCGGTGTAACCTTTCGTTTCAAACATTTGCTGCAGTCGAACTACAACGCCTGTCTTTTTGCCGGTATTCACGCTTGTTGTATCAGCAACAATCATCACAATTGATCCCCAGAGGTTGAACTCCTCTAACACATTCTGGAGACCTTCTGCGATTGTTTTAGCTTTCCCAACTTTCAATTTGAGCGCAGTCAATCTAATTTCTTTAAATTCGTTCTTGAGGACCACTGCCTGATATTCATAGCTCTCAAGGTGTTTGCCGTCAAAATGCATGCTCCACTTATCCAGATAAAGGGTGTTTACCAAGTGGTTCTTCAACCTAGCAGCTTCCTTGTAGACACCCCTGTAAATTCCTGACTGACATGGGGTTGGGATTTCAATGCCTTCAACGGAAAGCTGCTGGAACATCGTAGCTGCTTTATTGGACGAAATTTTTGAACTTGTAACAAGGCGTCTTGCAATGCCGGTTTGGTTGTGCGTCCTTTTGCTCGTTGATGCTGCATTTTCATCCTCCCAGGGACTATCTGTATTATTGTCGTAAAAATCCGAGCCACTTTCGGAACAATCAGGTATCGCTGAACTGGTAAATGTGGGCGCACTCGATTCTATTGTCTTCTTTCGCTTAGACGGGTGAATGGCATTGACACCAGCAGGTTTGCCGCTTGAATAACCAACGCGGCCTTTGCTCTCAATTTGCAGTTTGTAGAGTTTCTCGTCTTCTTTGCACATCCACTCGCCCTTTGCATTTGTGATGTCAAACAGTTCCCTCATTGGATCAAAGTTTCGTTTTCTTTTGCAGCTCTCGTAGTATTTCAGAAGAGTTCTTAGTTTTTCCAGAATGGCTTGGTCCGATATATGCGGGAAGTTCAATACTTTACTCCATAAAACCTTAAGCTCTACAGCAATTAGAGCGATCCTCTCTGTCCGTCCTTTTGCTGTAGACTGAAGAAACTTGATGCGACCAATGACGTGTATCTTCAGGGGCATGCGACTCCTTTCAATCAGTGCTGTTTCCACAATTGCCACTATGCCTCTTCTTAATGGCGCTTGAAACTGGACTAGGTTCTTTGTCCAGGTTTCTTTGTTCTTCTCCGTGTTGGACGCATTCTTCTTGAATGGCATGTTATAATTCACTTCACTTTTTATTTTTGTTCTGAGATGTTCATCGATTTTTTATGATCAATGTTTCATTTTGTTCATAGGTTATGTGGCTTTTCGTGGGAGTAATACAAATTTTCAAATTTTTCCGTTTTGGCTTTATAAAACTAACAAAAAAGGAAAAAATGTAAAATTTGTCACAAAAATATAATTTCAAAGTGGTTTGTGCGTGACCTCTTTTAATAATTAAATTGAATGAACGCTACCATTGACATTAATAGGCAAAAGTTCATTCATTCCTGCTACATGAAATCATTTTTGGGAAAAAAAAGGTTAAAAAGTCATAACCCTAACGTCCACACCTACATATAGCCCATATAGAACGGTACCTCCCGATTTTCGGTATGTTGAAGGTTAGCCACATTGATTTACCGAACTTGCTGAAATTTTGTATTTAGTCTTCTTCATAAAGGCAGTTACCTTTCCTTTATTAAGAAGAATTGTTCCATTTTAATCTAATACAAATCGTGGTGGAGGGTATAACAAGTTCGGCCTGGCCGAACTTAACGCCGCTATTACTTGTGTATTTTTTTTGTCGAAGTGACATCGTCTATTCGTTCCTCGTACCTCCGCCTCCGGACTGAACAGCTCAGATGGTAATCCATCGGCACCTATATTGCTGCCTTTACCTCAGCTTTGCCGGGCGGTATACACTCATTACCATCTTAAGAAATTAAAGTTATTTTTTAATTTTCTTTTACATTTGAAAAAAATTGCAATAAAAATTACTTAAAAAATTTGTAATTATATCGGCGACATAATTCTCAAAATCGTTTCGAAAGTTATGTCACGGCACCTTTAAAGACATTTCGCCAGGTGACACCACGGGAAGATCAGTGTACAGTTGAGATGAAAGAGGAACTAAGATAAGTCCTGCGCTTTAATATGTTAAAGCCGGTCAGGGCCTTCGTCACCCTTGAAAATATATAGTTAAGCATATATGTTATATCCCGATAATTACATATTTTATAACAAACCCCTACATACATGTACAGCTTTTATACATATATTTCATTTGTCAACAATGCCTCAGCGAATAATACAAGTACAAAGAAAGAAAACGGAAGTTAGTTTAGCCGAACCGCAGTCTGACAATTATCTTTAACAATTCAAACCCAAGCAAATATGAAAAGTGATATTTAAGAGATTTCCAAAATGTTAATGAAGAAGCCTAACTGATACGCCATACCACCACATAAAACAATAAACCAATGACAACAAACGAAATGAATGAGGCAATTGAATGAGTGAATGAATGAATGACTGACGACTGCCTGAATGAATGCATTTTTAGCATTAAACATTTAACACGTGTTGAATGCTGCTGTTGACACATGGATGATTTGTCTGTCCCACCAATACCACCATGCCATGGCATGACATCTGGTTAATGTGGCTACCATTCAGGCGTTACGGCATTGCCACAGGTATGAGAGTGACAGTGAAATGGAATGGGGTAAAAAAACAATGGCCCGTTAAACCAAGCAACAACATTATATGCAGTTAAAACCTCATCCTCATGTGTGATTGTTTGCATATGTACATAGTTCATAACAAAGGTATCTAAACATCTAAGGGAGGGGGAAAGAATACTCATTGCCTCAAAACAAAAGCCAGCAGACAAAAATTTTGAAAAGCTAAAACACACACACAAATCTTCTGCCAGCACTATTCTGGCTCCCACCTCCCGCTCCGCAGAACATCCAGAAAGCGAAACCCACAATTCTGTGGCAAAGTCACATGCATCATTGTGGCAGCAAGACTATTTGTTGTTGTCGCTTAAAACAAAACACCATGGACAATAAGGCAGCCAGGCAGCAACATCCCGTCCGTAGACCTAACAAAACTTTGAGGGTATGACGGTTACGCTGCACTTAAAATGAAAACATTGCCAACAGACACAACAAAACAAAAAATCTGTTTTTTTGCTTCATTGCCGATCGTACGGCAATGGGATGGATGGAAGTTATTGTCGAAAGGAAAGGTTAAGTTTGAACGTATGAAATTAGTAACGGAGTAAATGTCCGTCCAGTAACAACAATGGCAATAATTACTCGTAAAATTGAACATTTACAAAATCGTAAAATAAGACAGATTCTGAAGAATGTGAAATAGTTTACAGAGTGTTATCCAATGAACTACATCTTCCATGAAGAGGTTTTTTACTCTTTAATGTGAAAGAATGTTGTGTTGGAATTCATCACAACTTTGGTGGGCTTTTGACAAGCTAATTGCTTATCGAATTTTAAAAAGAGAAATTTGCTAACTATGGTTATTGAGAACGTGATGTGTGGAATTGCAGTCAATGAGTAGGAAATTGAGATCGAATGCCGTATTCATATATTTAGTATATTTGGGTTTGTATATCACGGAACTTGGCTAGCAGTTTGTATCTGTGACTAATAATGGAACGAATTCGGACAATATTGGCTCATGTTTTGGTATAGACCTAATAAAATGGTACCATCCGATTTAATTTGTTTTTAGTGCATTTGCTACACATTTCAGCCAAATTGGTTGTAATTTCGTAGTTTGGCATCCAGGGGAAAGAAAATCTTTTCGCCAAAAATTGCTTATTTAGGTCCATGGTTTTAATATGAGGGCTATAACCCTACCTCCGAATTTGATTTGTTTATTGTTCGCATTACATGAAAGATCTCTCCACATACAATCTTCAATATGCATCTATGTTTTGATACCAGGCAAATTTTCGATGCCACAGATCCTATGAATTCATGGGGAAAAGTTATCTGGCATTATTTTACGATCTTGGTTGATTGTTGTTGTATTAACAGTGTTTTATTATTATGTTTGTATGTTCGTTCTCCTGTTCAATCTGGCTCTGGGTCTATCTCCAGTTCCTGGAAAGTGGCTACTTCGATGGAATGTAACCACAGATTCACTGGAGTTAGATGAGCAGGATTGACGGGGCAGTTGAATAGGTGCTTAGTATCGTGCGGGTCCATGCCGCATACTGGGCAGATGTCCCGCCCAATAGGAATTTAGGTGACTGCAATATCCCGAGCGTAATTGAGCCAAAACTACTCTGGTTTGTCGTGACAGCTGACGCTCTTCAGCTGCCATAGATGGGGGATGTACTTCGATGACTGCATTCACACAATAATTGCTTATGGCCTTGGCAACTGTGTCCGTGTAAATGCTGTTCAAAACTGCCTGATATGCCTGTTGATCTAGAGGTTCTCTCCTATATTGCAGGACCTCCGTCTCTATGGCATGAATATCCTTCCCGATATGTCTGGGTGTATCGGTGGCCAGCAGATGGTGATTGGAATGGCTCTCACGGTAACATCCGAGCGAGTACTGCAACCATAGCATCTCATTATATTGCCATACTGGAAGAATCTTTGCCTCCTCATGCAGATGGTCCACTGTAGATTTGAGGAGCCACCCTGTTGCTGTTCTCAGGGCGGTGTTCTGACAAATTTAAATCACGTGTCACATAAATTCGGGGACCAACCTGGCGCCGCATAGCTTACCACAGACCGACCTATCGCTTTTTACGTAGCCAACAAGGTTTCTTTATCTGCACCCCAAGTGCTACCTGCTAGGGACTTGAGGACCTTGTTCCTACATTTCAGTTTATTGCAGATAGCTGTGGCATGCGAGAACGACGTGAAAGTGGTGTCGAATGTGATCCCTACAATTGTGGGGCAGTTTGTGGTCGGAATTCTGTTACTGTCGGCCCTGATATTCAACTCTCTTCTATACTGGGCCGTCCATGTGGTAAACAGAGTGGCCGTCGATTTAGTGGCGGATATCTGCATATTCCTCGCGTGGAAAAAGGTTGTAAGATTGGTTAAATAGGAGTTCAGTCTCTCACAGATATCATCAGGGTAGGAACCTGACGCCAGGATCGTACAATCATCCGCATACTTTACGATCTCAATGCTGTGTGGAGGGGCGGAACACAGAAAAGGCAGAGGTTAAACAGTTCCGGAGATATCACCCCTCCTTGGGGAACTGCCTGTTTCTCTCTACGGGGCTTAGATTTCTTGGTTCTGAATTCCACATTCGACTGGCGACCACACATATAGTTGATTATCCAACATTTCAGACTTGGCCGGAGGGTTGTCGGCTCGATGTCCTCGAATAGCGTGGAGTGCTTTACAGTATCAAAGGCTTTTGATAAGTTAAGCGCCACCATCACTGTTCTATCACACAGCCGCTCCTGTTTGAGCCCTCGACAAATATGTGTGGAGATGGCGTGCATCGCTGTTGTCGAACTGTGCTGCTTACGGAATCCGTGCTGATGATCGGCAACTTGATAGATATTTCTAATGCTGGGAGGCCTCAAGGGTCTTCGCTACAGGTGACAAAAGCGTAATCCGCCTGTACGATTCACCTTTGCTGGCATCCATGCCTGGCTTCAGTAGCGGGACCACCCTGCCCATTTTCCAGAATTCGGGAACAATAAGGGTGGCTAGCGACAGGTTGAGAACTTTAGTGAGGTACTCCACTCCCGGCTCATCCAGCTGTTTCAACATTACCATGGGAATTCCGTCAGGGCCCAACGCTTTGGATGATTTAGCGTTTCTGATGGCATTCGCAACATCATCCATTGTAAACTGTGGTGGTTCATCCTCGGCAGGAAGAGATCTAATGCGACGTAACACTCTTCTCTTCGCCCTTCCTCTCTCGGGGTGCTCGACAAACTGTCGATTGAAGTAACTTGCACACCTCTTCGGGTCAGTCAACGTTACCTCGTCAAACGTGACTGAGGTCCTGTCATCCCTCTTTCCGGGGTTCGAGAGTGACTTAACCGTTGCCCACAATTTACTTATACCGGTTCCAATGATGCAACTATTTTGATGATTAAACCACTTGTTCCGCTTATGTTCGCCGACCAGCCTGTTAACTTCCAGTGTCAGCTCCCTGACTCTGGGGTCGTCGGGGTTGGTTCGACGAAGCTCATCACGCTCATTTGCTATTCCCGTCGCCACTGCTGGGAAATTTGGTCTTACTTCGGGTATTCGACCAGCAGGTATATGGCGAGCGGCTGCAGCATTGATGATGTCTCGGAACGTCCTTCCGCTACCCGAACATCAGAAGGATTGGACAATTCTCTGAAGCGGTGATTGGTGAACTCTCTGAAACTCGGCCAATCAGCTTTCCCATGATTGACGAATGTGCGCAAGCGAGATATGTCTGTATTGAACAGACCGGTGCAAAAGGAAAGCTAATCCCCCACCTCCACATCTGGTGCGATCCTCCCTTATTACGTTGTAACAATCACAACGTATTGAGCTGTGGTCGTTCAGCATGGTTTCCTGCACCGCCGCGACCTTGATTTTCTTCCGATTCATAAATTCCACTATTTCATCGATCTTACCACGGAGTCCATTGAAATTAAAATGCAAAAAAGATGCATTTTCCGGGATTGGAACAACAAAGGCTGTTGTTAAATGCTGCGCGTGCTGCTGCTGTTGTGGGCGCTGCGGGGGTGGTTCGTAATCTGACGACGACTCACTGGGAGCTGTGTTCGCGCAGCATGCGGCAACATAGTCCCTATCGTAGTCCCTCGCGTGGACAAGTCCACAGAAACCCCTTAAATGCACCCACTCCTGACATCTATTGCATCTCACCGAAGATTGGATATGGGTGAAGATGCTGATGTGACAAACCGAGCACAAATATATTGGTCCTGGGTTTTCCTCCGTCCCGGCACAGACCAAAAGAATCCGGAGCAAACATTCCGGGATATGCTGCTCCCAGCACAGAAAAACGAAACAAATACAAGCACATGTACACTGAGGTGGCAGCCGCTGGCCGGAACGCTGATGTTTTGTGGTCCCTGGTCAATCCGGTACAGAGAACCCGCTGCCGTGGGATTGATCTTGGTTGGTAGGATTGTTTAGAGCTTTTGGTTCAATAGCACAGACTTGTCTACGAAATAATATAGTTGTAATTAGATTTGCAAGGAATACCATCGATGACAATTTTAATACTTGAACAGGCCTTGTACTGCTTTTATAAGGGGATAGCGAAAGGAATTGTCGTATATTTTGCGTCTTTGAACGTGATTTAAGTTGAGATGGGTCAAGTTTGGATAAACGTCAGTTACTCGTGCGCACATGCCATTTAAGTTGTTCACCGTAGGATTTCATAGAGTTTTTCGACTATTATGTCAGAAAGCATAGACTTGTCAATCAGAAAATTATATCGCTTCAAAACCATCAAACAGCCTTAAGTGCATTTACGCTAATATTTTGAACTTTTAGTGAGTAGGAGATACTTATGAAGGAGTTACTGTACGATATAGACATTCTTATTCGATGTACGATTAGAAGAAATTGTATGATGTGTAAAATTTCGGCCAAATCGGTTGTAGTATTTTACATTAGATTTTTTTCTCCATAGCTGCCCACTAATACAGCTGCGTACGTTATAACTGTTGCGCAAACATCCCATATGGGACAAGGGAGACTTACGTTAGTATCACCCAAACTATAAAGCCCTATTTTGAGCCTATAGTCCTTCTATAGGTTAGCCAATATCTGAGCTTTGTTGTCCCTTTTTTAGATATTGCTTTTTCACTTGAGCGTCCTATCCAGCGTAATAATTGTTCCACTGACATCACGGAAGGGAAAATACATAATTCTCTCATACCAATGACTGCGCCCCGATTTGTATTAGTTCAATGTCCGTGTCCGAACGGCGTATCTTAAGAATTGTGGAGAAGTTCTACATGACTAAAAAACCCAGGAAATGTCGCCAACATCACGCTGAAGGGTATTTTGCCAGCGGGCTTGGCGGCATTATGCGCAGGTAATTAACATTGTCAATATCTACATTAGGCACTTTTCCTTGCGGCAATTGTCAGGGTTACCATATGCCTCACTTCTCTCACCATTATGAACTTTATTAGAAATATTGAATAGACATAATTCCGTTTTATTCCGGGTTGACCTTCAGAACTCTTGGTCTTGTAAGCAGTCTCAATCCTTCTGCAAGCAAATTTGGATTCTTACACCTCTCAAATATTATAACTTTATCTGCATAGCCAATTGGTTCAAACTCTTCTTGAGTTAATGTTTTTATACCCTCAGCATTTATGCTAACGAGGGTATATGAAGAAAAGACAAAATTTTTTAGTTTTCCATACAAAAAAAATTAAAAAATTTTTTTTAAGCTACATGAAAGATTTTTGGTACATAGATTGGGAAAAAAATCCCATTCTTAAATCTGTTCGAGATACTAATTTTGGTTGTTGCGCGCAAAAGTTATGGCGGTTTCAATTCTGATAAAAAGAAAAAAATCTTTAAAAGACTCTAATCATTATATTGAGAAAGTCTCTTAATTAGGGGCTCCCTACATACTATATGTTTACTGAGGTCCCTTAACTTTAGTGAAAAAGTTGTAAATTTTCGCGGAAATAAGGAAAGCATTCAAAACAATTGGTAGTTTACAACTTGTTCTAACAAAATTCAAGCTGTTTATGCATCTGAAAAAAAATATAAAAAATATGTACGTAATCTAAACATCGCGAAGATTCAAATGAAACCAAAACTATACAAATCCGTTTAGCGGTTTGCATATTATAGCAAAAAACAAAAAATATGTTGAAGAAATTTATAAAATTTTTGTAAGAGAAAATATTTATTAAAATTTATTTTGTGAGTTAGTTGAACAAAATGTAAGAAAAATAGGTCGGAGTTTTTCTTCTATTTTAGTTAAATTTCACGCAATAAATCACATGTTTTATTCTAATCACTTCTCGAAAACACGCTAACATCTAGCAGAAGATATGGATATCTTTCAAATAAATGTTGGGTTCCTTTAAATGGGGTATAATCTTGAAATAAAATTGTATCGAATAATGTTCATTTTGAAATGCGTGTAAATCGCGAAATCCTCAAAATCACTTGATGCGCATGCGGTTTACCAATACAGCGAATTCTTCTCTTTTAATTTGTACACATTTGCCAGGATTTACTTTGGCCGCTAAGATGTAGCATCGTCTGCAGTTTAGTGTGCAACAAACTGTATAACGCTTATATTTTGCACAAAGTGCATACACTTTTTATGCGCATCCGATTTCACTATCAACCGTGAAAAAATACATCGATCTAAACATATTTCAATAAATTCCATCACGAACCCTGGATGTAGCATCACACAGTATTTTTTGGATAAATCGGATACAGCTCCCATGCCACTAAATTTTTCAAACCGCTGTTTTCGCACAAACGCGAGTGATGACTCACTTTCTTCATTGAAATGGAAACGATCCACATAAAACGCGAATTAGTCAGCGATATTTTGAAAAACATTTTTCGCAAATTTTTCAATTTTTGCAGTAGTCATTTCCGCCGTTCTAGTAGATGGATTTTTACGATCTGTGATTCATATGATCCGGATCGTCGAAAAACTAAAATATCGCGGGGTACCAGCACACTCAAGACGATATTGTAAATAATGTACCCAAAAAATAGGTTTTTTAGAAAAAATATCGCACTAAATTTTGGCCTTTGGCAGTAGATTACTCTGCTGCTGTGTGGGCTACATACTCAATATACATATCAGATTATGCATAATCGCGAGTTCTTTAATCCTATAATTGGTTTTTCGAAATATCCGAATGCGCGTCCCAGTTACATAAAAAATACAAAAAACACCTGAAATCCGGCTTCAAAATGTCAGCATCCATAAAAGGTGGATGCAATGGAAATTTTGGAAAGTGATACATTAGAAGTGTAATCTTCATTTTGTATTCTCCTACTTTTACTTTGGACTGATGTCCGTCATTTGAATGGTTTAATCAGAAATCGAATAGCAATGTAAAAAACCTGTTTAGCTACAACGTGTTTTTACCTATGTTTTTTCCTTTACGCGGTCGTAACTACCACGTAAATTAAATTATTTTGCTAAATTTTTGAGCTTTGTACAAAAACATCTAAATTAATCCAGCAATAGTCATAGTTACTGGTAAACTACAATAGTTCGCGTATTATAATAGTGCAAACCTTGGCTTCATGGAAACTAAAAAATTTTGACTTTTCCTCATATACACTTTCATACGGGCAAAATGTGCCTCATCGAAATAATGGTTTTAGACCCCAAGTATGTTTGGACGAAATGTGTTTCAGACAATTTGGAGTCGACTGAGCAATGTCCGTCCGTCTGTCTGTGTGTCTGTCTGTCTGGCTGGCTGGAGCGCACGATAACTCTCGAACGGATCAACCGATTCGGTCCAAAATTTGGCTTTCGTAATATTTTGTCCCAACTTAATTTAAGTTCGAAGATGGGTTATATCGGTCCACTCCTTCCGGTACCTCCCCCACAAAAGTTCGAAAATGTTCGGAAAATTTGTACGTACGATAACTCTTGAAGAAAGTAACCGATTTGGTCCATAATTTGCAACTCGTGATATGTCTACCAGACTTAGATTAGGTTCCAATATGGACTCAATCGGTCCACTCCTTCAGGTACCTCCCACACAAAATTTCGGAAAAGTTCAGTTTAGGACCTGCTCTCGAATCGCTTTGATTTTTGATGCAACAACTTGTATTCACCGCCACCCATACGACGGTACAAGTTTCATCAGGGGCTAGTCCATACTTCTGGACAAAAAAGCCTGAAAGTTGCACAAACCCCTATGGCACCGTGTGAGGTGGTTGGAGTGCAAGATAAGTCTCGAACGGATCTGCCGTTTGATCTTAGTAATATTTTGTCCAAACATAGTTTAAGTTCGAACAAAAATCATATCGGTCCAATCCTTCAGGTACCTCCCCCACAACATTTCGAAAATGTTTGGAAAATTTTTTCGTACGGTAACTTTTAAAGGGAGTGGCCGAATTGATCCATACTTTACCCATCCTAAGATATCTACCAGATATAGATCAGGTTCAAATATGGACTATATTTGTCCACTTCATCCAGTACGTCCCAAACAAAATTTCGGATAAGTTCAGTTTAGGACCTGCTATCGAATCGCTTTGATTTTTGTTGAAGCAACTTGCATTCGCTGCCTCAATTACGAAGGTAAAAGTTTTTTCAGGGGCAAATCCACACTTCTTGAGCAAACAGCCCGAAGGGTGTAAAAACCCCCTATGGCACCATATGTAGTGGCTGGAGATCCACTTCCATAATGGTCAATGTAGATCCATTCCTTTAAGTATTTCCTCCGCAAAACTTTTGCTATTTAATCCTAATCAACATTTTTGTCGTTTCATACGCCCAACATTTTTAAAACCCTCTAAATACACACGTTTTTTGAAAAAAAATTGTTTCAATATACACAGGCTGAGGGTATATCTCTGTCGGCCAAGCCGACTGATACTTTTTTACTTGTTAGTTGAACATTTGTGATACTACCCCACAAGAGAGGTGATAAGCATCCCACCAGTGACCTTACTTGGCCAACTTTGTCTCCTATTGTTTTGTGTCATGCAGCACACAGCTTATCTTCTTATTATACTTAAAAACTTCCCGTGTCATGTTTGGGAATGAAAATTATTCTTGCCTCTTGCCAGGCTATAGGAGTGTACGCTAAATTTAAGCAAGTTTTGGAGATTTATGAAGTAAAGCCAGAAAACTCTGGTCTGGTCTCGCCTCGTTGAATTATTCCATTTGTAATTCGAATTATTTCATTCGTAATTCGAATTATTCCATTTGTAATTCGAACTATTTTATTTGAAATTACAAAGGAAATCATTCGAATTACAAATGGAATAATTCGAATTACAAATAATAATTAGAATTACAAATGGAATAATTCGAATTACAAATGGAATATTTCGAATTACAAATGGAATAATTCGAATTACAAATGAAATAAGTCGAATTACAAAAGAAATGTTACGAATTACAAATAGAATTCTCGAATTACAATTAAAATAATTCGAATTACATCTGAAAAAGGTGTAGGCCTTTTTATGCAATTTTCCTCTCCCGAATGGAAAAAATCCCATGTGTTAATATCAAAGTTTTGGTTTTGAATGCCAAAGATTCGGAACATGCGACCATCTTGAGTTCGCTGCTTTGGTCTGGTTAGGGATTTCATCTTTCCTCACCAAGCGGACCTGTAAATCCTACCAAATTGTAAGAAATTCTACTCGCGGGTTGACAAATTTTGTTCGTTATAATCGTGGTCATTTTATGAAGTTCAATTTGTGTACAAATTTTAAGAAAAATTTTTTGGGAACACAAAACTTTGTTCGTGTTTTTCACGTAGTTTCTTATAACCGATGTTCGCTATATCTGAATTATACTGTGTAATTCTTTATTTTAGCCTACTTTTGCCTATAAAGCACTACAAATTTATAAAAAGGCCATAAGTCCAACGCTTTTAATATTGCTTTAAAAATAAACAGGCCAAATTACCCATAGTGTCATGGTAGGATGTGTCCAAGAGTTTATGTTGATCTTTATTTAGCCTGCCAGACCCTCTACTGGTGTCGATCACCGCCTAACTAATTTGCCCCTGTATTGATTTTTGGCTACTTTGGCGTATGTTGATGGCGGCTAAATTTCTGCATCTACGCCCATCTTCTTCTGACAGGCCCGCGATTTCCTTATCGCCTCTCAAAAGATTCCGTGGTCGGGCTGACCATCTTTATGATTGAGTTCACTGTGTCACCCCCTGCCAAAGAATTCTCAGAACAGTATTGTTACGAAAATAACTGGAGGATTTAAGTTAATTTAGATGAATTCCCGTTAATTTAAAAATCTGATTTGTAGCTTAAATGTTAATTAAGCATGTACTTTATATGAAGCAAATTTAAAACAACAACTACTGTATAGAATTTCTCTGACTATTTTCCATGTTTATTTTGATATTGTTCTTGTTGTATTCTCCCGCTCTCATATTTGTTTTGATTATTCAGTTTTAGCTTTATTGTGACGTCATTCATTATTACCTCTTCTACCTCTGTCCCATTTATTGTTTACATTCATTCGTCTGTTTGTATGTATTCGTATGTGTATTTGCGAATCAATTAGCATTTCGCTTGACCATTGTAGACCATTCTCTATTGAGGATGCTAGAACAGTCTATGCATCTTTAGTGGAGATTACTGCATCTGTTGTTTTGTGTTGCTATTGCTGTCGGATTCGGATTCAGAGTCGTTCCCTGTCACTGATGGTGGTTAAAAATTGAACTCTCCCTGAGTTACTCTGATTCCTCCTTAATTTTTTTTTCGTAGGTTGTGTGCTTACACCCACATCTTTGGGAGTGATTTGTTTACGATCGCTGGATGACAAAGGGGTGTGACTTGCAGAAAGATCACTAAACCACGCCGGTACTGGGTTGTTTTAGCTCCTGCGCCGTGACTTTATTACTTGTTCATTGTCTTTTTGTTGAAAATCGAAAACTTCTATTCTTCTTCAAGCAGAAAGGAGAATAAAATCAAATCTGTCAAAAAAATTAAATCACCAAAATTGTTTCATAAATAACTCTCAGAAGAGATAGTCTTTTTCGTTTTATGAACAGAGTTCATAATATTCATGAATCTGCATGTGTGCCACTTAAAGTAATGATCTCTTTAAGGGCAACGTTCAATTTTAGCTCTGTAAATCATGCTTAACTACTACTGTTGTTGTTTACATTCATAACATATACATAAGTGCTCTCGCCGATCTTGAATTGCTTGTAAAACAGACCACAGACAAGAGTAACAACAAAATCGAACTTGATGAAGTCTGCATTGATGATGACAAGATATGTATGAATGCCTACAACGTGAAGTGGTAGGGTCGACCATCCATACATACAACAAATGGGAATGTTACATGAAAATGTATAGCAGCACTTCCTTCTTTATATACAACTGTTTCTGTTCATTCTACAGAGACAAAAAAGAAGTAAAAATCCAACAAATATGTGAAAGAATTCCAGTAGGTAGTAAACAGTCGATCATCATTTAAACATCACTAAAATACACCCAAAAGTGAGCTCAGACATCAAGACAGAAGAGTGAAAAACAGAACTTAAACCAATTATTACTTTACTACCAAATTGCAAAAACATGTTAAAATCATGTTTAACATGTTGGTGAAAAACAGAAATAAATAAATAAAACAACACCAACAACAATCAGCGATACACGAAACAGCAGCAATTTCACATCTCCAAAAGCCACTACTCATCCCAAAATCAGGATCATTGGTAACGATGACTTATGGGTATGTTTGGTACTGAAGTGCGTTAACTGCTTGAAGTTCGTTTATTTGTTGGATGTCCAAAGGTAATGCCACCAACAACATCACTGCAGTACAACATCATCATCTTCTTCTTTGCCATCACCTTCAATAACATCACCTCATGCCACATACCAATGGAGTTCAGTTTAATGTTGTTTTGTGGCATATGCAACATACCATCGCCACCACCAGCACCACGACCAGGAACATCATGTAATGTGTGGTCATGCCACTACAACACTCATTCAGTCAATCGCTGCTTTATTTATCTGCTTCGAACATCCGTAACTGGGGTCACTTAATGACAGACATTGAACTAAAATAATATCGGTAGGTATAGGCTAAGAAAATTGAAGCATTGCTTTTGTTATTAATAATAATGATGACGGCGACGTATACTCGAGTACGTGATTATATTAAATTAACTGATGATTTGTTAACCCTTCTCCTCGAAGGGAACAAGGAACAAGTATTCAAGTACGTGGACAATTTCGAATTATTTAGAGTTATTTTGAGAATTACCCAACAAAATGTTGGATGCCAAAGAAAAAAAGGAACATTTCGTTGGAAGTTATCTTAAATGATGCCCGTCCATGAAGGTGAATAGACCACTCTTCCTACACTAAGATGACATACCCATTCAATAATGCTTTAGATAAGAATTTCATCATAAGGGTCTTTCATGACGCGCTTGATGAGGGAAGCCTGTCCTGCTTGAGGTTATAACAAATGTGTAAGTCAGCGACTTAATTATGCTATCAAAAGTTGCTTCCAAAATCTTGGGGTTATAGTCCGAATTTGTTAATACTCGACCTTTGGAATATGCCATTAATAAGGAATGAAATTTATGAAGAGTTTTAAATCCTTGTCCAAAGAAGAAGCTAAGGCTGAATGTTTAAATATCCTGAAGGATATTGAGCAAACGTATGATGGGTAGAAACTTAAATTTAGTGACTTTTAATGTTAGATCTCTAGTAGATCGTTGTAGACGAGTTGAACTGAATGCTTTGTTGACTGACTTCAAAGTTGACATAGCATTCTTACAAGAACTTCATTTGCGAAATAATATGCATATTTGTTTAGATAATTTTTCAGTCATATGTGACAAAAGTGCACTAGGCGTTGCGATCGCTTTTAGAAAATCTCTGACATTTAAGAGAATTTGTATCCCTGGGCATAATTTCATGTCTGTTTTTGCTGAGATTAAAGTCAGATGTAACGGTGACGATAAAAGATTTGTTGTTGGCTCAGTTTACTTTCCTAGCAACTACAATCGAATGGAAATCACTAATGGACTGTCGGCAATTCTAAGATTTTCCGAAAGTTTTGATGGCTTAATATTAGGTGGGGATCTAAATGCGAAAAATATTTTATGGGGTGATGCCGAAGATAATTACAACGGCAACGTCCTTTCGAGTTGGTTACAAAATGAATCACTTTCAGTTTCCAGAATATGCGATGTCTTTCCTACTTTTCCTCTGGGATCTTCGCATTTGGATCATTTCATCATAAGCAATAGCATAATTGACAGTTTAAACACAAATTATAATACATCTACTCTACCGACATTCTCTGATCATCTGCCTTTATGCGTGAACATATCTTTAGCTGATTTTGATTTCATTTATAGAATACCTAATAAAACAACTTCTTTTAAAAACACGAATTGGAGCAACTTTAGAGATGATATTTGCAATGCAATTTCGGAGAATTCTCCGCCACGAGATAGGAACTTGTCAAATGTAGAAATTGATGAATACATAGGAAATTTTGAAATTACTGTCAATCGTGTTACATCTTTGCACTCTGAGCAGATCCAATTTAACTCTAAAAAATTCAGAACTTCCGAAAAGGTGAAACATCTTTTAAAAATAAAGTATAGATGGCAAAAAGATTTAAAGATCATTTACTCACGGACATTGAACCGTAGGGATCCAAATTATCTTCTGATTTCCAAACAAATCGAGCTAATTTCTATAATAATAAGGGAGCAGATTAATATCGATCAAGCAAAGTCATTTAATGACCGTCTCAGTAAGATTAAACCAGGCCCTTCAACATATAAAGATGTTTATAAAATCATTGGAAGACCAAACCGTTCCTCTGTTAAAACAGTTTATGTCAACGGCCAGGAAATAGAAGGATCTGATCGTCAGTTAGAGCATTTAAAGTGTCATTTTCAATCCATTTACAATTGCACTCGTCCATCAGATATGTGGAAGATGTTGAGGGATCAATTTCAAGAACTTTGGAACCAATCTCAGACTCAACTATTACGTTCAATGATGAAAATAACACTTTGAACGATTTGGATAATTCCATGCTTACCAACAAATGCGAAGTTATGGAAGTAGTGCAATCATTGAATAATAAAAAATCGTCTGGTATTGACAATATTTCTAATTTTATTATTAAAAAATTGCCTGAGCAAGCTTTCGATTTGCTTACAATAATTTATAATAACTGTTTAAGTAACTGTTACTTTCCAAATCGGTGGAAAGTTGCTAAAATCGTTCCCGTTCAGAAACAAAGGGGTAATAATGACATTAACTCTCTTCGCCCTATATCACTACTTCCAAATTTAGGAAAATTATTTGAAAAAATTATAAAAAAGAAACTAAATGTACATATAAGAAATGACGTTATTCCTGAAAGTCAATTTGGATTCAAAAAAGGAAATTCGACAGTTCATGCTCTTTTAAAATTTTCTAGTGATGTTGTTCAAAATTTAAGAGAACGTATGTGTACAGTAGCAGTCTCTTTGGATGTAGAAAAGGCTTTTGATAGAGCAGATCATAAAAGCATTTTATATAAAATGATTTCAATTGGATTTCCTTCTTCTCTTATTAAATTGATTCAAAGTTTTTTTTCTAATAGAAAATTTTGCGTTACTCATAGTAACAATTTGTCATCCACTGGAAGTGTAAGCTGTGGTGTGCCACAAGGTTCCATTTTGTCGCCACTTCTTTACAATATATTAATTTCAGATTTTCCTCACGAATTTGGAGAATCTAAAGGAATCCTTTACGCTGATGATTCCTTGCTCTATGCTCATAGTGAATCACCTGACGCTGCTCTCAGCCACGTGAGTGCACACCTAGAGCACGTCAATTCCTTTTATGAGAACTGGGGAATCAAAATTAATACATCGAAAAGTAAAGCTATATGTATACGTAACCCGTCTGGTAAATGCAAATATTTTGTTGTCCCACAGAGTAAGGAACTTAAGCTATTCTTACAAGGGAATGAAATCTGTTTTGAAGATAATGTGAAATATCTTGGAGTGAATTTTAATAAGTTACTAAAATTTAATGTTCATGCTAGAAAGAGTCTGCAAAAAGCTAGAAAAATGCAACACTCTTTCTCAAAATTATTATGTAACAAGCATTTACCAGTAGAAACAAAATTACTTTTATATAAAGTTAGTATTCGGCCAATTCTTCTCTATGCATTTCCAATATGGTTTACCATTTCGCCTACAGTAATGAGGGAAATGGAGGTTTTTGAAAGAAACATAATTCGGAAATGCATAGGGAAGAATTATAAATCAGAAAATAAAAGATTTTCGAATGAATATTTATATGAGTCCTCCTCAATCACCAAAATTTCGGATTATGCTCTTGATCTTTTATTCAGATTTGTTCAAAGACTTAGTAATTTTGAAGGTAACGTGATGCAAAACATCTTGATTTCTGAAGAAAATTTTAATTGGAATAATACAAATTATTTGTCGCCCATTGGCATTATGAATGAACAAATTGGTAACAATAGTGCTTTGCTTTATCACTCTCCTACTCCCGGTTTACACAGGGGTTAGTTTTTTTTTTATATTTAGTTTGTAAGATAGTTTTTAAGGTAAATGTTTTTATTATTATTATTATTATTATTATTATTATTATTATTATTATTATTATTATTATTATTATTATTATTATTATTATTATTATTATTATTATTATTATTATTATTACAACTTCCTAGCAAACAAAGCTCTGCGAGATACTGGATGTGCCGGGAGCAAGCACATTTTCTAAGTAACTTTGTATTCATTTTCTCACACCGACATTATCACAATTTGTTAACATAAACATATTATGGAAATTAAAATAATACCTTATAGTTTTAAGTTTCTTTATTTATGTATTTGTTTCACAATACCATTTGTAATGTTTTTTTTATATGAGTCTCAATAAACTTTAACTTAACTAAGGAATCTATATATATAAAAGAGCTCAGTGAGTGAGTGAGTGAGTGAGTGACTGACATATCATCGCCCAGACGAAACCGCTGAAGCTAGAATGCTGAAATTTTGACTGTGGGTTGCTGTCGGTGTGTAGGGGTGAGATAAGGCTGGGTTTTTGGAAATTCGACCTAGAAGGGTACGAAAAGTACTAAAAGGTACTAAATATGGTACCCTTTGTATTAGGCAAACGGGAAGAGCTAGAATTCTGAAATTTGGAATGAGAGTAACTGGTGGAGAGTTAGAAAGATATACCAAAGGGCTTTTGGAAATTCGACCTATAAGTGTACGAAAAGTTACTAAATTTGGTACCAATTGTATATTTTGAGCGGATATAGCTACAATCTTCATATTTGGTATGGGAATCAAGGTTGGGAAGTGATGTTGATATAAGAAAATGATTTTGGAAGTTCGTACTTATGTGTACGAGTAGTACTAAATGGTACTAAATTTGGTACAATTTGGATTTGGGTGAATGGATAGAGCTAAAAACCTGAAATTTGGAATTTAGATTACCGTTGAAGTGTACGATTGAGATATTGGGGTAGTTTTGGAAATTCATACTTATGTGTACGAAAAGTACTAAATGGTACCAAATTTGGTACAATTTGGATTTAGATAGACATGGAAACCTGAAATTTGGAATTAATATTACTGATGGAGTGAAGGATTTAGGTAGTTTTGGAAATTTATACTTATGGGTACGGAAAGTACTAAATGGTACTAAATTTGGTACAATTTAAATTTAGTTGAACGGATAGAGCTGGAATCCTGAAATTTGGAATTTAATTACTTTTGGAGTGTAGGATTGAGTTAGTCTTGGAAATTCGTACTTATGGGTACGGGAAGTGCTAAATGGTACTAAATTTGGTACAATTTAAATTTAGTTGAACGGATAGAGTTCGAATCCTGAAATTTCGAATTAAGGTTACTGATGGAGTGTAGGATTGAGGTAGTTTTGGAAATTCATACTTATTGGTACGGAAAGTACAAAATGTACTAAATTTGGTACATTTTATATTTGGGTGAACGGATAGAGTTGGAATCCTGAAATTTGGAATAAGAATCACTGATGGAGTGTAGGATTGAGGTAGTTTTGGAAATTCATACCTATGGGTACGGAAAGTACAAATTGTACTAAATTTGGTACAATTTATATTTGGGTGAACGGATAGAGTTGGAATCCTGAAATTTGGAATTAATATTACTGATGGAGTGTATGATTGAGGTAGTTTTGGAAATTCATACTTATGGGTAAGGAAAGTACTAAATGTACTAAATTTGGTACAATTTATATTTGGGTGAACGGATAGAGTTGGAATCCTGAAATTTCGAATTAAGGTTACTGTTGGAGGGTAGGATTGAGGAAGTTTTGGAAATTCGTACTTATGGGTACGGAAACTACTAAAAGTACTAAATTTGGTACAATTTGGATTTGGGTGAACGGATAGAGCTGGAATCCTGAAATTCGGAATTTAATTACTTTTGGAGTGTAGGATTGAGTTAGTCTTGAAAATTCGTACTTATGGGTACGGAAGGTACTAAAATTTGTACAATTTAAATTTAGTTGAACGGATAGAGTTGGAATCCTGATATTTCGAATTAAGGTTACTGATGGAGTGTAGGATTAAGGTAGTTTTGAAAATTCATACTTATGGGTACGGAAAGTACAAAATGTACTAAATTTGGTACAATTTACATATATTTGGGTGAATGGATAGAGTTGGCATCCTGAAATTTCGAATTAAGGTTACTGATGGAGTGTAGGATTGAGGTAGTTTTGGAAATTCATACTTATTGGTACGGAAAGTACAAAATGTACTAAATTTGGTACATTTTATATTTGGGTGAACGGATAGAGTTGGAATCCTGAAATTTGGAATAAGGATCACTGATGGAGTGTAGGATTGAGGTAGTTTTGGAAATTCATACCTATGGGTACGGAAAGTACAAATTGTACTAAATTTGGTACAATTTATATTTGGGTGAACGGATAGAGTTGGAATCCTGAAATTTGGAATTAAGATTACTGATGGAGTGTATGATTGAGGTAGTTTTGGAAATTCATACTTATGGGTAAGGAAAGTACTAAATGTACTAAATTTGGTACAATTTATATTTGGGTGAACGGATAGAGTTGGAATCCTGAAATTTCGAATTAAGGTTACTGTTGGAGGGTAGGATTGAGGAAGTTTTTTGAAATTCGTACTTATGGGTACGAAAAGTACTAAATTTGGTACAATTTGGGGGAACGAATAGAGCTGGGATTCTGAAATTTGGAATTATGATTACTGTTGGATTGACTTAGTCTTGAAAATTCGGAAAGTACTAAATGGTACTAAATATGGTACAATTAAATTTAGGTGGACGGATAGAGCTGGAATCCTGAAATTTGGAATTATGATTACTTATGGAGTGTTGGATTGAGGTAGTTTCGGAAATTCGTACTTATGGGTACGGAAAGTACTAAATGGTACTAAGTTTGGTACATTTTGGATTTGGGTGTACAGATAGAGCTGGAATCGTGAAGTTTATAATTAAGATTACTTATGAAGTGTTGCATTGAGGTAGCTTTGGAAATTCGTACTTATGGGTACAAAAATTAATAAATGGTACTAAATTTGGTAAAATTTTGATTTGGGTGGACGGGTAGAGGTGGAATCCTGAAATTCGCAATTACTGTTGGAGATAGTTATTGAAATTGGTACTTTCATACGAAAAGTATTAATGGTATTATGAATAGAAGTGGAATTCGGAAATTTTGTATTATAGCCGCTGTTGGTGTGTAGGGTTGAGATATGGATGTGGTTGTGGATGTACGTATAATAAGTGTACGAAAATTACTAAATGGCACAGAATTTGGTCCAAATCGTTATTTTTTAAAGGGGTAGAGCTGAAATTGTGAAATTCGGTATTAGTATAGCAATTGACGTTTAGAGTGGAGATAGAGAGGAAGTTTTGGGAATTCGTACTAATGTATACGAAAACAAGTAAGAACAGACTATAGTCGGACGGGGCCGACCATGTGATACCCTATACCACTATCCCTGTGCACTAGCTTTCCGGGCTAGCTGTTATAAGATGTGCATTAGAAATTTTACCAATTTTCACACAAAAGTTTTGATCAATTTAACCCGCTAAATATTATCCGATCATACCGTTGACTTGCACGCTACTTCTTCATCTCAAACCAAAACTACGTTTAAAATTTCGCGCCGATCGGACTATTATTGCGACCTACAGAGCGGCTACAAAATCGAGCAAAAATTTTGTTTTTGGTCCATTTCATCCCTTTAACATTTCACGATCATCGCCAAAAACTAATCAGTTCTATTCTGGTCCAAACCCGACCTCCATACTAAATTTCGTGACAATCGGTCCATAATTGCGGCCTCTAGCTTGATTACAATTTTTAATGGACGGACAGACGGACGGACGGACGGACACACATCGCTAAATCGCTTTATCTCGTCGAGATATGAAGTTTGGTATACCACATGAGGGGTCTACGACGAATATTTCGCGGCGTTACATGAATTTTTGGGAAAACAAACTTATTATACCCTTTTCCACATTGTGGTATAGGGTATAAATACTAAATCGCGGTTTGGATATAGTTTTGGATAAAAGGAAGTAATTTTTGGAACTTATACATACTATAAGTACTAAATTTGGTACCAGTTTGGTGTTGCATGATGGGATATAGGTGGAATTTCGAATTGTTGTATGAGGGATTGTGTTGGTGTTTAGATGCATACAAATTCTAAAATTAGGCTGAGGCTGGTTAATTTATTGAGAAATACGAAATGTACTAAATGCTATTAAATTTGGCGTTGGGTGTAGCAATGAAGATGGAATTATATCAATAGTGCGTGAAAAGTATAAAATTGCAATAAATTTGGTATAGAAGTGAAATTCTGATTTATTATTGATTTGTCAGGTTCATTGTTAGAGGTGATCGTACAATAAGTGTACTAGAAGTATTAAATAATACTAAATATTGAAGCACTGGTACTGGGTGAATCGATAAATGAAATTTGTTATGAGGATAACTGTTGAGATTGGATCAGAATGTTTATTTAAATCCGCCTTTAAATGTATGAAAGGTTTCTACATGTAATACATTGACATTGGGTGAACAAGTAGAGCTAAAACTGTAGCATTTGAGCTAAGGTCCTGGATTTTTATAATTGTACTGAATAATGTACTATTGTTTCTAGGTTAACACGAATTCAGTTTCTAAATAATGTACTGAAATCAAAAAGTCAAACGTACCTTTTCAACAAAATTGTTTTTATCTTTGTTGTCTATTCTAAACGTTATTGTAAGTTCATTTGAAAATGTAGATCTATGCGGCTAATGTTTTACAAGAAGGTTTTTACATTCTGAGAAAAAAGGCCTAAAATAAAATGTCTCAAAAATTAACTGTTATATAGGGTAACATCTTCTGAATAAAGGTTTTCTACATTTTGATATCACAAATTCCAAAATTCGGTTGGAAAATGTGGATAAAATTTTCAAAATACCCACACCGTTCTAATAAAACATGGACTGGAATTTAAAATGTAGGCCGCTGTTAAAGTGTAGAGGTCTTTTTTTGAAATTCGAGCAAAACGTATACGAGCAGTACTTGAAAGAAATTAAATATCCATTCAAATAAGTATTAGTACATCAAAATTTTCAGTGTTCTCCATATTAAATATTGTTTATTTGTATATTATTCCTTTTCCGCTTACGAAGTGGCGGGCATTTTGCTAGTAATATATATTTGAAACATTATTGAGATAACCTTTGATTGATAACATTTTATTTGAGAAAACTTCCTCTTTTACCTAATGGTGTTTTGACTTTTTGTTTTCATGCTGCGCATACGACAGTAATAAATGTGGTAAATAAGTATGGCATGATGAAATGCCCTTCGATAGATCAAGAGTCACTATTACGGCGATGACACACTACCTGGTGAGGTATAAGACTCTACCAGCGGGGTAGGCTCGTTGATTTAGAGTTCACGTTTATACCTTTGGACCTCTCTCCCTTTCTACACCATTAACATCTAGCCACTCCTACCTATCCATAGGATTGTAACTGGGATGCCCTTGGCGATATCACACAAGAATATACTGGCCCGACAACATACACTTTTTTTGAAAATTTTTCCGTTTAGGCCGAAGATCACTTTTAATATTAATTTTTAATTAATTTCTCGTTGGAATCGAGCTTAATGACCAATGACACAAGTGAAAAAGGAAAGCCGAAAATTTGAAAACATACAACCACCACTATGTGAGATGCATGTTTCGCCTTTGGCAGAGGCTCTTCAAACATATCGGCCGTGGAGCGGCTTCTCTGTCGTCGAACTTTTCTTCTTTCAAATTCATTTTTTTTTTTAACCACATTGTGTATTTGCCCATTTAGTTGTGCTTTCATGACAAACGCTTAGCGCTGCCTTTGAAAGTAATGAGTTTGGCTCTGACGCTAACACGCCGTGACAACACCTTTTTTCTTAGGTTTTCAAGGATAAAACGGTAAAATGTTTGCGTCACTCCTGTCATAACACACATAGTTGCAGTTTTCAGGGCGGAAATCTGGCAGGATTGAAAATTCGTCCAGTGTGTATCGCTGGTACATACATAAGGCAATGACGTCCCATAACTAACTATAGAACGATCTGTACAATTCGCCTCCGATGGCATCCTTGCCTGGCTATAGTAGCGGGTTCAACATAGGCTTCTGGTACTTAAAGGGTTTTAATTACCAGTGAAATTCAGTGCGAGCTCAATGCTTTCGGAAGACATCTTCAACATCGCTCATTTTAAATAGTGAGTTTACCCTCCTCGCCGCAAGGGCACAAATACGGCGGATGTCACTCTTCTTCGCCCAGTCCCTCTCGGGGTGCTCGATAAACGGCGGTTAAAATAACACTTGCAAATCTTCGTATTCCATCTTCCTTATTTCCAAGACTCGACTGTTATTTAGCCGTCACCCGCAATTTACTAATCCTTAACTGCCTGCAGCGAGGTGGTCTAGTTTGTGCTCTATTTTCTTCTTCAGGTTTAATACGATGAAAGTCATCATGCTGATTCGCTAGTCCCGTCATATCTGTAGGAAAATTTGGTCTTATGTCGGATATTCAACCAGCAGGCAACTGCAGTATTGATGACGCGGCATATAAAGCTGTGATTGGTAAATTTTCTGAACCATTGCCAATCAGCTTTCCTATGGTTCAGAAAGATACGGGCGCGTCGACTGAGACGATGATGGTCCGTCATAAGCAAGATTACTAGTTTTATGTCACGTCATTTATTAGACCGCATACAACAGTTGTGTTGTCTGCCGAACTGGGCATAAGGAAGGAAGAACTGCGTAGCTCTAAAAGGACACTAATGTCAGTCATATAACGCAATGTACACCTATTCATCGTGGGGTTACTAGTCCCCTGATCGGACTGAAACCCTGGTACCGCAGGTGGTGTGGATAATTGGGGAGTCTCACACCCTTACGATCTTGTCGGGGCACTTTCACACCAGAAATAGGTTGCCTTTGCGTCTTCCAGAACGGAAGTTATAGCTCTCGCACCTAACAGTGAGAAATTCTAGTTCTACCAATGTAGCAATGGTGTTACATTCTTAATATTCACTGATCAGGGCGATTTATTTTATGGTGAAAGAAAGTCCTTATCTAAAGGAATGTGAAGCCCATGCAGTGGCTCTTCGAATTTGTGCCTGTGGGGTTGTCCTAAAAGCTCCGTGAAGGGCAATTATTCCCGTACAATTGTGCACCATGGTTAGAGCCGTTAAAGCGAGAATCATGTAAAACCTCTCAACATAATTTATTGTATGCTTTCGCAAACGCTCGTGCAATAGTAAACATGATTCTTTTCGGAAGGATATTCTACAAATAAATTCAGCAATGTCTGACCGACAATGGGTGGTTTTCTTCTTATTTCAAGAGTTGCGCTAGCAACGCACATTTTCCGGCATTATGGGGATGCTTGAAACATAACTTTATATTTATTGATCCCCTAACCTAACAGTTGGGGTATTCCGAAACCGGAGTAAGTAGAGCGAAATCTTGCTGATTCCTTCTAGGGTCATACTGCACTTATTAAAGCCAACGAAGTCCAAAAGTCAGTTTGGGTGAATGTGAAGGTCTAGGTTTGTTCTGATTTATATGCGTCTGGCTCTAAATGCTGTTTTTCATAAGGATTCTGCGTTAACAATCCCATGGCCTCCCTGCTTGAGTAGACAACCATGGGACCCAAAATCTTCACTTCACATTGTACTGTACTTAGATAACGGCTTTAAATATGGACCTAATTACAATACAATACCTACAATGCAAACGATAAAGTAGAAGAACAAGGAGAGAAACGACAAAATGCATTCCGCCACAACCAGCTTGTTTCGAACAATTAAGAAAAGCTTTAAACTCGGTCGGGCCGAAATTTTTTATATCCGCCACCAAGAGTTGTAATGAAGTAAAAGTGAACAATTAGTTTCCTTTCGTTTATGGAAGTACTAAGCTCTTCGGCTACCCTAACTGAAGCATATCACTTTCTTTTAACTAAGGTTTATTCCCAGCAAAATTTGAAGGAAGGGGTTCCATGCGATGACGTGATTTCATGGCATCTTTTGCATTGAATCAAACGAAGTCGTGGAAGATCCGATCTTTTCGTAAGCATTTGAACCAATGCAAAGGAAGTCGTGAAAGATTCGATCTTTTGAACAGATTTGAAACCTGGCAAAGGAAGTCGTGAAAGATCCGATATTTTCATCAGCATTTGAACCCATTCCATTGATCCAATTGAGATGAATTTTGTGTTTTTATTTATACACATTTTTCTAAGAATATAAGATTAATTATTTACAATAGGCTTGATGTTGTCGGAGACTCGAAATCACAACCAACGTTGTTAAAACACTCGTCGTAATGATAATGCCATTGCAAGGGTTTGGTGAAAATGACATGTGAAAGCATTGGTGTAGATGACATGCTTTGAATCCAAAAATTAATAGCATCTTTTGGGGTCCACGCTCATATAAAATTCATCGATGAAGATGCTAAAAAGATGACATGCCAGATCACTTGCACCCATGATTGAATGGCATCTTTGGCATCGAACATTTTGCTGGGTCAACAATGTGATGTCGATATTTTCTACCCCTTCAGAATACAAAATATCATGTTACTATCATTCCGTTTGGACGATGCCTCTAAAACCTTTAATAGACTAATCCTAATCCTTTAAAAGACAGCGAGCGGTATTGTAGTGCCTTCCAATTTAAAAAACCCGGTATATTTCTTCTTTGGGGCCTAAATTAAAACACGCATCTATACCCACAAGTCTCTGTAGGCATGTTTAATAAGAATAAATACCAATTTTAAACCATTTCGGAAATATAAATGGCTAAAACCTTTAAAAAACCGAACATCCGGAAGTACCGTTCTATCAAAACGTGGAGAGATACCGACAGTTTTCTAGGGGAAAGTTTTGTTGTTCCAAAGAAGACTAAATACGAAATTTCAGCAATTTCAGTATGATGGTGAAGTTAAAACCTTCCAAATTTAGAAAATCCGTAGGAACAGTTCTATGGAGACAAAACCAAAACATGGGGCTATACCGACAAATTAACGGGGGAACGATTTGTTGCCCACAGGAAGACTAAATATCAAATTTCAGCAATATCGGTGTGATAAAACTTTCAAAATACCGAAAGTCGTGAGGCACCGTTCTATTTGGATTATATAAAAACGTGGACCTATACCGACAAATTACCGGGGGAACGATTTGTTGCCCAGAGGAGGACAAAATACTAAATTTCAGTTATATTGGTAGGCTAATTTACCTAAAACTTTCAAAATACCGAAAATCGGGAGGTACTGTTCTATGGGGGCTATATCGAAACGTGGACATATATAAACAATTTTTGGCAGAAATGTTTTTTTATCCTGTGGAAACACAAAATTCCAAGTTACAAGCAATTTTGTGGGTTAATGGGACTTACACCTTCAACGTACTTTAAAGTAACTGGTATGGCTATGGATATGGGGCGTTATAAGGTGGCTATACCAAAACGTGGATCAATATAAACAATGTTTGGTAGAAATGTTTGTTAGGCTCTGAAAACTCATAATACGAAATTACAACCAATTCTGTGGTAAAATAGGATACAAATCTTCAATATTCTTTAAAAAAGCCGACGCGTCACGCATCATTTTGTACTCGTATGGTGGTTATACCAAAACTTGGACCTATATAGCCCATTTTCAATACCAAAAGTTCTACGTATCTCTAAAAGATTTTACCAAAATTTTATCCACGCACTTCAATCTTTTCGGACTCTAGAGTGAAACCAGACGGACATGGCTATATCGATGTAGAATTTCATGCTGATCAAGAATATATTGTTTGTGGGGTCTAAAAGGATTATTTCGATGTGTTACAAACGGAATGACAAACTTAACATACTCCTTGTAGTATGGTGGAGGATATAATAATACCAAAATGGAAAAGGCGACGGAAAACATATTATTCGTACCAAATTGCAAAAAAAAGGTTTTCACTCAATTCAAAAATTCATGTTTCCCCCAACGCTTCTTGTACGACCCTTCCACAAAACGGTTTAAGCATCCAAACGTTGTAAACAAAAGGTGGCGGTGAACTTAGTTTCATGGATCGAGGCAACCACAATGTTGTGTTGCAATAGTATTGCAGAAATTATACGTTTCCAGGGCGCTGAACAGCAACATAGGGTGGGACTGCTAGGGGTTGCGTTTCTTGTTGCTGTAGAGTCTGCGGGGTATATCGTATTCCGATCACAGTAATTATGGAAGCGACTACCTCGGAGCAACATAGGAAGTGCGTATATGATAAACTGTACATATCCATGCCCCGGGCTTTTTTTCTAAACTCGTCACAAATCCAAAAGTACTCGTAGCAGGCATTCCGAGATATATTCCAGCATTCCATGGTGAAAAAAACACAGGAACAGGTACATATAATTGTTGAGTCCTGGACCCTGGTAAAAAAATTCCTTGCCACCGTGGTGCAATGGTATCCACACCCGAATTGCACACTAAACGTCGTGGGTTCGATTCCCCGGCCAGGAACATCAAACATTTTAACGGTGGCAAAATACCCCTCAGTAATGTTGGCGCCATTTCCTGAGTATTTCAGCCATGTAAAACTTCTCTACAAGTGATGTCTTAGGACACGCCGTTCGGACTCGGCAATAAACAGTAGGTCCCTTATCATTGAGCTAATATGAATCGGGGTGCACCCATTGATATGAGAGAAGTCTCCCTTGTCCCGTATGGGATGTTTGTGGAACAATTATTATTAATACGATGTATAGAACCAGCAGCTGATTCTGAAGCTGAGTTCGTTTCAGACTATTTGATTTTAATTTAGCCCTGTCCGTCTGTGTGGCTGTAGCGCACCTTAACTCCCGAACAGATCCACTGATTTGTTGCAAAATGTGTTTTTGTAATATTTTGTGCAAATTTAGTTTAATTACTAATATAAGTCGTATTGCTTTAATCCTTCCGGTACCTCCCACACAAAAGTCCACGGTCCACACTTTGCGCATCGTAATGTAACTCCCAAGCTTCAGGCATAGATAAGGTTCAAATATGGACTACTTCGGTCCACACTTTTGGATGCCTTCCACAAAAAAAAAAAGCAAAAATTTTCACTCAAGTGGAGTTAAATATGCATCGGATTGCTTTGATTTTTGTTGCAGCAGACCCATACATCCTGAGATAATGGTGCGAAAGCTCTAGAAAACCCTGAGGGCACGACTTAAATGACTGATGGGTATAATAAGTTGCGAATCAAATATCCGATTTTTCCAAACGTTACACATCGGAACATTTTTCCAAAGGGACATGAAGTTGCAAGCACATCTATATCATACAACACCTTTGGGAACTTCTCACAAAAGCACAACATTTATCGTTTAGGTTCGTTTCGGACAGGCGAGAATCCTTTAGAAATATTCGTTCCCCAGAACAAGTTAAAATTGTTCAATAAAATGGTGCTCCAGTTAACTCTTGAACGGTTCAACCTCATAGTTCAGGTTCGAATATGGACTACATTACAAAAGTGCAGCATATGGCAGGCCCAAAAACTATAAAAAAAAACCCTGCTCGAAGCAACTACAATTACTGGTGAGCACGATTACTTGCGAATTTTATCTGGCTGAAACTGTGCACGTCTTAAAATTGCGTCCAAAAATTCATCAATTTCTATGAAGGTGTGTATTGTGTAACTCCTTCGGGTACCTCCCTCACAAAAGTTCAATCTTTTCGCTTAAGTGCAGTTCAAGGGCTGTTCGAGAATTGTTATCAAATATTTGTCGAAGGTAGTCCTTGTCATTCTGATTTCATTAGTATAACTTTTTTTCGCATGCAAGTCAATTCTTCCAAAAGCTCAAAAACTCCTACGGTGTCCATCTAAAATTGTTGGTTGACACGATAACTATCGAAAGTAATGGTTCCCAAAATGAAATCCATTTCAAAAATGGACTATGTCGTTTCATTCCTTCGGGTAATCCAAATAAAAATTTATTAATTCGGTTAACCTGAGATTCAAAGTGCTTTTCATTGAGTCAATAATCATACACACATATGTGTGTATAGGTTGACGGGTTATTTCTATCATGGAACTGATCATTAGAATACTAATTCCCTTTTATTTTCACAATTTCTCCTTTTCTATGTTATATACCTATTTCTTTTCCCATTTTCCTCTAAATTACAAAAAAATCATAAACTAGACAGACAAACAAGAACAAAACGATGTGCCACCAAAAAACGGGTCATATCTTACACCATCATTTATCAATTGCTCCCTCTTTCCACCAATTTAAAATAGATTTTTTTTATCATTCACACATTTCTTAACAAACATTTAACACTTTGCTGGTTGGCATTGCATTCGAAGAAAATCTGGTCCAACAGAGATTTTGTTATTCAAGTTTTCTGTTTTTTTTTTCTATTTAAATGTTGCTTAGCCCAAAGTGACAGATGTTCGCATGCCACCTCAGTGAACAGTTTACGCGTTTGATAGACACACTAAACATTTTATCACGCGATGGCACTGTTCTTTTGATGCATTGCTATGATTTGTGTTTTTTTCGGTGTTGTTGGTATTCGTTTTCAAATAAAACTGTTAAAAATCTGCGGGATGCCATCCAAATAATTCTTTTACCAGTTGCCAACAGTCGTTATGAATTACAAACTGATGCCGTTTTGGGGGGAATTTCAATGATGAAAATATCTTAGGAAATGAAAACCTGTTCTGCCGAAGATGAGAGTTAAGAATGAGGGAAAATTAGAAAAGTGGAATGTATTTAGGTTTAGCAATAAGATCTTGGTATTTTGATATAACTTAGTGATCACACCATTTCGGGTTTTCTGTGAATAGAAAGGTCTTTACACAGGGATATCCTGGTTTGTTATAACACCCACTGAAAACATTTTTCTTATGAAATAAATTTTTTGGGCTGACATCAATTCTTACCCTTGCTCCTTAAAATGTATGCTTCGATTTCGATAGCAACAAATTTTAATTCAAATTTCTCTGTAAAGAATTTCATGTAAAGGGAATGGGGTCTGGTAAACAGGATACCGCATCCATACAATTACGGCATTATATCATTGCCCCGAAGGCTAAAGCAAATGATCAACTCGTTTTCCATGCATTTTGTTTTCTGTTTGTCTTGCCAAATAGTTTGAATCGTTTGGAAAATGTCTTAAAAAAACAAATTTTGTTTCCTTCCAACATTTGGCCTCGTCTGGAGACATTCTCTTTACACACGAACACGAAGCGAAGACCGGTGACATTGTGCAAAAAATGAGCTATGCGTGTTACAGCTTCAGTCAGTTGGCTATTTTAAGTGATAGTGACGCGCTTGCGTGCAGTTAATGATGAAAATGAAATTGTAAATAATTGATTGGAAAAAATGGGCAAACGAAACAGCCAACAGACAGACCAGAGTGGATACATATAAATAGACTGAATCTAGTTTACTTTGCTATGTAAACACTGAAGCTGCATACAAAAGGAATTACAAACGTTGGTCACGTTTATAAGCAAATATCGATCGATCGATAGTTAGACCGATCAGCCAATCGATCGTTCATTGGCGATTGTGTTGGTGTTGTTACAACAGCATCGTTTCATGTTTGGTCAATGTTTTACAATGGCATGTAGGTGAGCGAGTGATATACTCACGGTTTTTAGGTGGGCTACTGTGGTTGCTAAGGATGTACGATATTTTGACACACCTTTCAATTGTTGGGTCCTCACATTCATACAAAAATTGCTACTGTTCATAGATTCGTTTTTGTTTTTCGTTTTCTTAACAGAAATAAATCATCATGTCTCTGTCTTTCTCCTTAAATTGCCTTTAATATGTTCGACATACATATTTTTGTTGTTACTCCGCATGTTATTGGAATCTTTGAACATGACACGACATGTCGAACATAATAATTTCTTGTTATCACTACTGTTATTAACATTACGCAGAGTAATTAGGTGGACGACTTACCAATCAGCAGAGTAGACAACTGACTGTTGGCAAGTGAGCGCCACAACCACGCTCAATTCACTCAGCTGTTCTCTACGCAAATTTTTTTTTTTTGAGGTAATGACCATGTCTGTTTGATGTGAATCTGACATTTGTGGGAATATTTTTCGGATGATTTTGTGTCCATGCTATAGGAGGTAGATTGTTTCCTTTCCCTGAGTTGTGTGTGTTATTTTTAGATTTAATTATTGGTTAAAAAGAGGTATTAAGACATGGTAGCATAAAGGCATATGAACATTTTATGATAATTTAATTTGGTTTCAGGAATCATAGTTGTGAGCGGCTTATAATTGAGATAATGTTGCAAAAAAGGTTTCAAGGTTACCACTGAAAGAAACTGACATAAGTTGATGTTCTACTTTTACCAACTTCGGAAATTATATACATACATACATACATACATACATACATACATACATAGGTGTTTCGGGTTCTACACTGACACACATAGAGCAAATATCAACAGTAAGGGAATTATCAGTATGAAGCGAGCTACAGTGGTTCCAATTCATTTTACAGTTCAAAAGCTAGTGGGGATGGTATTATAAGTTGGGAACAAGTCGAAATAAATTTGATAGATCCACTTTTATGAATATTTTGGTGACCTGAGACGATCTGGCCATCAATCCATGTAATCGCGCTACAGATCAATTTTGATCAAATCTTCATTAAATTTTGGATTTTGATGGGGATCCCAAAGATTTAATTTACGTGATGATCAGATAATATTCAGAGAATGTGCAAAATACTTATGTAAAGTAAAAGTTTGTAAGATTCGTTTTTTCGCCAAAACAATGAATTGGGAAAGTTTTTTCATCGATCGTAAATAATTGTGGCCTGTAGAGCGATTTCCTGAAGATTCGATTTTGGCATCCGAACGAAGTACTATGGAAATAACCGATCAACATACATTTTTGTAGAAATTGTTTCTTAGCCAAGACAATGAACTTGTAAAGTTGTTTCATCGATTGGACCATAATTGCGCCTTTAGAGAATTTTCTTCAAAATGCACCTTTGGCCTTATACAAATTTCTACGGAACAAAGATCGCTCGGTTGGCACGGGTTAACGTTAACCGATCGTCATAAAATTTCATATATATATTTGTTTTTATCAAATGGAGAAAATTTAGGGGGTAGGAGTTCCAAAAAAAAATTGTTTTTTGGATTGCCCTAATGTGCATCTTTAATATGAAATTCGGACCGATAGCGGTCTATAGCAATACTGACATATTAAAATTAGTTAAGATTATACAGACTTCATGTACATGTACATTAGGGTTATGAAAGTCATAACCTTTTTTTTCTCAAAAATAATTTCTTGTAGCGGGAATGAATGAACTTTTGCCTATTGATTACTAAAATAACGTTTGTTCTATTTAAGTATTAAAAAGGTCAAGCACAAACCACTTCGAAAAAAATATATTTAAAAAAATACTATGAAATGAAAAACATTGAATGAGTAACGTTTTGCCTATTATTGACTATTAGCAGACCCCGGTCCGAGTTGCTGGCCCGTCGTAATGAGTTTTAATGACAACTTTTTATGGACTTTATGCTTGACAATTCAAAAATCCGTATTTTCTACCTCACTTCTTCGGCCCATTGTAAAACTGAGGAGGATTTTGAATATATCAACAGATTTTGTCTGTAACCTTTTTTTACGGACTTTGTCCGATTTTTTCGACGATTGATACTGTTAAGGTTTTATTATCGTCCATGTCCCCTGTCTTTATCCTAAAGCGTTCTAATTATAAAAGTTTTTTAAAAAATGGTTAAATCGAATTCTCCCGCTTATTGAGACTTATATGTTTTTAGTTTTTCATGGCTGATGGACCGTTTAAACTCGCAATTTAAGGAAATTTGTAAATAAATCGTTTTTCTTGATCAGGGTCGCAATCACCGTTGTCTCTATTAATTAATGTGCGAGCCGATGCACTCATAAGTTTAGCAAATATAGCGATTTTAAAACAATAGGTCCCCGAAATTCGTCTAAAAATATATAGCATTTTGGACCACGGGACATTCCTGAACATTTTCTGAAAATTGCATGTAATTAGGTTCAGCAGTTTTGGAAAAATAATGTATTGAATAGAGTGGGCGTGGTCATCAGTTTTCAAGATGTTACATATTTAAAAAAGTGGGCGTGGTCCGGTATTTTGGCTCCAAATATGTATCTAGGGTACTCATACCCCCATTGCCTCTTAAAATATATGCTGAAACCGATATAATAATAAGTTTGGCGTATACATATAGCGTTTGGAAGAAAGGCGGGGGAAGGTATCCCACCTCTCCGAAATTCATAAAATATACATAATAACGGCAAACAAATTTGATGGAAATCGGTTCAGTAGTATTGGAAATATAACATATTTAAAAAAGAGGCGTGGTCGGGTCTTTAGGCCCCAAAGAAGAACCTAGATTGTAGATAAATCCGTAAATTTTTACACCGTAATTTTTTTCAAATATAGCGTTTTTTTTAATAGCCGCCCCCTCTGGAATTCAATAAAATATGTAGCCTGTTTCCGGGGCCATCCCTGTACATTCCCTGATAATTTCAGAAAAATTTGTTCAGTCGTTTTGGCAGAAAAAATTAACTTGAAAAAAGTGGACGTGGTAAAAATTTCTTTCCATAAAAACCCTGACGTCATTTGATTATCATTCATAAAGATATGACTTTTTTTAAATATTGGAAAGGGAAGTGCCCCGCCCCCTTCGAAATTCAAGAAAATATGCATTCTTTTTTCACCGAAGACCATCCCTTTACATTCCCTGAAAATTTCAAGAAAATCGGCTCAGAAGTTTTGTAAATGTAACATATTTGTAATTTGTAACATGTAACATAACCCCAATTGTCTCGCAAATTAATTTCCAAACCGATACATTCTTAATTATTGTAAATATAGCATTTTTAAAGAAATAGGGTACAGGGGAAGTACTCCGCCTCCTCCGAAACTAAATTTGTAGCCTATTTTCACCAGGGACCATCCTTGTACATTCCCTGACAATTACAGGAAAACCAGTTCAGCAGTTTCTGTAGGCTAATATTGAAAAAAGTGGGTGTAAAAGTATGCGTGGTCAAATTTTCTTTGCATAAAAACCTAAGTTGGATTATGACGAACATAAAAAAAAACAACAAGAATTATCCAAATCGGTCCAGCCGTTCTCAACTGATGCCACTACCAACGAACGACGTTTGGTTTTTAAATGGTTTTATTTAGCTCACCCCGTTTGTTTTATTATTTATTCTTGGGTCAAATTTAGTAATTCAAATTTCACCCTCTTCCTGTCAACCGATTAATCTGAAATTTTGTATACACTTTGGATTTTGGTGACAATACAATTATGTTTATTCATTATCATTATGTGCCACCGTGGTGCAATGGTATGCACGCCCGCCTTGCACGCAGAAGGTCGGGGGTTCGATTCCCCGGCCAGGCAACATCAAACATTTTTCAACGGTGGCAAAATACCCCTCAGTAATGTTGGCGACATTTCCTGAGTATTTCAGCCTTGAAAAACTTCTCCACAAGTGGTGTCTTAAGACACGCCGTTCGGACTCGGCGATAAACAGTAGGTCCCATATCATTGAGCTAAATATGAATCGGGGTGCACTCATTGATATGAGAGAAGTCTCCCTTGTCCCGTATGGGATGTTGTGGAACAATGTTTTTTATGTCATTATCATTATAAATTCAAGATGGCCGCCGCTACAAAATGGCGGATAACGTAGGTTTTATCAATTCCATCAATATGGGTATCAAATGAAAGGGCTCAACAAGCAGAATACAATATACTATAAAAAATTGAAATCCAAGATGGCGGCCGCTACAAAATGGCGGATAACGTAGGTTTTATCAATCCCATCAATATGGGTATCAAATGTATGTGCTCAACCAGCACAATACAATGTACTATATAAAATTAAAATCCAAGATGGCGGCCTCTACAAAATGGCGGATAACTTAGGTTTTATCAATCCCATCAACATGGGTATCAAATGAAAGGTCTCAACAAGTAGAATACAATTTACTATGCAAAATTGAAATCTAAGATGGCCGCCGCTACCAAATGGCTGATAACAATTTTTTATCAATCCCACTAATATGGGTATCAAATAAAAGGGCTTGACAAGAAGAATACAGTGCACTATACAGTACATCTTATACACCCGAAAGCCATACAGTTTCCAGCTAAGTACAATTACGGGACGGCTGAAAGAAGAATGTTGCCTTTAATACTATCATGGGCTTCTACAATACATAAAATGCAGCGCAGCACTGTGGATCACGCAGTCGTATACTTAGGTGCGAAACTGTTTCAAGAAGGTCAAGCCTGCGTGGCTCTTAGTAGAGTAAGATCTTTGCAGAGACTACGTATAGTGGAGTTGGACTGCAATAAACTAACGGGCAAGAAACCTTGCAATAATGAAGCACTAAATGAATTAAACAGAATGCGAAATAAAAACTAAAAACTAGAAAATAAAAATAGGTAAAAAAACTTTTTAAGTTAAACGGTTTTATGTTAAACATACATTGTAATGTTTAAGATAAATGTACTAAAAACCAAAAAATAATAAAATAGATACAGTCGTGGGAATTATAAACATATGCATAGACTAGACTAAAATAAAACCGTGGGGCACGTCAATTGTCTACAAATTATCGACTTAATCTGCGATAGAAGAATCGTTTAATTCGTCGTTAGGCAGTTGGCCCGCAGACGGTGAGGAAATTACTTACTATTTTCTTGCTCATGGAAATTCCAATAGTTATACACTCCATGTAAATAAAAGAGATGTTTCAACTAGTTTATCGTTGGACATTCACACTGCTGGCTGGCGAGGAATCGTTTCACTGCTCGTAGTTTGTCTTTAATCGACAAAGTACTACTCGCTCGCCACTACGAAACCCTAAATCTCGCTTATAATCGAGCTTGCTAGCTTGTTTCCACATTCTAGCCCTACTTATCACACGTCCATCGTTGTCGGTTGAACAACTGCCTAATTATAGTGTAACATTACAAATCAAACATTTTAATCAACGATTGTAGACAATTGACGTGCCCCACGGTTTTATTTTAGTCTAGTCTATCCATATGTTTATAATTCCCACGACTGTATCTATTTTATTATTTTTTGGTTTTTAGTACATTTATCTTAAACATTACAATGTATGTTTAACATAAAACCGTTTAACTTAAAAAGTTTTTTTTACCTATTTTTATTATTTATATAGGTAATAACTTTTATTCCATTTAAACATTTCAAAAGGTCCCACACAAACCACTTTTAATTGATATGATATATTATGTAATGATATGATGATAAATTTAGTGAGAAACAAAAGCTTATGCCATTTTGGTTATATCGTGTAGCTCCAAAGCTTGTTTTCAGCTATATAACTGTTTATTGTAACTTCCAAAGTTTGTCAAAAAAGCTCATATAGAAAAATTTTCAAATGACTTTGAACTTTTTTTATCGAATCACCTTATAATAAAGATTTTATATTATCTTAGGTAAAATCTCGTCAAAATATGATACAGGGATACGAGGTTGTAAAAAATCTTCTAATTAGGTCACATGCTCTAAAATCTTGAAACGCGACCAACAAATACTCGGTAAAGCTAGGTAATTTCATTACTGGAGGGAAGTATTAATTTCTCCATGTTGTATGTATATTAACTTCGTATATGGTATCATATATTCGGGTCCGCCCGACTTTGGGCTACTCCTGACTGGTTTGTTTCTGATTTGCGTTATAATGACGTATACCCTAGCATTTTAACAAAATTGACTAATATTAGAGAATGCTTTCTGAGCTTTAAATTAGTCCCAATTGCGTTACGAAAAGTGGACAAATGCTAGAGACATAAATATGGCGTTCAGCTCTTCCAATTTTCTATTTGTGGAATCTAATTTCCATGACGGATATCTCTGCTTCTTTTGGCCATATTTCAAGGCTTTCAATTAATGTCAAACATGTTGGCGTTGATGGTCAAAAATCGCAGTTATTGCAAAATGCTGCTAGCTATCAAAATTTAATTTTATTAATTTCTCGTTAGAGTCGATCTTAATGACCAATGATGCATGTGAAAAAGGAAAGCCGAAGATTCGAACGCACACAACCACCACTGTCTGACATGTTTCACCTTTGGTAGAGGCTCTTCAGACATATCGGCTGTGGAGCGGCTTTGCTATCATCTAACTTTCCCTATTTTAAATGCAATTTGTTTTTTACAACGTTCCCAGTGCTCACAAAACTAGTTCATTAAAAATTGTCAACCTAGGTCCATGTTTAGTTATAGCATCCATATAACGGTACCCCGATTTTCGATATTTGGAGGATTTTAACTACAGTGTTTGACTGAACTGCCCGCAAATTGACATTCATGAAATTTCTCCATTAGAACATAAGTCAATACCCCATATAATGGTACTTCCCGATTATCGGAATTTATAGAAGTTGATTGAGTCCTGTCCGTATGTCTGTTTGCTTGGCTATAACTCTTGAGCGGAACAACCGATTTGTTTCATCTCGTAATATTTTATCAAAACTGCTTTCCGGGTTAAAAATGGTAAGAAATGGCAAAACTGGTAGACTCATCAACGTAAAGGAACACAACTATCGTAAAATTTATTTCAAACGTACAACATGTTCCAAGAATGTCTATATCGGACAACAGTTTAAGGTCTGTTCGATGATCGTTTTGAAATCCTTGCCGAAGGTATTTCTTTTGGGCTTCTTTACACCGTTAAAATGTTTGTCGTAGACAAGTCCATAATTGCTGAAAACTCTAAAAACCTGCCGGCACCAACTAAAATGACTCATGAACACGAATTGAGAAAAGTTTTCCTTAACTGCAGTTTAATAGACCTTGTGGATCTGATTACAACGATATCCAATTCCATACTTCCTGGCTTAGTGGTTCAATAGCTCTAAAAAATCTTGCCTTGACCAACTAAAATGACTCGTGGTGATGAAAATAGCGACTGACATTGTTTTAACCAATGTTTCAACCAACCTCTTCAATTCCCTTTGCCGCCGACTCTGCATCGATAAACAGGTCAGTAAGACCGTTAAGCAAATTAAACATAACCGAAACTATAGTTATACCTGCCCCTTCGCCCGTAGCTAATTAATTTCATTTTCAGTGTAAAACGTTCTGATCGAGGATTTTTGTAAAAATTATGCCCGAGGGAAAATATGGTTTCACTTTGTTTTAATTTATAACAAGAATTTTAAAAAATATGTACTTCGCATACCACAACACGAAACAAAAATCGTGATTTTAGACTCATAAATAAGATAACATATTTACCAGATATTTCCTGGTCACTTGAAAATGTGATTTGATTATTCTCTAACCCTCCACATTTTATTATATCAATAATTATATTATTGCAATTCAAAAACGACAATAAACCATACAATGTTCCTATAGCTATAAATCAAAAAATATATAATTTACAATCATAAAATGGCAATATTGTTTCAAAATGATATTCGCACCCATTCTACAACACTTTGATTCGAAATAAATACTTCACATCTTAACTTACAAATCTGAAAATCAAACCAGGCACAAATAAAGTGAATGAATGACTAGTTTTTCGTTTTTATTATGGGACAAATCCCCTCAGGGGTCGTCCACGTCAGTGTTTTTATGCATTTGTCATTGTTGTTGGTTGGTCTGTTTGCTGATTTGCTTGCCTGCAAATTTCTGTTGCTGTTGTTGTAGCTGTCTCATTGCTGTAATTCAATCAGAAATCCACCTGAAGTTAAATGCAATATGATTTATGTAATTATGGCGGAATTAAGACAATTAACTGCCAAGTCGTGCCACATACAATTAATGGGGGCTACATCATCATCATCAGCATCCACCACATATCGTATGGCCGCCGTCATCTAAAACGTCAAAAAGAGATGTGGGCCGAAGAGTGTACGTTTGTATGTATTGTATATCTGTTGCAGTCAGCTAGGCTAGGAGTTGTAGTGTATGACAATGCAAGAAAAATCAATAGCAATTGCTGCATCGGCAGATTGGCCTAAATGTCATATATTCATTTAATTAAATCAGAAAAACAATGGATTTTCTAAGGAAACATCCTAACAAGTTCACCGGGCATGACTTTCCCAATACAAAAGTTCACCGGAGATGACTTTCCCAATACAAAAGTTCACCGGGCATGACTTTCCCAATACAAAAGTTCACCGGGCATGACTTTCCCAATACAAAAGTTCACCGGGCATGACTTTCCCAATACAAAAGTTCACCGGGCATGACTTTCCCAATACAAAAGTTCACCGGAGATGACTTTTCCCATAGAAAAGTTCACCGGAGATGACTTTCCCAATACAAAAGTTCACCGGGCATGACTTTCCCAATACAAAAGTTCACCGGGCATGACTTTCCCAATACAAAAGTTCACCGGGCATGACTTTCCCAATACAAAAGTTCACCGGGCATGACTTTCCCAATACAAAAGTTCACCTAACAGTTTACGAGCGCTTAGATGAAACTTATGACTGTTGCCCTGACCATGACATTAATATTATACTAGGCGATTTTAATGCCAAAAATTGGAAATGAGAATATCTTTGGCTGATAGACTTTGCAGCTGCAAGAAACATGGTAGTTAGCAGTACCAGATTTAAGCATCTCGATATTCATAAGGGCACCTAGCTGTCGCCAGATCAAAGAACAAGAAATCAAATTGATCACGTTGGGATAGATGGAAGACACGCATCAAGCGTGTTGGATGTACGATCGTTCCGAGGTGCAAACATAGACTCGGTCCACTACCTTGTTGAAGCAAAGATACGTACCAGATTAAACGTAGCAAACAGAGTGCGAACAGACACAACACGGAAGTTGGACATCGGAAAGCTGCAATCACAACAGATAGCCACAGCATATTCCACACAACTGGCTCAACTGCTTAATCAAAGCACTCCTCGTCCAGATAACATATCAGGACAATACCAAAACATTGCCCACTCCATGCAACAGTACAAAATCAGTACTTGGATACCAGAGACCTCCACCAAGTAATCCATGGTATGACCAGGAGTGTCGTGCTGCTACCGAAGAGAAAAATGCAGCATATAGGGCTACTTTACAATCAGTAGCAACGCGTAGCGCACGAGAGGTATCGGGAGAAAAGGAGAGAGGAGAAACGTATTTTCCGCAGGAAAAAGAGAGAGATGGAAAAGCGGGAGTGTGAACAAATCGAGATGTACAGGAGACAGAATGAAGTCCGAAAGTTCTACCAAAGAGTGAAACATAAAACTGATGGCTTTGGAACTGGCACATCCTCCTGTAGAGACCAGCGAGGTAATTTGGTAACTGATACAGATAGTGTGCTAAGGATATGGAAAGAACATTTTTCCAAACTGTTGGTATCCAATAGTAGCGAAGTCGACGAAGATACCACAGATCCGATCCCAGAAGATGGTATTGAATGTATACCACACGGCCAAGATGAGGTAAAGACAGAAATAAACCGGCTGAAGAATAATAAGGCAGCAGGAGCAGGAGGCGACACGCTGATAAGGTGTATTCATCAGGTAGTTAGTACCATCTGGCAGGAAGAACGAGTACCCGACGATTGGAACCTGAGCATCATGTGCCTTGTCCTCAAGTAAGGAGATAAGAACGTATGCTCTAACCATAGGGGCACAAGTCTTCTCCCTATTGCCTACAAGATAGTGTCAATGAAATAATTGGGCATATTAATGCGGCTTTAGACCTGGAAAATCCACCTGGCAACTCCAAGCCATATCTGAATTTGGTGTCCCTGCAAAGCTCTTTCTGCTTTGTAGAATGACATTAACTGATGCTCGGTCCTCAGTTAAAATAGGAAAGAACCTCTCCGAAGAGTGGGTCTGGCGTAAACGATTCCCGATTTTCAGTATTTTGAAGGTTTCAGCGTTATTATCGAATCGAAATGCATGACATTTGGCGTTTAGTTGTTGTTGAGGTTTTAAAACTTTCCACCAGAAATAAAGTTCCCTCCCGATTTTCGGTATTTTCAAAGTTTTAGCTTCTTATCAAATTAAACTGACTTATTTTTAGATTTAGGATACGATGGGGTTATAAAATATTCCAGAAGAAAATTCTTGGTATATGTATTGGTATGATTTTCGTTGGGGGTATAAAACTTTCCACCAGACATTCATTCATGACATTTTCAGTATTTTGAAGGTTTCAGCGGCATTATTAAATTGAAATGCATGAAATTTGGCATTAAGTCTTCGATGGGTGTATAAAACTTTGTCACAGAGATTTGTCGGTATATGTCCACGTGTTGATATAGCCACAACAGAATGGTATATTCCGATTTTATGTATTTTGAAGGTTTTAGTCACATTTTCTCACCAAATGGGCTATGAGGCTATAAAACTTTCTCTAAGAATTTTGTTTTGATATAGACACCATAGAATTGTACATCCCGATTTTCGCTATTTTGAAGGTTTTAATTTCATTATTACACTGAACCAGCTGAAAATTGGTATTTAGCCTTGTTTGTGGCTACAAATGGGTCCCTGGGTCGCTCTATTGTAAACTAGGGTTATATATTTTAAGCATTTTTTGCAAATATCAAAAATACCACTACATAGCTGTGTAGAGCATGTAAAAATATTAAGAAACGCGTTATCACATTTCCCTACCGTTAAAAAGTTTCCGCACCGATTACATACAACTTTCCCATTACAGTTGTCTCTTTTAGGTTTGGAATTATTATGACAAATCGTTATTAAATGAGCTATTTCTTATTGAAATTAAATATAATTTTCAATATCAAACCATTCTGTATAAGTTTAATACAGATTTTTGTCCATATCTCGTATATTAAATAAATGAAATAAATCATATGTATCCATAAAAATGTTTGTTCAAAAAATTAAAAACAACATTTTTACAAAGAAAAAATTATCCCAAAGTCTTTAGAAATCTATGTCGGTGCGAAAACAGTCTTCACTGAATCGGATTAAAATATGAGTTTTCGTTATCAGGGCAATATTCCGCACATGGTACAGGCGTGGTATTTTTCGTTTATAGCCCTATTGTAAACACATCATCCAAATGGAATGATTGTAAACTTGTATTTCGGATTCTGAAATAGAGGCCCAAATGCACCCAGCCTTATACGTGCTTGTGTGCTTCTATTAAACTATTATATTATCCCCAAATAAGCAAAACAAAATTCAATTCAAAATATAATTTACTTCAATGCAGCTCATGCTAGAGGCTATAAGAAGTTCTATCCGACCGAACATAACGCCTTTCGTACTTGTTTTTATTTTAGAGGCCCCTTTTCTAGCGTCCCAAATGTCCCCAGCCTGGCACATGCTGGTGTGCTTCTATTAAACTATTATATTATCCCCAAATAAGCCAACAACAAGTAATCATGAAGAGGTTTTTTCTTGTTAATCCAACGAACTGCTATGAATTTTATGTCACTTTTGATTCTAAGCAAAACTAAAGACATGACTTAATGTCAAATGACAAATTAGTTACAAACTAGCCGATCAAATATCGTTTAAGACAGAGAAGATTATTTACCAGATTTGATATCATGAGATAAGTTGAAATTAATTAAAGCTAACATATAGAGACAACTATGGAAAATTGTCAATGAATACATGGAAACTTTATTGAGATTGTGTGGAAGATAGACATAGAGACAAAGCCAACCACATACATATGTATATCATCCCATCAATTGGTAAAATGATTTTCAAAGAATAATTTTCAATGTCGAATTATTAACAAGGAAATAATAAGGCAATGCCCAATTTATTGTTTGCACTGTAATCTTCTTAAGTTTGATCCCTGTGGTTTTTCGCCTAAAAATTCCTATCATTCCATCAATATGACATATGCATTTCAATCCCCAACTTCACAGCATTCTCTTGCACCTAATGCATCCCTCCTACCACCACCATTAGTATGATTATTATTAGTACATTTTTTCTCTTGGTTTGTGGTTAAGGTAGCTGTTTTGACACAGCATGAAATCGTCATGTTAACGCATTAATCTTTAGAGAGTTAACTTACCACGCCATGGTTCAAATACAATAAACGTTTGTTTAACAATGGCAACAACAACAAAAACAAAAATATGTTAAAAATACAAACGACGTCGAATACAAAAAGGCGGCTAACAAAATAACAACCATTTTGTTGTAGAACGATCCATTGTTGTATTAGACTTTTTTCCAGCATTTGTTGTTTTTGTGAAAAACAAAAACAACTATAGATAAATGCCGCCAGCCTGAGGTTCATTCGTTCGTTCGCTGGTTCATTCATGAATTCATGACTTACCGCCAGCACCACCTCCACTAACAACGACTTCAATTACACGAAAAAAAAAACAGAAAAAACATAGTACCAACAAACAAGCCTCTCCAAGTCCAATTACTAGGGGGCGCAATAAAAATAACAGCAACAACAACAAAAGAACATAACAGATATCTAACCCATCATATGCTGCACATGTCCATTAGATGTGACACAGTATATCCAAAGAGAGTTTAGAAAAATATAAATTTGTATTGTTTAATAAAAAAAACTATTAAAACTAGCTAAAGGAAGGAGGGTCTATATAGGATTTTTATTGAGGTTACACTTTGCTGTCCATACTCAACCGATTTTTTAGTTGGTCTATTTTCGTTCATTCTCACAACAAAAGGTAGTCATAATTTTGGTAATATTGTTGCGGACTTAGCTTTAACTTAACTCCGTGTAGACGTTGTTTTATTTCCCGACACTATTTGTACCAAAACAAGTGGTACATTAAGTTCGGTCGGGCCGAACGTTTTATACCCTCCACCACAAATTTCAGCCATTTCGGTGGATTAATGTGGCCACAACATTCAAAATATCGAAAATCGGAACTTACCGTTCTATAGGGGCTATATGATGGCGCGGACCTATACCTACAACTTTCTGGGGGGTAGTTTTATATCCCCAACGAAGACTAAATACCAAATTTAAGCCATCTCGGTGTGATAATGAGGCCAAAATCTTCATAATACCGAAAATCGGGAGATATCGTCCTATGGGGGCTATATCAAAACGTGGACTTATATAAACATTTTATGGTAGAAATGTTTCTTAGCCTCTGGAAACACAAAATACAAAGTTGCAACCGATTCTGTTGTCAAATGGGACTAATACATTCAAAATATATTAAAATGACTCGTACTTTATATGGGGCGTTATATGGAGGCTATACCAAAACGTGGACCTATATAAACCAACTTTGGTAGGAACGTTTTTGGCCTCTGGAGACACAAAATACCAAATTACAACCAATTCGGTGCTAAAATGGGACAAATATCTTAAAAATTCCTTAAAACGACGACGCGTCACGCCTCATTTTGTATAGGGGCTATACGAAAGCGTGGACCTACATAGCCCACTTTCAATACCAAAAGTCCTACGTACAAATAATAGATTTTCCCAAAATTTCATCCACCTACGTCAATCCATTCGGACGCTAGAGTGATTTCCACAGACGGACAGACAGACAGACGGACAGACGGACGGACAGACGGACGGACATGGCTATATCGATGTAGAATTGCACGCTGATCAAGAATATATATAGTTTGTGGGGTCTACAACTATTATTTCGAGTAGTTACAAACGTAGTGACAAACTTATGGCCTGTTTCACTAAGACGATTCGAATTCAAATTCGTTCGAACTACTACCACATTTCAGTTTTATGAAAAATATATCATTCATTTTTGTTTTCAATCAAACAAATATTTATTACAATAACGAATCGTTTTAGAGAAACTGGCCATTAATATACCCCCATCCTATGGTGGAGGGTATAAAAAGGCTCGTTTAGACTTTATTTACAAAGCAAATAGCTTAACTCTCTAATAAGCACACAGCTTTACTTCTTCTCTAACTGGCAGTTTTAGTTCGCGGTCTGAGTTGCAACTGATTTATAACCTTCTCCGTTATTTATGCCCAATCGCTTCTCGTTACCGATAGTCCTAGACGAAAGATCTGTTAACATCCCGGAAATTTACAATACGCGGCAAATTTATGACTGTTGAGAAACGATTATTAAATTAAACATGGAAAGTAAGAACCTGAAAGGTAGAGAAAATTCTACACAGTAGTTGTTGTTGTAGAACTAGTGCAGCAATTTCTTAATAAAAATTTACGTTCCAACTCATATTTTTGAATTGACTGAAATTCATCTAAACTACCCTAAATCTATCAGTTACATTCATAATAATATTTTACGGACCCGACCGGCTTTTACTTGGCAAAGCACAGGACTTATCTTGGTTTCACTTTCATCTCAAGTGGACTCTAACTACCTAGTGGTGTCACTAGTGGGAACTGCCTCTAATACCCACTACTGATGGTGAGCTAATATGTGCCGGGTGTTCACCAAAAAGAACGATAAAAACGTGGGTTGGACACTCGACGCCCAACCAGTAATCCATCCCTATACAAAATATCTCACTATGAAAACAGAAAGAAAAACAAATCCCTCTAAAGATTACGACCCCCGCCATCGCTTTAAGGACCACGATCTGCTAACCTGCACATAGAATGCTTGGACTATTTAAAAAGAAATTGGAATTTACACAAAGTACAAGGTACAACAATTCGATGGATTGGAAAAGGCGTTAAACAACACCTTAATGTGACGCACTGCATTATAGCTGCCATGATATAAATCATGAATTTGATTACGGATTTATAGTCAGTCGGAGGTTAAAACATCTGATCTCCAGTTTCACCCCGATGGATGAAAGACTTAAAACAATTCGAAAAAACCCCAAATTCTTCAAGACAAGGACGAGCAGGCCAAAGATATATTTTACAAGCGCTTAGAAACGCAGAAAATGGGAATATCTTAGACCCAGCAATCGGGAGATTCAGCGGATTGAGATGGATAGGCTTCGCAGCGGTAAAAAACATAGTAGTTAACCCCATCACACCTACTCATCTCGACATTCATAAGGGTACTTACCTCTAACATGATCGAAAAACAATGTATCAAACTGATCACGTAGTGGTAGATGGAGGGCTTTCATCGAGCGTGTTGGATGTACGATCTTTCCGAGGAGCAAAAAAATGGTGGGATCAATCACTACCTTCTTGCAGAAAAGGTACGTACCCGATTAAACGAAGCAAATAAAGTACGAACAGACATAACATTGAAGTTGGACGTAGGCAAGCTGCAATCACAACAGATAGCCTCAGCATACTCCGCTCAACTTGTCCATTTGCTAAACGACAGCACTCCTCTTTCCGAAAACATATCAGTACAGTTGCAATGTACTTTCCATTGCATGGAAACAGCCATAGTATTCTCTACAATCAGCGGCTATAACGTGGTTTTCTTATCTGCTGGGGTATGTCCAGTCGCACTCAAGTTCTCTACAAAGACACAGTAAACTTTACGAATTAAATGACTAGTTCTTGCCTCTTTTTGGGATTAAATCAGATGCTTACATAATAGTATGTTTTGCTTCAATAAACTGCGAGGTATGGTACAGGTGGAGGTATGGGACAGGTGAGTCGGCTAACCGAACACAATATAATACTATTGTGTTTACTGCTACGAACTCGTACAAACTAGTAAGTACATCTAAAAACGGGGAACCGACGTTACTTGAGCGACAGAATGTCGAGGTATATATTTAGTCAAATTCTACATGTGCGACAGAAACTGGAAGTATCAGTGTGGAACAGTAAAAAAAAGTCTCAGTCTCCACAATGGATAGTCCTTCCAAAAATTTTGCAATGCAACTTCTTCCCCAGGTTTACCAGTAGCAAGACTCGGATGAGATGAGGTGAATGCGAGTTATTTCCGTTAAAGACGTTTGTGAAGTTGCAGTGAAGTGACAGATTTATGTCCGTGAACTTTTTGTAGCGTTACACAGCAACGCTTAGCTCACCAGATAGCCATCGATAGAAGAGGAAAATAAAAGAGATGGAAAAGCGGGAGTGTGAAAAAATCATGATGTACAGGAACCAGAATGGAGTCCGAAAATCTACCAAACAGTGTAGAGACGAATAAGGTAATTTGGTAACAGAGGCATCCAATACTAACGAAAACGACAAAGATACCATAGATCCAATCCCATAAAATGGTATTGAGTATATACCGGCCGGCAAGATGAGTTAAAGACAGAAATAAACCGGCTGAGGAATAATAAGGCTGAAGAATAATAAGCCGATGGCTTCCGGCGGAGCTGTTCAAAACCAGAGGCGACACACTGATAAGGTGTATGCATCATGTGCAGGGGATCACGTACCCAACGATTGGAACCGGAGCATACTGTGTCTCGTCCACAAGAAAAGAGATAAGACAGTGTGCTCCAACTATAGGGGTATACGTTGGCTCTCTCAAAAAAATCCTTACTAAATAACGGGTTTTTATAGTACTTTTTGGTAGTCGTACCTACATAGAAAACCCCCTACTAACCCATTATTTTAACAAGGGGATTGAATTACTAGTTATTCTATGGCCACTAGAATAAGTAGTTATTCTGTGGCCAATAGATGTTGAAAAATAAGCTAAACAAATTTTTATTTTTAGAACAGTTGAAGTCGAATTTGTTTTCATTTTCACTTCATATTTGTATTTTATTTAGCTCTCTGCTGCATTTGATCATGCTAACTTTTGATTTGTAGTCGAACACACTACACACTATGCCACGGTTAAGAACATTGAGGGTAGTTTAAACGCTTACATGTGCGCCACCACCTGTTTTTTTATTTTGTAAACAAAAAAATCGCGTGCAGACGGTGAACGTTCAACACACAACCATATGATTTATAGTCGGACAAACACGCCCTGTGCCACCGTACTCATAACTTTGTAAGAAGTAATATAAGTAGTTAGTTTTGTTTACATTTCATTGTAATGGGATACATAATGACTAACGAATCCGAATTTTTGCTGGCTAATTATTCCATTTTCTTCAATACAACTCGTGGTGGATGGTATAAAAAGTTCGGCCGACTGAAATTACCTCGTTTTTTACTTGCTTGTTTTAACACCTTCTGCATGAACTTCAATTGTTTTTTTATTTTGAAACACTGTTCTGTTAAAATATGAAACCGTTTCTTATTGTTCGGGAACACACGAAAAAAAAAATAAAACAAAAACTATTGGAGCAGCCAGCCACATAGCTGGTAGTCGTAATAACGTTAAATATATGACTCTAGTATTGTTTAGCAGCTTTGTGTGTGGGTTTTAATTATTTGAAGGCATATTTATCACCAAATGAATGAACGGACGAACAAACGACGAACGAGCCAACAACCGAACGTCAATGAATTGAATTTGAAAATACAATGGAACACTAATATTTTACCCATGCTTCATATCTGATCTTGTGGATGGGATGTTTGATAGTTGGGTCATAACATCTTCCCAATAACCAGCAAACAAAAAAAAAACCGGCAACGAATCGAAACAATTGATGATTTGTCATTCGGAAATGCTGTTGTCGTTTTTTTGTGGTTGTAATTTTTCTTATTGTTGTTGTTATTATTATTGTCTAGTATAATGTCATTATTGTAACGCTTATTAACAAATTGTTTTCGATTTCGATTAATTATTTGTCAGATTAGTATCCAGTTTTACATCATCACTTTTGTGTGCTCGCATACCTGGTCTAACGCCCCAGCAACGACAGCTATGCTCTGAATCACCGGATGCATTTATTGCATTGGGCGAGGGTCATCAATTGGGTGCCCATGAGTGCCAATATCAGTTTAGGGGACATCGTTGGAATTGTTCGGAGGTGTGGAAGAAAGATGTCTTCGGACATGTTATGTTTGTTGGTAAGTGTACAACAAAATTATTTTAAAAATAATTAGAATTATATAATTTCCGCACTCAGCAGTTGAGTACACATATTCGTTAGAAAATTTCTTTCGTTCTCTGCTGCTGAGTACCAATTTTCGTTAGAAAATTTTTCCTGTACTCAGCGGCTGATTACAAATTTTCGTTAGAAAATTTTTCCTGTACTCAGCGGCTGAGTACAAATTTTCGTTAGAAAATTTTTCCTGTACTCAGCGGCTGAGTACAAATTTTCGTTAGAAAATTTTTCCTGTACTCAGCGGCTGAGTACAAATTTTCGTTAGAAAATTTTTCCTGTACTCAGCGGCTGAGTACAAATTTTCGTTAGAAAATTTTTCCTGTACTCAGCGGCTGAGTACAAATTTTCGTTAGAAAATTTTTCCTGTACTCAGCGGCTGAGTACAAATTTTCGTTAGAAAATTTTTCCTGTACTCAGCGGCTGAGTACAAATTTTCGTTAGAAAATTTTTCCTGTACTCAGCGGCTGAGTACAAATTTTCGTTAGAAAATTTTTCCTGTACTCAGCGGCTGAGTACAAATTTTCGTTAGAAAATTTTTCCTGTACTCAGCGGCTGAGTACAAATTTTCGTTAGAAAATTTTTCCTGTACTTAGCGGCTGAGTACAAATTTTCGTTAGAAAATTTTTCCTGTACTCAGCGGCTGAGTACAAATTTTCATTAGAAAATTTTTCCTGTACTCAGCGGCTGAGTACAAATTTTCGTTAGAAAATTTTTCCTGTGCTCAGCCGCTGAGTACAAATTTTCGTTAGAAAATTTTTCCTGTACTCAGCTGCTGAAAATTTTTACTCAGCCGCTGAGTACAAATTTTCTTTCGAAAATTTTTCCTGTACTCAGCCGATGAGTACGATTTTTCGTTAGAAAATTTTTACTCAGCCGTTCGTTAGAACATTTTTCCTTTACTCAGCCGATGAGTACGATTTTTCGTTAGAAAATTTTTCCTGTTCTCAGCTGCTGAGTACAAAAATTTCCTTTAGAAAATGTTTCCTGTACTCAGCTGCTGAGTACAAAAATCTTCGTTAGAAAATTGTTTGCGTACTCAGCTGCTGAGTACAAATTTTCGTTAGAAAATTGTTTGCGTACTCAGCTGCTGAGTACAAATTTTCGTTAGGAAATTGTTTGCGTACTCAGCTGCTGAGTACAAATTTTCGTTAGAAAATTGTTTGCGTACTCAGCTGCTGAGTACAAATTTTCGTTAGAAAATTGTTTGCGTACTCAGCTGCTGAGTACAAATTTTCGTTAGAAAATTGTTTGCGTACTCAGCTGCTGAGTACAAATTTTCGTTAGAAAATTGTTTGTACTCAAAAATTTTCGTTAGAAAATTGTTTGCGTACTCAGCTCCTGAGTACAAATTTTCGTTAGAAAATTGTTTGCGTACTCAGTTGCTGAGTACAAATTTTCGATAGAAAATTGTTTGCGTACTCAGCTGCTGAGTACAAATTTTCGTTAGAAAATTGTTTGCGTACTCAGCTGCTGAGTACAAATTTTCGTTAGAAAATTGTTTGCGTACTCAGCTGCTGAGTACAAATTTTCGTTAGAAAATTGTTTGCTGCTGAGTACAAATTTTCGTTAGAAAATTGTTGGCGTACTCAGCTGCTGAGTACAAATTTTCGTTAGAAAATTGTTGGCGTACTCAGCTGCTGAGTACAAATTTTCGTTAGAAAATTGTTGGCGTACTCAGCTGCTGAGTACAAATTTTCGTTAGAAAATTGTTTGCGTACTCAGCTGCTGAGTACAAATTTTCGTTAGAAAATTGTTTGCGTACTCAGCTGCTGAGTACAAATTTTCGTTAGAAAATTGCTTGCGTACTCAGCTGCTGAGTACAAATTTTCGTTAGAAAATTGTTTGCGTACTCAGCTGCTGAGTACAAATTTTCGTTAGAAAATTGTTTGCGTACTCAGCTGCTGAGTACAAATTTTCGTTAGAAAATTGTTTGCGTACTCAGCTGCTGAGTACAAATTTTCGTTAGAAAATTGTTTGCTGCTGAGTACAAATTTTCGTTAGAAAATTGTTGGCGTTCTCAGCTGCTGAGTACAAATTTGCGTTAGAAAATTGCTGCTGAGTACAAATTTTCGTTAGAAAATTGTTTGCGTACTCAGCTGCTGAGTACAAATTTTCGTTAGAAAATTGTTTGCTGCTAAGTACAAATTTTCGTTAGAAAATTGTTTGCGTTCTCAGCTGCTGAGTACAAATTTTCGTTAGAAAATTGTTTGCGTACTCAGCTGCTGAGTACAAATTTTCGTTAGAAAATTGTTTGCGTACTCAGCTGCTGAGTACAAATTTTCGTTAGAAAATTGTTTGCGTACTCAGCTGCTGAGTACAAATTTTCGTTAGAAAATTGTTTGCGTACTCAGCTGCTGAGTACAAATTTTCGTTAGAAAATTGTTTGCGTACTCAGCTGCTGAGTACAAATTTTCGTTGGAAAATTGTTTGCGTAAAAATTTTCGTTAGAAAAAATGTCCTGTACTCAGCTGCTGAGTACAAATTTTCGTTAGAAAAAATTTCCTGTACTCAGATGCTGAGTACAAATTTTCGTTAAAAAAAAATTCCTGTACTCAGCTGCTGAGTACAAATTTTAGTTAAAAAAAAGTCCTGTACTCAGCTGCTTAGTACAAATTTTTGTTAGAAAAAATTTCCTGTACTCAGCTGCTGTGTACAAATTTTCGTTAGAAAAAATTTCCTGTACTCAGATGCTGAGTACAAATTTTCGTTAGAAAAAATTTGCTGTACTCAGCTGCTGAGTACAAATTTTCGTTAGAACAAATTTCCTGTACTCAACTGCTGAGTACAAATTTTCATTAAAAAATTTTTCCTGTAATCAGCAGCTGAGTACAAATTTTCCTTAAAAATTTTTTCCTGTACTCAGCAGCTGAGTACAAATTTTCGTTAGAAAATTTTTCCTGTACTCAGCGGCTGAGTACAAATTTTCGTTAGACATTTTTTCCTGCTCTTACTCAACAGCTGATTGAGTACAAATTTTTGTTAGGAAAGGAAAGCTGCGGAGTGCTAAGTTTCATTGAATAAATGTAGTACTCAGAGACTGCGTTCAAATTTATTAGCTCTCAGCTGCTGAGAAAAATTAGCTTAAGACCATTTTGTAAATAAATTTTAATGATCGTTCTTTTTTACCCCCATAGGATCTCGTGAGGCTGCCTTCACCTATGCCATAGCAAGTGCAGGAGCAGTTCATGCTGTGACAGCGGCATGTGCCCGTGGTAATATCACACTGTGTGGCTGCGATGTGCGGCATAAACCCACATCAACGCGGCGTGATATTCAAGCTGAGTTTGAGAGTGGTGTTGGCGCTGGCCAACAGCCATGGAAGTGGGGTGGTTGTTCGGCGGATATTGAATTTGGCATGAAATTTGCCCGTAAATTCTTAGATGCCCGAGAAATTGAGGGTGATGCCCGAAGTCTTATGAATTTGCACAACAATCGAGCCGGAAGAAGGGTAAGATAGCATAAATTTTCTTCTTAGTATGTATGTCATGTGTAATTTTCAAATATTTCCTACCCTTACAGCTGGTGAAAAATCTCTTAAAAACTGATTGCAAATGTCATGGAGTCAGTGGGTCTTGTGTCATGAAGACCTGTTGGAAGAGTTTACCCTCATTTCGTGTTGTGGGCGATGTACTAATGAAGAAATACAATAAAGCCAAAATTGTTCAAGCCGCCAAAGGCAAAAATGGACTGAAACTAGTTTTAAGCAAGTAAGCTGACAGTGCAAACGTTTTCGTTTAATAGCATGTTGTAACTAATTTTGAATTTTCTTTTTTTTTTTTCCTTTTTAGAAAAAATCGTGCCGGCAAGGTGATGAATTATCCCAAACGCATGGATTTGGTGTATCTGCAAGCGTCGCCCAATTACTGTGAACGCAATTTACAGGAGGGCGTTTTAGGCACTCAGGGTCGTGTCTGTAATCGCACCTTGCATGGTTTTCAAAGCTGTGATTTGCTCTGTTGTGAGCGTGGCTATAATACCCAACAGATACGACGCACCACCCAGTGTCGCTGTCAGTTTATATGGTGCTGTACGGTGCAATGTGATGTCTGTGAAGAGAACTATGAAGAGTTTACCTGTAAATAATTTTGAAAATAGAAAAACGAAAACAAATAGCATAGTGTAAGAAAACTAAATGGAAGGAAGAGCGACAAAAAAACTTAAATCTCATTAAGATTGCAGTGGGTTAAATGCTGGGAAGTTAAAACGTAAAAAGGAATCATAATTACTCTATGGAACGGAATTGGTACTAGGTGTTAAATGCGCTAATGGACTACTTGTTTGGTGGATTTTCTTTGGGTTTATGACAACAGGTGTGAAATAGTAAAGCCAATAATTTTTATTTTATTTTTAGACCTTGCAGGACCACCCTGCCGATTTCACAGACTTATGGAACGATGTGGGTGGTTAGTGACAGATTGAGAACATTAGACAGATACACGACTCCCGGCTCATCCACCTGTTTCAGCATTACCATGGTGATTCCATTCATTGTAAATTGTGGTGGTTTATCCTGATGCGACGTAGTACTCCTCTCTTCGTCCTGTCACTTCCGGGTCGCTCGACAAACTGTCTGGGATCGCTGGGCTATGCACGACGAAGCTCATCACTCTCATTCACTAATGCCGTCGCCTTACTGGGAAGTTTTGTCTCACTTCGAGTATTTGACCAGCAGGTATATGGCAGGTAGCTACAGAAGTGGTGATGTCTCAGAACATCCTTTTTGCTAGACGAACATCAGAAGAATTGGACAGATCTCTGAACCGGAGATTAGTGAACTCTCTGAAACCAGGCCAGCTTTCCCATGATTGATGAAATTGCGGCGTTCAGACGTGATGAAATCGGGTGGTCTTTTGATGGAGACAATTATGGTTAGATGTTCTGTTCTAAGGGAAATGGCGGGTTGCCAGGTAACGTCATTTGTCAGACCAGGAGCTCAATTCTGTTTCTAGGAAAATGTGAAATGAACAATTTTATAAAGTCAGTAGTTACACGCGCCAAATTTGCGGTAAAGAAAATTGAGAGGAAAGAGCCCCTCTATACTCTTTCCTCCCCGCTCTCACACAAAAACTCATTTGTTTACCGGAAATAAGTGTCAAATGAAAAAATGATACATGATATACCCTTCATCATAGTATGGAAGTATATATGTATATTCTTGATCAGAATAAAATTCTAAGACGATCTAGCCGTCTGTAGTGGGGATTGGTCCACGTTTTGGTATAGGACACATATAACGGTACCTCCCGATTTAAAGCATTTTAGCTACGTTTTTGACCGAATTAGGTGAAATTTGACATTTGAGGTTTTTAACGACCAAAAAAACGTCTATGCTTAAAATTGTCAAGATGGGTCCACGTTTAGGTATAGCCATCATATAAGGATACCTCCTGATTTAAGGTATTTTAAGGGTTTTAGCTACATTTTCTGATCTAATTAGCTGAAATTTGACAGATGAGGTTCCCAATGCTCAGAAAACTTATCCACTAGTAATTGCCAAGATGAGTTCACGTTTAGGTATAGCCTCCATATAACGATACCTCCTGATGTAAGGTATTTTAAGGGCTTTAGTTAAATTTTCTGACCGAATTAGCTGAATTTTGACAAATTATGTTCCCAATGACCAAAAAACTTATCAACAAAAATTATGAAGATAGTTCTATGTTTTTATAGCCCCCATATAACGGCACTTCCAGATTTAAGGTATTTTGGGGATTTTAGCCAAATTTTTTGACCGAACTTGCTTTAATTTTACACATTAGGGTTTCTCCACCAAAAATCGTTAACATAGGTCCATGTTTTGGTATAGCTCCCACCATATAACGGTACCCCCGATTTTCGGTAGTTTGAGGATTTAAGCTACAATTTTTCGTCCACATAGTAGGTCTATTTTTTTGTATATCTCCCATATAATGTTACCAAAAGATTGAAGAAACTTTTAGCTACATTTTTTGACCAAATTTAGGCATTTGGGGTATTAGGGGCATTTGGTCGAACAATTTTTGCATCTAATAGGAAACTAATTATTCCATTTTAGTTCAGAATATTTTATGGTGGAAGGTATAACAAGTTCGGCCGAGCTTAATGTTTTTACTTGTTATTCTTTGTTTGTTTTTTCATAATGCTATGTTTTTTTAAAGGGGTGGGTTATGAGCCGAACGCCGAACAAAAGTTTTTAACGTTCTTATGTGTGAACGCGCGGAACATGTTAGCTCGCTACTTTTAACAGGTTTTAAATATAGCACCAAATACGCTATATCCGTAAAATTTGTATGAGATTTGGAATAAGTGCGAAATACATTTGCCAAATTATAGTGAAATCGGTACAGATTTGGATGAAATTTGCAAAATGTGCTGGAATTCGGTCTTGAAAAAATTTGACGAATTATATTGAAATCGTGATGATGGACTTTTATCTTTCCCTTAATGTATTTTAATTTCCTCAGTAATGGCCCACCGATTTTTGGCATATAAATCTCCCAAAAAGTACAACTATATGGCCACAAATAACTCCATATTGCCAATAAATCAACTTATGCTTAGAAAATCCCAAAAATTATTAGGCACTATTGAAAAAGTAAATTTAAGACACATGGCATTGTTAATTAAATTATCATACTACACAAGAAATCCATTATTTATTTCATGACACCTGACATTGTTACACAGTGTTAATTTAATAATTCCCATAGAAGAATTTCCAGCTTATCTAGAAATTATCAAAAATTCACTTACCGGGCAAACCACATGCAATCTTAAAACAGGCTAGAAAATTGTAAAATATAAACCACATTTTCAACTTTAGATAAGATTTATAGATGTAATAACCATTTAACATACAAATAAACAAAAAATGAACAAATTTACATTAAAGTTATGGATAAATTAAATTATTTATGAATCGCTACGTTTTTAGTTAAAATTACATTTTAATGCCACTTAGTTGCCACAAGTAAAGATAGTTGTATTTGTATGTATTTTAAATAGCGCACACGCACACACATAAACAAACAATGTAAAAAGTGAACAATTAACACGTAATATTAATAAAAATAAAATGTAAATATCTATATTTTTGTATTTATAAAATAACAATAAAACAATAAAAATTTAATTGAAATTTAAATTGCTCTGAATTGTTTCTCATTATTTATGTAATGCATTGGCATGGCGAGGTAAGAAGGTATAAATGAATGACCGAATGAATGGCTGCTTGATTGCTTCGATAATAAATTTCAAAATATTGCAAAAAAAATTATAATTCTAAATAAAATAACTACGAACAGCACTTAGTGCTATCGATAAGCGTTGAATTTCAAAAGAATTATTTATAATTTCAAATAGGTTTCAATGTAAAGACGGTGAACTTCTTAATAAAACTGTCATTTCAATTATTTGTAATCTGATATTCGTCAATAAAAGAGGTGTCGATTGTCTTGTTAAATGGATACATTTTAAGCGATGTTACTAACATTTTAATGGGAAAACGCCTCCAGATTAAAAGAAAATTGTGATTTGTAGCTTTGATATTTTAATTTTTATTCTATTTTATTTAAATAATTCAATCGACACCCTTTGGCCACAAAAATGCAAAATTAATAATTTGCATTTTAAATTGTAAGTATTGATTATTACACTGTGCCACGAAATTTAATTTTATACCCTCCACCATAATATGGAGGGTATAATTAAATTTGTCATTCCGTTTGTAACACATCGAAATATTCCGTCCGTCTGTTGAAATCAAGGTACAGCTCGAAATTTTTAAGATAGAGCTTTGTAATCAGTCGCTGAAGTTTCTATTACTCCTAGGATGTATCGGTCCACGTTTTGATATAGCCCCCATAGAACGGTACCACCCGATTTTCCGAATTTTGAAGGTTTTAACCACATTATCACACCGAAATGGCTGAAAATTTGTACTAAGTCTTCGTTGGGGGTACAAAACTTTCCGCCAGAAATTTGTCGGTATAGGTCCACGCCTTCATATAGCCCCCATAGAACGTTCCTCCCGATTTTCGGTTTTTTGAAGGTTGTGGCCTTAATATTCCTATTAAGTATTCGCTGGGGGTATAAAACTTTCCCCAGAAACTTGTTGGTATAGGTCCACGCCTTAGTATAGCTCCCATAGAACGGTACCTCCCTATATCCGGTATTTTGAATGTTGTGGCCTTAATATTCCTCAGAAGTGCCTGAAATTTGGTATTAAGTATTCGCTAGGGTATAAAACTTTCGCCCAGAAATTTTTCGGTATAGGTCCACGCCTTCATATAGCCCCCATAGAACGTACCTCCCGATTTTCGGTGTTTTGAAGGTTGTGGCCTTAATATTCCTCAGAAGTGGCTGAAATTTGGTATTAAGTATTCGCTGGGGGTACAAAACTTTCCCCAGAAACTTGTTGGTATAGGTCAACGCCTTAGTATAGCCCCCATAGAACGGTACCTCCCTATATCCGGTATTTTGAAGGTTGTGGCCTCAATATTCCAGCGAAATGGCTGATATTTGGTATTTAGTCTTTACTTGGGGTACTAAACGTTCCGTATGAAATTTGCCGGTATAGGTCCACGCCTTAGTATATTCCCCATAGAACGGAACCTCCGTATATCCGGTATTTTGAAGGTTATGGCCTCAATATTCCAGCAAAATGGATGAAATATGGTATTTAGTCCTTACTTGGGGTATTAAACGTTCCGTATGAAATTTGTTGGTATAGGTCCATGCCTTCGTATACCCCCCATAGAACGGTACCTCCTGATTTTAAAGGTTTTAGCCTCATTATCACACCGAAATGTGGAACATAGTCTTCGTTAGGGGTATAAAATTTTCTCCCAGAAATTTATAGGTCCATGCCTCCATATAGTCCCCATAGAACGGTACCTCCCGATTTTCGGTATTTTGAAAGTTGTGGCCACAGCATGTCATCGAAATGGCTGAAATTTAGTGTTTAGTCTTTGTTGGAGGTAAAAGTCTGTCTGAATGAAATTCGTTGGTATACGTGCACGTCTCGATATAGCCCCCATAGAACGGTCCCTCCCGATTTTCGTAATTCTGAAGGTTGTTAATCTTCCATGTTGTTATAAAATATTGATTTCAGGTATTTTGAAGGTTTTACCGAAATATCGGAAATTTGGTATTTACCCCCTGTTTTTGTAACTATTTTTTGTTCGTTCGTCTATATTCGTAATAATTTGGGCATCTATAGCTCAGCCCCTAGATGACATACAGACCTAATTCTTCGTAGACACGTTCTATACATAGTTAAGAATTCCTCATTCAAAAATCAGCGTTTCACATTTGCGCTAAGGCGAGTAAATCGATCTACAAATTTTGACAATTCGTGTGAGAACAATAAAATTTGTTACAAAAACTGGGGGTTAGTCTTCTTTGAGTCTAAAACTTTCTGTCAGAAAATTGTAGGTATAGAACGACGTTTTGGTATAGCCCCCTTGGGCTAATTGTTCCATTTTACTTCAATACAACTCGTGGTGGAGGGTATAACAAGTTCGAACTGGTCGAACTTAATGCCGTTCTTATTTGTCTTTTAAATTATAGGAAAAAGGGATAGGTTATGAAAGTGTAGCTAAAAACATGAGTTACGTGTTTTTAAGTTAAGTTCCGCCTATTTCTAGTTATTAATATTCGAGTTCAGATATCTTGGAATCCTTGCATTTTAGGTATATAGTGTCTTTGACTGAGGAGGTGATGGGAAATATTTTTGATAAAAATATTAACCATCATATGGTTCATCAAAGGGGTCCTTTTTGGTCCTTTTTTTAGAAAATCGTTGAATAACTCCTTTAAAATATGATCATATCAGATCAAAATATTCTACAAAATTATTCGTCATAAAATTTTACTATATGTGTGAGAATACACCAAATCTGTAAATCCTATCCAATCGCCTGTAACCTCTAAAAACACGTTTTAGCGTTATAGCCGTACTTCATCTGAATTTATTCAAAATTGTCCCACAAAACATAGTTTTAGAGGGATGACGTCAAATAAAACAAGTAAAAAAGTATCAGTCGGCTTTGCCGACAGAGATATACCCTCAGCCTATGTGAATTGAAAATTTCATCTACGGAAGGATCGAATGTATTAACCCTCCGTCATGCACATGTATCTGGCCAGATATTTTACGAATTCAACTGCGATTTAAATATATTTCTGATTTAGCTAGGGGTTTGAGTCTCCAGGTACCCTCTACAAATATTGTAAGGTATCGTTTTATGAAAAAAACACTTTAAAAAAACAACAACAATCAAAATTTATGTAGATTTTTTCATCTATACATCGTATACGTAGCGCATGTATCTGACCAGATACACACACATTTTGCTCCAATCCGCTATGCCTACAACATTCGAAATCAGATTATACATGTTTTAGTTGCTTACCTGAAGCTTTGTGAGACTTTTTTAATTAAGAATTAATTAAAACTTACTTTATAACTACTAAATTTAATTGAAATGAACTTTATACCAATTCTTGTTATTTTTTTGAAATTACGAGTAAACACAAAAATACAATTTTTCTTGTTTTATTTCTCATCTTTTTTACACGGGTTAAGCATGTACTAAGAACAAAAAAGTGAAAATATATATCTGCCTGGCGTGATAACAATACAAAAATATAATATTATCACTAAAATAGCATATTTTTCGTATAAATGTACTGAAATACATACTGTATCTGGCCAGATACATGCGCTACGTACGTGACTATTGGAATATGTGCATGACGGAGGGTTAAGGGTCTTTTCAGAATTTTAGTACCCTTTTTGGACATTTAAACTTGCCGACAAAAATGTGGATTACTTTCAAAAGTGTTGCGGAGGAAGTGGACCAACATAGTCTATTTTGGAAGTGGATCTTATTTTAGAGTCATATTTTTTTGATAGATATCGCGCCCACTAGTACAATCTTTGAACAGACCCTAAACTGCACTTAGACACAAATGTTGATCTTTTGTAGGGGAGATCCCCTAAGGAGAAGATTGATATCGGCCATGTTCGAAGTTAAACTAAATATGAGCAAAATATTAGGAGATCCCAAGTTTGGACCAAATTGGTTGTCCCGTTCAAGATATACCGTGCATACCATTTTAGTGAAATTTTTTTAATATTGGGGGGAAATACCGGAATTTGTTGCCCATTTTCGAACTGAAACTAAGTTAGGACAAAAAATGATGAAGTCCAAATTTTGGACCAAATCGGTTGATCAGTTCGGTTCAGTTCGAGAAATATAGTGCTCTCCAGCGACTACATATGGTGCCAAGGGATTTTTACACTTTTTACACCTTTCGGGCTGTTTTCTCAAAATGTACGGACTTGCCCCCGAAAAAACTTTTGCCGTCGTAATTGAGGCAGCGAATGCAAGTTGCTTCAACAGAAATCAAAGTGATTCGAGAGCAGGGCCCTATTCCACGAAACAACTTATCGCTTTTCATTTTGCACTTATCAAAAAGTAGTTATTTTGAAAAGTGATAACCCTTTTTTGTTCCACAAAATTACTTTTCAATTTCCCTTGCACTTAGCAAATTTGTCTATCACTGTTCTTTTAGCACAGTTGTTGTGCTCTCTTGCTCAATTTTTCCGCCATCTTGGTAAGTCTCTCAGTTCTCTTGCAAAGTGTGAATGATATTTGTTCCACAGAACGTTTTATCATCTTTGCATTAAATAAGACATGTAAAATTGAGACGAGCGAAAAAATGAAAAGAAACTGATATTATTAAAAGTAAATAAAATAAAATTAAATTAAACAAATTAAATTAAACTGAAATAAAATGAAACAAAATAAAATAAAATAAAATAAAATAAAACAAAATAAAATAAAATAAAATAAAATAAAATAAAATATAATTAAATAAATAAAATAAAATAAAATAAAATAAAATAAAATAAAATAAAATAAAATAAAATAAAATAAAATAAAATAAAATAAAATAAAATAAAATAAAATAAAATAAAATAAAATAAAATAAAATAAAATAAAATAAAATAAAATAAAATAAAATAAATTAATATGAAATAAAAATAAAATAAAATAATTTTAATAAAGATTAAATAATAATTAAATGAAACAAATTAAAATAAGATCAAAATAAATCAAATGAAGTAAAATAAAATAAAAAATAAAATGAAATAAATTAAAATATAAATAAAAATAAAACAATATAAAACAAGTAAGCAAAGGCTATAGTCGGACGGGGCCGACCATGTGATACCCTACACCACAACCTCTAGGAATTAGCTAAGTGCAACCGCCTTGTACGCTGAATCAAATTTTCAACGTGGCAAAATACCCCTTAATAATGTAGGCGATATTTCCTGAGTATTTCAGCCATGAAAAACGTCTCTACAAGTGGCAACTTAGCACACGCCGTTCGGACTCGGCGATAAAAACTTGGCCAGATATCAATAACATAATATGAATCTATGATATAAGAGAAGCCTCCCTTGTTCCTACTGGGATGTTTGTGGAAAAATATTCAAAAATTGGAAAATTCACATTGATTAGCCCCTCCTGCTAAATCTCCAAATTGTCTTTAAATATCAGGTTCCTTTTTGGAATAACCTAAAATAAATAAATATACATATATACAATGCAATTTGCTACATCTCTGATATTTGATAGTTAATTGTGGGTATATATTGTGATATCAAAAATATATTTTATAACAATGAATAGAAATTCAAATAATTTGCATGCAATCAAATGTATAAATCCCAAAATTATTCATATTCAATTACACACCAAAGAAGATAGTATAAGTCAGCTGCGTTAACGACCTCTGCCTCAGGTTTCTTGCCTGTTTTTCAGGGTTTCTTGGAGCTTTTAGGCCATAATCTCAGGAAATATAGACTTGCTATTGCAATTGTACCATCGAAAAGGGGACCGCAAAGACAATCTGCTGAAAAAAATCAAAACGATTCGAGAGGACTCTTAAATTTCACTTTTCCGAATTTTGCATATAGTCTTACCCAGTCTATCGATCGATTGCTCACTTCGCCAGTTAAAATTCACACAATTTTTCGAAAAAAAAATTTGAACTTTTGTGGGGGATGTGTGGACCTATATAGCCTATATTCGAACTTAAACTAGGTTTGGGCAAAATATTTCGAAGTATAAAATTTTCGTGCCCACTAGCCAGGTAGACAGTAAGAGACAGATGAACGGACTGGGCTAAATAGACTCCAAATTGTCTAAAACAAATTTCGTCCAAACATACTTGGGGTCTAAAACCATTATTTCGATGAGACACATCTTTGGTCGTATTTTGTATGTATCCCCTTTACTGTAAATCCTGAGGTATAAAATAAGTGGCGAGGCGACCCAATGCTGCAATATTTGTATAAAACATCCAATTGGACCATTTAACTGAAAATTTCTCTGTCATGATATCGACAATTTGTAGCATGGGAGGAAATTGTGGTTCTCTACAGAAACCCCATTACATATTATGCAGTAGGCCCGTTATCTAGCAGACACATTATTGCAATTTGGATCAAGGGAAAGGTCAGTAGTTCTTTTTCCATATGTACGCTACTTTTCCGGTATATGCCCTCCAGGAATTACAATATGGACCAAAAATAAAATTTGTAAATTTTTCATACAAAAGTAATGGTCTATATCACCCGCTAAATAATATCAGATCATCATGCAAAATTATAGGCATTTTCTTCATCCTAAACTCTTACCTCGTGCGAAATTTCGTGACTATTGAGCTATAATTGCTACCTCTAGCGTGTTTATGATTACACTACCAACAAAAAACTGGATGTATAAGGCTGTAACTCTGTTATCTGATCACGTACATCAACATAATTGACATCAATGGAAAGGTCAAGAGATCGTCTTCCAAATACATCTCACGAGGGAGGAATGTGTCTTTCAGGAACAAAGATATAAGATGCATATTCAAAATTCTCATAATTTTCACACAAAAGTTGTGGTCCATTTAACCCTCTAAATATTATCGCCATCTCAAATTGCAAACTTCTTCTTTGTCATATACTCTTACCTTAGTTAAAATTTCGAGGCGATCGGACTATTATTGCGACCTACAGAGCAGCTACAAAATCGGATAAAAGTTAAGTTTTTGGTCCATTTCACAAATATTATAAATATTTCACGATCATCATCAATTAAAATAGCGATCTATTCTGATGTGAAACCGACCTCCATACAAAATTTCGTGACGATCGGTCCATTATTGCGACCTGTAGTTTGATTACAATTTATAATGGACAGACGGACACACATCTCAAAATCGCTTTATCTCGCCGAGATATGAAGATTGGTATACCACATTGGGGGTCTCAGACGAATATTTCGCGGTGTTACATGAATTTTTACCAAAACAAACTTATAATACCCTTTCCACATAGTGGTGTAGGGTATAATGAAGTGAAATAAAATAATATTAAGTGAAATAAAGTAAAGTAAATTGAAATAAAATAAAGTTAAAAAATAAAAAAAATAAGTGAAATAAAATAATCTAAAATAAAATGAAGGCAAATACAAATAAAATACAATAAAATTAAGCGAAATAAAACAAGTAAAAAGCGTTATGTTCGGCATAGAGTAATTAGTTTTATTTCTCCACAAAGTGGAGAAGATACTTGCGAAAATATAACTAATTCGTTCTAGAAATGTATCTAAAAACCTTAAAATAGCTGAAATCGGACGGTACTGCTATATGGGGGCTGTAAAAAACGTAGACCTTTATCCTTAATTTTTTGTGGAGACGTTTCTTGGTGATTGACTGAATTATACCTAATTCGTCCTGGAAATGTAGCTAATAACGCCAAAGTAGCTGAAATTGGGCAGTATATGGGGGCTATAATAAAATATGGAGCTATGTCGGTAAGTTTTGGAAGCATATTATAACTAATTCGTTCTGAAAATGTAGCTAAAAACCTTAAAATAGCTGAAATCGACGGCACTGCTATATGGGGGCAATAACAAAGCTCAACTTCAAACTTGATTTAAGACACGTGTGAACAGCATTTCATCCCCCTATCTCAACTCGTTCGGAAGATAGCGTGATTACAACAGACGGACGGACGGATGTGGTTAAATCAACTTAGAATTTTACGCTGATCAAAAATATATGTATATACCTTATAGGGTCGCAAATGATTATTTCGATGAGTTACAAATGAAATGACAAACCTAATATACCCTCCATATTATGGTGGAGGGTATAGTAATAAATAAAAATAGTCTTTCAAATAGAGTTTAGTCTAAATGTAAAATCGAGAAACATCGATTTGTGAGGTTGTTCGCAGGGTGGAAGTTCGGAATGGGGTTGTTCGTAGGGTGGAATTTCGGATAGTGAGAGTTCGAAGTAGGATGGTTGATTCAGGGGTAGAAGTTCGGAAAAATCTTTACAATTTCTTGTCATAACCGTGTTTTCACTATTTCCGAACAAAATCTCGCTTTAACAATGTACATTGGCAAAGAGAACGTTTACCTCGCAAATTTAAGGCAAACTTATCAAAATTTGATCTGCAAAATCAAAATGCAGAGTTTTCTGTGGAACGAAAGAGCAAATTTTTTTGCAAAATCTTAGCAAAATACGCTTTGCCGTTACAACTTTTCACTTAGCAGAAATAACGTTTGTGGAACAGAAATCAAAAAAAGAGCTACATTATTTTGAAAAGTAAGCAAACTCACTTTATAATTAGCAACTTATCACTTGTCAAAAAATAATGGTTCTGTGGAACACTTAACTTTGAGCATTGTCAAAAAAATTGATAAGTGCAAAATGAAAAGTTGATAAGTTGTTTCGTGGAATAGGGCCCAGGTCTTAAAGTGAACTTATCTGAAATTTTGTTTGGGAAGTACTCAAGGGAGTGGACAAATATAGTCCATATTCAAACCAGACATACATCTGGTAGATGTATTATGATGTGTAAAGTGTGGACCAAATCGATTAATTCCTTCAAAATTTATCATGCGCACAATTTTTCCGAACATTTTTGAACTTTTGTGGGGGAGGTACCTGAAGGAGTGGACCGTTATGGATTATCTTAGAACGTAAACTATGTTTGGACAAAATATTACGAAAGCCAAATTTTGGACCGAATTGGCAGATCTGTTCGAGAGTTATCCTGCGCTCAAACCACTACATACGGTATCATAGGGGTTTTTGCACCTTTTAGGCTATTTCCTCAGGAAGTATGGATTTCCTCCAGATTAAACTTGCACCGTCGTATAGGGGGCGGTGAGTACAAGTTGTTGCAACAAAAATATATGCGATTCGAGACCAGGCCCTAAACCGAACTTTTCCGAAATTTTGTGCGGGAGGTACCCAAAGGAGTGGACCGATTGAGTCCATTATTTCGATGAGGCACATTTTGCCCGTATTCATAAATGCATAAATGCTGAGGGTATAAAAATATTCTCCGTCAAATTTCAGTTGCCAATCTGGATAAAAATAATAAAATATGACCTTAAATTTTACCGATTTCTTGTGTTCAGAGACTCATAGTGAAATTTGATTTTTAATATTTCTTCTTTTTACAATATCCCAAAAAAAGTGAAGGATTTTGTTCGATTTTCACCCAGTGTGGAGTTATGTAAAATTAAAGTCAAAAATGAAAACAAATAATTTTATCCTAAAAAATGTGTAAGGTCACCTTAATAGCCTTTTGCAGGGTTAACCTTCTTTTTGAGGATTTATTTGAAATATAAGCAATGGAACAATTTCTTCTAAACGTAAATTAAGTTGTAAGAAGGGTTATATAGGAAAAAATCTACGTATACCTCCCTCATAATAGTTCAACACTTTTGATTATGTGCAGTTTGAGGGCTGTTCGAGGATCGTTTACAAATTTTCACTGAAAGTACAGTATAGTCCCGATAATCCGGACACCACATGTTTCGGCCATGTCCGGATTATCGAATTGTCCGGATTACCGAGTAGTCATAAAAAGGCATAATTTTGTAAGTTCAAATCATTAATATCGAACGTTTACCAAATAATAACCTGACATCTAAGGTAAACGAATTCATATTAAGCAAATATCACCGGTTGCGACCATTTTAAGCAGCTTTCCTGGCTACCAAATTTACTCCTTATTTTTACTCTCCAGCGTAATTTAGGTGACATTGTATTTTTATAGCCTAACCTACTCCTACTGGTATATTTATTAATATTTTATTCAAGGATGTAAACATTGTTGCCCATGTACACATATGTATTCATTTTCAGAGTCCATGGGACCTGAGCCTCTTACGACTTGAGATATAACTTCAGAATAAAAATGCACTTATCTCATTATGGTGAATATATTTTAGCCATTTTGTATGAACATCAGCAACTGACTTTACCTTCTCGTAGAAACCAAAAAAAAGGTTTTATATAAAAGTTATAGTCTTGGAATAAGACAATGGAATGTAGATCTATTGGCTGTATAACACTGTGTGCAATTTTTTTAGTCATGTTTTATTAACCATATTCTGACTCCACAGTGTGATAGAACACCAAAAAAGAGAAGACACGTGTCTCGCCGTGTTTCCCTATCTCATCAACTTTCGCGGCCAGAACCAGAGAAAACAGGATACAAATCACATTTGCTTTGCTATTTTGACCTTTAAGAACCGTCTATACAAAGTTCGTATATTCAAGAAAGCTGTTTCTTGAGATCTGTGGTATATTTTTTGATCGGTTTGATAGCTGTAGTCCAAAACCGGAGAAACAATTTTAAAAGAATTTTGAACTTGGCGATTTTGGCCTTGATGATGAAGTTTGATGGATTATATGTGTTCACAATTTTTGTTCTATAAGACAAGAGCTACAACTTTGCCTCTGAGATAAATGGAAATTTCCTAACTGTTTGTAAGATATAGTCTAGACTACATGGCCCTTTTTACATCAAATCCTCAAACCTTTGGAGGCCTATAACCGCGAAAGTTGATGAGATAAGAAAAAAAAAACGGCGAGGCACGTGTCCTCTCTTTGTTGTTTTCTATCACGCTGCGGTGTCAGAATATGGTTAATAATTTTCGTGTTGCACAGTGTAATTACAAGAATACAATACAACAATCCGTAGTTGCCGGAGATTTTGTATATCAAAGAATGAAACTAAAAGGAGTCATATATTTCAAGTAATTTATTGGCATATCTAAATCCATACAAGAAGTACGATTCTCCAAACCACTCTTTTGAGTTGCCGAAAAATCGATAAACTTAAATTGCTTATAATTTCGGTAATTAACGATATATTTCTGTGATCCCAACGCTTTAAATGTTTTAAAAATTTCTAGGTACAGTTCCAAGGGACTTTCTCACTAATCGGAGCCTAACGAACTAATTACTGTAGAGGAAAGGAACACCAAACATCGATTTGGCTACCCGACACTAGGTTTAAAATACTGATTTTTATCATAGTCAGCTGTCGATTATTGAAGGGTAGAAACATCATTCGACAGATTCAAATTGTTAATTCCATATTGACTATATAACTGAGTCAACAATGGCTAGCCAGAAAGGCGATATGTGGACCGAACACTTCGAAAAACTTATTTTTTCATCTTTATACATCAGTTGTAATTGCTAAGAACGAAAACGTCAATGAAATAAATAAGAATCTAATGCTCAAGATAGGAAAAAATATTGATGTCCGGATTATCGAGGTACGAAAAATGTGAGATGTCTGGATTACCGAGTCTACAATGTAAAAAATTCTAGTGTCCGGATTACCGCGTTGTCCGGATTAACGAGTGTCCGGATTATCGAGACTATACTGTACTTCTTGTGGTCTTGTTTACCGCTTGGTCTTGTTTATGCGCACGATAACTCTCGAACGGATGAACCGATTTGGTCCAAAATTTGGCCTTCGTAATAGTTTGTTCAAACTTAGTTTCTGTTCGAAGATGGGCAATACCGCTCCACAACTTCCGATACTTTCCCCCAATATCTAAAAAATGTCACTAATACGGTATGCACTATATCTGTTGAAAGGGGCAACCGATTTGGTCCAAACTTTAGATCTCCTAATATTTTGTCCAAATTTAGTTTAACTTCTAAAATGGTCCATATCGGTCCTCTTCTTAGGGTACCTCCACCACAAAAGTTTAACATTTTTGTTTAAGTGCAGTTTAAGGTCTGTTCGAAGATCCTTGGAAATGAATACGGATGCTGTTCGTCCTGTTTACAGTGATATTATGTTTTTCGTGGACAAGCCCATGATCCAAATTTATACGATGACCCACTGAAATTACTAGTGGGCGCGATATCTATCGAAAAGATATGACTCCCAAAATAAGATCCACTGCTATAATGGACCAAGTCGGTCCATTCCTTTAAGTACCTACTCCGCAACACTATTGAACTTAAGTTCTAATCCACATTTTTGTCGGCATGCTCAAATGTCCAAAAAAAGGCCACAAAATTCTGAAAAGACCCTAATACATTCGATTTGTCCGTAGATGAAAGTTTTTCCCCATCGCTTCCACTTTCGCGGTGATGGGCCCCCAAAAGTTTGAGGCCTTGTTGTCAAAGGGTATCATTTTGCCAGGCACATATTTTCGTAACCGCTAAGAATTTTAATTTGTTCTCGGAGGCAAAGTTGTAGCTCTCGTCTTAAAGAACTAATTCTGAACACATAAAATCCACCAAAATTCATCTTCAAGGTCAAAATCGTCAAGGTAAATTTTCCGGGAAATATTATGGTCTACATAAAGGACATTAACATATATTTTTTTGAAAAAAAAAAAAATTGCAGTATGTTTTCAAAGGAGTTTTTAGTATTTAACTTTTCAAGAACATTTTTGTTATCCTTGTTATTCTCCAATGCTATAAATGAAAATTATTATATAAAGCCAATATTCTCCTCTTTAATATGACACCAACAACAGCATTGTGAGATGAGTACAATTATTTAAATATGTTTTTTTTTAAACTTTGTCCTTTGAAATTTAAATGTCCTTTAAAATGTCAACAGGATGAGAAAACGGACAATCTTAAAAACCATTTTACTCCATTTTCCCTATAGTTTCAAACGTATATAGCCCGGTTCGAGTGTAATTTTGGATGTCGGACGGTGTTATATAACAGGGCTGAGGATATATCTGTCGGCAAAGTCGAATGATACTTTTTTATTAATTTAACTAGCAAATGCCCGCTACTTCGTATGCGGAAAGGAAACGAAATATATATAAACAATATTTAATACTGGAATGGTGAATACTGGATATTCTGTTGTACTAAGACCTATTTTTATTACCAATATTTTTTCGATTGTAGTCAGAATTTAAAAAAAAAATGCCGTATCGCATCCCTACACAGCTACTATATTTTTTATTTCGAATTTCCAAAACTACGTATCATATTGCAAATTTCAGATTTGACTCCTTGTTTTACCCCTTCACTAACACAGCAGTACGAATTTCCAAACACTAAACTTTATCTCACCCCTTCACAACAACAATCACGCACATTCACAATTCAAGGTTCTAGCTTTAGCGGTTTCGCCCAGAACCCGAATAGGTCCGTTAAATTTTCGGCCACGTTTTCGTATATACCCATATAACGGTACCTCTCGACTTAGTGTATTTTTAAAGAAGATCAAATATATATTGTCCAATTTTCTTTAAATTTGGACCTTGAAAACTCAGAGGATATAGAAGCTTAATTTAAAAAATCTCCACTTCAATCCACGTTTATTAGAAGAGATATTTTGAAGGTTTAGAGTATTTTGAAGATCTTCTGCACATTTTCCAACCGCAATTCGTAATTTGTGGCATGAAAGGTTAGAAAACTTCTTTACAAAAAATTGTACTTAATGTGCACCGGTATGTCAACCGTATATAACGGCAAATTTTTTGAAGGCATTTCAATTAAGGATTTTTTAATATCAGGGGGTAAATACCTTCTAGTTAACAAAAATGTCGCATTGAACCACGTTTTCAAATTTACATACCAAAGCGGTCAGACAAAAAACATTTTTTGAAAAGATACTTCACGTTTGACTACTTAATTTCAGTACATTATTTAGAAACTCCTTGGCGTTAACATCAATTCAATGGGACAATATTCAGTACAATTTTTCAAACTCAGAACTTTGTCTCAAACTTTAGAGCGATCTTCGTAACAAATATTTTTCCATTTCGTATTTTTTGTACAAATAGCATATTTTTAAATTATATAATCCCAGCTTTGATCCTACACCCAACACCAGATTTAGTACCTTAACTATTTAAAATGGTTTTGGTATCAATCTGTTCACCCAAATCAAAATTGTACTAAATTTAGTACCATTTAGTACTTTTCGTACACTTGTAATTCGAATTTCCAAAAACGTTTCTTTTTTACTCTTCATCAGTGACCTTCATTCCAAATTTCAGGATTCCAGCTCTGTTCGTTCACCCAAACCCAAATTGTACTAAATTTAGTACCATTTATTACTTTTCGTATACTTATAGTTCGAATTCCAAAAATCTTTCATTTTTACTCTTCATCGGTGATCCAAATCCAAATTTCAGGATTCCAGCTCTATCCGTTCACCCAAATCCGAATTGTACTAAATTCAGTACCATTTAATACTTTGCGTGCACTTATGGTTCGAATTTCCAAAAACCTTTCTTTTTTACTCTCCATCAGTGACCTTCCTATAGTTCGAATCTACAAAAACCTTTCATTGTTACTCTTCATCAGTGACCCTCATTCCAAATGTCTGTATTCCAGCTCAATCCGTTCACCCAAATCAAAATTGTACTAAATTTAGTACCATTTAGTACTTTTCGTACCCTTACAGTTCGAATTTCCAAAAACCTTTCATTCTTACTCTTCATCAGTGACCCTCATTCCAAATGCCTGTATTCCAGCTCTATCTGTTCACCCAAATCCAAATTGTACTAAATTTAGTACCATTTAGTACTATTCGTGCACTTATAGTTCGAATATCCAAAAACCTTTCTTTGTTACTCTCCACAAGTTACCCTAATTTCAAATTTCAGGATTCCAGCTCTATCCGTTCACCCAAACCCAAATTGTACTAAATTGACTACCATTTATTACTTTTCGTACACTAATAGTTCGAATTCCAAAAACCTTTCATTTTTACTCTTCATCAGTGATCCTCATTCCAAATTTCAGGATTCCAGCTCAATCCGTTCACCCAAATCCAAATTGTACTAAATTTAGTACCATTTAGTACTTTTCGTACCCTTATAGTTCGAATTTCCAAAAACCTTTCATTGTTACTCTTCATCAGTGACCCTCGTTCCAAATGTCTGTATTCCAGCTCAATCCGTTCACCCAAATAAAAATTTTACTAAATTTAGTACCATTTAGTACTTTTCGTACCCTTGTAATTCGAATTTCCAAAAACCTTTCTTTTTTACTCTTCATCAGTTACCTTCATTCTAAATTTCAGGATTCCAGCTCTATCCGTTCACCCAAACCCAAATTGTACTAAATTGACTACCATTTATTACTTTTCGTACACTAATAGTTCGAATTCCAAAAACCTTTCATTTTTACTCTTCATCAGTGATCCTCATTCCAAATTTCAGGATTCCAGCTCAATCCGTTCACCCAAATCCAAATTGTACTAAATTTAGTACCATTTAGTACTTTTCGTACCCTTATAGTTCGAATTTCCAAAAACCTTTCATTGTTACTCTTCATCAGTGACCCTCGTTCCAAATGTCTGTATTCCAGCTCAATCCGTTCACCCAAATAAAAATTTTACTAAATTTAGTACCATTTAGTACTTTTCGTACCCTTGTAATTCGAATTTCCAAAAACCTTTCATTTTTACTCTTCATCAGTGATCCTCATTCCAAATTTCAGGATTCCAGCTCAATCCGTTCACCCAAATCCAAATTGTACTAAATTTAGTACCATTTATTACTTTTCGTACCTTTATAGTTCGAATCTACAAAAACCTTTCATTGTTACTCTTCATCAGTGAACCTCATTTCAAATGTCTGTATTCCAGCTCAATCCGTTCACCCAAATCAAAATTGTACTAAATTTAGTACCATTTAGTACTTTTCGTACCCTTACAGTTCGAATTTCCATAAACCTTTCATTCTTACTCTTCATCAGTGACCCTCATTCCAAATGCCTGTATTCCAGCTCTATCCGTTCACCCAAATCCAAATTGTACTAAATTTAGTATCATTTAGTACTATTCGTGCACTTATAGTTCGAATTTCCAAAAACCTTTCTTTGTTACTCTCCACAAGTTAACCTAATTTCAAATTTCAGGATTCCAGCTCTATCCGTTCACACAAATCCAAATTGTACTAAATTTAGTACCATTTAGTACTTTTCGTACCCTTGTAGTTCGAATTTCCAAAAACCCTTTGGTACATCTTTCTAGCTCTCCATCAGTTACCCTCATTCCAAATTTCAGAATTCTAGCTCTTACCGTTTGCCTAATACAAAGGGTACCATATTTAGTACCTTTTAGTACTTTTCGTACGCTTCTAGGTCGAATTTCCAAAAACCCAGCCTTATCTCACCCCTTCACACCAACAGCAACCTACACCCAAAATTTCAACTTTCTAGCTTTAGCGGTTTCGTCTGGGCGCTGATGAATCAGTCAGTCAGTCACTCACCTCACTACTCTTTTATATATATAGATATGTATATTATTATTAGACATCGGATTTTTGCATGTTTTTTATTTCTCATCCGATTGGACTCAAATTTTGGATCTAGACGTTTTGAGGGTCAATATTTCGATATTTGGGGTCATATCAAAAATATGCAAAAAATATGCAAAATATATGCAAAAATTATGCAAAAAATATGCAAAATATGCAAAAAATGTGCAAAATATGCAAAATATGCAAACAGTTTTTGGGCGAAAATCGTCATAAAAGTCGAAAAATTTACAATTAAAGTTGGAAAATATCATCAAAAAAAACTTTAAAGTGTCCTAAATTAAGACTGTTGGCCATTTAACGTCGATTTTTTAGCAAATTATTATGTTATTAATACCTCTTACGACGGTGTGGTGTAGGGTATATGGTATTGTAATACTATTTTTTATTGTTAAACTACACAAAAATATAAAATTTGATAAAATATCAATAATTTTATGTAAATTCAATATTTTCTTTGTATTAATTTGTAGCTTTAGGCTGGTTTTAACTCAAAGGGAAGAAATCGATGTCGGATTTTTTTAGGCGGGGGTGCCGCCTAAACTGTTTTTTAGATTAGATTTTAGATAGATTTTAGATTAAAATTGCCAATTGAGCATCATTGGAATAAGTTAACACGTGCTACTGGAGACTCGAAGTTATGAAAATTTCGTCTCTCTAGGCGACCCATATCTGTGGAACGGTTAAAGCTATTTGCCCGTATTATGCATTAAATTAAATTCAAAAACAAACTGCGTAAGTATTACTGAATTCGAGATAGAAAGCCAGTGTCCCGATTAACGTGACTGGCGTACGTAGGGCGAAAATGGAGCCTAACTGGGTATAGCCGACTACTTGGAGAACGCATTGTTTTAGTTGTTCGTCCTTTGTATTTAATTGGTTGTAATCTGTGGTCAGCTCGACACGGAGTTAATGTGACTTTTTTTATGAATTTCGAACAGTTGTTCTTTTGTAAGTTTGGGTCGAATATTTCCAGAGAAGTTTCCATCTTCGCTTTGTTAAAATTTTTGTCGCCATTTGACTCTTAACGGTGTTTTGCACTGTCGGATCAAACAATGCCAAGCCAACAAGTTCAGGACTAAGATACCACAGGTGATTTATCATTTTTTTATTTCCTTTTTCTGTCTATGTTTTCGTATTTCAATAGATTTTCAATGAGGTCTAGGTCTTCTTTTGATGCTAAACGCTTTGTAGAATCTGAAGAACTATCTGTCCCGAAAATAATCAAGCGCAGCTTCAACAAAAACTCCTATCCATGAAATTGTCATTGCTGCTGGATCCCTGTAAAGTGTCCTATAGGAACGTTAGTCGAATCATTTTATCTACAGTAGAAGCTCTCGGAGAGGACCCCAACAAATATAAGATCTTTAGAAGCTTTATCCGTTTATTCCGGAGAATAAACAGTGAAAAATACTCGCAACAACTTCAAGGAAGATACCCCAAAACAAGGCTATTTGCGTGCACTGGCATGGAAAACTATTACCAGGTATTCCCAAAACAGTGCAGAAAGAACGGGTTGCTGTTCTGGTATCATCTGGTATGGAGGTAAAGAACAACTCCTGGGCGTTCCTGAAACTGACAGTAGCTCAGGGGAGAAACAAGACTTAGCAGTGTACGAATGCCTAGAATAATGGGGTCTTACAAGCTTGAGCAGATGTTAAGTCGAGAGCTTCTGCACTTTGTGTTTTCATCTTTCGAGCCTGGTTTAACGCGCCCAGAACGTTTCTTATTTTGTTTATTTATTTTGTATCAAACGACAACAACTGAGTGTTATAAATGGGTGAGTGTGGGTTATTGATTTTACAAAAGGTATAATGAACAAGATAATGGTTATGTAGATATAATATTGAATGAATTGGGTAAACATAATCAATAGGTTGAAAAGGATTAGAGACAATAGATTGAGTTTAATACAACAAATAGTGAAAACGAAATTCAGAAATATTTTTTAGGATCAAAAAAAGACCTAAACCGCATTAAAGATTTATTGAAATACGAAACAAATATCAGATAAAGGAAATAACAAAATGATAAATCATCTGTGGTATCTTAGTCCTGAACTTCTTGGCCTGATCTGATAGTTCAAACCACCGTAAAGAGCCAAATGCGACAAAAATCTTAACAAAGCAAGCAAAAGAAGATGGAAAAAACCAAACTAATAGTACGGCTACACTAGAGTTTTTTTGCCGGGTTAACCCACTTCGATAGGATTTATTTGACGTTTGCGCTATGGAATTGACATTTGAAATCCAAACCCACTGGGTTAATCTGGCTAAGTGTAACCGGGGTATAACAAAAGAACAACTGCCGAAATTTCCAGAAAAAGTCTACCAGGCGTAATTACAGGGTATACTTACTTCTTGTTCAAGAGATTAAGCATTAACTCCGAATTTCTTGAAAAAGATCCTGTAACTTGACCGCAGAGCATCAATTACCAGGAAGGGTAAAGGATGTTAAACAATTTGAAAGTTGTGAACGACATAGCAGAGCAAGGAGTCGAGTTCATCACTAAGTAGTCATCTTTACCCAGATGTCTCCAAAATCACATTATGTCGGTCCCTTAAATAAATTTAAATATGAACAAAATGTAAAAAAACATTTGTTTTCATTCCCAAAAATTGATAATATGGGAAGAAATAAAAAATAATTTAAAAAATTAAGTTACAATGTTTTATTTATAAAAGCACTTAAAACGAGAACATAATTTTTAATGATAAATTCTTTTAATTTTTAATTCAAATGCAAGCGTTTTATTTGAGAGATTTAATCATTAAAAATTATTTTCTAGTTTTAAGTGCATTTGTAAATAAAGCACTGTAACTTATTTTTTAACTATTTTTTATTTTTAACTTTTCAGCATTTTTTTTTTTTTTTTTTTTTTTGATCACTGGGAACCTCGTAACAAAATTATAGCCAATTTAGGCCGAACAAACTTTAAAATACCTGAAAATCTGTACCATTGGGAACCCCAAATGCCAAGTTATAGCCAATTCGGCCTAAAAATTTAAACAGAATCCTTATAATACTTTAAATCGGGTGGTACCGCTATATGGGGCTCTAAGAAAAAAAATGGACCCATATTGGTTTTGGTTTCATATTCATGTATTGTCATCCAAGTCTGAAAAGTGTGCAAATTTTTAGTTCGATTGGTCAACTACAACTGTGTGGAAAATAAGTTACTAGATTTGATCTAAACAGACAAGTTAAATAAAACACTGTAAAACGGGATTTTTCACAATAGACTCCATTTTCACCCTAAGGCGTTTTCAGGACATTGACTTTATTTTATTATCTTGAATTCAGTACTACTTAGGTATTTTGTTGTTCGGCAAGAAATATCAAGAAAAGTATGGCATTTAATTTAATGCATAACACGAGCAAATAGCTTAAACCGTTTCATAGATATGGGTCGTTGAAGTCGTCAAATAGACAAAAAATCAAGATTTTCATAATTACGAGGCCCCAGTGGCATGTCTTAACATATTCCAATGGTGTTCAAACTTTAACAATCTTAAAATCTAACCAAACTAACAAATTTAGGGGAGTGCCGCATAAAAAATTGGACATCGATGTTTTCCCTTTGAGCTAAAGCCAGACTAATGCAACAAATTAAGACAAAGAAAATATTGAATTTTACATAAAATATTTGACAATTAACAAATTTAATATTTTTTAATAGGTTAATAATAAAAAATGGTATTACAATAAACATATAACCATATTTTTATATCCACACTGTGATAAGGGGTCTCAATAGCACGATAATCTGCTAAAAAAGCGACGTTAAACGGCAAACAATCCTAATTTAGGACACTTTGAAGTTGTTTTGATGATTTTTTCCAACTTTAATTGTCAATTTTACGACTTTTATGACGATTTTCGACCAAAAACTGTTTGCATATTTTGCATATTTTTTGCATATTCTGCATATTTTTTGCTTATTTTGCATATTTTGCATATTTTTTGCATATTTTGCATATTTTTTGCATATTTTGTGCATATGCAAAATATGCAAATATGCAAAATAAATACAAAATATGACCCTGCCATTGAATTTAGATTTCTTTGAAACGAATTTTGGTCCAATCAGAATCTTAGTATCTTTATTATTAAAAAAATATGCAAAATCCGATGTCTAATTATTATATTCTCCACCATAGTATAAAGGGTATATGGAGATAAGCAATATCGCCCAAGATTTGGTATAGCCCCCATATAACGGCCCCTCTAGATTTTTTTATTTTGAGTATTTTATATACATTTTTTACGGAACTACCTGTTGTTTGACATTTGATATTCCCAGTGTTCCGAAAATTTCTCCACCAAAATTGTCAACATAGTTTCATGTTTTGGTATAGTCCCCATAAAACTGTACCTCCCATTTTTTGGGTATTTTGAGGATTTGTGCTGTACTTTGACATTTATGGTTTCTAGTGGTCACGATACTCTTCCACCAAAACTGTCAGTATATGTTTTTGTATAGCCCCCATATAACGGTAACTCCCGATTTTCGTTATTCTGAAGACTTTGGCTACAATTTTTGTTCTACGTTCATATGTTTTTCGAGACCAAAACACCTGAATTTTACTAATAACCCAGCAAAATAAATTGGAAGTAGTGCAATGTAGACTAGTTCTTTCACGGCATGTTTTTATGCAGTTCAAAAGGAGTCGTGAAAAAGGCACTCCATTCCTCACATTTTAACCGCATTTGGATGCAATCCAAAGAATCACATCCATTTGTCACATCCGGAGGCAGTTCAACGGAGTCGTGAAAAAGGCACTCCAATTCCTCACAATTTAACAGCATCCGAATGCAGTGCAAACGGAGTCGTGAAAAAGGCACTCCGTTCACTACATTTTCTTAGCAGTTGTTAGAGATCCCTACATGTACATAAATCAGTTTGTACATCTCTACAGGCAGCGGAGTACATTTCCAAAAAGAGATAATCGTGTTAAAATTTCCAAACATTTGTTAATACAAACTAAATAATATTTAATTTGTGTAACTCACGAGAAGAAAATTTCCCAATGGATTGCTGTTGGAGTACATGTCGAAATCTTAACTGGTGATGGGAAGACAAATCAAACCCATTTAGCAGATGAAGCAAAAGCACTTAAGCTTGGATTAAATGAAGAGCGGAGGAAACACACATATTTGCGATTGAATTCAATAGAGAATTTTCATAATTTGTGTTAATTTAATAAAGTTATTAATATTTTTGTTTTACACAAATAATAAATGCATTTTATTTTGTTATTTAAAACACGTGCTCTGGACTGCCTCCTATTCTACCCCAAAGGGTCAGTTAAAATCCAATGCCAAAGGGTCAGTTAAAATGCAGTGCCAAAGGTTCAGTTAAAATGCAATGCCAAAGGGTCAGTTAAAATGCGGTGCAATGGAGTGCATCTTTCCGGGGTCACTCCCTTGTAAAAATCATTAGTGAAAATGCATAATTTGATGCACTTCCAAATCACTTGTACATATCATTTAACTACCTCTTTGGAGGCAAACTTTTCGCTGGGAAGCGATATAATTGCACCCTAAACTCTGAATTTTATTAAATCGAAAAGTGAAATGTGAAGAAATTTGAATTACTTCTGAAGTTTTTGACCCTTGGACCCATATTAATGCTTCTCCTGTATGACACGCCACTCCGCCGATGAAGTACCTATTACCGTTATCAGTTTTAACATTTTACTCTTTTTTAACTTCCAAAAACTAAAACAAATTATTTGAATCATAAAAATATATTAAATCTTACAAAATATTGAAGAATTTTACATGGGATTTGGTTCAGTTGCATATCTTTTGACCATTAAATTTTAAGGTGTGTTATGTATTTTCATATTTTATCGTGTAAAACTTTTCATTTTTTTTTTTTTATTTTGAAGCAATTAAGTACAAAATAAATGAAAAAATGTTCCAAATTTTACGTTTAAAAACAAAATATTTTAAATATTTTTTTCTAAAACGCGCGTTTTTGTTGCAAATGTATTGGCCACCACTGTATATGAAGATCAATTTATTCATCTTCAAGCTAGAGTGGATAATGGTTTCAAAAATATCATTTTAAGATAAACGTATTTAAAGTTTTTTGTTCGCACACCAATAACGAAAAGGATTCTTTTATTTCTATGCTCATATCTCAGCCGAATTTTTCTCGTTCGACTATTACCAATAAACAAATTCTCAAAATATTGAAATTTTTTAAGTGAAGATAACTCCCTAAATAATTTATATTGATTGTTCCTTTACATTACAGTGATAACTACTTCATCTAAATATATATATATATATATATTTTTTTTTTTTTGAAGTACAAACAATTAATTCAAAATATGTGAAAAATTTAAATGATAACCGTTATTTGCTTGTTAACGGAAAATGTTACTACACATTTTGACACTGAATTTCGTATACTTTACTACTAATCGAATCCCCACTGGAAACATATGTCACGTACTAAAAATATTTTGACATTTCACCATCTATGACAGGTCGCACGTACCAAATGTCAATTTTATTTTGAAACATTCGGGAGGTCTGTTTACTTTTTGTGGCCTTCCAGTATCAATCATGGATGAGTGCATAGTAATGGAATGTAAATGGGAAAATACTAGTAGTATTCAATTCCAACAACACACATACACAAGTTGATAAGCAGCGTTGCGTGAGAGAGAAGAGGGTGAGAGTGCCAGGATGATAATGATAAGAATGGAGTTTGCGCATTACAATACAAACCAAAGCTCAAAGGTTTGATTTCATTGATTACAAATTTGACAAACCAATGTGAGTGGATATGTGTGTGCGCCACAAGGAAATTCACCACTATTCAGTGGGAGAGAGCGGCGGCGCTTTTTTTTGCTCGTACATATTGTAACGAAAAGTTTTTGGGTATAACAAGCATACGCCACAGAGCCATGAAATCAGTACTTAAGGGTAGTTAGTTGGAAAACGGTGTTACAAAATAAAAACAGCCGACAAAACTTGGCCACACAATTCAAAAAGAAAGTGCCGCACAATTGGGTTGATGTCAAAAAGAAACACATTTCTGTTCTGTTAATTTTTTTCTAAAAAAAGAAATAGTCAGTTTTTTGTATTTGTTGTGTATCAAAAAATAAAATTTTTCGAGAAAAGAAGAGCCGACGTTTGAATTGAAAATATAAAAAGAAACCGGAAATTAAGTAGCAAAAATTGCAAGAAATTCTATATATATGTCTACATGACTACATACATACATATATATCTAGTTAGATATACATATAGAGATATGCCTGCCTACATATACACCTCTTATAGATAGAGAAGAAGCAAGAAAAAAATTAACCATTTAAAAAAATTATTAAAAAAAGAAAAGTTCATAACTGATCAAATAAAAGAATAAAAAAATTTGTGAAAAAATATTCGAACAGACCGACAAGAAAAATCTTGTATACGTTTTCTCCGGTGAAAAGAGTACCACACAAATGAAAGTTTAGAAAAGAAAAGATAAAAATTGCATTTTCCACAAAATATATACATACATATAATACTGAAAGAAAGAAAAAAATATAAAAAAACGAAAACCCGAAACAAAATTGGTGCTTCAATTACAACAACAAAACAAAAATATTCAAATATTTATTCTTATCATTCTTATTAAACCCACCAAATTAATTCTATATATATTAAAATATTAAAACAAAATAATAACTACTAATAAAATAAATATATACCAACAACAACAACAAAAACACCAACAACAAGAAAAATTATTTAATAAAAAAACAACAACTACTACTACAAATTACAACAGTAACAGCAACAACAACAACAAAAGGTATATACATACATACTACGTACATCAACAAACATACAAACGTTGATTTCAACAATTCCCTTACATAGCTCCATAAAAAATATACTTATTTATACATAACTACATACATACGTATGTACATGCAGAGGAAAACTACATGAAATTGTAACGGGAGAAAAGTCAACCAACACACGTTCATACATATATGTATGTACATACAGCAAAGAAAATCCTCCCACCTCCCCCCAAAGAAAACGAAGAAAATTTCCAAGTGAAGAAGAAACAAAAAAAAAAAAAAACAACACGAAATTGTTATATTCGGTGCTATAGATACAGAAAAATACACACCAGTATCAAACAAAAAAGAATCATCAACAACAACAAATAACCTAAACATAAAAATATAGTGTTAATAATACAATAACAACAAGAAATATAACAACACTACTTTAAAACGAAAAGTTTACACAAAATAAACCAAATAATTTATTTAAATTACAAAACAAAAGTTGTGGAAAAAACGTTGCTTTCGAAACCCTCATATATAATTTCTACTTTTTTTCTTTCTGAAGTGGAACGACCTTAGACCCCCACCCCTCACTCATTTTGTCAGTTTGTTTGTAAATGGCCTACATAAAAACTCTTAAGCGTTCATTTGATATTGCCTCTAAAGGGTATGAAGGGATAGCACGAGGATATTTGTTTTTTCTTCTGATATGTTCATGTTTGAAACAATTCCTTTTTTTAGTAATTTGATAACCCCGGCTGAATTGCAGGCCAGTAGAAGTTAATGATTGTCCACAAACATACAGTGTTATATACACACGTACATACATATTTATAGGCTCACTTGGCACACTCTTTGTCACGCACATCAATGACACAAATCTATGCAATTATACGCATTCAAAAACAGTGGCTCAAACAATAATTTATAGAAAGCAAAGTAAAAAATGCTGATCAAGGGATACCTAGGATGACTACCTAGGATGAAACCAAAGTTAAGAATGCTGACCAAGGGATACCTAGGATGACTACAAGTGTTCTGAGTAAAGAAGATATTCAATGGTAGAAAGAATTTACATATTGGAGAACAGTTTCACAACACCGGGCTAGTTATCTCGGTCTATGGTCTAAGGTCAGCCATTATAAGGGCAAATGATTTAAGATCATAGTGTGATTCTTTAAAGTTTTAGCCGTTACAATTATTGTTATATTAAACGCAAAATTATGAATCAAAAGTTTAAAAAGTTAACAACACTGTTAATTTTATTTTCGTCGCTTATTTAGGGGAACAATTCGTTAGTTACCTAAAGCAAATATCAATTTCCAAAAGCCGATAATAGTCGTTAATTTTGTCATTAACCAGTTATAGAACTACACCATTTTCACATGTAATTCGAATAATTTCAATTGTAATTCGAAACACTTCACTTGTAATTTGAGAATTCCAATTGAATTTCGAATTATTTCATTTGTAATTTGAGAATTTCATTTGAAATTCAAATTATTTCATTTGTAATTCGAGAATTCCATTTGAAAATCGAATTATTTCATTTGAATGTTTCATTTGTAATTCAAATTATTTCATTTGTAATTCGATTTGTTCCATTTGTAATTTGAATTTTTTCATTTGAAATTCTAAATGAAAAACTTCGATTCACAAATAGAAAAATTCAAATTACAATAGAAAAATTCGAATTACAAATGAAATAATTCGAATTACAAATGAAAAAATTCAAATTACAAATGAAATAATTCGAATTTCAAATGGAATTCTCAAATTACAAATGAAATAATTCGAAATTCAATTGGAATTCTCAAATTACAAGTGAAATGTTTCGAATTTCAAATGAAATAATCAAATTACAACTGAAATTCTTCGAATCACATGTGAAAATGGTGTAGTAAATATAAATTGGATATCAAAATTTTGGACGTTCGTTGGGAGCCCTAATCGAACACTGATTGCACGAACTTCTTTAGCTATATATATAAAAAAGGAAAAATCCTTAAGTTCGGCCAGGCCTCCGCCATTAAATATCCTTAACTAAAATTGAATAATGACTTTTCATTCCTGTCCACAATTTTAGGTGCAAAATTTTCCGACCACGGATACCCCAAATGCCTATATTATCTATTCTAATCGAAACAAGTAAAACAGTATTAGTCGGGTTTGCCAACAGAGTTATACCCTCAGCCAATGTGAATTGAAACTTTCATCTACGGACAGAACCAATGTATTTGCGCCCACTAGTCAATTCAGTGCGTCATCGTATATCTTTTGGACCAGTATGCCAGGAAGCATGGAAAACATAAACAGGACCAGAACGAACAGCATAGGTATACATTTCCAAGGGATTTCCGAACAGACCCTAAACTGCACTTAGACACAAATGTTGAACTTTTGTGAGGGAGGTCCCCAAAGGAGAGGATCGATATGGGCATTTTAGAAGTTAAAGTAAATTTGGAAAAGATGTTTGGACCAATTTGATTGCCACGTTCAAGAGATATCGTGCATACGATTTTAGTGATAGTTGTGTTTAGTGAAGTTGTGGACAGGTTTTGCCACTCTTTGAACTTCAACTAAGTTTGGACAAAATATTACGAAGGCGAGAGAAGTCGAGAGTTATCGTGCTCTCCAGCCACTACATATGGTGCCATAGGGATTTTTTACACCTTTCGGACTGTTTTCTTAAAAAGTATGGACTTGCTCCAGAAAAACTTTTACCGTCGTAATTGAGACAGCGAATGCAAGTTGCTTCAACAAAAATCAAAGTGATTTGAGAGCAGGTCTCAAAGTGAAGTTAGTGGACAAATATAGTCCATATTCGAACCTTATCTATCTATATCTGGTAGAAATATAACGATGTGTAAATTATGGACCAAATTGGTCACTCCCTTTAAATGTTATCGTGCGCACAAAATGTTTAAATGTTATTGTGCGCCAAATCGGCAGATCCGTTCGAGAGTTATCTTGCGCTCCAACCACTACACACGGTGTCATAGGGGTGTTTTGCACCTTTCAGGCCATTTTCTCAGGAAGTATGGTCTTACCCCTGATAAAACTATGGTAGGCAGTGAATAAAATTTGCTACAAGTTCAAATCAAATCGATTCGATAGCAGGTCCTAAACTGAACTTTACCAAAATTTTGTGTGGGATGCACCCGAAGGAGTGGACCGATTGAGTCCACATTGGAACCTCATCTAAGTCTGGTAAAAATTTCATTATGTGCAAAGTATGGACCAAATCGATTACCATTTTCAAGAGTTATCATGCAAACATATTTTCCAAACATTTTGTGGGGGAGGTACCGGAAAGAGTGGACCGATATAACCCATCTTCGAACTTAATTTAAGTTTGGACCAACTATTGCGAAAGCCACATTTTGGACCGAATCGGTTGATCAGTTCGAAAGTTATCGAGCGCTCCAGCCAGCAAGACGTACGGACGGACATGGCTAAATCAACTCCAAATTGTCTGAAACGGATTTCGTCCAAACATACTTGTGGTCGAAAACCATTATTTCTACGAGGCACATTTTGCCCGTATGCAAGTGAATATATCCTCGTTAGCATTAATGCTGAGGGTATAAAAATGTATTCAATCAGATGGTACCTATATATGGGGGCTATATCATAGCGTAGATCTATCTTGACAATTTTTGGTGGAAAAGTGTTGTTATTGTAGAAAATTTTAAATGTCAAATTACGGGTTGTTCCGTAAGTAAGTAGTAGGACCCTCACAATACCGAAAATCGGGAGGTACTGTTATATGGGTACTATATCAAAACATGGACCTATGTTAGTTGGTGAAGTTTTGTTAGAACCTCAAATGTAATATTACAGCTAGTTCGGTTAAAAATTTTAGGTTAAACCCTCAACATACCGAAAATCGGTAGGGCTATAGCAAAACATGGACCTATGTTCACGGTTTTTAGTGAAGAAGTTTCGTGGCCACTGAGAACATCAACTGTCAAATTACAGCTAACAGATAGTTCGGTTAAAAATTGTTGCTAAAATTCTTAAAATACCGAAATTCAGGTGGTATTGTTATATGGGGACTATATCAAAATATGGACCTATGTTGACGATTTTTGGTGAAGAAGTTTTGCTGCTTCTGGTTCGGTTAAAAATTGTAGCTAAATTCCTCAAAATACCGAAAATCGGGAGGTACCCCTTTATGAGGGATATACCAAAACGTTGGCCGACATAGCCCATATTCGAACTTGACCTGCATATGGCAAAAATACACTCTGGTGCAAAAATATAACGTTATAGCTCAATTATTGTGGACGCTAGGGTGATTACAACAGTCGGACATGGCCTATATTGGCTCAGAATTACATAATGATCAAGAACATGGTAACATGGGGCGCCTTCGTCACGTATTTGTTCAAAATGTTTTCATATCGACACCCACGGTGCTCTTGAACCAAATTAAAACGGAAGGTGCTTACACCTGAGAAGTTTTTACGGACTTTGAAACTTAAATGTTCATAGATGAGAAAAATCAAGAAACAAAAAAATCGTTATAGCGTTTTTTAAATAAATCGCGATTCAAGTTGACATTTTTAAGGGTTTTTTAGGTTTTCACAATTTTGCTTGGAAACCGCAAGTCATATCGTAAATGAGACTAAAGAAATGTTGTATTTATGAAAATTCTCTACAAAATTTACATTCATGATATCTTCATAATTTTTACCGTTATTGAGATATAGAAGTTCAAATAAGGACAATTGATTGACTGTATCGCCTCCTTATAAAACAAGGACATGACTGCAATTTCTCAACTTAAACTTATATATCTCAAAAATGGTACACCCTAAGAAAAAAGTACGAAAGCCAATCTTGTAGAGAATTTTCACAGCTACAACTATTCTTCAGTCCCATTTCGAAATGATTTGCAGTTTTCAAGCTAAATCTTCAGGACCAAAGAAAAAATCTGAAGTTTGATCTGAAGCTCTATATTTAAAAAATGGTAAAACCTAGGAAAATATCAATCAGCCAATCTTGTACAGAATTTTCACTGCTATGACATTTTCTTTAGTCTCATTTCGATAGGACTTGCGGTTTCCAAGCAAAATCGTGAAAACCTAAAAAAACCTTTAGTCCATTTACGATATGACTTGCGGTTTCCAAACAAAATCGTGAAAACCTAAAAAACCCTTACAAATGTCAACTTGAATCGCGATTTATTTAAAAAGCGCTCCGGCGATTTTTTAGTTTTTTGATCTTTCTCATCTGTGCATATTATAGTTTCAGAATCCGCAAAAACTTCCCAGGTGTAAGCACCTTCCATTTAAATTTGATTCAAGAGCACCGTGTATACAAAAAAGGAACATGTTTTCTATTGAATAATCAAAAATTATTTTAAAATTCACAAAAAGAAAGAGATTCTATATATTTCATAATATGAATATATTGAAATTTGGAATTCTCTTTTTCATACAAATTATTGGGATTTCAATTCTTCAGTAGTGGTCTATTAACTGTAGGTTAGAGAATTTGGAGTCGATTTAGCCATGTTCGTCCGTCTGTCCGTCTATCTGGCTGGTGCGCACGATAACTTTCGAACGGATCAACCGATTCGAACCAAATTTTGGGTATCGTAATATTTTGTCCAAACTTAGTTTAAGCTCGAAGGTGGGCCCCCACAAAAGTTCAAAATTTAAATCGTAAATTGAAATACACTAATACCTCGATTTGCGTTAATAATTGGTTCCGACAAACTTCAACGCAATGCGAAACAACGCAAATCGAAACACATATTTCCACGTGTTTGTGTGAAGAATTTGTTAATTGGTTCCAAAATTGTTTTTTAGAATTTTTTTCTTCTAAATTTTGCATAACAATTCAATCGAAGGTGGTTGTTAACATTTAACTGTACCAATGCTATAGCAATAATATTATTATTATGTAAAGAATATCAAAGTCAGTATTTTTACTAACTAACTAAAATATAATAAAAAATCGTCACATTATGCGAATGATTTATAGCTTTTATATCTCTGATAAAAACTGTTTTATTTTTTGTCGAATAAATTTGTTGGTAAAAATATGTATTTATAACAATTAATTGCATCTACCATAGCCTATTTTGGATTACCGCTGCTATTTTCTGAATCCTTGTCCACAAACATTTCAATTGCTTTGGTTATAAGTCGCTATGCTTCTGATATTTGAGTGAATTTTAAAAATATTTTTCTGCGGTAATAGTCCGGTCAAAATAGACATTGAAATAGCAAAAATTCCCACAAAGCTGAATTTTGGTGGAGAACTAGGGTTGGCCATTAGAAGCAACGTCCTAAAAGTCCCCATCAATCCCATGTGTGCAAAAAAAGTTATTCGGGGTCAAAGGTCAAATTTTGGGACTTTTTTTGGTTTTTTGGTCATAACTCAGAAACTATATGCTTTTTCATTTCGATGCCAAGAAGAGATTTGTAGACTACTAAATTTTCTATGAAAATGATCTTTGAACCATTGACCTAGGACCTACGGTTCTTGAGATATGAGTCACGCAATATAGAAACTTTAAGTAATTTTACGGCACCTGTGTGTTAGTTGACCTGTCGCAATTATTTTACACTTATTTCGAAAACGGTAGAACCTACCAAAAAGTGTTTGTAGAAAAAGTTTTTTATTACAATATTTCCTATAAGTTTGCTCCTCACGATGTCCACATATGAGTCACCGTTCCAAAGATACAAGCCAATCAATACACAATATGCACACATTACTACGGCACCTAAGAGGAAATTGACATGAGACAGGTGTTTTTCATTTGCTTCGAAAACGCTTGGTTCGATTAAAAAGTGACTAAAGAAAAAGTTGTAGAATAGAAAATTCTCTACAATTATGGTCTTTACAGTTTCTACATAAAATCTATTATTCTTGAGATACGAGTCAATCAAATCATTATATGCACACATTTCCACACCACCTGTGAGGTAGTGCACTCGGCGCGTTTTTTTAATGTTGTTTCCTCTATAGGCCTACTCCACTATCTTTTGTGACAATTTTAAAGTTTACTATATATATTTTAGTTCTAATCATATCCTTCTACGATAAACTCTTTTTCTATTTCTTCTTCCTCTTGGAGGTTTATAACACTGTGCAACAAAATGGAGGTGAACATCTGGGGAAGAGATAATACCTTTTGGTGATGAAAGCCCTTGGCGAGTATATTAAGAACCGCGAAGGACAGATCCGCCGTGAGTCGAACTTCCGCGTTATGGCGTGATGAAGTTTTTGCTAGAGACCCTATAAGGCACCAGGAATTAGCGTTATATCTTTGTTCACTGTTGCTTTAGCTTATTTTTGAGATGACATGTCTGCAGTCAAATCCAATGGGGATTATTTTCGTAAAGCACTTCGACCTTCTAACTCGCTTCCTTCAATGTCCTTTTCGTTCTTTACTGTAAGAGCCGCTATAAAAGTACCACAAGATGACGTTTTTCAGCTTCGAAATATTCTGCAAAAATGTCGCTCAGAAAATTTTAGGTATGGCTCTCATTGACAACTAATCGACTTCGACCTTCTAACTCGCTTCCTTCAATGTCCTTTTCGTCCTTTATTTTAAGAGCCGCTATAAAAGTACCACATGATGACGTTTTTCAGTTTGAAAATGTTCTGCAAAAATGTCGCTGAGAAAATTTTAGGTATGGCTATCATTGACAACTAATCGATTTTGTCGCGTTTTTATAGTCATTTTTGACATTTACCCCTGTGTTTTGTGTTTTTGTATGTTCTGTAACGAATATACAAAAACCAAATATAGTATTTTTCTGAACAAAAACAGGGTAAATGCACAAAACGACCACGAAAACGCGACAGAATCGATTAGTTGTCAATGATAGCCATACCTAAAATTTTCTCAGCGACATTTTTGCAGAACATTTTCAAACTGAAAAACGTCATCTTGTGGTACTTTTATAGCGGCTCTTAAAATAAAGGACATTGAAGGAAGCGAGTTAGAAGGTCGAAGTCGATTAGTTGTCAATGAGAGCCATACCTAAAATTTTCTGAGCGACATTTTTGCAGAATATTTCGAAGCTGAAAAACGTCATCTTGTGGTACTTTTATAGCGGCTCTTAGAATAAAGAACGAAAAGGACATTGAAGGAAGCGAGTTAGAAGTAGTGTTGGGCAATCTCGTTCATTAAGCGGATCGATCTTTTTCATTCCGTTCACCAAAAAGATCCGGATCTTTCACTTCGTTCGTTGGCTCTTTTTCGTTCAACAATACATTTGACTGTGTTATTTTCTTTTGAAGTCGTTCGTTCTCTGCTGCATATGACTCCGTCGTTCTTTTCACCGAATCGTTCTTTTGAAAATGTTCGTTCACGAATGACACATTGTGCGCTAATGGGGGTGGTTTTGTTTCTGGATTTGATATGAAAGAACCAGATGAACGAATGATGCAAAAGAAAGATATGACCGAGATGTGCTGTTACTGAGCGAGAGTAGCTCTCTGAATCATTGTTTGTTTTGTGTGGACATTTGTGCTGCTTGACTGCAAAACCAATGCATTTGTTTTTTTTTGCTTGCTTGTGGCTTGTGTGTATGCAAAGCTAATGGTGGTGGTTTTGTTTTGTAAGCAGCAATGACTCGGTCATCGGGGATCTAAATGAACGATATAAAAGAATGAGCTGGATACGGATCCGTTCGTTCTTTTCACGGAATCGTTCCTTTGAACCGGTTCGTTCATGAACGACACAACTCTAGTTAGAAGGTCGAAGTGCTTTACGAAAATAATCCTCATTGGATTTGACTGCAGACATGTCATCTCAAAAATAAGCTAAAGCAACAGTGAACAAAGATATAACGCTAATTCCTGATGCCTTACAGGGTCTCTAGCAAAAACTTCATCACGCCATAACGCGGAAGTTCGACTCACGGCGGATCTGTCCTTCGGGGTTCTTAATATACTCGCCAAGGGCTTTCATCACCAAAAGGTATTATCTCTTCCCCAGATGTTCACCTCCATTTTGTTGCACAGTGTTATAAACCTCCAAGAGGAAGAAGAAATAGAAAAAGAGTTTATCGTAGAAGGATATGATTAGAACTAAAATATATATAGTAAACTTTAAAATTGTCACAAAAGATAGTGGAGTAGGCCTATAGAGGAAACAACATTAAAAAAACGCGCCGAGTGCACTACCTCACAGGTGGTGTGGAAATGTGTGCATATAATGATTTGATTGACTCGTATCTCAAGAATAATAGATTTTATGTAGAAACTGTAAAGACCATAATTGTAGAGAATTTTCTATTCTACAACTTTTTCTTTAGTCACTTTTTAATCGAACCAAGCGTTTTCGAAGCAAATGAAAAACACCTGTCTCATGTCAATTTCCTCTTAGGTGCCGTAGTAATGTGTGCATATTGTGTATTGATTGGCTTGTATCTTTGGAACGGTGACTCATATGTGGACATCGTGAGGAGCAAACTTATAGGAAATATTGTAATAAAAAACTTTTTCTACAAACACTTTTTGGTAGGTTCTACCGTTTTCGAAATAAGTGTAAAATAATTGCGACAGGTCAACTAACACACAGGTGCCGTAAAATTACTTAAAGTTTCTATATTGCGTGACTCATATCTCAAGAACCGTAGGTCCTAGGTCAATGGTTTAAAGATCATTTTCATAGAATTTAGTAGTCTACAAATCTCTTCTTGGCATCGAAATGAAAAAACATACAGTTTCTGAGTTATGACCAAAAAACCAAAAAAAGTCCCAAAATTTGACCTTTGACCCCGAATAACTTTTTTTGCACACATGGGATCGATGGGGACTTTTAGGACGTTGCTTCTATTGGCCAACCCTAGCTCTCCACCAAAATTCAGCTTTGTGGGAATGTTTGCTATTTCCCCCTTATACGCATGTCTATTTTGACCGGACTATAATTAGACGATGGTGATTGTCCCTCTAATTAATGCATGTTCCGAGGCAATGTAAAATAAAAAATCTTTTGTGATTGTTTTATCGTGTGACGTTAAGAACCCATGTCCTTTCACGATATTCAAAGCCAAATATATTATTTTTTATATAACGCAAATCGAATCTGTAACGCAAATCGAAACAAAATCTATTATTTTTTGTTAACGCAAATCGAAACAACGCAAATCGAGGTATCAGTGTATGAAGAAATTTCCATTACTTATGTCGGTTAACCGGTTCTTAAAAAATAGAAATTTTTTAATCTTTCATTACAATTATCATGTTAGAATAATAAAAGGTAACCTCATTTCAAAAAAAAAAAAAAAAACGAAGATACATCGCATTTCTCTGTAATTGATCCTGTCTGCAATTAAACTTGTAATTGAAACTATCCGACACTAAATGACAGGAAAAAAACAAAAACAACTTTTCTTTATATTTTTTAATGAAAACATCTTTTGGAAGTGGTAGTAATGGTAAATTTCAACGTAAAATTTACATCGGGACATGCAGTGATGGAATAAAACAAGAATAGTGATATCTCAATATTTGTCCAAATAAACTTTAAGTTCGAAGATGCCCAATATCGGTCTAAACCTCCTCCAGAAAAGTTCAAATTTTTAGCTAAAATGGTGCGCACGATAACTCTCGAATGGATCAACCGATTTGGTCCATACTGTTTTGTCCAAACGTCGATGAAGTTCCAATCGGCCACTCTTTCGGAAACCTCCCTTACAACAGTTCGGATCGTGTTGAAATTATTAAGGGACTTTTGAAATAGATCCACTCCCTCAGTGTAAGTTTTTCTCTTACAATAAAAGTAACATCAGTTCAAAGTTGGAACCCCAACACAAAGATAGGAGTTGAATTACCAATTAGCAACGTTTATAATTTCAGAAAAACATGTTTGAGCCCCTGGAGCTCAATTCTGTTTCTAGGAAAATGTGAAATAAAAACTTTTATAAAGGAAATAGCTGTCAAATAAAAAAATTATAAAGAAAATATTTTTCATTTTCAAATTTTTATAGATCAAGAATCCAGCGCCTAACATTAATCTAAACTTAACTAACAAAAGGTACCGCAAAGTTATAAATTTTGAAATATATTTTGTGTAAAATGGAGAGTTGTCACTACGCACTTGCAAGGGTCCACATCAATTGCATGAAAAATCTGCGTATACGTAGTAGCACACGTTAGTTTTTATGACGTTAACCATACGTTTTGGAACTAGAGCAACAGTAGCTACAATTTAAGATGAATGTTTTGTCCTAGCTTTGGTAAAAAGTAATGTAAAAATCGAAATATGAATCACTTTTCATTGATCGATTTTGTTAAAATCACCAAAAGCTGATTCTTAATGTATATGTAGCCAAAACGGTCCTTCTGTCTATTATAATATAATGTACATAACTTGTCGCAATCAAATAAAATAAATTCCGTGTAAAACTATTGCCAAGGGAAAGAGATGTCGGATATCACATGGTCGGCTCCGACCGACTGTATTAGGGTATAAATATGTCGGTTGTAATATGAATGTAAATACCAATATGCGAAATTGCAAAATTGTACGTATTTGTAAATAGAAGTTCCAATTGTCTAGCCAAATTTAAAATACCTGATGATGTTAAACTAACCAGTTGACGAAACGATAGTCACATAGAGGTTGATGTAAGGGACTACCCTAGGTGTTCTTATTATTTTTTAACAAAACAAGTAAAAAAGTATCAGTCGGCTTTGCCGACAGAGATATACCCTCAGCCTGTATATATTGACAAAAATGTTCATAAGGATTAGGGATCAAAAGTTTTGCGAAGTAGATACTAAAAGGAATGGATCTACATTGCCCATTATGGAAGTGGATCTTCAGCCACTACAAAAACGTTTATCATCGTAATTGAAGCAGCGAATGCAAGTTGCTTCAACAAAAATCAAAGTGATTCGATAGCAGGTCTTAAAGTGAACTTATCCGATATTTTGTGGGGGAGGTACCGGATGGAAGGCCAAATTTTGGACCGAATCGGCAGATCCATTCTAGAGTTATCTTGCGCTCCAACCACCTCACACGGTGTCATAGGGGTTTTTTACAACTTTCAGGCTATTTTCTCAGGAAGTATGGACTTGCCCCTAATGAAACTTGTACCGTCGTATGGAGGGCAGTGAATACAAGTTGCTAAAACATAAATAACAGTGATTCGAAATCTGGCACTAAACTGAACTTTTCCGAGATTTTGTGTGGGAGGTACTCGAAGGAGTGGGCCGATTGAGACCATATTGGAACCTCATCTTCCTCTTGTAGAATGTTTGCGATATGCAAAGTATGGACCAAATCGGTTACTCCCTTCAAGAGTTATCGTGCGGACAATTTTTCCGAACATTTTTGAACTTTTGTGGGGGAGGTACCTGAAGGAGTGGACCGATATGGCCCATCTTCGAACTTAAATCAAATCTGGGCAAAATATTTCGATACCCAAAATTTGAACCGAATCGATTGATCCGTTCGAGCCAGCCAGACAGACAGACATACAGACGGACGGACATTGCTAGATCGACTCAAAATTGTCTGAAACGGATATCGTACAAACATACTTGGGGTCTAAAACCATTATTTCGGTCGTATCAAAGTGTAAATACCCTCTTTAGCCTAAAGGCTGAGGGTATAAATACATGTTGACAGCAAGAAAAAACATCAATTGACCTTACTGGGTTACCTGTGAATCGCATCATGATGTAGGGTATAAAACGCAAAGTTTGGTAAGGATTCAACAAATAAAAAGTCTATGATATTTTTTCTTGATCAAAGTTAAAATGTTATAGATTTGAACAAAATACGTGATCCTTAATGAAAAGAAATGACTAATGTGCTTTGATGTAGTTTAAGGCTTCGTCCTGGATTTAAACGCATACTAGATGAATTTATAAAGGAAGAAGTGACAAAAATATTTCTACACAAGATATCGGTTGGAAGTTATCGGTTATTGGTGTCGTATGACTAAAAACCGTTAAAACCACCAACATCGTACAATAATTTATTATTTTAGGCAAATTGATGTAGCTACACTGCCAATTAGTATAAGACTTTTTTATGTAGATTTTGTTTAATATCTGTTCAGATTTGGATATAGTTCCCACATAAGTCTTTCGCCGAATTGCCTATGAAATAAAATAAACGGGTATGTTCTGAGACACTTCACTTCACGCTTCAAGCATTTTGTTCATCCCAATTACGCTTATTTTTCGAGTATTATATGAACGGACTTGGGTGTAGTCTTCTTTTTAAATACCCTAATGAATCTTAGCCCCATGAAATTTGCAAAAAAAATAGGAGTAAATGAGGTGAACAAAATGCTTGAGGAATGAAGTGAGAGGTGGAGTGTGTCGCAGAACACGCCCGAAAAAAATAAGTGAGAAACAGAGGTTATTTCATTATTACGACAGTCGAAGGAAACAAGCCCTTACAATTTTATACCCCCATGGTTATAATAATGCCGCTGAAACATTAAAAATACCAAAAATCAGGAGCAACGATTCTAAGTGGGCTATATGAAAGTGTGGACCTATACCGAAAAATTTCTGGTGGAAAGTGTTATACCCCGATCGAAGACTAAATACAAAATTTTAGAATCAAAGCTTTAGAGTACCGAAAATCGGGAGGTATCGTTATATTGGGTCTATATAAAGGCGTGAACCTATACCGTCAAATTTCAGGCGAAAATGTTATACCCCAACGAAGGCAAAATACCAAATTTCAGATACTTCGGTGGGATAATGAGGCTAAAGCCTTCAAAATATCGAAAATCGGGAGGTATCGTTATATGGGGGCTATATAAAGGCGTGGACCTATTCCGAAAAAATGAAATTGGAAAGTGTTATACCGCCAACGAAGACTAACTACCTGTTTATGTATTTCGACCGAACAGTTTCTTGCGCTTCCGAAACGGAAAAATCATTTTGTGTTCATGTAAACACCTTCGAAACGAAAATTTGTTCGACCGACAAACCATGTAAATTTGGGTTTAGGTATTTCGAATGGACTGTCTTTTGTAGAAAGAGAATGTCAAAATCACTCACTTGCTTTGTAGCTGTCGAGTAGAACATAAACTCGCGCATAACACAGAAAATCTTAAATCAAATTTATGCAACACAATCTTGAAACACAGACACGTTTCAAATGCAGTTTCATTCATTATTTTGAAGAAATTAATATAATAATCCAGACGAACCATAACCTGGACTTCCACACATTCTTCCTATATTTAGACATAAACGACTTTCTGAAATATTTTATTTACATTTATTTATTTTAATGTATTTATTACCTGACTGAATAGGTCTATATCGATTTGAAATACTTTCGTAATCCAAAAAATGATCGTAACTTAATTGTTGATCTTGCAAAGAAAATCATTTCTTTCACCTTCCTCCCTAACCTTATCATTTAGTTGGGGTAATTATTTAACATAAGAAGGAATAAGAATTGTTTTGTATCCTGTTTCTTTCCTTTTTGTCTCCACACGCCTTCTTCAGAAGGAAAATCGGCTCAACTCAAACATATGTATATATTAAGATCTTAAAAAACTTCCAAACAAGTAAGAACGGCGTTAAGTTCGGCCAAGCCGAACTTGTTATACCCTCCACCACGAGTTGTATTGAAGTAAAATGGAACAATTAGTTTACAAACGGAATGACAAATTTAATTATACCCTCCATGTTAAAGTGGAGGGTATAAAAATAAAATATGACAATTTCATATCTACGTTTTCATTATGCGAATTTCATTCTTCTTAACCACTTGGTAGAAGTAAACCTTGTATCTAGATGAATCTCTTCAGTCTTACAGGCTTTAAATTTGTCCGCACTTATTAGAGTGTCATAATTTAGGATTTTGTTAGCCCAATTACTATACATAATTTTCTCGTTCCATCCCAGTGGTGTATGGAAAATATTTTTGGGCACAGTTTGTATTTTTATGTTTTTCATGTTTTTAAGTAAATGTTTAGTTTTTCTCACAAAAACAAGTACAAAATGAAGACCGCAATTTAAAAACCTATTAAAAAGTAAAACAAATTCAACGCCTACTATCTGTGAGTCAATGAGCATATTTGAGAACACGTAATTCCCTCTCCTATAAAGGATTAATAATTTATTCACATTTTTATTGTTAGTGGGATATTCATAATAAAAATTAACATAATAATACTTTAATATTCATTAAATAAGCCAACATAGTCCATAATTTTCATTGAGCCACTGTAAATGTGGTGGTTGTTTGCACACGATGAGAAAAGGAAGAATAAAACGCACACACACAGCATGCCACACACATTCAATATTGAATTTCTGTGGGATTTGTTGAACCAACCATCTATCCAACAACCATCCATTACAGTTGCTTCGGCAAAGTTTTGTAAAACAAAAATTACAACAGTAGCCGCAAGCAAAAACGTAATAAAATGAGCAAATAGAATCGAGTAAGCCAATGGAGAGAATTTCAACTCCTCTCAGTGCGCCAAAAAAACCAAGTGCGTGATACGAAACTTTCCATCCACCCAAAATATCCAGTCAGCCGACAAACTGAATGACTGATGGAGTGACTCTCTACTTCAAATTGTCCATATCTGCTCAACTCACCACAAACTCTCAAAATGTGTTGCACTTGGATGGAATTGGAACCCATCATGAAACTCACATTTTCACAAGCAGGCACATGGAAGGATAGAAGTTGAGAACAAATCACATTGAGAGCATGCTGGAGTATGAAGATTTAATGTAACACAATTCTCATTAGTTGGTCTTTTGGTCATTAAACAAGGGCCAACTATGCAATTATGACAATTTCATTGAAGCAAGCAACAATCACATGTTATGGACGAACAAAATAAGGAGATTTGGTTGTTTGTTGTAGTGTGGAATTTATGTCAGTGTTTTTATGATATATCACAAAATTTGATAAAATAAATAATACTTACATTGAAGAGGTAGGAAAAAGAGAAAAACACATTAATCTGAAAGGAATATTGCAGGTAACATCGAACTTCACAAATTTAGAATCTGCTATTATTGCTATCAAGATTACACCTAAAGTAGGGACAGGAAATTCAAATTTTGACAAAATACCGAAAATCGGCAGGAACCGCTACATGAAAATGTGGACATATACCGTTTTCTGGTGCAAAAAAAATGCCGAAAATCGAAAGGTACCATTTTATTGGGGGCTACATAAGAAGTGAGTCTATACCGACAAATTTCAGGTGAAATCCTTTATACCTCCAAGATTGAGGCTACAACCTTTAAAATACCGAAAAAATTATAAATATAAGGTATTTGTCATCAAAGTAAAAAAAATATTCAAATTATGATAGGTTAGCGTCTTTTGCAATAACTCGATATTTTACCATAAATGCCACATCCTTCATTAATTTAAATTTCAGATGGGTTAGTTTCATTATCCTTGGAATATGTCCAACAGAAACAAAAATATCTGACATTAAAATAAAATTCCATAAATTGGAAAGGATATCCCAGCGCCTTTTTCAACATAAAAGCATTCAAATAAAAAAAATGGGGAAGTGGGATATGCGACAACCTGTTTTGCATCATAATAAAGGTGATATTATCCTCATTCATTGACGGGCTTTCATTTAGGATTTTTTATATCCTCCACCATAATATGGAGGGTGTAATTAAATTTGTCATTCCGTTTGTAACACATCGAAATATTCATCGCAGAACCTATAAAGTATATATATTCTTGATCAGGGTAAAATTCTAAGTCAGGATAACCATGTCCGTCTGTCCGTCCGTTCGTCTATTGGAATTTTTAAGATGTTTGGTATTGCAAATGGGTTATATCGTTCCACTATTTTATATAGCCCCCATATAACGATACAGCCAAATTTTCAGTATTTTGAAGGTTTTAGGCTCATATGTATATAGTCCTTTTAATTCCGACCTCATTACTACATCGAAATGGCTGGAATTTGGTACATAGTCTTGGATAGGTTATAAAACTTTTCCCCAGAAATTTGTCGTTATAGGTCTACGCCTTCATATAGGACCTATACAACGGTACCTCCAAATTGGCTGAAATTTGGCATTTAGTCTTCGTTGGAGGTATTTTTTTGGTACAGGTCCACGCCTTATTATAGCCCCCATATAAGGTACCTCCCGATTTTCGGTATTTTAAATGTTGTGGAGATAATTATCAATCGAAATGGCTGCAATTTGGTATTTAGTCTTCGTTGGGGATATAAAACTGTCCCCTAGAAATTTGTCGGTACAGGTCAACATCTTATTATACAACCCCATACAACGGTACCTCCCGATTTGCGGCTTTTGAATGTTGTGGCAACAATAATCCACCAATATGATTGAAATTTGGTATTTAGTCTTCATTGGTGGTATAAAACTTTCCTCCAGCAATTTGTCCGTACCGGTCCACGCCTTCATATAGCCCCCATAGAACGGTACCTCACGATTTTCGTAATTCTGAATGTTGTGACGTCAATATCCCACCGAAATTACTGAAATTTGTTATTCAATCTTCCATGGGGTTATAAAATATTCCAGAAGTGAATTTTCTCTCTATAGGTGTACGTATTCCTATATCCACCATAGAAACGTAACTCTTGATTTTCGGTATTTTGAAAGTTTTAGCCACATTGTCTTACCGAATTATCGGAAATTTGGTATTTAGTCTTCTTCGAGTCTTAAAACTTTCCGTCAGAAATTTGGCGGTATAGATCGACGTTTTGATATAGCCCTCATAGAACGGTACCTCCATTATTTCGGTATTTTCAATTTTAGCCACATTGTTTTGCCGAACTTGCTGAATTTTGGTATTTAACCTTCTTCATAAACAAAAGGAAACTAATTGGTGCATTTTACTTCAATACAACTCGTGGTGGATGGTATAACAAGCTCCGCCCGGCCGTACTTAATGCCGTTCTTACTTGTTTCATGTTGGAATACGACTACGAAAAGCGGAGGTATTCGCATCGGAAGAAATCTTTGAATTTTTGTCCACATAAGTTTTTTGCCCATTCCGACTCTACAATATTATCCAACCATCACCACACGCAATATGCTTCTTACTCTCTGGGAGCTAGCGGCGCGAAAGTAAAAAAATCGAACTATAAAATTGCGAAATATTTTCCATTGTATCGATTACAGACACTTTGCAGACAAAGATTTTGTATTTTCATTTTTGTTGTTGTAAATATTCACTCAGTTATTCACTATCAAATACAAGAGTTTTTGTTGCATCAGATTTTAAAAAATTGTTGCAAAAAATTAACTTCATATTTGTTTAAATGTTAAATTAATTCGTAATGAAACTGGACAAGATTTATTTTTAATTGATAGCACAGGGTGTGATTTAAATTATAAAAATTAGTTTGGGGTCTGGAGGTACTTAGTTATATAGCAATAAATTTTCAAAAAATTCAATTTTTTTAGTGTTTTATGGGTTGTACGCGCTTGTTCCATAGAGTGCATCTTGTAAACTAAGCCGAACTTAGGTTCGGTTATTTTTTGGGGAATGAAATTGGACTGTTTGTATACGGAATAACCATATTAGGGCTGCAAATATTTGCAAATCTTTTGATGACTGCACTTTTAAAATAAGGGGTTTTTGCATGAAATTCATACAAATTTAGCTGCGCATTTGTATGGGAGCTAAATCAAAATAGGAACCTATCTTGAGAAATATTTGCTAGGACGAGTTCTACCCCCGGAGACACAATAATACTATATTATAGCTAAATATGTTATTAAATACGGGATAACACGTAAAAATTCAACGAATCAGGGGTACCATAAAAGGGGCTACATCGAAACATAACTCTGTGTTGAAAATGTTTTGTAAGAAGATTTTATACGCAGTGAGAACACGGAATGCAAAATTACAGCCAAGTTTGTTTAAAAATGTGGTCATGATATTCAAAATACCTTACATGGGGGATATATCAGAACGTACACCTATGTCCATAATTTTTGGTGAAAATATTTTGTGACCTAAGTACCAAATGACAGGTAATTTGCTACGAAATTGTGGCTTAAATCCTCAAAATACCGAAAATCTTAAGGTACCGTTATATGGGGGCTATACCAAAACATCAGCCGATATTGTTCATATTTGGTCCATTATTACCCACAGGTACAAGCTGAGTTTGTGCCAAATTTCAGTGACGTATCTCAATTCGTTTGCAAGTTATTAATTTTGCGCCGCTAGATCAGTGCTTTCGACCACCGTGCGTCGTGACGATCCTATCAAAGTTGCGACCTGTGGCGCGATTACAAAAATGGAAAAATGGGATGTATAACCGACTATTGCGATATCTCCGTTATTTGGTCACCTACGCCAACCAACTTTGCATCATTGTAAAGATGGGATTTTCTACTTTAATGGTCAGGCTTTGCTTTTGGAAACAAAGCTGTGATATTCGTCATTATAATTAAAGTTACAAAATTTAAAAGTTGGTTTCATTTGCGTCTATTGTGATACCTTCTTTGTTTGACCACCTACGACAACCTGCATTACACAGTTGGAAAGGAGATATTTTCTACTTTCATTGTCAGGTTTTGCTTTTGGAATACCCCTTATAGAAGTTTCGATATTTACTTTGGAAAAACACGCTGATTCTTTTTTTTTCTCCAAATAAGTTTTTTTGTCCATTCCGATCCCTACATACTATCCGACCATCACCAAAATCAATAGGCTTCTTCCCCTCCGGGACCCCCATCAAAACCCAAAATTTTGTGACAATCCGATCAAAATTGCGACATAACTACAGTTTGTGTACTTTTTGTCGGTTTTATATTCTTGTTCTCCTTATAAGTCGTGGCTCATATAAAGGACAATTTTTGGACTCAAAAATTTAGCACGATCGTGACCCATCGTGCAAATCGTGCAAAATCGTGTCGGGCAAAATGGTGTCGTACAAAAACCACAATACGGTACGACACACACACAAACACAGCATTTATAGAAGGCACGAACACGCACTACTCACGGCACGACACGCGGCCACCTCTACTTCTAGACTGAATTTTATCGTTTTTGATGTATCGGAAGGCTGATTGTGTTATCTGTTTATGACAATATATCTATGTGTTGTTCAAAAGTTACAGAGTTTTGATCAGAAAAAACCAATATTACGGGTTTACACTGTCTCCACATTGTGGTTCGGGGTTAGGCCGGGGCGATTTGAAAACCTTAATGGGCCCTTCGCGTTTCTGATTCCTAGGATTGAACTGAGCAAAAAAGTCTACTGGACCATATGTCCACGATGAAAATCGAGCCTCCCGATTTTGACTTTAAGTTTTTTATCTACGTTTTTTTTACATCTTGGCATATAACAGCCAAACCATTGAGATTTTCGAGCCAACACAAAGACAACAATTGTAGCCAGAGATAGTAATTAAGAACTCTCTAATACATCGCAAAAGCATTGGAACGCTTTTTCAGGGAGTTTTGGTCTTGAGTAAGTGCAAACTTTTCAGAAAATGTCGATAAATGTCAAATGTAAAAGTTGACCAGAAAAATATTCCTGCGTTCTGATGCAAAATTCCATCGTGTTGCGATCCAAGGACAACGAAAATGCCTTTAGTTCGTTTGGGTCACTTCATTTTATTTTTTTATAACGATAAAAGTAGTGAAAATCTGGGTTTCTTATATTTTAAAATTTAAACGGGCATATCTTATTTTTTTCACAACGGATTTCTTTTGATCCTTCTTCATTTTAAAGGGGTGAATAATATCTTTTGAATAAGCTATTATTGTTTTAAATCCCTTAACAAATGGCTAAGTTATAGTGGTTTATGTCTGAAAACCCCCACAAAAAACCTATAACTGATTTTCTCATAATTTTCAAAAATATAATGTTTATTTGTTTTGTTTAATATTTATTTTGAAAATTGTGAGAAATTCTGTTATAGGCTTTTTGTGGGGGTTTTCAGACATAAACCACTATAACTTAGCCATTTGTTAACGGATTTAAAACAATAATAGCTTATTCAAAAAAAAAAACTTAAAGTCAAAATCGGGAGGCTCGATTTTCATCGAAGACATATGGTCCAGTAGACTTTTTGCTCAGTTCAATCCCAGGAATCAGAAACGCGGAGGGCCTACTAAGGTTTTTTTTCCTTCCACACAAATCGCCCCGGCCTATTCGGGGTATAACTAACTTTGAGCAATAATCATTTAAGGATATTTTTAAGGATCATAAAACCTGAAATTTAGTTTTTAAAAATATTTTTTAGGACAATCCATCATAATAAAATAAAAAAACGTTCTGTATGAGCATATTTTAAAATTGCTTCACTTAGAAACTAACAACCCCGAACTCATTGATTTCTTGTCCCTTTCCTTGTGAAATACTTTCTACACAAATTAATGTCATGTCAAAAGAGCTAAATATTACCCAATTTCCCATCCCTGTTCCTTTCATTTCCATTTTTCGGCATTTTTGGAACCTATAATGCCGACGTCATTATCGGCATTATTTTGCTTCTTATTTAGTTGTTTCTTCTTTTGTTTTTGTTTTAGGCTCCCCAAGATGTTTGCATTTCATCACAAAGGCAATCACCCTACTGTCAAAGCAAACATTTCAATGATACATGTGCGTGTATATGTGGGACATTAAAGAAAAACCTACATGCGTACATACATGTATAGGATGTGTGAGCGTGTATGAGTGAACGAGTGATAAATAATCTTATGGCCAAATGAAAATCACGATAAAAAAAAGAAAAACAACAACAACTGCAAAATAACATAGAGAAACTTTTATGTGATACATTTTTATATGAAGGCAAAACAAAAACAAAGGCAAGAGGCAACTGTTACCCGACGACATCTTGTCTCAATCGACAACCAGTGTGGGGCAGGCCATTTCGTTAAGATTCCAAAAAGGATGAGCTGGATGCTGCCTGCCGTCTTATAACGACTATAATGTTTTCTTACAATTATAATGCTTGTTCTTGTGACAATGATGACGACGACGATGTGATGATTCAGTCGTTCATAAAAAGAAACAAATACACACAAAAACAACAAACAGGCAAAGCTATTAAAGTTACAATTTGATAGATTAGTTTTTCCTCCCTTCATGCGTTCAGACATTGAAAAGACGCTATCAATTGTTTGTTTGTCAACTTAATGTGTGTTGTGATCAAATTTCATTGAAATGAAAAGCTATTCAGCATTTCAGAATGTTCATAAGCGGCAATAATATTAAATATGATGTAAAGTTAAAATGACCAATGCAATTAAGGACATGTTGACATTATAATAACAGTGTGAATAGTAACAAAATGAACAATGGAAATATGTATCAATGTACATAAACTATTTCCTAACAACAACTTTATTATCAAGGACATCAAGTTTTTGTATGGCAGAAGTTATGACATTTTGTTCATAAAGCTAATGTCGTTATTTATAGTTATTTATAGTCGAATATACATACATGTGAGAAAAGAACTATGTTATTTGGGATAACTATATAGAAATAATAGCTCATGTGATAAAATAATAAAAGCGCCTGAATAGTTGTCGCCCTGTTGTTGTTATTTTAAGAAACCGTAATCCATGGTATTTTAGGGCTTTTGTTAAGAATCCAATAAAAGTCGAGTTTTTACCCCTCAATCAAAAAAATTAAAAAAAAAATAGATAACAAAAATTCAATATTTTGAATTATTATAGTTTATTTATTGGAATTTGGCCTTTTTTAATAGATTGGAACATATGGAAAACACAAAAAGACTCTTATTTTTGTGCAAAGTATGAAAAATAAGTATGTAATTAAAAAAATTAAGTAACAGTGTTTTATTTATAAATGCACTTAAAAGTAGAAAATAATTTTGATGATGGAATCTCTCAAATAAAACGCTTGCATTTAAATTAAAACTTGTGATAATATTGAACGGCAAGCGTTTTATTTGAGAGATTCCATCATCAAAATTATTTTCTACTTTTAAGTGCATTTATAAATAATACACTGTTACTTAATTTTTTTAATTACATACTTATTTTCTATTTTTTATTTTTAATTTTTTTGTAAATACATTTTTTTAAGATTTTCAATTTTATTTGTATATACTTGAGATTAAAAATGATATTTAATGATGATGCCCATATAGCGGTACCACCCGATTTAAGTTGTTTTGAGGATTTTGTCTTCGAGTTCCCAGTTGTACAGAAACGTCCCCACCAAAATTGTGTACATGGGTCAGATTTTGAAATAAGTATTTATTTTTTGACCGTTTGTGTGCTTGTGTGTGTGGATGTGTGTAGTAGTGAACAAGCTAGACTGAATGTGGAAAAGGCAAGTTGAGAAGGGGAAGTTCGGAGAAGGTTGTTTGGAAGTTCGGAGGGGGGTGGAAGTTTCTAACATCCACCTTCATAACACCACCGCTTCGAACAACCTCCACCGATCTTCCGAAGAACCTCATCCAAACTTCCGAAAAATCTCTTCCGGACAACCTCATCCGGACTTTCAAACAAACTCCTCGGAACTTCCGAACAACATTCACTTTAACTCCTAACAACTTACACCGAACCACCGAAAAACCACCGCCGAACTACCTCCTCCATACTTTCCCCTCTCAACATGCTCTTTCAATTTTCAACGGAACCCCATAACCAATTTAGGCCGAAAATGTAGATACAAACTTTAAAATGCCTGAAATTGGGTGGTACCATTTATGGGGGCTATATCAAAACCTGGACCTATGTCCACAATTTTTGGTGGAGAAGTTGGGAACTCGAAATCAAAGTTACAGCCATTTCGGCCCAAAAATTAAGACAAAAACACTTGAAATCGGGTGGAGCCGTAATATGGGGGCTATACCAACACCTGGACCTATGTCACAATTTTTGGTGGAGAAATTTCTGTACCACTGGGATCTCCAAATGGCAAGTTACACGCAATTCGGCATAAAAATGAAGATAAAATCCATAAAACACTTGAAATCGGGCGGTACCGCTATATGGGGGCTATACCAAAACCTGGACCTATGTCCATAATTTTTAATGGGTACGTTTCTGTACCTAGTTGTCAAAAAGCAGCCAATACGTGCTTAAAATGACGATAAAATTCCTTAAATCGAGTGGTACCGCTGGTTGGGAGCTACAGGAAAAAATGGACCCATATTGATTTTGGTTTCATATTCATGTATTGTCATCCAAATCTGAAAAGTGTACAAAGTTTTAGTTCGATTGGTCAACTACAACTGTGTGAAAAATGAGTTACCAGATTTGAAAAGCAAATTAGATAAAAAACTGTAAAACAGTGTAAGAATGGACCAATATTGGTTTTGATTTCATATTCATGTATTGTCATTCATATCTGAAAAGTGTGCAAAGTTTTAGTTCGCTTGGTCAATTACAACTGTCTTAAAAATGAGTTACCCGATTTGAAAGCATGTAAAATTGAACACTGTACAACACTGTAAAAATGGACCAATATTGGTTTTGATTTCATATTCATGTATTGTCATCCAAATCTAAAAAGTTTGCAAAGTTTTAGTTCGATTGGTCAACTGCAACTGTGTGGGAAATGAGTTACCAGATTTGAAAAGCAAAATACCGGAAATCGGGTGGTACCGTTAAAATGGACCCATATTGATTTTGGTTTCATATTCACGTATTGTCATCTAAATCTGAAAAGTGTGCAAAGTTTTATATCGATTGGTCAACTGCAACCGCTTTAAAAATCAGTTACCAAATTTGAAAAGGGGGTTAAGTTAGACACCGTAAAAACACTGTAAGAATGGTCCAATATTGGTTTTGATTTCATATTCATGTATTGTCATCCAATTCTGAAATGTGTGCAGATTTTAAGTTCGATTGGTCAACTGCAACTGTGTGAAAAATTAGTTACCAGATTTGAAAAGCAAATTAGATAAAACACTGTAAAACAGTGTAAAAATGGACCAATATTGGTTTGATTTCATATTCGTGTATTGTCTTCCAAATCTGAGAAGTGTGCAAAGTTTTAGTTCGATTGGTCAACTGCAACCGTGTTAAAAATGAGTTACCAGATTTGAACTAAACACACACCAAGGCAAGTTAAATAAAACACTGTAAAAACCCAAAAATTTTAACATTGTCCTTGAGTTCCTCCGCTTCCTACTAAGCCAAATTTGATCATTTTTGATTCACCGGAAAGCTGATTGTGTTATCTGTCGAACAAAAAATTATGGAAATAACTCTATGCCTTCAAAAGTAACAGAGTTTTGACCAGGAAAAAAAGATTGTGCGCCATCGCAGCCATTTCAAACTCTTGATGACATGCTTGAGTGAAAGGTGAGACCTAGAGAAAAGTAAACCCCTTGAGATATCGTGATTTTGGACCCGTGACACACTGGTGCATTGCTCCATGATTCTGCGGCTCTTTTATTAAACAACGTTTCAATTGCTCGAATAAAGTGACATACATATATGTAGCGGGCTTGACAGATTAAGTGGTTGCTGGACTAGAGAGTTTATTTGCTTTCTCGTTTTCCATAACGTTGCAACACAACATAGTCGGAAAGCATTTACCATCAAAAATAGTTTTATTAAGTAGTCTCCAGCATGATTTACACACTTTTTCATGCGCTCAACCACACTTTATACACTTTTTCTTTGAGCGCTTCAACAGCATTTTCTGGCGAAGAAAATCGTTGACCACGCCAGGTTTTCTTGCTATGCGGCAACCAAATAAAGTGATTGGGTGCCTAGTCAGGGCTGTACGGCAGATGACCCATCCATTCAACATTTTGTCCGCTCAAACCGGCGCTGGTTTGAATCGACGTGTAAGAGCTTGCGTTGTCATGGTGCGCATTGATTCGTCTTTTCTTGTTCGTTTTTCGAATTTATCAGAACACCACACAGAATTAACCTCCTACGTTCCGCAAGCCGATTGCCAAGCCAAGATTCGTCATCTGTGGCGATCTTATAAACGTTGTTTGAAGCAACGCGATCGTATTTATTCACGATTTCTATGCACCAATCGACAAGAGACTTTTTTTGAGCGATTGCCACATTGTGCTGGATCTAAGGAGAAACCCCAATTTGTGCGGCCAGGTGTTCATGCAATATCAAATGTTAGTTTGTGGAAGAAATGCCCAAGGACGCTTCTATTTCATGGTATATAACGTTGCGATCTTGCATTATCCGTTTACGCACGGCATAGTTTTTTCTTCCACAATGCCCGATTTTGGACGGCCCTCACGATCTTCGTTTTTTGGGAGTGTCGGTTGAATTCATTAAACGAGTTTTTCATAGTGCTATAGGATTGCCCTTTATCGACATACAAAGATTTAATTTGATCGATGCACTCCTGCCGTGATTATCCACGTCGAAAGTTGTGCAAAATGATCAGACGAAAATGCTCACAAGTATATTCCACACATAACATGGTCGTACGACAAACTGTCCTGAGTAAGTCTAGGCTAAAGATTGTCAAACTATCCAAAAAAAAAACAAGTAAAAAAGTGTCAGTCGGCTTTGCTGACGGATATATACAATCAGCCAATATGAAGTGAAACTTTCACCTACGGACAGATCGAATGTATTTAAGGTCTCTTCTGAATTTTGTGGCCCTTGTTGGACATTCACAACAACACCTAAAGGTGACGCACTGTATTATAGCTGCCATGACGAACAGCATGAGTTTGGTTGCGGATTCGTAGTTAGTCGGAGACTAAAACATCTGGTATCCAGCTTCACCCCAGCGAATGAAAGACTTGCTGCAATTCGAATAAAAGCTAAATTCTTCAACATCAGCTTTATTTGTGCTCATGCTCCCACTGAAGAAAAGGACGAACAGACCAAAGATATATTTTACGAGCGCTTAGAAGAAACATATGACCGTTGCCCAGCCCATGACATTAAAATCATTCTAGGCGATTTTAATGCCAAAATTGGAAAGGAGAATATCTTTGGCCCAACAGTCGGGAAATTCAGTCTCCACAGTGAAACATCTGACAATGGTATGAGGCTGATAGACTTTGCAGCTGCAAAAAACATGGTAGTTAGCAGTACCAGATTTAATCATCTCGATATTCATAAGGGCACCTGGCTGTCTCCAGATCAAAGAACAAGTAATCAAATTGATCATGTTGTGATAGATGGAAGACATTCATCGAGCGTGTTGGATGTACGATCGTTCCGAGGCGCAAACATTGATTCGGACCACTACCTTGTTGCAGCAAAGGTACGTACCCGTCTAAACGTTGCAAATAAAGCACGAACAGACTCAACGCGGAAGTTGGACATCGATAGGCTGCAAACACAACAGATAGCCACAGCATATTCCACTCAACTAGCCCAATTGCTTAACGCGAGCACTCCTTGTCCCGATAACATAATAACACAATGGCAACATATTGCCCACTCCATGCAAACAGCCGCAAAATCCATACTTGGATTCCAGAGACCTCCACAAAGGAATTCATGGTATGACCAGGAGTGTCGTGCTGCTACCGAAGAGAAAAATGCGGCATATAGAGCTACTTTGCAATCAGTAGCAACGCGTAGCGCGCGAGAGAGATATCGGGAGAAAAGGAGAGAAGAGAAACGTCTTTTCCGCAAGAAAAAGAGAGAAATGGAAAAGCGGGAGTGTGAAAAAATCGAGATGTACAGGAGCCAGAATGAAGTCCGAAAATTCTACCAAAGAGTGAAACATCAAACAGATGGCTTTGGTACTGGCACTTCCTCCTGTAGATACCAGCAAAGTAATCTGGTAACAGATACAGATAGCGCGCTCAGGATATGGAAGGAACATTTCTCCAATCTGCTGGTATCCAATAGTAGCGAAGACGATGATACCATAGATCCAATCCCAGAAGATGGTATAGAATGTATACCGCCCAGCCAAGATGAGGTAAGGACAGCAATAAACCGGCTAAAGAATAATAAGGCGGCAGGAGCAGATGGCCTACCAGCCGAGCTGTTTAAAACCGGAGGCGACGCGCTGATAAGGTGTATGCATCAGCTAGTTAGCACCATCTGGCAGGAAGAACGCGTACCCGACGATTGGAACTTAAGCATCCTATGTCCCGTCCACAAGAAAGGAGATAAAACTGTATGCTCAAACTATAGGGGCATAAGTCTTCTCCCTATTGCCTACAAGATCGTGTCAGGGATATTGTGCGAACGACTAAAGCCAATGGTCAACGAAATAATTGGACCATACCAATGTGGCTTTAGACCTGGCAAGTCCACCATTGACCAGATATTTACCCTGCGGCAAATCCTGGAGAAGACCCAAGAGATGCAGATCGACACATATCACCTTTTTGTCGATTATAAAGCAGCATTCGACAGTCCCCTCCGATCAAAGGTATTCTATGCAATGTCTGAATTTGGTATCCCCGCAAAGCTCATCCGGCTTTGTAAGATGACTTTAACTGACACTAGGTCCTCAGTTAAAATTGGAAAGAACCTCTCCGAAGAATTTTGTACCAAAAGAGGTCAAACAAAAATAACACTATACAAAACGCTGATACTACCCGTGCTAATGTATGGCTCCGAAGCATGGGTACTTGCGCAAGTAGATAAGGCAGTGCTTGGTGTGCTTAGGGAGGACGGGCAAAATGTGCCTCATCGAAATAATGGTTTTAGACCTCAAGTATGTTTGGACGAAATCCGTTTCAGACAATTTGGAGTCGATTTAGCAATGTCCGTCCGTCTGTCTGTCTGGCTGGTGCGCACGATAACACCCGAACGGATGAACCGATTTGGCTAAAAATTTGGCCTTCGTAATATTTTGTCCAAACTTAGTTTAAGTGCGAACATGGATCATATCTTTGGTATATTCGTTCTTGTATTCGTTCGTGTATGGGCGCAGATAAAATTGATATCATTGACGTTAGGCTTTACCCGAATTCTTTTAGCATTTTCTGGCGATTTAATGTGATTTTGATTTGCCAGAGTCTCAAGCCTAAGTTCCGCTATGAGCAATGTGATATGCTAACAAGTGAGTCGCAGGGCGCTTTCTTGTTATGAGGACATGGAAATATAAACGGATTTTAACTAAATTTCACTTTTCCACAACTTTTAAAAGATTAATTCCTTCAATCCAAAAATTAAATAAATTTTTATTTTCGATTCAAAACAAAGTCTTATTGTTCATTTAATAATTACAATTTAATTTTTTTTTTTGCAGTTTTATGAAAATTAATGGCAACAATATATTCTCAACACGACCATTCATGCAAATTTATTAGAACCAAAAACCATTTGTGCGGTCATTACCGATGCAAAACAGAACAGAATCGAAGGAATAAAACTAAATTAACACCAAAACAACCAAGAAAAGCCAAATTACAACAACAGAACAACATTTCATATCCTCAAGATAGTTACTACTACCACTACAACTACTACCAATATTATTACAACAACAACAACTAATGCTAAATAAAACAAAACAAAATACCACAACTAGCAAAGAATAGAAATCACAAAAACTAGAAACATAACAAACGGAAACGGAAACAAGAATAATGTTTAAATTTAAACCACAACGTTTTTCAGACCACAATTAAAGAGAGCTGTCAAGACACATTTCAAAATCATTCATTGTCAACGTCATCACCTCCACCTCTACCTTCTTACAGAGAACAGTAGCAACAAAACACTAGCACCACCAATACCACCACAACGTATCACGCCCACCTTCATCAACGTGTCATTGTTATTGTTGTGCAAAAGCCTCCGTTCTTCTAGCAACAAGTTAAACGGAAGAAGGCAAACAAAAGAACAAAAACCCAAAGCAGGAAGGGAAGGACAATTCAATTCAAAATAGAAAAAACAAAAATTCAATCAACAAAAAGTAGCAGAGCGCAGAGAAGAAACAACGGTCACTAAAATCCGCTAAAAGCAAAACAACAACAACAACAATCGGAAAAGTGAAAACACACATCGGCGCCAAATCAGCACAACAACAACAAACAAGGCCCTGCAATTTAAATAATTTTTTCTTGGCCCACGGTTTAAATAAAAACATTCAAAATTTACAAATTAAACAAAACGGGTAAGTCTAAAAAATTATATGCTATATATCTATCGTTATCTTGTTTGTTTTTGTATATTTTTGTCATTGCTAATCACACAAAATACACGTTTTTTTACTAACAATGTAGTTAATTTAGTTATTTTTTAATATTATTCTTACGCATGTCCTGTCCCCAGGAAAGGTCGACAAAAAGTCTAAATTCAATTTATTTGTCATCAATAATCCAATAAAAATTATTCCGGAATTTGATATCAAAATGCCATGATAATTTTAATTCAATTACATGGCAACCTAGCAAACAAAACAGCGCTGAGTCTCTAAAGTTATATGCAGCAGTTGTAAGGAAACAGCAGCCAAAAATACTGGAAGTGCAGGTGCAAATATACAACTTTGGCCACAACATTATAATGGGGTATCATAGACCCCATACACCATACCTCCCTAATTTTTCAAATGTTCCCATTTCTTCATTTAAAATTTTGCATTCTCAAGAGACAATTAATCCCCCGACAAGAAGTTATCAACAAATGTGCGTTTCATGGATAGACTCGCTGAAAAAGAAAAGGCAGGTTGTGAAGTTGGAGTCATGAAAACAAATCGATTCCGGGAACATTGTTTTTATACCCTCCACCATAATTTGGAGGGTATACATAGATTTGTCTGTTTGTAACACATCGAAATAAAGTATATATATACTTCTGACCAGCATAAAATTCTATGTCGATATAACCATGTACGTCCGTCTGTCTGTTGACATCAAAATACAGCTGGCAATATTTAAGATACTGCTTTATAATTTGGTGTATTTGGTCTATTACTCCTAGGATGTTTGGTACCGAACGTATGATATATCGGTCCATGTTTTGATATAGCACCCATAGAATGGTACCTCTTGAAATATGGTATATTGTAATATGTGACCTCAAGTTACCACCGAAATAGCTAAACTTTGGAAATTAGTCTTCGTTGGACTGCAAAACCTTCCACCTAAAAATTGTTGTTGTTGTAAGAGTGTTTTTATATCGTCAGCATTTATGCTAACGAAGGTATATACACTTCCATACGGGCAAAATGTGCCTCATCGAAATAATGTTTGGATGAAATCCGTTTCAGACAATTTGGAGTCGATTTAGCTATGTCCGTCCTTCTGTCTGTCTGGCTAGAGCGCACCATAACTCTCGAACGGATTAACCGATTTGGTCCAAAATTTGCCTTTCGTAATATTTAGTTCAAACTTAGTTTAAGTCCCATACCTCCCCCACAAAATGTAGAAAATGTTCGGAAAATTTGAGAGTAAACAATTTTGAGGGGAGTTACCGATTTGGTCCATACTTTGCACATCGTGAATATTCTACCAGACTTTGATGAGGTTCCAATCGGTCCATTCCTTCGGGTAACTTCGACACAAAATTTTGGAAAAGTACAGTTTAGAATCTGCTCTCGAATCGCTTTGATTTCTTGCTAACACTTGTAATTCGCTGCCCCCATTACGACGCTAAATTTGTTTCAGAGGCAAGTCCATACTTCCTTAGAAAATTGCCCGAAAGCTGTAAAAAGTCCAACGCACCATGTGTAGTGCCTGTAGTATTATTTCTTTAACTTAGTTTAAGTTCGAAGATGGGCCATATCGGTCCACTCTTCTGGTACCTCCCCCACAAAGGTTCAAAACTTTTTGTAAAATTGCGAGTAAGATAACTATCGAAAGCAGTAAACGAGTTAGTTAATACTCTGCACATCGTAAAATTTCTACCTGACATAGAAGAGGTTCCAATATAGGCTCTATCGGTCCACTCCTTCGTGTGCCTCCCACACAAAATTTCGGAAAAGTGCTGTTAAAAACCTGCTCTCGAATCACTTAGACTCTTTTTGCAAGAACTTGTATTCGCTGCCCCCCTTACGACTGTACAAGTTTTTTTCAGGCGCAAGTCCATACTTTCTGAGAAAATAGCCTGGCTCACGATATCTCTCGATCGATTCGGTCCAAAATTAGGCTTTCGTATTATATTGTTTAAACTTAGTTTAAGTTCGAAGATAAGTCATATCGGCTCACTCCTTCTGGTATATTCTCCTCAAAAGTGCAAAAAAATTCAATAGAATGGTACGCTTGATTATCTTGAACGAAGCAGCCGATTTGACCAAACCTTGGATCTCCTAATATTTTGTCCAAATTTAGTTTAACTTAGAAAAAAGTCAACATCGGTGTTCTCCTTTTGGCACCTCTCCCTCAAGAGTTCAACATTCTGTTTGCCTCTGCTTGCGGTCCCGTTTACAGCTTTACTATGTTTTTCGTGGGAAAGTCTATGCTTCCTGACATAGTGGTCGAAAAGCTCTTTAATATACGGTGACCATCTGAAATGACTGATGGGCGCGACATTTATCAAAATAAATTACGCCCAAAATAGGATCCACTTCCAAAATGGACTACGTCGGTCTATTCCTTCAGGTATCTCCTCCGCAATACTTTTGAGTTCTAATACAAATATATATTTTTTCGGCAATTTCATACTTTCAAAAAGGGCCATAAAATCCGAAAGTTCCCTAGTACCAAATTTTTTCGGAAAAAGATTTTGAGGGTTGGTGTTTTTTATTTGGGATGACGACTTCTATTTTGCTTTTCAAAATAGTCAGGCTTAGGCAAGGAAGACTATAGTTGCAAATCTCGCCACAGATCTTCATCAGTTACCTTGTTTTTCAACAAGAAACTTTTTATACCCAAGTGTCAATTACTCGCTCAAACAGATACGTATCCAAAGAAACACTCTGATCGACAATTTCTTTGGCACGACCTAAACTCGAAAGATTTTTTTTTTTTTTTTTTTTTTTGTAATTCAATTTATTCATAAGTTTTAATTCACAATACATTAATGTTGCCCCAGCGCCTTATAGACTTTGTAGGGGCTAAAAAGTTAGTTTGGTTATGCAGCCGATATTCGATTCGATATTGTCGATGGGTGAAAGTTTCGATTCACACAAAGCAAAGCCGACTGATACTTTTTACTTGCTTTTTGTTTGTACGTTCCCGCATGCTGGGCAGATGTTTCTTATGGTGTCATCGACCCTTGCCTTATAGGAATTTAGACGGCTGCACCATTTCAAGCGTGGTTGAACCAAAACTACTCTGGCTTGTCGCTCCTCAACTGCGATAGATAAGGGATGTTCTCCGAGGATCGTATTCACCCGATAGTTGTTTATGGCATCCATCGCGTTGCACTAATATCCGCGGAGCATACTGGCGCCGCAAAGTTTACCACAGACCAACCAATCGCGCTATATGTGTATAACAAGGATTTTTATCTGCACCCCAAGTGCAGCCGACTAGGGTCTTAAGGACTTAGAAAACATTTCATGCGCAGGGAACCTGAACATGCTGTCAAATGTCACCCCTAGAATCTTGGGATAGGTAGTGGTCGGAATTATGCCTCCATCGACCATGACATTCAACTCAGTGGTCACTTCTGCAGTCCATGTGCTGAATAGAGTGGGCTTAGATTTAGTGGCGGATGTTTGGATATTTCTCGCATGGATTAAGTGGAGTTCAGACTTTTACAAATAACATTAGGGAAGGTACCTGATGTACAATCATCAACATACGTTAAGATTTCAATATCGTCTGGAAGGGGTGGAGTACAAGAGATGTACAGGTAAAACAGTTCGGAAGATATCACCTCACCTTGGAGAACTCTCTGTTTCAGTCTACGTGGCTTGGACTTCTTGTTCCTGAATTCCACGTACGACTGGCGTCTACACATATAATTGATTATCAAACTTGGAAGGATAGTAGTCTGCTCGATGCCCTCAAACAGCGAGGAGTGCATAAGAGTATCAAATGCTTTTGATAAGCAGAGTGCCACCATCACTGTTCTACCACACGGCTTGCTCTGGTTGAGTTCTCATGTAATATGTGTGTGATATGTGTGGAGATGGCGTGTACCTCTGCTTCTTACGGAACCCATGCTGATGATCGGCAACTGAATAGCAATTTCTGACGTTGTTGAGGATTAAAGCCTCAAAAGCCTTTGCTACGGGCCACAAAAGGGAAATAGGTGTGTACAAATTATCTTAACTGGAATCCTTGCCTGGCTTCGGGTCCACCCTGCCTCTTTTCCAGACATCCGGAACGATGTGGCTGGCTAGCGAAAAGTTGAGAACTTTAGTGCGATACTCGGCTCATCCAGCTGTTTCAGCATAAGCATGTGAGATTCTATCACGGCCCAACGTTTTAGATGATTTAGCGTTCCTGATGACATTCAAAATCTTAACCATTGTAAATTGTGGTGGTTCATCGACGGCAGGAAGATATCTAATGCGACGAAGTATTCTTCTCGTCGCCCTGTCACTGTGGGGGTGCTCGACAAACTGTCGATTAAAATAACTAGCGAACCCCTTAAGATCAGCCAGCGTAACGTCTCCAAACGTGACTGAGGTCTTATCTTCCTCCTTTCCAGGGTTCGAGAGTGACTTAACCATTGCCCACGATTTACTTATTCCAGCTTCAATAATGCAACTCTGCAGATGATTTAACCACTTGTTCCGCTTATGCTCACCGACCAACCTGTTAACTTCCAGTGTCAGCTCCCTGACTCTAGGGTCACTCTGTTTGCCAAAGCAAAGCTCATCACCCTTTGCTAATCCCGTAGCATCTGCTGGAAAATCTGGTCTCACTTAGGGTATTTGACCAATGAGTATATGGCTAGCGGCTGCAGCAGTGATGATGTTTCGGAACGTCCTTCCTGCTACCGGAACAACAGAAGGGTTCGGCCGATCTATGAAGCGGTGATTAGTGAACTCTCACAAACTCGGGCTTTTAGCTTTAGAAGTGACGGACTTTAGATGGAGACAATTGTGGGGAGATGGTTTGACCAAAGAGAAACGACGGGTTGTCGGGTGACGTCATTTGTCACTCTTCGCTAGTTCTGGTAGAGGCGTCCTCATTGACAGTTGTTGATGCAAAATGTAGAGCGATCAATCTGTTCAGCCAGCACTATACCCATCTATTCGTTTCAGAGAACCGAATGCCACAACTCATGATGAGCATTAAAGCCCTCAAGACCAGACGGCTATGACCTTCCAAAAGCGGGCTAATATTGCTGGGGAACAGCTTTTTGTCGGCGGGAGGTATATGTTGGGCAACACCACCTCGTCAATTCCACATCTTAAAGCTACCCCCATATATTCCATGTACAGGTCATTAGAGCCAGGCTCAAGCGATATAGATCTATTTTGGATTAATGCTCAAAAGTTTTGCGGTGGAAGTGTTAAATTCAATTTGGAAGTGTTAGATTCAAAGTTTGGACCAAATCCGTTGATCTGTTTAGGAAATGTTTTCGAACTTTTGTGGTGGAAGTACCGGAAAATTGGACTTTTAAGCACAACCTTCCAGTTTTATCTAATATTCGAAGAAATGTTAGTGGAGTTTCAGCTTTCGGGTCATTTTCTCAAGAAGTATGGACTTGCCACTCATAACACTTGTATCATCGTAATAGGAACCTTGAGTGCAACCTGTTGCCAAGAAAATAAAAGTGATTCAAAGGAAGGTTCTAAAATGCACTTTTCCGAAACTTTGTGTGGGAGGTACCCAAAGGTGTTGACCGATATGGCCCATCTTAGAACTTGATTTAGGCTTGCGCAAAATATTACGACTGCCAAATATTGGATCGAATTGCTTTATCCGTTAGAGAGTTACCGTGCGCTGAATCTTAGCGGGGTTTTACAGCTTTTGGGCCATTTTTTCAGGAATTGTGGACTTACTTGCCCAAGAAAAAAACTTATACCGTCGAAATGGTGGCAGCGAAAACAAGTTGCTACAACAAAAATCAAAACGATTCCAAATAAGGTCTTAAGCTGCACTTTTCCGTGGGAGGTACCATGGGAGTGGACCGATATAGTCCATATTCAAACTTGGTTTATGTCTGGTAGAAGTACTACGATGTGCAAAGTATTGGTCCATACAAAGAATGTGCAAAGTATGAACTAAATTAGCTAGTCCCTTAGAGAGTAATCGTGCGCATAATTTTTCGAAAAATTTGAAATTTTGTAGGGGAGGTACCCGAGGGAGTACGAAAGGCAAATTTTGGAACAAGTCGGTTAATCTGTTAGAGATTTATCGTGCGCTCTAGCAAGCCAGACACACAGACGGACTGACGATGCTTAATCGACTCCAAATTGTTTGAAACAGATTTCGTCCAAACTTACTTGTAGTCTAAAACCATTATTTCGGAGAGGCCATTTTATCCACACGAAAGAGTGTATAGCCTTGTTACCCTAAATGCTGAGGGTATAAAAATTCTCAAGTATAATGCTCAAACATTTTTAAAAAATTATTGAGTAGTAAAATTATAGATTTACTTCAAAAAAATTCAACACCCAGCTCTCAAGCACATTTAGAACGTTAAAAAAGCTTTTGTCGACCTTTCTTTCAACACCCCTCAATTACTTTTCCCTACAATATTAATTTTCATTTTAGTATCACCTTTATAGTAATAAGCACACACAGAAAAAAATCCAAATTCATCCAATTCATAACCAAAGAAATAAGAAAAAATTCTCAGTAATTCATTGAATATGTACCAGGCGACAGAGAGGAGAAAAAGTAGTTCAAAACAATAATGAAATTGAACTAAATATTACACAGACGACATTTTATAGTACCTACCTACTATGTGGTATGATGAAATATGAGAACGAACGACCATAAGTCTAATAATCTCTACTTGGCGTGTCTGTTGTTGTTGTCTGTCTAGGAACCCTGCTTCTTTTTTCTCGCTACTGCTGCTGCTATTGTTGTTGTATGCGTTGTCATTTTTTATCAAGCATTTATTTTTTTCGTTTTCTTTCCTTATTTTCTCTCTAACAATAGAACTTGAGCTTAGGGAGGGCCTCCTCGTTTCGTCATCATCACCAGCGTCGCCGGCGTCATCTTGTTTTACTATTCATATGTGGTTGGTCTAGAAGTAGGTTCCTTTTAGCACGGTTGGATATAAGAGGTCGTGTCGTGATATAAAACAGACAACGATGTTAAAATATACTTGCGTACGACATCTAATTTTGGATCAGTCCAATAACTCGGCTTCTGTTTGTGTGTCGTGTGTTTTATGGAGCATTTTCATTCTTCCTTTTGTGTCTTTGCTTTTTATCGATTTCGATTTTTAACCTTATTTTTGTTGTTGTTTCTTTACCATATTTTATGTTGCACCATCATAGAGAACTAGCGAAAAGCAACCATGAAAATTATAGTCGATAGCATGCAATACATGTATATGTGTGTACGTATGTATGTATGTGGAGCAAATACATAACCTTATCAATGTTACCATGTTAGATTGCGCAACATTTTCGTAGGAAAATCTATTTTGGTCCATTGTTCTAAAATAGACCCAAATTAAGGGATAGGTTAGGTTTTGGTGATAATTTGCTTTACGAGGTATGAGGATTTTGCATTTACATACATAAGTGGTCCGATACAGAAGCCCATTAGCCGAACCAAATATACAACACTTTAGCAATATTCACAGAAAATGATAAAAAGCTGGACCAGAAAAATCCCGTCTACTGTAGACGGGACAGTATATCAGGGTGGGGACGGACATGGGTACTTAACCTTGATTTGGTACAGACAATTGCTAGCCCTTCTCGAATACACAAACTGCACTTGGCTCCAGTAAAAAACCCTTGGTCTTCCGGGATTCACGGTATAAAGCCAGGACCATCGAGAAACCAGAAGACTGTCCGTCCGTCTGTCTGTATATAAAATTCTACTTCAGATGCAGGACACAGTTGAGGATGAATCTCGACAAAGAAATTAGTCGAGAATGTTCCTGCTGCCTCAACTAGTCTTGTAAAACAGTGGGATAAGGAAATGTGGGCTTACGGTAGATCGATGTACTATCTCAGGAAGTTCGTCGGCAGTGAACACAGGCCCACCACGTTGACAGTGTGTTTGTTGATTGAACCAAAATAGTAGTGTCTTCCATGTCTAAATCTTTGTCGAAACCTTTCCACCTCCAAAACTAGTGTCGTAAATATGTTGGTTAATGAAATGAATACTTACCGTAGATCGATGCACTATCTCAGGAAATTGTAATGTTTTCGAAGCCTAAATCTTTGCAATCAACAGTACTGCAAAATCACTCAGATCCTACACTATCAAGTTTGCAAGAATGCCTTGGTGGACCTTAAAATCAATCAAACATTATGTTGGGTACCGGGTCATTGCAACATTGAAGAAAATGATGAACTGGTGCATCGCGGATGGGTCAAGCACACTGTTAGGCCCATTCGTTGGTCTGGTGGAACAACGCTATCGGGATAAGATAGTCACATTTGGCACAACGAATGCAGCTGCAAGGTTTCCAAGGCTACATGATAATAGTTTCCAAACGAAAAACTACCTTTCTACTACTTTCGCTGACGAAGTCCGACCTAAAATTAGCAGGGGGAATAATCACGGTAAACGCCACTTTTCAACTAGGTAAGAGCTATGGAAGGATACCAAACATGAATAGAACACGTTTGAAATTAGGGGGGATGTCAGCATCTCCTTTCTCAATTATGTTAGTTCTATACTAAATGAAATATTTCTCTATTATTAGAACATGCTGCATTATCTTTTTTTGGCAGGTCACATTACACTAAGTTCCCTAGCAACGTGTTTGTGTTACTTTTTGCCAGATGGTGGCAACCATCATATGCCTATATCTTATCAGCGTTTATCCTCCGGTCGTAAACAGTTCAACTTACGCTTTCTTGTTCTGACTGGGCGGTATGTATTCAATATCGTCCTCTGAGATCTTCTGGTGCGGCGTACTATACAACCTACAGTTTGGTAAAGTACTCTGCCTATAGCCTTAGCACATAACCCGTATATGTACGTGCACCAAAGTCATCAGTTTGCTGTTGCTCTTTTACGTTCTCCCAATAGCTCTCTCATTTGTTGCGTGCTGTTAATTATTGCAGAATATCCTTAATGGTGCATTCTTCTCTTCGTTAATGGCACGACACTCCTGATTGTACTATTATCTTCTTAGATGAACCTGGTGGAAAAAAATTACTAATTGTGGGGATGTTGGTCTGAAGGGGAAACATGTCACTGCACCGATATGTTATCAGAACAGAATATGCTGTAGCTGCCCTTTCAGATGTTCCCTTTTCGTGTTGTGTCAATTCGTAATTTAATCGCTACTTTCAATATTGTGCAGAAATTTGCTACATCACGGTAGTGTTCGGTTTGGTGCTTGCTCTTCTTAAGGATCATCGTACATCCAACACGCTTAATGAGCGTTTCTTTTTCTTGTTGTTATTGTTGTAGCAACGCAAATATGTTCGGTCATGTATCGTCTTCAGTTATTTAGTGCTAATTTCTCTGCGACCAGATTCAAAAATTCTGCAACCTAGGCCAAAAATCAAAATTCTGCATCCTAGAATCAGGAGAAAAGTGTGTGGGATTAACTGGACCGCAAAACAAATGCAGCGTGTCGTGAGGTTCCAATCCATATTTACGGCACGTGTTTTGTATCGTGCCATCAATTCGTACCCAATACGAATTGAGGCGGCTGCTTCGTTCGGATATTTATTGGACTACTACAATCACTTGTGTTTGCCTTGGCATCTGGCGTTCTTCTGTTGCGAGGGGGGTCATCGATTACGGCATTTACACTATATCTTTGAACTGCTTGTGCAACTGCATCTATGTGAATGCTATTCAGGCCTGCTGATAGGCTAGGAATGGCAGTGAATGCTCACGGTGGTAACACGCAAGCAACTACTGCATCGTCTCTTCATAAAGATGGTCCACTGCATTCCTAAGGGCTAAATGTTGGCAGGTTTTAAATTGCTGCTTCTTGTCGCGAATATCAATGGGTTGCGCGGACGACATAAACATGCTCAATATCTTGGGATAGTTAGTGGTAGAAATTTATCGGCGGATATTTTCATATTTCTCAGATGGAGGAAGTGCACTTGGTGCCACCGTGGTACTATGATATGCACTCCCACCTTGCACGCTGAATGTCCGGTTTGGATTCACTTGCTTTTTTCCCTCGGTGGCAAAATACCCCTCAGTATAATGTTGCCAACATTTCCTGCGTATTTCAGTCATGTAAAACTGCTCTACAAGAGGCGTCTTAAGACAGTCTATCTTGTCGCTTATGATATATTTGGATTGCGGATTATTATAAAGGAACTGTACTAAGTCAGCTATGTAGACATCAAAACTATCACATATGTCATCGACGATAGGGCCTGACGTCAAGACCGTATAATCATCCTCATACATTACGATCTTTATACGGTGTGGAGAGTGTGGAATTTCAGAAAGGTTAGAGATAAAATTTCACACTGGCGTATTTAGTGGCCGAAATCAAGACCCTTTTGGCCAATATGTTCAGGGGCACACTCATTTCAGGCGTCCAGGTAGTGACCAGTATGACAGTAGTTTTATCTGCGGATATTTTCATATTTCCCAGATGGAAGAGCCGCACTAAATCGGGAATGTAGATATAGGATCAAGATTGTATAATCATCGGCATATATTATGGTGTAGAATTTCAGAAAAATAGAGTTTAAAAATGTCGTAGGTATAACCCCGTCTTGGAGAACTCCCTGCTTCACTTTGGGTCGCGATTTTTACTTCTTATTCCGGTTGGAGTCTTCTTTGTTTTCTAGTTGGCGTGATCGAATACTTCCTCTTATTGGTCATGAGCCACGATGACTGCTCGGTTAACTTATATGTGTGTATATGGTATCTCCCAATTTTCGGTATTTGAGGGTTTTAGCTACATATTTTGAATGAAAAGCTCTTCATCAGAAGTTCTGAACATAGGTACATGTTTTAGCATTGCCCCCATATAATCGCACCTCCCGATTTCGGGTATTTTAAAGGTTTTAGCTAAATATTTTGACCGAACTACCAGTAATTTAACATTTGAGGTTCTATGCAATCACTTAACTTCTCCATGTTTTGGTCCCTGTTTAGGTATAGTCCCCCTATAATGGTATCTTCCGATTTTAGGTATTTTGAGGGATTTACCCACATTTTGGTCTGAACTACCTGTTGTTTGACATTTGAGGTTCCCACAAGAAATTGTCGACATAAGTCCATGTTTTAGTATACCCGTCATATAACGGTACCTCCCGATTTTCCGTATTTTGAGGACTTTAGCTAGATTTTTTTTAAGTTCCAAGTGGTACCAAAATTTCTACATCAAAAATTGTCAACGTAGGTCCACACTTTGACAATTTAGATACATTTTCTGACCTAATTTAGACCTCTGTAGTCGAAAAGATTCTCCACAAAAACTTGTGTACATTTCATTTCATTTCTCGTTAGATCCTTTTTAAGGATCAGCATAGAATATGTGCTAAAATTTTCAAGTCGATCAGAACACTTGCCTGAGACATGAGCTTTGGAAAGGAAACATTTATTGTGTTTTGTATGCAACACAGAAAATAAAAACGTGTTTTTCTCGAAATGACATTTTGAAATCGGTACCAACTCTTGCTCGAAAACTAACGAACCGATTGTCATACAATTTTGTGGGGTTATCAAGGACATCAAAATCTAGAAATTTTTCAGTCGATTAAGTTTTTAAAATTTTTTACCCGTTCTATGACCAGAAAACATCAGTTTTTGAAGCCAACAAATGTGGTCCACCATTGGAGTAAAATCTAATATTTTTAAAAATTCAATCGATGAAGGACTAAGTTTTTACACCTTCAGCATTTATGCTAACTAGATTGTCAATTATTTAATATTCCATTTCAACGATTCTTGATATGTAGGTTAAGAAAAAAATTCCTAGAACGAATCTGGTCGCGAGCCAATTTTTGGTTGTTGCGGACAAAAGTTATGGCGCTTTTATTTCGCTTTTTAAGAAAGAAAATATTATAAAAACGCTAATTATTTTAATGAGCACCATTGTTACAAAAAAGTTATCTCGAAGTGACTTCAGCGAGTAGATTGCATAATACCTGCAAAATGTTACACAGAATTCGCGGAATGTACATTAAATTGATAAATTATTGAATATAAGTCAACTTTTTTTCAAAATTAAGGCCCATTTAGTGGTCATAAAATTACATAAAAATCAGCTGTGGATCAAAATTTCACGGCGAATCAAATGAGAACACAATCGTACAGATTCGTGTTAAAGTTTTGATGTTACAGCCAAAATAAGCACATATTTTAGTCAAAAAAGGTTTTTTTTTTGAAAAATATTTTTTCACATGCATTATGTAATAGAAAATATCATATCTTTTAATTTAAATATATTTTTCGAAATTTACATTGAAGGCTACGATGTAGCATCGGCTGCATCCTAGCATTAAAAAACCTATAAAATATGGCTAATTTGCGCAAAGTGCATACAATTTTTGTCCGCATCCGATTTCAGTGTTCACCATGAAAATCTATATCGATATATATCTAATTCAAGGCGATCAATCAAGAACCGTGGATGTAGCATCACACACTATTTTTTGGGATGAAATGAATGTAGCTCCCTTATCAGTGAAGTTTTCAAATCTCTGTTTCCGCTAACACGAAGATGCTGTACTAGTTGTTTCATTGTAGTGAAAACGAACCGTAGAAAACGCGATAAAATACGCGATATTTCCAAACACAATTTTAGATGCTTTTTCTACTTTGGAATTTCTTGTAACTCGCGTTTTAGTAGTTGGATTTTCACGAGGATTTATTGGATCAGGAACGTAAAAAACTAAAATGTGCAATCAAGTACGAAGAAATCAAATGACAATTGTTAAAATTAGGCCCGAAAAATATGACTTTTTAGAAAAATGTTCGCACAAAATTTTCGCATTTGTTTGCAGATTTCTATGAAGCTGCGCAGACTACATTCACAATATTCGTATCAAATAACTCAGAATCGCAAGTACTACAATCCTATATATGGTTTTTTGAAAAACCTGTTTGCGGAATGAAATTAGAAGAAAATTTCAAAAAACACTGTAAATCTGGCTCCAAAATGTCAGCATCATTTAATGGCAGAAGACGAAATTTTGAAAAGTAATACATTAGTGAGATGATCCTTATTTAGTTTGCTTCTGCTTCTACTTTGACATGAAACTCGAGGGAAGTGTGGTTTACTCACAAATCGAGAGATAACGAAAAAAGACATGGTGGCTTCAACCCATTTTCACCAATTTTTTAACATAAATATAGTCACAGCTCCCACGCAAATTATCTTTTAAAGCCAATATTTTTTGCCACGTCCAAAAACATTTCATTTTATCCAAAAGTATTTAATTTGTACAATATACAATCACGAGTCGCGTGTTCTAAAAGGGTAAACCTTGGCTTCAACGATGTTAAATTTTCAATAATATTGCCGATATACACTTTCATACTGGAAAAAAGTGCCTCATCGAAATAATAGTTTTAGACCCCAAGTATGTTTGCACGAAATCCGTTCATTTGACGTTGATTTAGCACTGTCCGTCCGTCTGTCTGGTTGCCTGGAGCGCACGATAACTCTCAAACGGATCAACCGATTCGGTTCAAAATTTGCCTTTCGTAATATTTTGTGCAAACTTAGTTTAAGTTCGTAGATGGTCCTCTCCTTCCGGTACCACCCCCACAAAAGTTCGAAAATGTTCGGAAAATTTGTGTGCACGATAACTCTTGAAGGGAGGAACCGATGTGGCCCATACTTTGCACATCTTGAAATTTCTACCAGACTTGGAAGAGGTTCCAATATGGACTCTTCGGGACCTCCCACACAACATTTCGGAAAAGTTCAGTTTAGGACCTGCTCTCGAATCGCTTTAATTTTTGTTGTAACAACTTGTATTCACCAACCCCATACGACGGTACAAGTCCATATTTCCTGAGCAAATAGCCTGAAAAGTGCAAAAAACCCCCTATGACACCGTGTTTAGTAGTTGGAGCGCAAGTTAACTCTTGAAGGGATCTGCAGATTCGGTTCAAAATTGGGCCTTCGTAATATTTTGTCCAAACTTATTATAATTTTGAAGATTAGCCATATCGGTCGATACCTTCAGGTAGCTCCCCCACAAAAGTTCAAAAATTTTCGGAAAAAATGTGCGCACGATAACTTTTGGAGGGAGTGACCGATTTGGTCCATACTTTACACATCCGAATACATCTGCCATATGTATATCATGTTTGAATATGGACTATATTTGTCCACTCATTCGGGTACCTCCCACACAAAATTTTGGATAAATTCACTTTAAGACCTGCTCTCGAATCACTTTGATTTCTGTTGAAGCAACTTGCATTCGCTGCCTCAATTACGACGGTTAATGCATTTTCAGAGGCAAATCCATACTTCTTGAGAAAACAGCCCAAAAGGTGTCCAAACTTAGTTTCAGTTCGAAGATTGGCAACAACTTCCTGTACTTCCCTCCAATATTTAAAAAATTTCACTATAATGGTAGGCACGATATCCGTTGAACGGGGCAACCGAATTTTTTCAAACGTTGGATCTCGCCGCATTTTGTCCAAATTTAGCTTAACTTCTAAAATGGCCGATATTGATCTTCTCTTTATGTTACCTCCCCCACAAAAGTTCAACAATTGTGTCGATCTGCCCGCAGATGAAATTTTTAATTCACATAGGCTGAGGGTATATCTCTGTCGATAAAGCGGACTGATACTTTTTTACTTGTTACGTTCTAAATAAGCCCACAAAAATATATGACGATCGGTTAATTAGTTTTTGAGCTGGATCTGGCACCATAAAACGCTTTTACAAAAAGGGTTTTCGTAGGCGGCCATTTGCCACAAAGCCACATAATATTTTTTGACCAAAAAAATTCACGCACTAGATTAAGATGTGCTCTTTCAGATGAAAAAAAACGACCAAAAGAGTTTTGTAGATTTCTTCAAGAAAATTCTTGGAAAAAATTGACTTTTTGGGGCTTTACAAGTGGGAGTCACCACTTAAGCGATTGTCAAACTCAAAGAAATTGTGATTAAAAACGATCGCGATGCTTCAAACGACGGTTATAAGATCGTCACAGACGAAGAATTTTGGATCTATTCTTAAGGGCCCGAAACAAAACAGGAATCGACCGTTTAGGCCTTCGAAAGCGAGCCAAATCCAACGTAAGTTGTTCATGTAAGAAGCACTTCGAAGCAAATTATCGCCTGTTTCTTCAGCAAAACTGACCGTCTGGCAACTATACGGCTTGAGAAATGTAGGACGGTCAATTCTGAGTGGTACACTCAAGTCCCCTGAGAAATTCGAAAAACGAATAAGAGAAGACGAATCACTGTGCACCATGACAAACCAGCGCCTTTTTTGACCGGACAAAGCGCAGAATTGATGGGTCATTCGCCGTGAAGCCCTGACTCGCGCCCTATGATATCATTTGATTTGATGCTTAAAAAATTGGTTTTTAAGCGCATGGTAAATATTCGCATTTTCACTGTTAGGCCAAAAGTTAAAGAGCAACCCTCGTATTTAAAAATATTGATAAACTCACAAAACGACAACAATTATTTTTTAAGGCGGTTTGATGCAAGCCCATCACAAGTATGTTATGCTGGTTATACGACGCTACTTTTTTAACCAATTCAAATCATGGGACATCACATAACTCAGAGATAAAACTTCCTCTCATATCCTATCTCTTATTGCATTACAAGCAGCGTTGCCAGTATTTTTTAGCCTCTTTTCCCCAACTTGTCCAAAACTTTTCCCCAAAATTCCCCAGATTTGATTGAATTTCCTCAAAAAAATCCCCAAAATTTTTTAACAAATAATTACAAAAAAATCAGAAGTGGTTTTATTTTACTATACAAATTCATATCATTAAACTTGTAAGTATTCTATACACTTATATATGAATTAAATTAACGGTATTAAAAACTTCACTTTCAAGTGATTCAGAATTGGATTTATATACATTTTTATAATGAAAGAGTTGTAACATTTCTTTAAGTGGGTTAAAATTTCTACAACAAATGGACTTGTTAGAAACAGGAGTATTTATTCTAGTAACTCGTACTGCATTTTATTTCTAAATGTGGTTCAAAATTGAAAGGACTCTTTCTACTTATGAATTACTTGTTGACAACTGGTTCTAAAAGGTTCTTATAGAGCTAAAATTGTGTTGATCCAGTGAATTGCTGCAATATTAGCGTAAAATTTTTTGTAAGTTTTAAAAAAGGGCATATTTGTAGGCATCAGTTTCAGCATTTCGTCGGTGTCATGCTTAAGTGTTCCATACGCCATTTTTTACTTTTTGAGATACAGATGGTTTCTAGTGTTTTCCGGTATGCTCTTTCTGAATTTCTAGTCGGCTTTCTCCTATCTGCTCTAGTTTTCGAGATATCGACGCCTCGACGGGAAAGCTTAAACTTTTTTCAGTTATGAAAATAATATTTTAAAAACTTACAAGTTTAAAAACATATTTCAAAAATCAGAATTTTAATTTTCGATTTAGAAGTATTTAGTTTATTAAGGCAAAAATGGAAAATTTGTTTGTCACTTTGTTCCATGTGATTTACAATATTTCACATTTGTGTCATAAGTGCGGATAAGGAACAAATCGACAAAAGTTCTTTTTTTTTTAAAAATCTCTTTAACTTTTATATTCCAATACATATTTCTCTAAATTTTTGCAAATATGTTCTATATACTATTATTAATATTTAAAGTCAAAAATATAAAAATTTGCTTTAGTCAGCTCCACACAGTTGTGACACAAAACATTAAAATGCGATTATCTCAAAACGGGCAAATGTCGTATGGAACACTTAAGCATGACACCGACGATTTGTATTAACAAGCGGGTAGGATATTCGTCACAGGCCTTTTTATCTTTAATAATTGTTTACTCAAAAAAAGTACAAGTCAGAAGTAAAGCCTTGGTCCAAGGCTCCTAATGGTAAATATGCCGAGTCGTTTTTGATCGATTCCACTATTTTTGTCAATATCTTCTTCATTTTTTTACAAATAGTATTCGAGTGCACAAAACTGAGTTACAAAATTCCACTACTGAAGTAATTAGTCAAAAAAGAAATTCCCCAAAAATCCCCAAATATTTTTCAGATTTCCCCTAAATTTTTCCAATTCCCCAAGTCAAAAATCTTTTCCCCATTTCAAATAAAAATTCCCCAATTTGGGGAAAAATCCCCAATACTGACAACGCTGATTACAAGACTATTTTCCAAAAACACAATTTTCTCACTGGAAGTTTGAGAGTTTCATATGTGTCGTAAGATATTATATACTCTCTTTGGAGCCCATGTTGTAATGTTACATTCTCTCTCAGACTCTATTTCACCACACTCTCTTTTTCAGCCCCCAAACTACTATGATATGTGGTGAATAATTTCTGGGCTGCTAATGTTGGTCATTGCTTCAATGGCAATTTTTGTTACGACTTGGTTGTGGGATGGGATACATGGTGGTGGGTGATGATGTTGCTGCATACTATCTATCATTGCTGCAATAATCTTATGTTAGTGTGCGTGTGTGTGTTTGTTTTCTTTTTTTATAAAATAGATGATGAGGCTGTTTTAACATGCGGTACTCTTCTCAATGTGTGGTCTAGTTAGAATGCTTTCCTTACAATGTTTGTTTTCATTTTGGGGGTTTCTTGCAGTGTTTCTTTTTCATTAATAATGACGAAGGGGGGTGGTGGTGTTAGGTCCACCACCCATATTCCGTTCAACGTTTACAGTGACACACAAACTTACTGTGTCGATAAGCGAAAAAATGTGTAACAATTTGCTTTGCATCCCCTTTCTCACATCTATCTGGTGGATCAGCCACCAGTGCCTTTTATCTATTTCTCTGCGGCCATACGAAAAGGGTTACAAGGTGGTCGTTCGTTCGCCGCCCGGTTTGCAATACCCGAGGTATTGACAGTGGCTTGTCAAAAATAAATGTAGATAAATAAAAAAAAAAAAAAAAAAAACAAAAACAATATTGCCATTGGAATGTGCATTTCCTCGAGTGTAAAGAACCTTTAAGGTGTTTGTATATTTTTTCTTTGTTTTTGTTGTGTTTTCGTTCTGTGTGGACAATTTTTTTGAATTTTTCTACTTTGGATTTTTTATGCAATTTCGGTTTCTCTTTTCTTTTTGGCGGCAAATGATTAAATAAAATCTACAAATACTAATGTGCATATTTTCATTTCCTTTGCCAAATAGTTATATGAATATACATACATCCATACATACAAATGATGGTATGTGTATTTGTATTTCCGTGAACTGAGTGTGAAGTTCATTAGATCAATGATTTATTGCAGTTCAATTTTACCTGGCACCACAAGAAGCAAATTGAAAACATGATTCCGACCATCAATAAATTACTTTGTTATTATCAGAGCTGGGAGGAAGGGTATAAAAGGGAGAATTTTCAAAAAATAAAATATTGCACGATATAAAATATAATACATTTAAAAATTATCAATAAAATGTGTCTTAATATTGAACATTGATTACATTTGTGTAATCAATGTTTGAAGTTGGCGAAGGTTGGAGTATATAAAAAAACAAGCTTAAGGTCAGCCATTATTGACAGGGGGAATTTTTCCTTTGAAGAAAAAAAAAATATAAGTAGGTTTTGCCGACAGATAGATGTTTACTAGAGTTATGACTTTATTATGACCCCGTATCCCTGTATGATATTTTGATGAGTTTTAACCTAAGATTATATAAAATCTTAATTATAAAGTGATTCGATAAAAAAAGCTTCCGCACAAAAAGCTTTTGAAGTTATTATTTTTCAGAGCTTTTGATGATTTTTTGAAGTCACTGTAAGCAGATGTTTAACTGAAAACATGATATAGGTGCACACGACGTAACCAAACTGACATAACCTTTTTTATACCCTCCCCCATAACATGGAGGGTATAATTAAATTTGTCATTCCGTTTGTAACACATCGAAATATTCATCGGAGACCCTATAAAGTATATATATTCTTAATCAGGGTAAAATTCGAAGTCGATATAACACTATCCGTTGTTGTTGTTGTAACAGTGTTTTTTATTATGTATGTGTGTTCGTTCCTCTGTTCAATCTGGCTCTGGGTCTATCTCCAGTTCCAGAAAAATGGCTGCTTCGATGGGATGCAGCCACAGATCCACTGGAGTTAGATGGGTAGGTTTGGCGGGGCAGTTGGAAAGGTGTTCTGTGTCGTGCGGGCCCATGCCACATACTGGGCAGATGTCTTGCACGGCGCAATCGGTTTCCGTCCAGTAAGAATTTAGGCGACTGCAATATCCCGAGCGTAGTTGAGCCAAAACTAATCTGGTTTGTCGTGGCAGCTGACGCTCCTCAGCTGCGATAGATGGGGGATATACTCCGAGTACTTTATTCACACTATAATTGCTTAAGGCCTTAGCAACTGCGTCCGTGTGAATGCTATTCAAACCTGCTTGATATGCTTGTTGATCTAGGTGTTCTCTCCTGTATCGTTGGACCTCTCCCTCTAGAGCATGGATATCCTTCTGATCTGCCTGAATGTGTCGGGCTTACCCACAAGATGGTGGTTAGGATGGCTCACACGGTAACATCCAAGCAGGAACTGCAACGAAAGCATATCATTGTGTTGCTTCGCTGGAAGAATCTTTGCCACCTCATGTAGATGGTCCACTGAAAATTTGAGGAGGCACCCTGGTGCTGTTATCAAGCCGGCATTCTGGCAAGTTTGAATCTTTTTCCAATTCGTATCAAATAATCTCGGGGACCAGACTGGAGCCGCTTAGCTTAGCACAGACCGACCTATCGCGTTATATGTGTTTCTTTATCTGCACCCCAAGTGCTGCCGGCTAGGGACTTGAGGAACTTGTTCATACTTTTTAGCTTGTCGCATATAGCAGTGGCGTGTGCGCACGACGTGAATGTAGTGTCGAATGTGACCCCTAAAATTTTAGGGCAGTTTGTGGTCGGAATTCTGCTACCGTCGACCACGACATTCAACTCACGTCCAAACTGCGCTGTCCATGTGGTGAACAGAGTGGCCGTAGATTTTGTGGCAGAAATCTGCATATTCCTCGAATGGAAAAAGGTGGTAAGATCGGTTAAATAGTTGTTCAGTCTCTCACAGATGTAATCAGGATAGGTACCCGACGCCAGGATCGTTCAATCATCCGCATACGTTAAGATCTCGATGCCGTCTGGAGTGGGCGGAATACAGGAGAGGTAGGGTTAAATAGTTCCGGAGACATAACCCCACCTTGGGGGACTCCCTGTTTCACTCTACGGCGTTTGGACTTTTTATTACTGAATTCCACGTACGACTGGCGTCCACACATATAGTTGACTATCCAACGTTTCAAACTTGGCCGCAGGGTTGTCTGCTCAATGTCCTCAAACAGCGTGGAGTGCCTGATTGTTTCAAAGGCTTTTGATAAGTAAAGCGCCACCATCAATGTTCTATCGCACGGTCGTCTCTGGTTGAGTCCTTGACAGATATATGTGGTAATGGCGTTCAGCGCTGTTGTCGTGCTGTGCTGCTTACGGAATCCATTCTGATGATCGGCAACTCGATAGCTATTTCTGATACTGGGGAGGAGTAAGGCCTCAAGTTTCTTTGCTACGGGCGACAAAAGCGAAATCGGCCTGTACGATTCAATTTTGCTGGCATCCTTGCCTGGCTTCCGTAGTGGGACCGCCCTGCCCATTTTCCAGACTTCGGGAACAACGAGGGTGGCTAGCGACAAGTTGAGAACTTTAGAGATACTCCACTCCCGGCTCATCCAGCTGCTTCAGCATTACCATGGAGATTCCATCAGGGCCCAACGCTTTGGATGATTTAGCGTCTCTAATGGCATTGACAACATCATCCATTGTAAATTGTGGTGGTTTATCCTTGGAAGGAAGAGATCTGATGCGACGTATTACTCTTCTCTTCGCCCTGTCACTCTCGGGGTCCTCGACAAACTATCGATTGAAATTACTTGCGCACCTCTTCGGGTAAGTCAACGTAACGTCGCCAAACGTGACTGAGGTCCTATTTTCCTTTCTTCCAGGGTTCGAGAGTGTGTTAACCGTTGCTCACAATTCACCTATACCGGCTCCATTGTTGCAGCTCTTCAGATGATTTAACCATTTATCCCGCTTATGCTGGCCGACCAGCCTTAACTTCAAGTGTCAGCTCCCTGACTCTGGGATCATTAGGGTTGGCACGACGAAGCTCATCACGCTCATTTGCCAATCCCGTCGCATCTGCTGGAAAGTTTGGTCTTACTTCGGGTATTCGACCAGCAAGGATATGGCGAGCGACTGCAGCAGTGATTATGTCTCGGAACGTCCTTTCCGCTACCCGAACATCAGAAGGATTGGGCAATTCTCTGAAGCGGTAATTGGTGAAATCTCTGAAACTCGGCCAATTAGCTTTCTTATGATTGACGAATGTGCGGCGTTCAGAGGTGATGAAGTCGGGTGGTCTGCTAATGGAAACATTTAGGAGGGGGTTGGTCTGATCCAAGGGAAATGACGGATTTGCAGGTAACGTCATTTGTCAGACCAGGTGACACGATGGTTATGTCTGGCGGACTATGAAACTCTCCTCTAATTCTCATTGACCGTGCAAAACGTAGAGCTATCAATCTGCTCAGCCAGCGTGTACCTCTCTGGACATTTCCGATGGACGAATGCCACATCTCATGATGCGCATTAAAGTCCCCCAGGACCAGACGATTCCTTCCAAGAGCGGGCTAATGTCAGGCCTATAATCTGAGATACAGCTATTTCTTGGCGGGATGTATACGTTCTGCAACTCTATCTCGGCAGTTCCACACCTGACTGCTACCCCCATACATTCCATGTACGGGTCATTAGAGACAGGCTCAAGCGAGATAGGTCTGTATTGGACAGACTGGTGCAATAGGTAAGCTAATCCCCCACCTCCATTTCTGGTGCGATCATTCCTTAGCACATTGTTACCATCACAATGCTCTAAGCTGTGGTTGTCGTTCAGCTTGGTTTCTTGCACCACCGCGACCGTGATGTTCTTCCGCCACATTAAATCTACTATTTCCTCGATCTTACCTCGGAGTCTATTGCAATTAAATTGCAAAAAGGATGCATTCTCTTGGATTGGTACAACAACAAATATGTAACACTGTCCGTCCGTCCGTCTGTTGAAATGAAGATACAGCTCGCAATTTTTAAGATAGAGCTTTGTAATTGGTATAGAAGTTTCTATTACTCCTAAGGTGTTTGGTATTGCAAATGGGCAAAATCGGTCCACGTTTTGATATAGCCCCCATAGAACGGCACCACCCGATTTTCGGTATTTCGAAGGTTTTAGCCTCATTATCACACCGAAATGGCTGAAATGTGGTACTTAATCTTCCTTAGGGGTACAAAATTTTCTCCCAGATATTTGTCGGTATAGGTCCACGCCTTCATATAGCCGCCCTAGGACGGTAGCTCCCCATTTTCGGTATTTTGAAGGCTGTGGCCACAATAATCCACCGAAATAGCTGAAATTTGGTATTTGGCCTTCATATAGCCCCCATAGAACGTACCTCCCGATGTTCGGTGTTTTGAAGGTTGTGGCCTCAATATTCCTCAAAAATGGCTGGAATTTGGTATTTAGTGTTCGTTGGGAGTATAAAACTTTCCTCAAGAAACTTGCCGTTACAGGTCCACGCCTTAGTATAACCCCCATAGAACTGCATCTCCCTATTTCCGGTATTTTGAAGGTTGTGGCCTCAATATTCCACCGAAATAGCTGAAATTTGGTATTTGGTCTTCATTTGGGATATTAAACGTTTTAAATGATATTTGTGGTTATAGGTACACGCCTTAGTATATAGGTTGTGGCCTCAATATTCCACCGAAATGTCTATTAAATGGGTATTAAACTTTCCAAAGGATATTTGTCGGTATAGGTTCACGCCTTCGTGGTTGTGGCGTCAATATCCTATCGAGAGACTGAAATTTGTTATTTAGTCTTCCATGGGGTTATAAAATATTCCAGAAGAGAATTATCAGTATAGGTCCGCGTGTTCCTATAACCCCCCGTAGAAGCGTACCTCTTGATTTTCGGTATTTTGAAGGTTTTACCGAAATATCGAAAATTTGGTATTTAGTCTTGTTTGAGTCTAAAACCTTTCCGCCAAAAATGTGTAGGTATAGATCGACTTTTTGATATAGCCCCTATGGAACGGTACCTCCCGAATTTCGGTATTTTGAATGTTAGCTACATTGTTTTACCGATATTTGGTATTTAGTCTTCTTCATAAACGAATGGAAACTAATTGTTCTATTTTACTTCAAAACAACTCGGCCTGGAAGAACTTAACGCCGTTCTTACTTGTTTTTCAATCAGTAAATTGGTGACCGACCTCGATTTGCTAGGTCGTATACAGCCAATGTCGTCAGTTAGATTTTTTTCCTGCCATCTTCAGCACCGGGAATATTCAAAATGACCGCCAGATTCTCAGCACACTATCACTTTGTTACCCTGTAAAAGAGAGTAGTGCTTTGGTCACATTTTCGGAATTGAGAATTAACAATTGGTAGAAACCATATTTTATTATTAAATTCTGGGGCCATAATTACAAGTTTACTAATGTCTGCATTTTAAGATACAAAATAATTTGGAGGTCTAGAAAACATAAGTTTGACATCAAAAGTTGGATATGAAAATGGTCTCCTTCAATTAAATGAACGATTTTTACATTATCATAAATATGTTCGAAAAATCCAAAGAATAACAAAGTTTATAATATTAAGCATACACCCATGGCAATAATATCGTTTAAATTTATAATACTTGACAATTTTCAAATTTCCACAAAGTTTTTTCCACTTTTATTTTAAGCACCAACCATTGAACGATCCGAATTTCTGATAATAGAAGAGAAAATAATTTGTTTACTCCCACCTCGGTGAATTTAATAACATATTCGCATAGTTATCCTGCCCCCCTACACACCACCCGTCCAATCGAATGTTCACTGCTCAATTTCCATGTGATAATTGTCCAATTCCAATGAAATGGTTGGTAGTTTTAGAAAATAAAAATTATTTATGCACACACAATTGAGTTCACATTTCAAAGTGACTCCCTACTATGTGAGTGGCAGGCGAACCGACGGACGGGCTCAATGACTGACAAACATATATCGGAATATAAATTTGTACTTGCATGCCGGCATATATCTGTATATGTGTTCGTGTATGTGCATGGAAAACTGAAAAGCAATTGATAACGTGTTAAGGAAATTGGTACAAAGTCGATTCCGTCATCGATAACTTTAGACGACGACACGACATTGCATGTCGTTGGGTCGTAACAACCCACAATCAACCACTGAACGAATGAATGCGGCAATAATCCCACAACTATTCGACATGTGTACATGCATACATATGTATTTATGTATGTTTGTGTGTATGTATGTATGTGCATATGATATAAAATAAAAATAAAAGTCATAATCAACAATTCATGTAGTGGGAACAGTATTTTTTCTGAGGGAAATAAAAATGTTTTGGAACCTGAACAACATGAAATTGAAATCAGATACAGACTTTCACAAAAAGGACAATTCAATCAGTGATAAAATATAGGTCGACTAAACAATGTCGGGTAGGGTATTGAAACATATTCCAATCATATGAATGATTTTTTGCAATATAGTCAAGTGGAAATCATCCCTAAGCTTATAAGTTAGACAGATATTAGTTTGGATATAATTCGTTAAGAAAGTGGAGAGCCATCAATTTTGTCACATCAAAGAATTTCTATTTTCAAAGCTTACGATCTTTAGTTAGAAAAAGAAACTAACAAGTAATATTTCACATTAGCAGTATGTTTGGCCGGGTCGAGCAAGTAATAATCCTCTACCACGAGTTTAGATATTAACATATTTTATATCGAACCACAAGCATGAAGCCGAAAAAAACTATTGATTTCAAATATATGACTAAAACGTTAAAAATACTTTATCTCGGGTGTGCCATTCCTACATTCACATGAACTGCCTACATACACTACCTGTTATAGCCATTTCGGTAGAAAAGTCCTGTTGACAACTGTAATTGAACGGTACCGTGTAAAAACCGTTATTGCAAAACGTGCGCCTGGCTCCCCACTACTTGGTTAATGTAGTCGTGATGTAGTCGTGCGGTCCACTGATGAAGACAATTATAGGTAAACTAGCAAAGTGCCCGCTACTTCGTATGCGTTAAATATAAAAAACAAATGAACAATATATAATGTAGAATGGTGGAAACATTTTGTGTACTAATACGTACCACTTTAGTTCGATTTTTGTCACGCCTACACATCAAGAGCAATCCACATTTTTTGAGATATTTTAATTGAGGTTCTCAGCGCAAATACGGCCTAACCCAACAACCGCCATCCTCATTTCTAGCTATATCTGTTCCCCCAATTATAGAACTATTTAGTACTTTACATGTAAATATATACATACGAACCTCCTCCTATTATTTCAAAATTCCCATTACACAATAACAAATTGTACCAAATCCTGTGCCATTTACAACTTTTTACGTATATTTATGGCACATATTTCTTAAATTGGACGTTATAAGCAAATGATAACAATAATCTTAATTCCAAATCTCACGAATCCAGATCTATCCGTTCATCCAATACAAAATTGTACCATACATGGAAGCATTTCGTACCCCTAAGTGTACCTAATTCCACATTTTAGGATTCGAGCGCTATAATTTCACCTAAATCCTAATTGTACAAAAAGTAGTACTTTTTGTAAGCATAAGTACGCATTTCTAAAACTTAGTACGCATTTCCAAAACTAACCCCAACAGTAATATTAACTCCAAAATTCAAGATTCCAGCTCTAACCGTTCGCTCAAACCCAAGTTGTAGCATATCTCAATCCTACACTCCAACAGTAATATTAATTCCAAATTTCTTGATTCCAGCTTTACCCGTTCGCTCAAATCCAAGTTGTACCAAATTTAGTACCGTTTAGTACTTTTCGTACCTATAAGTACGAATTTCCAAAACTTCATCAATCCTACACCCCAACAGTAATCTTAATTCCAAACTTCAAGATTCCAGCTCTAGCCGTTTGTTCAATCCAAATTGTACCAAATTTAGTACTTTTCTCACTCATAAGTACGAATTTCAAAAACTACTTCTATATCTCAATCCTACACTCCAACAATAATCTTAATTCCAAATTTCTTGATTCCAACTCTATCCGTTCGCTAAATCCAAATTGTACCAAATTTAGTACTATTTAGTACTTTTCCTACCCATAACTAAAAATTTCCAAAATTTTATCAATCCTACAATTCAAGAGGTATTTTAAATTCAAAATTGGGGATGGCAGCTACATCAGATCACCAAAATCCAAATTGTACCAAATTTAGTACCATTTAGTACTTTTCGTACCCATAAGTACAAATTTTCAAAACTACCTCAGTGCTATGTTCAAACGATAACTCAAATCCAAATTTGGTTCCATTTAGTACTATTCGTATCCATAGTACGAATTTCTAAACCTACCTCTATCAACACTTCAACATCAATTTTAATTCCGAATTTCACGATTCCAAATGTATCCTATCACTGAAATCCAAATTGTACCAAATTTAGTACTTTTCTTACCCATAACTACAAATTTCCAAAACTTTATCAATCCTACACTCAAACAGTACTCCTTATTCCAAATCTCGGGTTTCCAGCTATATCCATTCACCCAAATGCAAACTGTACCAAATTTGGTACCATTTAGTACTTTCGTACCCATGAGTACGAATTTCTACAACTACCTCAATCCTACACGCCAACAGTAATCTTAATTCCAAATTTCAGGATTACAGCTGCATCCGATCACAGTAATCCAAATTGTACCAAATTTGATACCATTTAGTACTTTTTGTATCCAAAGTACGTACTTCCAAACCTTCCTCTTTCAACACTCCATCAGTAATCGTAATTCCGAATTTCAGGATTCCAAATGTATCCTATCACATAAATTAAAATTTGGTACCATTTAGTACTTTTCGTACCCATAAAACTAAAAATTTCAAAAACTTCATCAATCCTACACTCCAACAGTAATCCTTATTCCGAATCTCTGAATTCCAGTTCACCGTTCACCCAAATCCAAATTGTACCAGATTTGGTACCATTTAGTACTTTTCGTACACATACGTACAAATTTTCAAAACTACCTCAGTGCTATGTTCAAACAATAAGCATAATTCCGATTTTCAGAATTCCAGATTCATCCGATAACTCAAATCCAAATTTGGTACCATTTAGTACTATTCGTATCCAAAGTACGAATTTCCAAACCTACCTCTATCAACACTTCAACAACAATTTTAATTCCGAATTTCACGATTCCAAATGTATCACATCATTGAAATCTAAATTGTACCAAATTTAGTACTATTTAGTACTTTTTCTACGCATAACTAAAAATTTCCAAAACTTTATCTATCCACACTCCAATAGTACTCCTTATTCCAAATCTCGGAATTTCAGCTATATCCGTTCACCCAAATCCAAATTGTACCAAATTTGGTACTATTTAGTGCTATTCGTACCCAAGAGTACCAATATCCACAACTACCTCAATCCTACACGCGAACAGTAATCTTAATTCCAAATTTCAGAATTACAGCTGCATCAGATCACCGTATTCCAAATTGTACCAAATTTAATACCATTTAGTACTTTTTGTTCCCATAGGTCCGAATTTCCAAACCTACTTCTATCCAACACTCCAAAAGTAATCTTACTTTCGAATTTCAGGATTCCTAATGTATCTGATCACCCAAATCCAAACTGTACAAAATTTGGTACCATTTAGTATTTTTCGTTGCCATAAGTACGAATTTCCAAAAGTATCCCAATCCCACACTCCAATAGTAATCTTAATTCCAAATTTCACTATTCCAGCTCTATCCGATCACTTAAATTCATATTGTACCAAATTTGGTACCATTTAGTACTTTTCGTACCCAAAAGTACGAATTTCCAAAATACTTCTATCCTACACCCCGACAGTAATCCTAATTCTAAATTTCAGGATTCCAGCTCCATCCGTTCCCCCAAATCCAAATTGCACCTTATTTGGTACTATTTAGTACCTTTCGTACCCATATGTACGAACTTCGAAAACTACCTCCATATCTCTAACCTACACTCCAACAGTAATAGTAATTCACAAATTTCAAAATTCCAACTTTATCGGTTCGCCCTAATTCAAATTGTACCAAATTTAGTACCATTTAGTACTATTAGTACACATGAGTGCACATTTTCAAAACCACCTCCTTGTATCAACTCATCTTTCTAACCTTGATTGGCATTCCAAATTTCAAGATTTTAGCTCTATCCGTTCACGTAATACCAAATAGTACTAAATTTAGTAACTTTTAGTACTTTTCGTACACTTATAGTTCGAATTTCCAAAAACCATTTGGTACACCTTTCTAACTCACCATCAGTGAACCTCATTCCAAATTTCAGAATTCTAGCTCTTCGCGTTTGCCTAATACAAAGGGTACCATATTTAGTACCTTTTAGTACTTTTAGTACAGTTCTAGTTCGAATTTCCAAAAATCCAGCCTTATCTGACACCTTCGGACCAAGAGTGACCCTCACCCAAAATTTCACGATTCTAGCTTTAGCCGTTTAGTCTGGGCGTTGATTATCAGTCAGTCAGTCAGTCAGTGAGTCAGTGAGTCAGTGAGTCATCATTACTGAACTCTTTTATAAGTATAGATGGTCTAACAGCAGTAACCTATATTATTTATCAGAAATTTGGTTAAATCGGACACTTTTCTTTAATTATAATGCGACCCAGCAAAACCTTCGGAGCTACATGAGCCGAATAACCCATTACAAAATAATGTAAACAAGCTTGTAGTTGCATTATTAGTACACTGAAAAACGGGCTATTGTTTATATCCTCCACCATAGTATGGACGGTATATTGAGTTTGTTTTTCCGTTTGTAACGCATTGAACTAATAATTTGGGACCCTTTATAGTATACATATTTCTAATCAGGATAAAATTCTGAGTCGATATAGCCATGTCCGTCTGTTGTAATCACTCTAGCGTCCACAATAATTGAGCTATAACGTTATTGTTTTACACCAGAGTTCATTTTTGCCATAGCCAGGTCAAGTTCGAAGATGGGCTATATCGGCGCACGTTTTGGTATAACCCCCACATAACGATACCTCCCGATTTTCGGTATTTTGGGGGGTTTTAACTAAAATGTTTAACCGAACTAGCTGTAATTTGACATTTGAGGTTCTCAGTGGTCACGAAACTTCTTCACTAAATATCTTCAACATAAGTCCATGATTTGATATAGCCCCCTTATAGTGGTACCTCCCGATTTTCGGTATTTTGAGGATTTTACATATGTGGTTACGAACTTCTCCACCAAATTCGTCAACATAGGTCCATGTTTTGATATAGCCCTCATATAAGAGCACCTCCCGATTTTCGGTATTTTGAGGATTTAAGCTAAAATTTTTAACCGAACTACCCATAATTTGACATTTGAGGTTCCATGCAGTTACATAACATGTCCACCAAACATTTTCAAGGTAGGTCCACACTTTGATATCGCCCCCATATAACGGTACCTCCAGATTTTCGGTATATTGAGGATTTCAGATAAATTTTTAACGTAACAAGCGGTAATTTGGCATTGGATGTTCTCAGTGGTCACGAAACTTTTACACCAAAAATATCAACACTTGGTATAGCCCCCATATAACGGTTCCTCCCCATTTGCGATGTGTTGAGGGGTTTATCTACGGTTTTTAACCGAACTAGCTGTAATTTTACATTTGAGGTTCTCTGTGTTCCATATTTTGATGTAACCCTCATATGTAGTGGTATGCTTTGCTAAAAATGGTCTATTTCAGCCCGCCCGGCCAGTTAGGACACGGCGTACGGAAATAAGGTCCCATTCGGAAATAAGATCCAAACTTTCAAATTGGAAACGAAGTTATTAAAATTGACTAAATGGAAATTGGCGCGCCAAAATGTCAATCCCACGACGGCAGTTTCTATGCGCCAGATTGACTCGGGGGATTTTCCACCAGGGGCCGTCACCTCACAACTATGTGTATGTGATCCCTCAACATGGGGGTCCGTACCGGGATAGAGATGAAACCCGGGCTAGTATGGATCTGTTCAGTTTGCTAGTTCCGCATCCACCCTATGTCAACAATGGTGAGATGTAATAGATGTAGGAAATGGGCATCACTTCCGGGGTTGCTCTGGCCTTTTTCGTAACCGGGATTACTGCGATCCAACTACAACAAATGCAGCATCTAACACCACAAGTTGTTGTACAGCCGCCCGGAAATGTATCATTGCAACGATCTCCATAATAAGGTCAGCGAAATAATGAAGTTTAGGAGACGAAAAACCATCATAGTGGCCAGGGTCCAGCTTGCAATGTTGCGATGATTACAACGTTCTGCGAAAGGATCGCACAGGAAGCGGAAGAGGAGGACTTGCCTTCCTAATACACCAGTCTGCCTAGTACAGACCTATCTCGCTTAAGCTTGACTCTACGGATCCATTCATGGAATGTATGGGGGTGGCAGTAAAGTGTGGTACTGCCGAGATAGAGCTGTTTAATGTGTACATTATGGTTATGTCTTTTCGAGATTTTTTCTCAAAAATGATTTCCTGTAGGATGAATGAGCTTTTGCCTTTTAATCACTAAAATAACATTTATACCATTGAAATATAAAAAAGGTCACTCAAAAATCGATTTAAAAAAAAAATAATAATTTTTTGAAAAAATGTATTAAATGAAAAAAAAATTATTTCCTGTTGCACGAATGAATAAACCTAAGCCTACTAATAACTAAAATAACGTTAATCCATTTAAATAATTAAAAAGGACACGCACAAACCACATTGGAAAAATGTTGTATTTTTTGTTTTTGTTAAAAAATTATATCTTTGAAAACAGCGTTTAGGAAATTTTTATGATTCTCAGAATTAAAGAAAATTAGTGAGAAACAAATGTTATGCCAGTTTGGTTATCTCATGTGGTTCTAAATTTATTTGCAATTATATATCTGCTTACAGTGACGTGAAAAAATTCCCATAATTCTTTTAAATTCAAATTTTAAAATCATTTTGTGGTGAGGTTTTTTCACCGAATCACCTTATAAGTAAGATTTTATGTAATCTTATTTAGAAACTCATCGCGCTATGATACAGGGATATGAGGTTGTAAAATTGTCATAACCTTAGTGTACATACCGCCGATGAATAGCTGCGACCTGCGTAATATGCCCAATATTAGGTCGGCTTTAGAGGGAAATAACAGTTTGGTGCTAGGGGACTTCAAAGCCCATCATGAGCTTTGGCATTCCGTCCTAGGTAATGGGGAGGAGATTGCCACAGCTCGCCAGATATCACCATTGTGGCACCCGCCGGTCTGATAAATAACGTATCCTGGCATCCCGTCATTTCCCTTGGCTCAGGCCACCTTCTTATCATTGTCTCCGTAAATAGACCAACCGACTTCATAACCTGGGAACGCCGCATGTATCTGAACCATGGGAATGCTAATTGACAAGGGTTCAGAGAATTTACCAATCACCGTTTCAGAGTAGCTGAGAGAACTTTCCGGGTCAGCCTCTCACTACATACCTGCTGTGACAGAACTAGCATTTGAGCGTGATGAGCTTCGTCGTACGCACCCTGAAGACCCAACAATAAAGGAACTTACTCATGAAGTCAGCAGTCTAGTAGGCGAACATAATCGAAAAAAGTGGTTGGACCACCTGAACCAATACAACATTGGCACAGGATTATGTACATTGTAGGCAACGACAACGGAGTGTGCTACGCCGTATGAGAGCCTTGCCAGCCGAGGAGGTACGACCACAATATCCTCTAGATCGATGAGCCTATCAGGCAGGCCTACATAGCATTCACACTGATGCAACTGCGCAGGCAGACGTACTTGGAGAATTAAAAGAACTCCAGCTGCCAGTTCAGACCTGCAGGTGGATTGGGACCGCACGAGACGCTACATTTAGTTTGCTGTCCAGCTGACCCTACTTACCTTATTTTTTATGGACGCAGCCATTCCAGATTGCAGTATTTTTGAATCTGGGCGAGAATAGTTTTTGTGTATAGTTTTTTTGTGAGTAAGTTTTCTATCTTCTGGGAACACAAAATTCCAATAAAAAACCAATACGGTAGGAAAATGTAACTAAAATCTTAAAAAAAAAATAAATTAGGTGGTAAGCGTACATGAGCCTTTGGCAAAACGTGAGCCTATTCTGTCTGATTTTTGCAAGGAATGTTTTGTACCTGTTATAATGTTTTGTTTTGGATAAAACTTTCAAAATATCGAAAATCCGTGAGAGCCGTTTTATGGGAGCTATATAAAAACCTATACCAACAAATTTCTGGTGGAAAGTTTTATACACCCAACGAAGAGTAAATACCAAATTTTAGACATTTCGGTGGGAGGTTGAGACCACAACCTTCAAAATACCGAAAATCGGAAGGTAGCGTTCTATTAAGACTATATGAATATGTAGACCTATACCGACAAATTTTAGGATGAAAGTTTTATACCCCCAAAGAAAACTAAATACCAAATTTCAGCCATTTCGGGGGGATATTGCGGTCAAAACCTTCAAAATACCAAAAATCGGTAGTTTTGGTTCTATAGGGATTATATGAAGACGTGAACTTGTACCGACAAATTTCAGGTGGAAAGTTATATAGCCTCAACGAAGACTAAATATCACATTTCAGGCGGAATATTGAGGCCACAACCTTCAAAATACCGAAAATCGGAAGGTACTATTCTATGGGGGCTATATGAAGGCGTAGACATATACCGACAAATACATCCAACGAAGATTAAATACCAAATTTCAGCAATTTTGGGAGCATATTGAGACCACAACCTTCCAAATACCGAAAATCGGAAGGTAGCGTTCTATGGAGACTATATGTATGTGTGGACCCATAGCAACAAATTTTAGAATGAAAGTTTTATACACCCAAAAAAAACTTAATACCTAATTTTAGCCTTTTCGGGGGGATATTGAGGCCACAACCATCAAAATATTGAAAATCGGGAGGTACTATTCTATGGGGGCTATATGAAGTCGTAGACTTATACCGACAAGTTTCTGGTGGAAAGTTTAAGACACCCAACGAAGACTAACTACCAAATTTCAGTAATTTCAGTGGGATATTGACTAAATACTAAATTTCCGCAATTTCGGTGTTATCAGAAGCTAAAACTTTCAAAATGTCGAAAATCGGGACGTATAGTTCTATGGGGGCTATGTCAAAACGTGGACCGATATAACCCATGTTCAATACCAAACACTCTAGTATATATCGTCTTAAGATTTTATGCTGCTCAATGCTACAAACGGAATGACAAATTTGATTATAACCTCCATATTATGTGTGGAGGGTATAATAAATAACTCGAAACCACAGTACATCTGCTTAAACGATATTTAATTGATTGGTCATAAAAAAAGGAATACCTAACCTCCCCTTACCATAAACGTCACATACTTCACATTCATTATTTGTATGGTATTTCAAAAACAGATTCATTTAAATAATTTGTTTACGACATTCACCTGTCGCCCTGTACTCGTCATTTGAAAGCATTTGGCTATTATCTGTAAGCCATGGACACTACTGAATTGTATGCATTCCATTTTATATACTTAAACATGGACACATAAATTATGCATGAGACTAACTATGCTGCCCTCCTTTAGTAAGGATAATGTTTTGGAAGTATTCCCGCTAGGCTGTAATCATGGGGGTTACCCCACAACTACTACCGCTACTGCTGTTGTTGCTGCTAATGATGGCCTGACTGTTCGTTCGTTCATTGGGTCATTGTTTTTATGTTTATTTGCTAAGAGTGGTACCAACAACCATAACAAGGACTACTACTAACAGCAACAACAATAACAACACTTCTTAAACAGGCATTGGCTCCATTTGTTGTCGTTTTGTTGCTGGCATTGCCTGAACGACAACAACAACAGCAGCACGAGCAACTACTCTACATTGAAATGTTCATTCATTCATAAAGATTTCGATCTCAAGAGGAGTAGCAATGGGCTGAAACAATAGGTGGGTGAATGAATGTGGCGCAAAACAACTCCCAGTGAATGTACATTAGGGTTATGACTTTTTGACATTTTTCCTCAAAAATGATTTCCTGTAGCAGGGATGAATGAACTTTTGAATATTAATCACTATACTATCGTTTATTCCATTGAAATATAAAAAAAGTTCACGCACAAATCGATTTTAAAAAAATAATTTTTGGAAAAAATATATGAAGTGAAAAAAATTTTTTTTTTCAAAAAATTATTTTTTAATGCACGAATGAATAAATATAAGCCTACTAATAACTATAATAACGTTTATTTCATTCAAATATAAAAAAGTCGCGAAAAAAGTCAATTTGAAAAATTTTAAATTTTTTGTTTTTTGTTAAAAAAGTATTTTTTTGAATAAAAGCGTTTACGACATTTTTACGATTCTCAGAATTGAAGAAAAAGAGTGAGAAATAAATTTTATGTCATTTTAATTATCTCATGTGGCTCTAAAGTTTATTTTCAATTATATATCTGTTTTCAGTGACTTCAAAAAATTTTCCATAATTTTGATAAATTCAAATTTTAAAATCATTTTGTGCGTGAGGTTTTTTCACCGAATCACCTTATAATTAAGATTTTATGTAATCTTATGGCAAAACTCATCACGCTATGATACAAGGGATATGAGGTTGTAAAAAAGTCATAACCCTAATGTACATAGCTGGCAGTATTTGCTGTCTAGATGCTGTTGTTGTTGTTGTTGAAGTTTAAACTCATGCATCTTACTTCAGGTGTTGGTAACAACATTTTTCCAAAACTCTTTAATCCATTGAGGTGTAAAATGTATGCCAGAAGTGTATGATGATGATGATATTGTATGCATGCATGATGCAGCAGGCATGCACGTAGGCAAAGCGGTAACTATTAATCCATTCATGCATCCATGGATAGATGGATACGTGCACAATATTCATCTCTTGGACAATGATAATCGTTCACATAAAAATGTTACTTAACACGGATACCCAGCTCCATTGGGTATCTGATCCCCCACCCCAAAAACAAAACAAATTTTCTTTTATGGCCCAACTCTAGGAGCATGTGCGTGCTAGGCAGGCTGCTGCGTGTGTAGGCAGCTATGTAGTCATGCATATATCCATCCAACCAGCCGAAGGAAGAAAGTTCAAAGTGTAGGCGTTGGTATTTTAGTTTTTTTTTGTTTTATTGCAACTCAGCCTAGTCTTGTAGGCTGTAAATTGACTCCTAGGCAAAAAAGGGGGTTGCACTCCCACATTGATGTTCGGTTGAGATTTGTCTTTCCTTCGTTCGTTGTGCATTGGTATTGGTTGGTAATAAGATAGCATTTTCCTCCTAAGCTCTACATTTTTTCCCATAAAAATTTGTTTGTTTTTAGAAAAAACGACATTTGGGATTTGCGTGCATTTCTCGATAACATGAAACTGCTGCACCAGACATTCGAAAAACACACACAACGTTAACAAAATTTTGCAACTATCGGCATTTGTTTTTATTACCACTTCAACTAGGAATGAATGCACAGAAAAATACAAATTTACAAATAATTTTTTTTGTTTGTTTTCATTTAATTTTACACATTTGAAAGTGATTTGTAAGACGTGTTACGATTTCAATGCTGTTTAAGTTGTTACTTACTTTTCTGAAACACATATAATGGAAATTCATTTACAAAGGAGTAAATATATGGTTTAATGGTTTCACATGCAAAATAAATGAAAAGCTAAACAATGGCCAAAGACGTTGAGTTAACCAAAATTTAGTTCTATATATTGCTGATTTACTTACTTACATAGCTGGGTCATTACACAACATTTGTTCCATAATCCGAACTAAGAAAAGATCTCAAATTCTCTCTGTTTGCTGCTTCACTTTCTGGAATACCGCGACTTTTCATCTCTTCATCCACTTGTTTGTTCCATCTAAGCTTAGGCCTGCCAATTCTGCGTGCACCGCCATGTGACCCGAATTTATACGCCTTTTTAGCGGGTTCACCATCGCTCACTCTTATGATATGACCTAGCCAACACAATCGTTGCATCTCGATACGTTTATCTATACCAGCGTACGTAAAAATACTTTATGAAAAATTTCCAATGGTTTCGTATTTTCCGTAGGAACAAAACGAAACATAACCCACGTCGGCCGAGCTCGCTGTTTAGTTTCGTTTTGTTTACATTCTTGAGTGCGAACAAAACGAATAGCGAAAAGTTCTCAATTCCACAACAACAGATAGAAAACGAAAAAGTTCAAAACACATGAACGATTCAATGAAAGATTCGTTTGGTGGTTGAAAACCATACTTTCAACCATGTATGTTCCAAGTATGTTGATGTTAGCTGATAGGGTTGTGAAGCAATCAATTGTGTGTGTCTGAGTGTGGCATTGATCATTTCGCACAGCAAATGTTTGCCAAAAATTCTTTTTGTTTCGGTGGTGAATGAAACAACTCGGCAAAGCATATCGAAGTACATTTCAGTAATAGCACGGTTTTAGTATTTTTGCATTGAAAAAATTGTGTTTTTGTTTTGTTTTGAGAGCGAAACAATTCAGAGAAACTGAAAAGTTTGGGACTTTGTGTGATTTGGAGTCGTTTTGTTTGTTTGCGTTCATTGATCTATACGGATGTCGTTGTATAGCAGATACAGCTCTTGGTTCATACGACGTCGATATTCACCGTCAACGCAGATTGGTCCATAGATCTTTCTAAGAATTTTTCTCTCAAACACACCAAGGCTTCGGAACCATACATCAGCACGGGTAGTATCAGTGTTTTGTAAAGCGTTGTTTTTGTTTGACGAGATGTGGCTTTTTTCTTAAACTGTTTACTTAAGCCAAAGTAGCCTCTGTTGGCCAATAAAATTCTTCTATTTATTTCACAACTGATGTTGTTTGTTGTGTTTACAGCTGTGCTGAGATAGACGAAGTCTTTTACTACCTCATAATTATAGGAACGTCAACAATTGGGCCGATCTCTATGGACGCGTTGCGTTTCGACACCATCAACTTGGTCTTCTCGTCGTTTACCGCCAGACCGACCCACTTTAGCAGATTCCCTTTCGACTTTTGCAAAGGTATTAGTTACTTCCTTTACCGATCGACATGTGATGTCAATGTCAATGTCATCGGCATATGTAAGTAACATATGGCTGTTTGTATATATTGTGCCACTTCTTTTGACCTTCGCATCTCGTATAACATTTTCCAGCAAAATGTTGAATAAATCACTCGAGAGGCCGTCTCCTTGTCTGAAAGCTCTTTTGGTACTTAACTCTTCGGAGAGGTTCTTTTCTATTTTAACTGAGAACCGAGTATGGGTTAATGTCATTCTACAAAGCCGAATGAGCTTTGCAGGGATACCAAATTCAGACATGGCTTGGAATACCTTTGAATGTAGGGGGCTGTCGCAGGCTGCTATATAATCGACAAAAATGTGGTAGGTGTCGATCTGCATCTCCTGGATCTTCTCCAGGATTTGCCTCAAGGTATATATCTGGTCAATGTTGGATTTGCCAGGTCTAAAGCCGCATTGGTATAATCCAATTATCTTATGGACCATAGGCTTTAGTCGTTCGCATAATATCCCTAACAATATCTTGTAGGCAATAGGGAGAAAACTTTACCCCTATAGTTAGAGTATACAGTCTTATCTCCTTTCTTGTGGACAGGGCACAGGATGATCAGGTTCCAATCGCCGGGTACTCGTTCTTGCTGCAAGACGGTGCTAACTAACTGATGAAAACACCTTATCAGCGTGTCGCCTCCGGTTTTGAACAGCTCGGCAGGTAAGCCATCGGCTACTGCTGCCTTATTATTCTTCAGCCGGCTTATTGCTGTCTTTGCCTTATCTTGGCTGGGCGGTAAACAATCAATACATTCTTCTGGGATTGGATCTGTGGTATTTTCGCCGTCTTCGCTACTATCGTATACCAACAGTTTGGAAAAATGTTCTTTCCATATCCTGAGCACACTATATATATCAGTTACCAAATTACCTTGCTGGTCCCTACAGGAGGATGTGCCTGTACCAAAGCCAGCAGTTTGATGTTTCACACCTTGGTAGAACTTTCGGACTTCATTCTGGCTCCTGTACATCTCGATTTTTTCACACTCCTGCCTTTCCATTTCTCTCTTTTTCCTGCGGAAAATACGTTTCTCTTCTCTCCTTTTCTCCCGATAGCTCTCTCATGCCCTACGCGTTGCTACTGATTGTAGAGCTCAACGGCAGCAGCTCGACACTCCTGGTCATACCATGGATCCCTTGGTGGAGGTCTCTGGTATCCAAGTATAGATTTTGCGGCTGTTGGCATGGAGTGGGCAATATTTTGCCACTGTGCTGATATGTTATCGCGACGAGGAGTACTTTCATTAAGCAATTGTGCTAGTACAGGGTAATATGTCGTGGCTATCTTGTTGTGTTTGCAGCCTACCGATGTCCAAATTCCGCGTTTTATCTGTTCGTGCTTTATTTGCAACATGACAACATGATCAATTTGATTTGATTACTTGTTCTTTGATCTGGAGGCAGCCAGGTGCCCTTATTAATATCGAGAAGATTAAATCTGGTACTGCTAACTACCATGTTTTTTGCAGCTGCAAAGTCTATCAACCTCCCCGACTGTTGGCCAAAGATATTCTCCATTCCAATTTTGGCGTTAAAATCGCCTAGAATAATTTTAAAGTCCTGGGAAGGGCAACGGTCATAAGTTTCTTCTAAGAGCTCGTAAAATATATATTTGGTCTGTTCGTCATTGTCTTCAGTGGGAACATGAGCGCAAATAAAGCTGATGTTAAAGAATTTTGCTTTAATTCGAATTGTGGCGAGTCTTTCATTCTCTGGGGTGAAGCTGGAGACCAGATGTTTTAACCTCCGACCAACTACAAATCCGCAACCAAACTCATGCTTTGTGTCATGGCAGCTATAACACAGTGCGTCACCTTTAGGTGTTGTTGTGACGCCTTCCCCAATCGATCGTATTTCCTGTATGGCAGTAATGTCGGCCTTGTACTTTTCAAGTACATCTGCCAATGCGTAAACTGCACCTTCTCTATAAAGTGTGCGAACATTTCAGGTGCAGATTCGCAGATCATGGTCCTTAAAACGTTTGCAGGGTTCGTCAACTTTAGAGGGGTTTGTTTTTCTTTTCTTTCGTTTTTTCATAGTAGGCTGATTTTTCTATGGGAGGATTACTAACCCGACGCCCAAACCCAAGTTTTTAACGTTCTTATGGGTGAACGAGCGGCACATGTTAGCTTGCTACCTTTAACGGGTGTTAAAGGCACCTCCCCAGGTGACACCACGGGGAGGTCAGTGTCCACTTGAGATGAAAGAGGGACCAATATAAATCCTACGCTTTGTCATGTTAAAGCCGGTCAGGACCATTCCTCGGTGTCTGGCATCCCCTACGTCACCCATACTACTGCTAGCCAGTTATACATATATCCCACATTTTTACCTGTTACTCCTCTTGGGAGTATAGAGCTTCCAAAAAGCATCGCCATCTTACTCGATTAGTTGCCGTTGTTTTTACATCTTCTCATGTAATTTATTTTGTCTTAGTTCGAATTCGTGATCCTTGGGGATTCCGTTCAACCGCCATTCCGGTTATGCTATCCACTCCCTACGTTTAGTCTGTTTTTTGTGTGAGTACCTGGTTCGCTAGGTTCCACAGCTCTTTTTTACTTATAGTATTGTTCCACAATATCCTGCATATAATCCTGAGGCATTTGTTTATGAATACCGGTAGCTTTTGCGTGATGGTGTTAGACAAAAGCCAGGTTTCACTGCCGTATAGCAGAATCAATTTTATACTGGCTTCGGATATTTTAAGATTGGTATTCCGGGCTATATTTGAGCTTCTCCATACAGCTTGCAGTCTTTCGAATGCTGGTCCGGCATTGTTTATCCTATTGATTACGTCCGTTTCTGCACCACCACTCGTTGTTACAGTGCTTCCTAGATAGCAGAAGCTATCGACGTATTCAATTGGTGGCCTGGTAGCATAATGATTTCTGTACTGGTGTTGTAAATTTCCATGGCCTTACTTTTCTTGATGTCAATCTCAAGTCCAACATTGTGAGCCATACTTCCAGGACTTCATGTTGGAGAGAGAAGACGAATATCATCCGCATAATCTAAGCCTTCAATTGTCGTGAGAGACTTCTTGTTATGCCTCTCTCTGAGAGCAGACTTCATTCATTATTTCATCTAATACCATTGTGAACAGTAGGGGTGACAAAGGGCATCCTTGCTTCACTGCCGCGTTGGTGAGAAACGATTGACTTATGTTCCCGTTGCAAAGAACTAAAAGTTCTGAATCTTCGTGCTTCGCACTTATTCTTCGGATTATTTTCTGGGGTACACCCTTATTGCTCAATGCTTACTATATTGATGCATAACTTCCTCAATCTCGTATCCTAAAAAATCAATTTTTTAGGAGTGATAAAACACGACCATTCTTGGATACATCGAGGTTTTAGAAAATGTTTAAATACAAATATTAGGGAATTAGATGTACTCAACTTTCTAATAATTGCAATTAAACCTCTTCCAAACCCCCGATGTATCCAAAAATGATCGTTATTTTATCTCTCCTCAATAATTTTATTTTTTGGGATACGAGGTTGAGGAAGTAAGGCTTCGATATGGCATTTCGTCTGATGGTGTCGAAGGCTTTGGGGGCTACGCCATTCTATAGATTTTTCTAGTATGACTCGTAGGATGTTGGCCTGGTCTACATAACGTCCATTTGGTCTGACGTCAGCTTGTTCATATCTCATAATATTGTATGCTTTCCTTTGAATTCGTTTTTGTATTATTACTGCTGGAATTGCTTATATGGTGGTGAGCAGGTTTATTACTCTCCAGCTGTCGCAATCTTACATGTCACCATTTTTTTGGATTACTTCACAACGATGCCTTTCTTCCACGTTAGAGGCAGTCTTTCTTCCTTCCAAGCTAATATGATTTGAGGTCGAACTAACTCAGCTGCGGTTCTGTTGTCGGTTTGTAGAACTTCCGCCAGTAAACCATCTTCTCCTGCTACCGTGTTACTTTTTAGTTGTTCTATTGCTTATTTTATTTCATTCATATAAAAAGTCCATTGGACTGCTCCTGTACATTTCGTTATTTTCAGTGTCATTTCTGACGTTACTAATTTCTTCGAAATGTTCTCCCCATCTTTAAGTTTTTTTATTTTCAACGAAAAAGTACAATTTTATTACTTTCTGAGTTACTACCCTTTTGTTGAAAAGGTGCGATATGGAGTTTACCCGCCTTTGTCATAAATCTGACGATATAAGAAATCCTGTATCTGGTTTGCATTTGTTTGAATATTAAATCTACACTAAATTTTTACTCTTGCGAAGTCATTTTTATTTGAATAACTACAAGTTCACACACATCCTTTCATATGCAAATATCTGCATAAACACATGAATTTGTCATGCAATATTGTGTGCTTTTCTTTTGGTATCTATACCGGAGATTAGTATTTATTTCCTTTTAGCTGCCTACAATCCTTTTATTCTATGTTCTTATCATCTGAGGGATACGTGAAAATATTATTCGCATGTGACATGTCAGGCCACTAACTTTTACTACTATTCAAGCCTAACACAGGAGACAAACTAGTTCATGTATGTACTTGTTGTACATTTCAAAACTATTTGTTTTATTAAAAAGAAGGCATTCCTTTCGATGTTATGTATTTCGTTCTTGTTCTTCGCTTTTTTTTTCTATTTCAAGGAGAATTCAATTAGATTCAAATGTAAGACAATGTATTTGATGGCACATCTCGGGCTATTACAATGTACACAACAACAACAACGACTTTATGTATGACACACGGCAATGTAATGACATGTTTGACAGTTAAAGCTATCATTTGACCTGCTTTCTGTCTTCTTTTAGTACAACTTTAATTGATCCGTAAAGGGGGCAGGTTAGACTGTTGGGGGAAGAAACAAATTAAATCCATCATAGTTTGTGCGGAAAGTAATAGCCTACGTAATTCAATGGATTATCGATTTGTGATAGCTTGACATATTGACTGACTGTTATAAAGGGTAAAGGTATCGAAATGCAAGTTATTTTATGTAATCCATATTGGAAGTAGGGAAAATCGTAAAACAGACGTTACTTCTTTCAAATTCAAAACAGAGGAGTTTTAGTTTCTCCTCAAATACACTTATCAAAATCATACATTTGGTGGTGTGGGTTCGCAGGGAGACTTTTCTGTTTATGATTGGAGAACACAATATAGACTATTTTTGTAAATATAGGATGTTTTTGTGAATAGAATGCTAGAGCTCCAATCATCAGATATGCGCTCCTAAAGGCCGATAACTCTACTCAGTTGATGCAAATAGCTTCGGGTTTGAACAGCTTGGCAATCAAACGTCTGCTGATGCAACAAAATAATATGTCATTGATTAATTGACTATATAAAATGCTATCTAAACAGATGGGTTCACCCGTTGGGAAATCTGAAAGAGTAAAGGATCAGTTATGCTAATAAAGAATCTTTGATTTATAATCTGAAGTTATAACTGATTTCCAACAGTACCGAGTTTTTATGCATTTATGCTAACGAGTGTATATGTGCAAAACTGCCAATTATTTCATATTCCATTTCCAAAAAATTGAATTTTTTCTTTTCGCGCTACATTAACGATTTTTGGTACATAGGTTAAGAAAAAATTCCCCAGTACAAATCCGCTCGCGAGCAAATTTTTGGTTGTTGCGGACAAATGTTATCGCGGTTTTACTTCTGCTTTTAAGAAAAAATTATTATAAAAACGCTAATTATTTTATTGAGCACAATTGTCACTAAAAAGTTATCACGAAGTGACGTCATTAAGTAGATTGCATAATATTTGTAAAATGTTTCTCAGCATTCGCGGAATTTACAAAAAATTGAAAAAATTTTAAATGTAATCCGAATTTTTTGAAAATATAGGTCCATTTACCCGTCAAAAATTACGAAAAAAGTAACAGTTTTAAATAAAGACTTCACGGGGAATCAAATGAGACCAAACTTATAATCATCGGGATAGTAGTTAGGATATTATAGCCAAAATAAGCACATATTTGTGTTACAAAAAACTAATTTTGGTTTGGAATAATGGTTTTCACATGCATTCTAGAGTCGAAAATATTGGAAAAATTCTATAGGAGTACTTCTTTTATTTTTCTTGAAACTCCCAAGGAAATGGGCGGATTTTGCTTTATCTACATTCACATAGAAGGTTTCCCATTGAGGAATGTTATCGGATTGTTGAAATAAGTCAGTAGACTTCTTAAACGGAAATATAATTCAAATAAACCGCTTTAACTTATATGCATTATTAAAATATGTGTAAATCGCGTAATTATCAAAATCGTTTTGTCCGCATGTGATTTTCATGTACAGCAAGACCATATCTTTTAATTTGTATATATTTTTCGAAATATAATTTGGACGCTAAGATGTAGCATCGGCTGCATCTTAGCATTAAAAAACCTATAAAACATCGCTAATTTGCTCAAAGTTCATACAATTTCGTTCCGCATCCGGTTTTAGTGTCACCATGAAAATCTGCATCGATATATACCTATTTCAAGGCAATCAGTCAAGAACCGTGGATGTAGCATCACACACTATTTGTGGGATAAAATGAATGTAGTTCCCTTATCAGTGAAGTTTTTAAATCTATGTTTCCGCAAAAAGGTAGATGCTGTACTAGTTTTTTCATAGTAGTGCAAGCGGCCGACAGAATACGCGATAAAATGCGCGATATTTTCAAAAACAATATTAGGTGATTTTCCTACCTTGGAATTTCTCCTATCTCGCGTTTTAGTAGATGGATTTTAACGAATAATGATTTATTAGATCCGCAACGTAAAAATCCAAAATTTGCAATTATGCACTAGTAAATCGAATGCCAATTGTACAAATTAGACCCGAAATATATGATTTTTAGAAATTTGTTCGCACAAAATTTTCGTATTTGGATACAGATTTCTCTGAAGCTGTGTAGGCTACATTCACGACACATATATCAAATAAATCAGAATCGTGAGTTCTTCATTCCTATATATGATTTTTTGAAAAACCTGTTTGCGGAACGAAATTATAAGAAAATTTCAAAAAACACTTAAAATCTGGCTTCAAAATGTCAGCATCATTTAATGGTAGACGCAGATCAAATTTTGAGAAGTTATACACTAGTGAGATGATCCTTATTTAGTTGCCTTCTACTTTTACTTTAACGGGAAAATCGTGAAAAATGTGGTTTAATCACAAATCGAGAGAAAACAAAAAAAGACACATTGGCTTCAACCCATTTTTACCCATTTTTTAACATAAATATAGCCACAGCTTCCACGCAAATCAACTTTGAAAGCCAATATTTTTTGCCAAGTCTAAAAACATTTCATTTTATCCAAAAGCACGTAAATTGTACAATATACAACCACTATTCGCGAGTTATAAACGGGTTAACCTTGGCTTCAACGATGTTAAATTTTCAATAATATTGCCCATATACACTTTCATACGGGCAAAATGTGCCTCATCGAAATAATGATTTTAGACCCCAAGTATGTTTGGACGAAATCCGTTTCAGACAATTTGGAGTCGATTTAGCAATGTCCGTCCGTCTGTCTGTCTGGTGCGCACGATAACTCTCAAATGGATGAACCGATTTGGCTTTCGTAATATTTTTAAGGGAGTAACCGATTGTATGTTTGGACGAAATCCGTTTCAGCATACTTTGCACATCGTGAAATTTCTACCAGACTTAGATGAGGTTTTAGTATTGACTCAATCGGTCCACTCCTTCGGGTACCTTCCACACAAAGTTTCGGAAAAGTTCAGTTTAGGGCCTGCTCTCGAATCGTTTTGATTTTTGTTGTAACAACTTGTATTCACGGCCCCGCATACGATACGTCCATACTTCCTGAGAAAATAGCCTGAATGATGCAAAAAATTCTATGACACCGGGTACCTATCGCACAAAATTACGGATAAGTTCACTTTAAGACCTGCTCTCGAATCACTGTTATTTTTTTGAAGCAGCTTGCATTCGCTGCCTCCGATACGACGGTAAAAGTTTTTTTTCAGGGGCAAGTCCATACTTCTTTAGAAAACAGCTGGAGAGCACGATAATTGTCGAACTAACCGACGTGATCCAAAATTTGGCCTTCCTCATATTTTGTCATACTTTCAGTTCGAAGATAGGCAATACCTAACAAAACAATGAAAAGACCATAAGTACATTCGATCTTACCGTTGAAGAAAGTTTCAATTCACATAGACTGAGGGCATATCTCTGTCGGCAAAGCCGACTGATACTTTTTTACTTGTTTTTTTTTTTTGACTAGATATGACTTTTTTGCTGCTATGACTTAAGATGTACATTGAAAAATCAAGAAACCACCGAAGTCCTACATTTTAACCATTATGCTACGTTTCACGTGTGGTAAAGTTCGGTCAACCGCCATATTAGAATGTTGTTTTTGGTGGGTGGACTTGGAAACTAGCATTTATGCGTAAATCATTCGAATATTCCAAACTTTTCCTATAGTCCGACCGGCTGGTAACCCTATTTTTCTTCACCGGGGTGTAGCTGGAGACCAGATGTCTTACCCTCCGAATAACTACACCAAGACCGATTTGCGTCGTTTCACTTTGCGTTGTTTTCGAAGTTGCTTAGTTAATACCTATTTTCACTATGCGTCGTTCGATGTTGCGTTGTTTTAGGTTTGAGTGCCTAATTTTTATACCCTAGCAAAATGTGCCTCATCGAAATAATGGTTTTAGACCCAAAGTATGCTTGGAGGAAATGTGTTTCAGACAATTTGGAGTTGATTTAGCCATGTCCGTCTGGCTGGATCGCACGATAACTCTCGAACGGATTAACCGATTCGGTCCAAATTATCGCAATATTTTGTCCAAACTTAGTTTAAGTTCAAAGATGGGTTATATCGATTCACTCCTTCCGGTAGCTCCCCCACAAAAGTTCGAAAATGTTCGGAAAATTTGTGAGCACGATAACTCTTGAAGGGAGTAACCGATTTGGTTCATACTTTGCACATTGTTACATTTCTACCAGGCTTAAATGAGGTTGCAATATGGACTCAATCGGTCCACTCCTTCGGGTACCTCCCACACACAATTTCGGAAAAGTTTAGTTTGGGACCGGCTCTCGAATCGCTTTGATTTTTGTTGTAGCAACTTGTATTCACTGCCTCAATTACGACAGTAAAAGATTTTTTCAGGGGCAAGTCCATACTTCCAGAGAAAATAGCCTGAAAGGTAAAAAAACCCCTATGACACCGTTTGTAGTGGTTGGAGCGCAAGATAACTCTCGAACGGATCTGCCAATTCTGTCCAAAATGCGGCCTTCGTAATATTTTGCGCAAACTTAGTTTAAGTTCGAAGATAAGCCATATCGGTCCACTCCTTCAGGTACCTCCCCCACAAAAGTTCAAAAATGTTCAAACAAATTGTGCGCACGATAACTCTTGATGAGAGTGACCGATTTGGTCCATACTTTACACATCCTAATATATCTACTAGATATAGATCAAGTTCGAGTATGGACTATATTTGTCCACTGCTTCGGGTACCTCCCACCCAAATTTTTTGGATAAATTCACTTTAAGACCTGCTCTCGAATCACTTTGCTTTTATTGAAGCAACTTGCATTCGCTGACTCAATTATGACAGTAAAAGTTTTTTCAGGGGCAAGTCCATACTTCTTGAGAAAACAGCCCGAAAGTTGTAAAAGACCCCTATGGCACCATATGCAGTGGCTGGAGAGCTCGAACCGAATACTGCGTTCGTCCACACTTTGGATATTGTAATATTTCTTAGAATATTAGATGAAATTCGAAGATGGTGCTTGTAGGTCCACTCCTTCCGGTACTTCCCCCACAAAAGTTGGAAAATATTCGCTAAAATGGTACGCGCGATATGTCATAGACGTAGCAACCGATTTGGTCCAGACGTTGAATCTTTAAATATTGTCGAAACTTAGTTCTATAACAAATGTTCAACATTTTTGTGTGGTTAACGGTCTGTTCGAGGATCCTTTGGACAGTTACCAAAGGTTTTCCTAGTGGCCCTTTTTACAGCGACATTATGTTTTTCGTAGGCTAGTATGGTAAAAAAATCCTATCTATCGATATCTCCGCAAATATTTTAGCTTTAGTCCTATCCATATTTTTGTTGGTTCATACGCCCAAAATTTTGAAAAATACATACGTTTTTTTGGGGAAAGAAATATTTCGATCCACACTATGTAACACTGAAAATGCAAACTACTTCTAGTATGCATTTTTTGAAAGTACATATTTAGACTACAAAAACCCTAGTAGGGTTTTGTCCTGTTAGATCCAGTTCGGATTTTATGGCCTCATCTAAACCGGGCTAAATCTGCACTTTTTTGCATTTATCAGGCCTTTATCTCAGAAATGAATATGAATTCGGCCTTCCTGTCTTTAGCAATATTGTAGCCGTAAACTAGTAGAACTAATCTTTCGAAACAACCACATAAGACAAACTCCATCTAGGGCATCAAATCTATAAAATATAGAAAATTTTACATAATTGCTGAAATTCTGGTCAGTATCGGCTAAACTATTGGGAGTTGAACCAAGTAACCTTTTGCAAAAATCTTCCAAATAAAGTTCTCAACAATTCTTTACAACATTCTGAAACTCCAAAATGCTTACTTCATGTTGTTTCAGCGGTATTTTGCATCATATTTCTTAGAACACGTATTTCAAACACAGTTCACACCAAAAGTTAATTCTCGCATTTCGGATTTCACTACATTATTTACATTTTTATTGAATCGTCGTTGAAAAATGTACTGAAAACAACTGCATAGAGGAATTTTACAACAATGACATGTTCTAAAGTGTATTACATTCCAGGGAATATTTTTCTAAAAGAACATTTTCAGAAAAAATTAACGGTTTTGGAGATACGGTGCGAAATGTATAAAAATTGTGGAATTTGTGCATATATTTTGAAATTTGAGGCAATAAATGTAATTTTTCGAGTTCATTATTTCTCCAAATATTTTATTCTTGTCCTTATCTACAAATTTGCTTCAGAGGCCAGACGAAGATTCGCATTGATTTCAGAGATATAGACCCGAATTTCTTTAAAACTCAATATTTAACCATCTTTAAATGGGACCATAAAATCCGAGTTGAATCTGACACAACAAAACCCAACTAGGATTTCTTGTCGTTTGGGTCTTTACTTTCAAAAAATCCTCAGTTCGAATTGTTTGCACAAGATCACTTTAAAAATTTTGCACAGTGATGTCTCTGTCGGCAAAGCCGACTGATACTTTTATACTTGTTTTTATACCATCAACCATAGTATGGAGGGTATATTAAGTTTGTTTTTCCGTTTGAAACGCACTGAAATATTCATTGGCGGCCCATACGCTGATTTAGCCATGTCCGTCTTTTCGTCCGTCTCTTTGTTGTAATCACCCTACCTTCCTATTCATTTGAGATAAAGGGCTGAAATTTTGTACACGTATGTACAAAACTTAGATCAAGTTCGATAATGGGCTCCATCAGTCCACGTTTCAGTATAGCCCTCATATAACGGTACCGCCCGATTTCAGTTATTTTTATACCCTCAGCCTTTAGGCTATGAAGGGTATATACACTTTCATACGGGCAAAATGTGCCTCATCGAAATAATGGTTTTAGACCCCAAGTATGTTTGGACGAAATGTGTTTCAGACAATTTGGAGTCGATTGAGCAATGTTCGTCCGTCTGTCTGTCTGTCTGTCTGGCTGGCTGGAGCGCACGATAACTCTCGAAGGGATGAACCGATTCGGTTCAAATTTTGGCTTTCGTAATATTTTGCACAAACTTAGTTTAAGTTCGAAGATGAGCTATATCGGTCCACTCCATCCGGTACCTCCCCCACAAAAGTTCGAAAATGTTCGATAAATTTGTGCGCGATAACTCTTGAAGGGAGTAACCGATATGGTCCATACTTTGCCCATCGTGGAGCGTGTACCAGACTTAGATCAGGTTTTAATATGGACTCAATTGGTCCACTCCGTCGGGTACCTCCCACACAAAAATTTGGAAAAGTTCAGTTTAGGACCATCTCTCGAATCGCTTTGATTTTTGCTTTAGCAACTTGTATTCACTGCCCTCCATACGACGGTATAAGTTTCATCAGGGGCAAGTCCATACTTCCTGAGAAAATAGCCTGAAAGTTGCAAAAAACCCCTATGACACCGTGTGAGGAGGTTGGAGGGCAAAATAACTCTCGAACAGGTCTGCCGATTCGGTCCAAAGTTTGGTCTTAGTAATATTTTGTCCAAACATAGTTTAAGTTCGAAGATAAGCCATATCGGTCCACTCCTTCAGGTACCTCCCCCACAAAAGTTCAAAAATGTTCGGTAAAATTGTGCGTACGATAACTCTTGAAGAGAGTGGCCGAATTGGACCATACTTTACACATCTTAATATATCTACCAGATATAGATCAGGTTCAAATATGGACTATATTTGTCCACTCCATTCGGTACCTCCCACACAAAATTTCGCATACATGTTCACTTTAAGACCTGCTTTCGAATCACTTTGATTTTTGTTGAAGCAACTTGCATTCGCTGCCTCAATTGCGATGGTAAAAGTTGTTTCAGGGGCAAGTCCATACTTCTTGAGCAAACAGCCCGAAGAGTGTAAAAATCTCCTATAGCACCATATGTGGTGGCTGGAGACCCACTTCAATAACTGTCAATGTCGATCCATTCCTTTTAGTATCTCTTCCGCTAAACTTTTGATCTTTAATCCTAATCAAAATTTTTGTCGGTTCAAACGCCCAAAATTTTTAAAACCCCCTAGATACATACGTATTTTGGGAAAAATTGTTTCAATATACACAGGCTGAGGGTATATCTCTGTCGGCAAAGCCGACTGATACTTTTTTACTTTTTTCCTCTTTCAAATGCAATTTGTTTTGTACAAAGTTGAATTTTTTGTTCAAATCTTTGTATGGCTTTCATGACAAACGCTTAGCGTAGCCGTTGAAATTTATGAGTTTGGTTCTGAACACTAACACGACGTGACAGGTGTGTTCGTTTACTCAACAATTTGTACAAGTTCAGTAACTTCTTGTAATCGGCTAAGGTCTTTTGCATTGTACTGTAGAGTAAACGAACAACATCCAGTAACAATTTGTACAAATTTTGAGTAAACGAACACACATATTAAAATATGGTATGTTTACAGACAATTTGCTGAATTGTCGCAAAGATTTGCTGATATAGATTTTACTATTTTTGTCGCAGGTTGCGACCAGTGTGCGCTGGCGCTGGATAACACTCGAACGGATCAATCGATTCGATCTAAAATTTGGCTATCGTAATATTTTGTCCATACTTAGTTTAAGTTCGAAGATGGGTTATATCGGTCCACTCCTTCCGGTACCTCCCCCACAAAAGTTCGAAAATGTTCTGAAAATTTGTACGTACGATAACTCTTGAAGGCCACTCCTTCGGGTACCTCCCACACAAAATTTGGGATAAGTTCAGTTTAGGACCTGCTCTCGAATCGCTTTGATTTTTGTTTTAGCAACTTGTATTCACTGCCCCCTATACGACGGTACAAGTTTCATCAGGGGTAAGTCCACACTTCCTGAGAAAATAGCCCCAAAGTTGCAAAAAACCCTGTGACACCGTGTGAGGTGGTTGGAGCGCAAGATAACTCTCGAACGGATCTGCCGATTCTGTCCAAAATTTGGTCTTAGTAATATTTTGTCCAAACATAGTTTAAGTTCGAAGATAAGCCATATCGGTCCACTCCTTCAGGTACTTCCCCCACAAAATTTCGGAAAAGTTCACTTCAAGACCTGCAATCGAATCACGTTGATTTTTGGTGAAGCAACTTGCATTCGCTGCCTCAATTACGATGGTAACATTTTTATCAGGGGCAAGTCCAACTCCTTGAGCAAACAGCCTGAAGGGTGTAAAAACCCCCTATGGCACCATATGTAGTGGTTGGAGATCCACTTTCATAATGGTCAATGTCGATCTATTCCTTTAAGTATCTCCTCCGCAATACGTTTGATCTTTAATCCTAATCAACATTTTTGTCGGTTCATACATCCAAAATTTTTAAAAACCCCTAAATACATACGTTTTTTGGGAAAATTTTTTCAATATACACAGGCTGAGGGTATATCTCTGTCAGCAAAGCTGACTGATACTTTTTTACTTGTTACTTTTTAGCTATAATTTCAGACCGAATTTGCTATAATTTTGTATTTAGTGTTCCCAGTGATGTAGAAACATATCCGCCAAAAATTATGAACATATCGCTCATTACCTCAAAGAGTGGCATAACTCAAAAAATGGGTTTTTTGAGTTAGCAATTTCTATTTTTTCTACGACTTCTAGTTTATCTTGTGTCAAATTTTCAAGTTGATATCTCTAAAACTCAACGAGTTACAGCTTATTTTCTAGGAGTTTGGCGTAAATCATCAAAAAAGTTTTTTTGCATTTATGAAGCACTAAAACACTTCAAGTCGTGCTTGATCTTGAACAGAAATTTAGCACTGATATCTGGCTAGTTCTCTGCAAAATATGGTCCAACTAGTTATTTTAGTTTTTTTGTAATAATATTTTTAAGTTGGGAAGTCAAATTTCAATCGACAACTTAAACCCCATTTTCTCGAAACTTGATTTTTGAAATGTGTCACTCTTTGAGTAAATGAGATATATGTCCACGTTTTGGTATAGCCCTCATACTAGTTTGCCCCCAACTTCAGGTATTTGACTGTTTTAGCTACATTTTCTGGCCGAATTACACCAAAATAACTGTAATTTATCATTTGGGGTTCCTATATGTTCAAGTAATTCTTCCACCTAACATGATGGGCATAAGAAAAAATAGCGATTTTTTACCCTGAAACCTATCTCCGAACTTTATATGGGTTTCATAGCTTAACGTCGTTTCATTTCGAGTCGTGTTTTGCTGTACAAATTTACAACCAAACTCATGCTTTGTGTCATGGCAGCTAGAAAACAGTGCGTCATCTTTTGACGCCTTTCGAATCCTTCATATTAGATGTCGATCTTGCACAGTCAAGGATTATTACGAAAATACAACAGATTCATCAGCAGTACAAGATATTGTCGATGCAGTACCTAAGTGGATACTATTACCATATGCAAGTTGTAGATAGGTTTCACAAAGTCTAAAGGTACATTTGTGAATCCCAATTCATCGGATCTATCTGGCAGGCTTGAATAGCAATTACACTGATGCGGCTATTCAAACAGTACAACGATAAACATACATACTGTGAATTCCCTATTCAATGCAGCATAAGAACACCTGTTGTCAAGGCAGACGGGAGTAGAGTTAGCTCCGTTAATATCAGGACAGTACAACCGCCTCAACTCGTATAGGATCAATTCAGACCCAACACATGCTCTACATGTAGACTAGGAATGGTCAGTTATGGATTGCAGAAGATTATAGTTTAAGCACAGGGGAACCAAACATATTTGAGTTGCTCTAACAACTAGCGGTTTACTTGCCGCCGCGAAATTGACCAGCCTTTTGAAATTATCAGATTTTACATAAAAAGAACTGAACTTGACGAACTTGGGCTTGGATTTTCCCTTCCTATTTTAGCAATTGAACAATTTAAATGTCATGGAATGGGAAGCAGTATTATGGTAGTAAAACCCCTATGGCATCGTGTGTAGTGGCTGGAGCGCACTATAACTCTCGAACTGATCAACCGATTTGGTCCAAAGTTTGTCGTTCGATCCGAACTTAGTTTAAGTTCGAATGTGGGCAAAATCGGTCCAAAACTTCCGGTACCTTCCCGCCAAAAATTAAAAATTTCATTAAAATTGTCCAAAATTTGGATCTCCTAATATTTTGTCCAAATGTAGTTTAACTCAATATCGGTCTCTTCCTTAGGGTACCTCCGAAAAGAAATGACTCCCAAAATAAGATCCACTACCAAAATGGACTATGTCGATCAATTTCTTTAAGTACCCCCTCCGCAGCATATTTAAGCATTAATCCTATTCCATATTTTTGTCGGCAAGGTCAAATGTCTAAAAAGGGCCACAAAATACTGAAACCTTCCTTAATTAATACCTAATTTTGGGGAAAAGGATTTTGGGTCTGTAGCCAGTATTCGATCTATCCGTAGATTAAAGTTTCAATTCACATAGGCTGAGGGTATATCTATGTCGTTAATTCTTAAATAAACCCAAAACCCAACCTTATGTCCCCGTCGTTTGTGTTCTTTACACCGATGATCTCCTTTCTAACTTCTTCTAAGGCCACAATGCCAGCTTTTTAGGACATCCGCCATAGCTAATAATCCGTCTCCTTGGTTCCATACCACGACGATTCCCAAACTCATTGTTTATCGTCCTTCTGGATGTGCTGCCCCATCTTAGTTTTCAATCGTTAACGGGTGTTAGTGTCTAGTTGAGAGGAACTGGTCTTTGTCATATTAATGCCAATGAGGATCGTTACTCAGGATCATTAACCCCTATGTCAAAAGACACTTCAAAAAAGTCTTTATAAAATAATTTTTTCAATATCTGCACTTTTTCCACTACCCCATAACACACCAATGTCCTTTCCAATTATTTTTCATTTCAATTTTTCCCTCTTTCAACTTTTAAATGTCACATTTGATTAATCACTAAAAGGAAATGTCAAAAAGAGATTAAAAAAGCAACATTCCATTATAAAAATAATTTCATTTTGTGATAAGATTTCTATTTGAATTGCAATGCCATTCAAAAGTAAATGAAAGCACAAAAGTCAACAGAGAGGCCAGCTTAAGTAAGTGGGAGTCTCGGAAAATGACATCGAAGTGATTGATACCATAAAAATCCTGTCACCTTAACAGTTAAAAAAAATATTGAAATAAAAACTAACAAGTAATATCAGATCATATTTCCATTACTATTGAAATATGCCCCACAAAAAAGAACAAGGAAGAAGACAAAAATGATGATGACGACGGCGACAAAAAAAGTAGAGTAGTAGAACTCTTTAAATTACCAATTCTAATTTATCTAAAAGCACATTCACATTTCACATCCGTATTCGTATTCGTATCCGCAATCGCATTGTTGAATTTTAAATTAGAAAAATTAGTCTGCTTTGTTTGCTATGCACACAGCCCCAACCACCTGACCACCTCTCACAACTACCTGGCCATCCACCACCACCACCTACCACCACCAACAACAACAACCAATCCACCTAAACATCACCAGCTTTAGTTCACTTCTAGTTGATTTCTTTTTGGTTCGCTTGTTTGTTTGTTTGCGCTGTCTCACATTTAATGCTCCTCCACTTCACGTCACTTTTGGAAAAATCAGCCAACAAACATATAAATAAGTAGTACAACAACAGTTGTAGCAGCAGCAGCAACAACACAAAAAGAAACATCATAATTATCCTAAAAAATGTTTTTTTTTGCTGCAAATGAGTTCATTGATATGTACTTGTTTTTTACTATATATTTCTTCTTCTCTTCCCTTCTATTTCTTCTCTTCCTGTGTTTGCAGATGCGACACATTTCAAACGTCTTTCATTCAATCGCTCGCTCACTCGTTCACCTTGCAAAACAACAAAAGCAACAACAGCGACAACATTGCATCAGCCGTCGTCTCACAGCGAAAGAATTCTTCTTCCCAAGGTGTCTTGTCAGAACACACAAAAGTTCATTCGTTCGTTCGTTAAGGCAGTGTGAGTGGATTTGTGGTTGTGGTGCAATAGGAAGAGTGCTGAAACGCTAACAAAGTTCCAAATCTAAAACTACAAAAATCATCCTTCACCTTATTGGGGTAGTGGCGGCGTATACTGTATCTGTGTCTGTGTGTGGGTGTTTGTGTCAAGAAGCTAACGAAATCAGCAGCCGTAACAACCCCCTCCCCAAAAATCATTTGCAGAGCATAAAACGTTGCCACCTAAACCAAGTTAAACCGCGGCCTTACCGCGGCATATTATGTCACGAGACGATTACAATCCTGTAACAAGCTCTGGTGTTCGAAGCCCGGGTCGTGCCAGACGACTAACGGAATTACCAACAGTAGATCGTTCACCATCACGAGATTACGGTGCACGTGGAAGTCCTTTAGGTGAAGATAATGCTAAAAAATTTAACTTTTGAAAATAAGTTTTACTTTTCATTTTCTTTGAGCTTTACTTGGCGTTTGTTTTTCTCCTGGCCTAACAACATTTGCGGAATACTAAAAACAAAATTATGCAAATTTTACCACTTCCACTTCATTACTATGCTAAGTGAAGTCTAAAGTTGTGGCTAAGGTCCGTCCACAGGAGAAACACAAACGTTTAGTTGCGTTTCGTTTCGTTTAGGTTTCTTTCTTTAGTTTGTAAGTTTTGTAATTCGATCTGTTATCGTGCAGATTGTTTACTTTTGTCATTGCTTCTTTTTGTTAATAGAGAAGAATTTGGCTTTTGAATTGGATGAAGTACAAAAAAAAAACTGCATAGAAAAATTTTACTTTCCTTTTTGTCTAAATTTTTCACCAATAACAACAAAGTATACGAGAAATAATTTACAGTTGGTTTACAAGAAATTTTAATACTGCATGAAAATTGAAAAAAGTCCAGAAAAGACTCAATTGCTCTTTAATGTTACTGTAATAAATAAAATAAAGTTATCTTTTATCAGGATATAACATATATTTATTTATATAGGTTTTTTAGCCAAAAGGAAAGTCGTAACCCTAGTCTACACATGAGTACGTAAAGTACTAAATGGTACTAAATTTGGTACCACTTGGATTTGGCTGAAAAGAGTACAGCTTAAATCCTGAAGTTTGGAATTAATATTACTGTTGTAGTGTAAGATTGAGACATGGTACTTTTGGAAATTCGAACTTATGTGTACTAAATGGTACTACATTTGGTACGACTTGGATTTAGGCACACGGATAGAGCTGGAAACCTGAAATGTAGAATTAACGTTGCTGTTGGTGTGTACGATTGAGGTAAGGAGTTAGTTTTGGAAAGTCGTTTTTATGTGTACGAAAAAGTAATTAATGGTACTAAATTTGGTACAATTTGAAATTGTGTGACCCGATAGAGCTTGAATCCTGAAATTTCAAATTAATATTACTGTTGTGGTATAGGAGTGAGATAGGGGGTAGATTTGGAAATTTGTACTTATGTATATGAAAAATACTAAATGGCACTAAATCTGGTACAATTTGGAATTGGGGGAACGGATGAAGCTAAAATCTTGAAATTTGGAATAAAGACAAGTAAAAAAGTATCAGTCGGCTTTGCCAACAGAGATATACCCTCAGCCTGTGTGGATTGAAATATTTTTTGCCAGAAAAACTTATGTATTTAGGGGGGTTTTCAAAATATTGGGCGTATGAACCGATAAAAGTATGGATAGGATTAAAGCTCAAAAATTTGCGGGGATAAAGATAGCACTGTTCAACATTTTTAAGGTGATCTTGTGCAAACAATTCGAACTGAGGATTTTTTGAAAGTACAGACCCAAACGACAAGAAACCCTAGTTGGGTTTTGTTGTGTCAGATCCAGCTCGGATTTTATGGCCCCATCTAAACATGGTTAAATATTGAGTTTTTAAAGAAATTCGGGGCTATATCTCTGAAACCAATGCGAATCTTCTTCGGACTCCTGAAGCAAATGTGTAGATAAGGACAAGAATAAAATATTTGGAGAAATAATGAACTCGAAAAACTACATTTATTGCCTCAAATTTCAAAATATATGCAAAAATTCCACAATTTTTATACATTTCGCACCGTATCTCCAAAACCGTTGATTTTTTCTGAATATTTTCTTTTGGAAAAATATTCCCTGGAATGTAATACACAACTCTTCAGAACATGTCATTGTTGTAAAATGCCTCTATGTCAATAATGTAGTGAAATACGAAATGCGAGAATAAACTGTTGGTGTGAACTGTGTTTGAAATACGTGTTGTAAAAGATATGATGCAAAATACTGCTGAAACAACATGAAGTAAGCATTTTAGACTTTCAGAACGTTCTTAAGAATTGTTGAGAACTTTATTTGGAAGTTTTTTGCAAAAGGTTACTTGGTTCAACTCCCAATAGTTTAGCCGATACTGACCAGAATTTCAGCAATTATGTAAAATTTTCTATATTTTATAGATTTTGATGCCCTAGATGGAGTTTTTCGTATGTGGTTATTTCAAAAGATAAGTTCTACTATTTTAGGGCTACAATATTGCTAACGTCAGCAAGGCCAAATTCCTATTCGTTTCTGAGATAAAGGCCTTATAAATGCAAAAAAGTGTAGATTTAGCCCGTTTTAGATGAGGCCATAAAATCCGAACTGGATCTGACAAGACAAAACCCTACTAGGGTTTTTGTAGTCTAAATAGGTACTTTCAAAAAACGCATACTAGAAGTTGTTTGCATTTTCAATGTTGCATAGTGTAAGTAAGAAGCCATTAATTTCGTATACCCTCCACTACGAACTGTATTGAAGGGAATAGGAACAATTCGTGTTCTATCGTATATTAAAGTACAAAGCTCTTCCTCTTCGTTGAGCCCTATTCCTTGGCGTAGCAGAATATCTGAACTGGCAAAAATCTTTTTGTATTGATCATTTTCTGCGTGGAGCTTTTCTATCCCTTGAGATTCCAAAATACCAACTTTCATACACTTCAGTAGGAAAATGTTGCAAAACGCTTTGTTCTTACCAGAACATGGACCAATATTAGTTGTGTTCCTTTGCTTACCTCAGCTTACCACTTTTACCATTTTTTACCATTTTTAACCTGTAACGCGTTCCTTAACCTAAAAAAGTGGTAAAACTGGAAGCAATTTTTAAGAGAGTGAGATGGAGCAAAAATTCCTTTCTCTTCTACCACAGGCTAGCAGACAATTTTTTTCAAGTAAAAATGGTAGAACTGATTTTTCGGCATTTGTTTGACGATTATTTGACAATGAAAAAAAAAAATAAACAAAAACAGAGAAGAAAATTGAATTTTTATTTTTCTTTTTGACATTGCTACCAGATCTACCATTTTTTCGTTCCTTTTCTTTTCTGGTAAAACTGGTCATGAGAGAGCAATTTTGAGCAACTGTGACAGTTTTCTCTTTTACCACTTTTACCATTTAAAAAGTAAAGGAACAAAGTTATTAACAATTTTCCAAATTGAGCTTTTGTATCCTCTGACAACACACAATACCAAATTACGGCAATCTTTAGTGGAATTCTGTAACTCATTTTTTAAGTCACCAACAAAAATCGGTAACATTATAACGCAAAATTATGAATGAAAATTATCAAAAAATTTGACAGCACTGTTGCTATAGGTAGGTATCAACAGCTTTATTTTGGTTGTTAACTCAACGAAAAATTTCGTTAAATACCGAAATTATAAGCATTTTAATTTTACCGATATTTGTAGGTACTCGAAAAATGAGTTACATAATTCCACTACTGGGTTCGAAAATTCGACCTGGCTATATATGGATAGTGTTTTGCGAGTAAGTGTTTTATCAAAATTCCAATTAACAACCTGACTTAAATACCACTATAAAAAAAAAACAGTTTTTACAAGGTGAGAGTTATCCCTATGGTTATCGAGTTTGTAATTATGCAGCAAGGTAAAGCTTGGTACACATTCAATGACAGCTTTACTCGAATTTTGCTTCCATGAATGTGTGATTGTCCATGTTTGTCGGCAATCCACGCATATTTTGGTTGTTGGGCAATCGGATATCAATAAAAACAGTCATTCAACACTGAGGGTCAGTTGAAAGTTTCGAAAGGTGGACTTATACATTTGATCACAACGTGATATAGATATAATTTCATTTCATCTCGACAATTTTTCAAGGAAGATTTAGATTTAAAACCGAGGTACCGTTGTCCACAAAGAAATTCAGACACTTAAATACGAAGAGAACTAGACAATTTTGTGGCCTAGACAACACGTACTGTTGCCAGACGCCATTTGACATGTTTTGGAAAGTTTGGCAGTTTTTAGCCTAAACGTACTCAGGATAGTTTGACATAGGATCAATTGTTTTGTTGTTTATAGTGACCTGATTGAGACACCTCCAAGACATGGATTCTGAACACTTCAACAGCATCTTCTGGTGATGAAAATCGTTGACAAGCCTTTTTCTTGATGTTCGGGAATCAAATGAAGTCATTGGGTGCCAAGGTAGGGCTGTACGACGCATTACCTATCAATTCCACGTTTTTTTACGGTCAAAAAGCCGATGCTTTAAATCGATGTTTGAAAGCTTGCATTGTCATAGTGCGCAATGATTCGTCTTCTCTTGTTCGTTTTTCAAATTTCTCCGGAAACTTCATAGGCATAGATCCAAGATCCGTCGTCTGTGACGATCTTTTAAACGTTGTTGGATGCACCGTGATCGCATTTATTCACAATTTCTTTGCCTATTTTTGAGCAATTTTGAAATTGTGCAATATCATATCATATCATTGGTGGAAAAAATGCCCAAGGATGCCTCAATCTCGCTGTATATAACATGGCGATCTTGCATTATCCATTCACGCACAGCCTAAATTTTCTATAGCACAACGGCCGTTTTTGGACGACACTCACCACCTTCGTTTTTAACGAGTGTCGGTCCCTATTTAATTCATCAAACCAGTTTTTCATAGTGCTATAGCATGGTCCTTTATGGATATAGAAAGATTTAATTTGATCGATGCACTCTTGCCAATATGGCTGAAAATTGCTGAGAATTTTAAAAAGCTCAGATTATCGAAATTGCAACATTGGTTTATTGGTCATTCGTTTAAATATGTTTTATTTCAAGCCATTTTGGCTTACGAGAAAAATCATCATCTTGGACCATAAAATCATCCAATCGTCATTTTTAAATTTTGGGCCAAAAATCGCCAAAATGAGTATAAATCATTACATTCAAATCAAAACGTCGACCTGTGCCGAAAATTTTTTTTAAAATCCAATGAAGACTAAATAATATTTTAAACTCCCACACGGTGTGCCTTAACAAATTTAAATGGAAGGTGCTTACACCTCGGAAGTTTTTGCTGATTCTGAAACTACAATGCTCGTAGATGAGAAATATTAAGAAACAAAAAAATCGCCGGAGGGATTTTAAAATAAATTGCGATTTAAGTTCACATTTTTAGGGGTTCTTAAGGTTTTCACGATTTTGCTTGGAAACCGCGAGTTCTGTGTAAATGGGTAGCAGAGAAAATTCTCCACAAGATTGGCCTTTATGATATTTTCATAGGTTTTACCGTTTTTGAGATATGGAAGTTCAAATTGGGACAATGCACTGACTGTATCGTCCCCTTTTAAAACAATATTATGCACAGTGCGCCTTAACTAACTTTTAATGGACACCGCTTACACATGGGATGTTTTTGCGGATTCTGAAACAGCAATGTTCATAGATAAGAAAAATAAAAAAACAGAAAAAATCGCCGGATGGATTTTTAAATAAATCGCGATCAAAATTCACAATTTTAGGTTTTGACGATTTTGCTTGGAAACCGCAAGTTGTATCGAAATGAGTCTAAAGAAAATGTTATAACTGTGAACATTCTCCCCAAGATTGGCATTTATGATATTTTCGTAGGTTTTACCGTTTTTGAGATATAGAGGTTCAATTCAAATTTTTAGGTTTTTATTTTAAATCTTCACGATTTTGCTTGAAAACCGCAAGTCATATCAAAATGGGACTAAAGAAAATGTTGAAGCTGAGAAAATTCTCTACAAGATTGGATGATTTATTTTTTCCTAGGTTGTACAATTTTCAAGATATATAAGTTTAGTTAGTAAAATTTTGCATTGTCTCGATTTGAACTTCTTTATCTCAAAAACGGTAAAACCTACGAAAATATCATAAATACCAATCTTGTGGAGTATTTTCACAGCTACAATACTTTCTTTAGGCCTATTTACATAGGACCCGCAGTTTCTGAGCAAAATCGTGAAAATCTTAAGAACCCCTAAAAATGTGAACTTAAATCGCGATTTATTTTAAAATCCCTCCTACGAGCATTGTAGTTTCAGAATCAGCAAAAACTTCCGAGGTGTAAGCACCTTCCATTTAAATTTATTAAGGCACACCGTGCCCATCGAAGACTAAATGCCAAATTTCATCCATTTCGGTTTGATAATGATGCAGAAACCTTCAAAATACCGAATGTCGGGAGGGACCGTCCTATGATGGCAACATGTAGACTTTTACCTACACCGACAAATTTCAGGTGGACAATTTTGACCCGTAAGAAGCTCTAAAACTTCACTTTTTCCGATTTTTTTTGGAACCCCTTCTATGCATGCAACTAATATTACCATATGCAAAATTTTGACCGATTCGGTTATTCCCTTCGAGAGTCGCGCGCACCATTTTAGCGATAATTGTTGTACTTTTGTGGGGAAGGTACCGGACGTAGTGGACCACTGAAAATCTCGAATGCCAAATTATTGACCTGATCGGTGCATTCGTTCGAGAGTTATCGTGCGCACCTGCCAGCCAGCCGGACCGTCTTTAGCACAATGAATGAGGGTATAAAAATGGGACTTTAAAATAGAAAATATTCTTACGCACTTAAATAAAGCAGAATAAAAATCCGTCGTTAAAGCCCATGTTTTTTGAGAGGCTCTTGTAACTATAATAATCCTCATTCGATTTGACTGAAGAAATGTCATCTCATAAATAAGCTAAAAGACAGTTTACAAAGATATACCGCTAATTTCAGATGCCTTACAGGGTCTTCAGCAGAAATTTCATCGCGCCATAACTCGGAAGTTCGACTCACGGCGGATCTGTCCTTCGGAACTCTTAATATACTCACCAAGGGCTTTCATCTCCAAAAGGAGTTATATCTGCCCTAGATTTTCACACTGTAATTAGTAGAAAGTCCTTGATTTAAATTGAATGTATAATTTATAAACGGGCAGAGTAAAGGATTTGTTTTGGAAAAAAATAGAGATCACACAATTGATTGCTTCCAAATCTTTGTAGTATGTTTCAGTTAAAGTATCTTTAAAAGCCTTCTGAGCCTTACAAATATACTAAAGTCACAAACAACAATGAACATGTGTAGTTACTAAAATACATATGTGCATACATTCGTTTATAAAACAACCAAATAGTTTTCCTCTACTTCCCATCCATACCTCGTACAAAATTTAATTGATGGTTATAATTACTCATTTTTATTCTCAAAAGGCTTGGCCATTATAATTGATAAAGAACGAAAAAACTGAAATGACAAAAGGGAAAATAAGTATACAAAGAATAATACAAATTTATGCCTTTCTACCCAAAAGGGAATACGGAAACGCCACAAGCGGAGAAAGGAACAAAAGCAAAATTCCCAGGACATTATCGTTTTCATTGGAACAATTAAATTATCATAAAATTCATTATAGTGTTAAGCAGATCTCAATGTAAACCAACTGATAAAAGGAGAAAAATAGTATAGAAAAAGGAAAGTAAAACAATACGCAAGGAAAATTATTTCATAAAAATTTAGTGCACGTTAACAGACGTTAATATATTTTAATAATTTAAAAAAAAGAAATGCTAAATTATTTGACTAACAAACAATTTTTAGTTGAAAATTATTATTTTTATTTTTTTAATTAAGTTTTTAGTTTTAAGAGTGCAATTTATAAGAGAAATAATTTTATTTAAGATGACAAAAAATATAATTTGTTTTTAATCCTAAAACTAATTTTATTATCTTACATCACGCATGCGCATGAAAACATACTTTTTGTTGCTTTTTAAATGCATTTTTTTTGATTTTGTTTTGGTGGATTATAATTTGAAATTTTTTTTTTGTGATTTTCTTTTTGTTAAAAACAAACACCAAACAAAAAACTACAAAATAAAACACAAATATCATTTGTAAAACTTTGCACTGGGCGCCTCACGCTAACCCCATTAACTCCAAACGCACTTACACACCAACACCCCCCACTCACACCACCAACCACCCACCACCATCAACATCATTTGCCAAATAATCGAAACAAAAAACAAAAACAAACATTACTATCATCAACGTTAAACAACGTGACATTATCATTTTGTCACATCACCCCAAATTCTCATGCACGCAACCAACACTGGGCTTCACTCTCTCTCACATCACATCACTCCACCATGACATACACGCTACGTGTGAAAATGGCTATTTTACGAAAAATCCAATTTTTCATTAAAACGAAAAAAAAAAGTTTTTGAAGAAAAGGACAGTTTGTAAACTAAAGGCAGAAGGCAACAATAATTATAGGAAAGAAACAAATCCTCCTTTATCTTTCGCTTCGCTCTGACTCTCATTACCCACAAACAACACCATCTCAACAAAAAGCTCATCACAAGTATTTTATCACAACATCACCAGCAGTGGGAGCAAGGGCAACATCATCACTTGCCAGCCAAACAGCCAAAGTAGAAATTGCAACAAAACGATATTCATAACATCAGACGAAGAAGTAGAAGAAGAACGGACGGCAAGTTGCTCACCTGGTTTTGGGCGTTGCTAATTACACACGTACACACCTGTGTGCCATTTGCGCGCCAACTGTCACCGTGTGAAACTGTGTGGGTGTGGATGCCAGTGAGTGTTCACGCTCTTGTTCACCTCTCTGACAAGTTAACATTAAAAAAGCCTCAAACTGGATTGCAATTATGGTTAGTAAATAATGGCATCATTATTTGTTGTCGTTGTTGTTATTGTCCGTTCGTCATTCTCGCCATATTGTTGTCCATTATTTTAATTGTTATTGTTTTTTGAGTATCATGCACATGTGTGTATGTGATTTGTGTACGTGTGGCAGTGTGAGCTTTATCAAGTCATCACCACCGAAACAAATTCAAAAACCCACAAACAAATATACATTTGTATAACCATTATGTGGAGAATGCTTGTTTGCCCTTTCTTTTCCGGGGTTTCATTGTTTTGAGAACAAAACTAGTAACATTTACCAGTTCCCTACCTCCTGTTCCTTCTTCCCTCTTCCATACCTGTACCCACATTTCATTATTGCTCTTAAATATCCCACAAAAGCTCTACACATTAGTGGTTTCTTTTCAAGATTTATAGAGTTGATGGGCGGGCGTAGGGGTGATATACACCACCACAGGGACATATCTTAATTTTGTATTCTTTGAAATAGTTTCCAGTGATGGCAGAGATAAAGTTTTCAAATTAACCACAGATGTCACTTTAATGGTTTTGTGAAAATATTCATAAAAGAAATTTATTACTTCTAGAAATGGAAAAAGTTTAAAATGTTCGGCAGAGGCACGGAAACTTAACATGTCATTTTAATCGCCATAAAATATGAAACATAAATCAGCCACAAAATGTATGTCATCGCGCAAAATATGAGAAAAAAATCAAACCTGTTAAAACTTAGTAACATAACTCATTTTTAAAGTCCCCTCTAGAAGTTTATGTACGCTTCATAATGAGGAAAGCTTAAAATGTTGAAAATAAAGTGACATGTCATAACGCCCAAACGGATATAAGAACTAAATACATTTTACCTTGAGGTCTTCTATGTGAAGACTTTGAGGTGTTCTATGAGAAGACTTTGAGCTCTTCTATGAGAAGGCTTTGAGGTGTTCTTTGAGTAGACCTTGAGCTTTTCTATGAAAAGACTCTGAGCTCTTCTCTAAGAAGACCTTGAGCTCTTCTATAAGAAGACCTTGAGCTCTTCTATAAGAAGACCTTGAGCTCTTCTATAAGAAGACCTTGAGCTCTTCTATAAGAAGACCTTGAGCTCTTCTATAAGAAGACCTTGAGCTCTTCTATAAGAAGACCTTGAGCTCTTCTATAAGAAGACCTTGAGCTCTTCTATAAGAAGACCTTGAGCTCTTCTATAAGAAGACCTTGAGCTCTTCTATAAGAAGACCTTGAGCTCTTCTATAAGAAGACCTTGAGCTCTTCTATAAGAAGACCTTGAGCTCTTCTATAAGAAGACCTTGAGCTCTTCTATAAGAAGACCTTGAGCTCTTCTATAAGAAGACCTTGAGCTCTTCTATAAGAAGACCTTGAGCTCTTCTATAAGAAGACCTTGAGCTCTTCTATAAGAAGACCTTGAGCTCTTCTATAAGAAGACCTTGAGCTCTTCTATAAGAAGACCTTGAGCTCTTCTATAAGAAGACCTTGAGCTCTTCTATAAGAAGACCTTGAGCTCTTCTATAAGAAGACCTTGAGCTCTTCTATAAGAAGACCTTGAGCTCTTCTATAAGAAGACCTTGAGCTCTTCTATAAGAAGACCTTGAGCTCTTCTATAAGAAGACCTTGAGCTCTTCTATAAGAAGACCTTGAGCTCTCCTATAAGAAGACCTTGAGCTCTTCTATAGGATGACCTTGAGCTCTTCTATAAAAAGACCTTGAGCTCTTCTATAAGAAGACCTTGAGCTCTTCTTTAAAAAGGCCTTGAGCTCTTCTATAAGAAGACTTTAAGCTCTTCTATAAGAAGACATAAAGCTCTTCTATAAGAAGACATAAAGCTCTTCTATAAGAAGACCTAAAGCTCTTCTATTAGAAGACCTAAAGCTCTTCTAAGAGAAGACCTAAAGCTCTTCTACGAGAAGACCTAAAGCTCTTCTACGAGAAGACCTAAAGTTCTTCTATGAGAAGAACTAAAGCTCTTTTATGAGAAGACCTAAAGCTGTTCCACGAGAAGACTTAAAGCTCTTCTATGAGAAGGCCTAAAACCCTTTTATGAGAAGAACTAAAACTCTTCTATGAGAACACCTAAAGCTCTTCTAGAAGACCTTGAGCTCTTCAATGAGAAGACCAAAAGCTCTTCTATGAAAAGACCTAAAGCTCTTCTATGAGAAGGCCGAATTCTCGTCCATTGGCCTAGTTTCAGAGAGTTCGCTAATAACTGCTTTGTCCATCCCTTCAAATATTCGGGCAGCAAAGAGGACATTCCGAGACATCATCACTGCTGCAACTATATATCTTTTGGTCGAATTCCCGAAGTGAGACCAAACTTCCCAGCAGAGGCGACAGGATTTGTAAATGAGCGTGATGAGCTTCGTCATGCCAACCCCAGTGACCCCAGAGTCAGCGAGCTGATACTGGAAGTTAACATAATGGTCGGTAAACATAAGCGGAACAAGTGTTTAAATCATCTGAAGAGTTACGACATTGGAGCCAGAAAAAGTGAATTGTTTGAAACAGTTAAGTCACTCTCGAGCCCTGGAAAGAAGAAAGAGAGGGCTTCAGTCACGTTTGGCGACGCTGACTTATCCAAAGAGGTGCGTAAGTTATTTCAATCGACAGTTTGTCGAGCACCCTGAGAGTGACAGGACGAAAGAATCGGATCTCTTCCCGACGAGGATGAACCACCACAGTTAACGACGGATGATGTTGCGAATGTCATTAGGAATGCCAAATCATCCAAAGCAATGGGACCTAAGTCGAGTTCTTGAAGTTTGGCAAATTTACTATGGTCCCGCTACTGAAACCAAGCAAGGATATCAAAAAGCTGAACGGTACACACTAATATCGCTTTTGCCACCCGTAGCAAAGACCCTTGAGGCTTTAGTCTTCCCCAGTGTCAGAAATACTCATCCAGTTTCCGATCATCAGCATGGATTCCGTAAGCAGCGCAGCACGTCTACAGCGCTGAACGCGATATCCACATATATTTGTCGAGGACTCAACCAGAAAAAGTCGTGTGATAGAACAGTGATAGTGGCGCTTGACTTATCAAAAACCTTTGATACTGTCAAGCACTCCACGCAGTTTGAGGACATCGAGCAGACTACTTCAGGTTCCTTCACTGATGTCACCTGTCAAAGGCTGAACTCCTATTTGACTCCTCTTACCACCTTTTTCTATTATATCAAAGTATGGATTTTGCGTCTGTTTGCGTGGAGAGGGCAATACCTTGCCAATATGCGGATATGTAATCGGAGGGGCCAGTTGCGATTGCACGTTTTATCGGGTACATGCCTTTGCAACAAGATGGTGTTCCGAGTCGATGGTAGGTCCTCGGAACAATACGCTCAATGAATCTCTCCCATCTGCATTTGATGTCTTGGTTTTTTGTCTGGAGACAGCTAGGTGCCATTATGAATGTTGACATGTCTTAACCTGGTACTGCTAACTACCATGTCTTTGCCGCTGCGAAGTCTATGAGCCTCATTTCATTATTAGACGATTGATTGTGGAGCGCAAATAAGACTGATGTTGGTTCCGAATTATAGCAAGGGATTCCGAATTATAGCAAGTGTTTTATTTACCGAGGTGAGGCTGGTCATCAGATGGTTTAAGCTCCGACCAACTACATCACAGTTTTGGAGTGTTGCATATTTTTCAGCACAAAGCTAAGCTTTTGCTGCTTCCATTATATTGGTGCTTTGGAGGGAGTCGGAAGCACAAATCTCTCTGTTCCTGATTTATCTGCACAAAACTAAGCTTTTGCTGCTTCCATACTATTGGTGCTTTGGAGGGATTCGGAAGCAGACGGCCTCATCTTCTTCACAACCACTGGTCGTGATATCCGATTGAGGACTAGCGACCCTTGAAGTGGTTGACGTTGTCACAGACTGTACCTGAACTGGAGGTTCCATCTATCGTGACCTCCATATGGACTTCGACAGGGGTTAGGTTAGGTTGAAAAAAGGGGCGAGAAATCGCCACATGCCCTGGTGGACATACACATAAGCCGGAAAAAGATGACTCTACTGTATTTTATTTCAGGAACTCTGTGCCCTTAACAAAATCCCGTAATTGTTTTAGGTCGTCTACAATTACCTGATTAAGATCTGGTATTGTGTCGTTCCCTAAAAACTGGGATCTTATGTTTTCGAAAGGCGGGCATTGGCAGAGAAAATGATCCAATGTTTCGTCATCTTCTCCGCATTCCCTGCATACGCTGTTGTCTGCACATTTTATTTTATGCAGATCAGCTTGTAAACCCAGGTGACCTGTAAGGACACCTGTAAGTCTACTCAGCTCTGCCTTACCTAGCAGTAATAGGTTTTTACTTTTTTCCTCATTTAGGTTTCCCCATAGGATTTTTGTGGATATTTCCTCTCTATTCCATAGGGATAAGTGGGCAATTTTTGCCCAAGTTTTTAACTCTAGCCGAGACGCGTTTAGTGGCTTTGCGTTCGCTAAGTTTAAGGTTGCAAATTCCCTTCCCTTTTTTGCCAGAGAATTTGCTATCTCATTACCTCTATTCCCCGCATGTCCCGGTACCCATATTATACGCATTATGCCATGGTGAGTATAGCTGTTGATCGAATTTATACAATCCAAAACTGTTTGTGATTTTACTGTCTTGGATGTTATTGCTTTGATTGCAGTTTTACAGTCCGTAAGGACGTTTACAGTATTTGGTCTCGTGTTGGCATTAAGCCAGTTCAGACACTCTGTAATCGCTCGGATCTCCGCTTGATGGACAGTATTGTTATCCGGCAAACGAAGAGATATTTCGGTCTCTGGTTCTTCAATGAAAAGACCCAGTCCCCTCTCCCACATAGCATGGAGCCGTCTGTATAACAACAGTTTCCAGTCGGCATTTGTACTAGAGTTCCGCCGATCCACGAGTCTCTGTCTGGAATTAATGCCTCGCATGAGGCAGCTACAATTTTTTCAGGTATACGGTCCGATACAATTTTATCTATTGACTCTCCCGTTGTTACCCGCAAAATGTTTTGATGGTATATTAAGTGATCCGTACTGATCCAGTCGTCCATCGACAGGGGTTACTCCTGTTCAAGAAGTGCAAGCTTTGTGGGGATAGTTCCTCTCGAACTTCCCTTCTGGGAAACCAACGTCAGTGGAGATTGTTTTGTTAGGCTCAAGCAATTTTGCCAATGAACCTAGGATACATAGTGTTTCATATTAAGATGAAGACATTTGACTCCCCCTTCCCTTATCAAATAGAACATGTTTTATGACTGTAAAAAATAAATAAACAAATTCCATTGCGATTCGATGTGGACTAGAGGACTGATCTGCAATTGATAAGGAAAATGTCTTCACCGTCACAAATTTCTATTTAGTATTGTATTTATTTATCTAAGCTTAAACTAACACTAAAGATTCATGTAAAGTTTTAAGAGTCTTTTCGTCCTTCCTACATCCATTCATTTTGAGTGTAACAACAGATTTTCTGCAACTCATCCTTAATTAGGGTCATTAGGAGACTATTAATTGTACAGAGAAAGAAGCAAAAGCTTTTTTGTTTTCGTTACATTACATTGTCCTTCAATCGCATAGCTCCTCTACTACTTGCACCATTTCAAAAGCACACTCACACAGACACACGCATACACTATCACTTACCGAACAACACAGATTTTGATGACACTCATTATTTGGCGCTAATAGCGTTTCTTTTTTCAGTTCATTTCTAATGTTTCCTGTTAAGTTGTTGTTTCGGTTTTCTATCTTTTTACGTTGGCTTTCATTTTGTTTTCCTTTTTTTCTCTCTTTGTAAGCATTTCTTTCCTATTTTGTTTTTGTTTTGTTTCTAAACAACGCTACAATAGCAGCAAATCCAAAGACAAACAAAAATGTATCCCGCCTGCACTGTTTTAAAATTTGTTTTATTTTTCGTTTTTTGAAAATTTCTGTACTAACCCAACCAACCAAACAACAACAAAACTCCCAAACCCCCAAACAACAACAAAAACAATCAAACAAATCCCCCGCCAAACATTTCCCCTCTTATGTCACCACAACCCCCCTGTCATCATCCTCATGATATCATCATCATAATTGTATGAATTTCAGCAATGGGCAGTCCATACTACAGAGACATGGATGAGCCAACAAGTCCCGCGGGGGCGGGACATCATCGAAGTCGAAGTGCCAGTAGACCCGTAATGTCACATGGTCTGGATTATCCAAGTAAATATGAATTTTTATGTCAACGAAGGAGGAAACAAAAAATAATATTTGAAAATATTTTCTTCTTTTTTTAATTTTCAATTCGTTACAAAGGAGCCCCCCGTTATCAGTCCTTGGATAGAGGAGGTCTGGTAGATCATCATGATCGTGAGTTCATACCCATACGTGAGCCCAGAGATCGTTCGCGAGATCGATCTTTGGAGCGTGGCTTGTATTTGGAGGATGAACTGTATGGACGTTCAGCTAGGCAGAGTCCTAATCCGTTGGGTAAGTGTCAATTATTACCTCCTTTTTACTCAAATACTTAATCCGTAGGCATTTTCTTGAGAGATTTAAATTGTTTATGATGAAAAATGAATATGTTGTTTATTTTTATTTTTCCTTCCAGGTTTTAATTCCGGTATACCACCTACGGATCGAGCGTATTTGGGCGATTTACAACATCAAAACACAGATCTGCAGAGAGAGCTGGGTCAACTTAAACGCGAACTGGAGTTGACAAATCAAAAACTTGGTAGTTCCATGCACAGTATTAAGACTTTTTGGTCACCCGAACTGAAAAAGGAACGAGCCCTCCGCAAAGAAGAAAGCGCCAAATATAGTTTGATTAATGACCAGCTGAAATTGCTTAGCACGGAAAATCAGGTGAGTAGCGGAAGAAGTTACCTTCCAACAAATTATTTCATGATTTCCCTGAACCCTAGGAAGAAATCATATGCATCTTATTCCAATCCGGTTGCTTCTGACTCTGAGCCATAATCTCCAGTAGTCCATCTTCCCTAGTGTAGATAACCTTTATGCTCGGCTACACAATATATGTTTGCCCTCCAAAAGACATTTTACTGAAATAATCAGTTCCCCAATAAATGATCTTTGAACTAATTTAAGAGCTTAAACTTGAATAGCTTTACTCTATTCCGGTCCATGTTAAATGACTTTAGAGCTCTGCTACTCTTGAGTAAATGGCATTTAATCTCAATTACCATAGAGTGGACGATTCCTGCAGACAGGCCTAAAGCTTTGCGGGATTAATGAATTGTGAATAAATAAACAAAGTAGGTGAACTTTGAGCTCATCTGCTCTACAGAACAGCAGATGACCTATGCACTTGACATTTGTGCTCTTATACTCTACAGTAAATCAGCTTTGAGCGCATTTACTCTACATTTGATAATCATTGAGCTCATCTACTCTGCAATAGGTGACAATTGAGCTCATCTGCTCCTCTGTTGTTGTTGTAACAGTGTTTTTATATCCTCAGAAGTTATGCTAACGAGGGTGTATACATTTTCATACGGGTAAAATGTGTATCATCGAAATAATGGATTTAGACCCCAAGTATGTTTGGACAGAATCCGTTTGAGACAATTTGGAGTCGATTTAGCAATGTCCGTCTGTCTGGCTGGTGCGCACTATAACTCTCCAACGGATTAACCGAGTTCGTCCAAACTTTGGCTTTCGTAATATTTTGACCAAACTTAGTTTAAGTTCGAAGATGGGCCATATCGGTCAACTGCTTCAGGTACCTCCCCCACAAAAGTTCAAAAATGTTCTGTAAAATGGTGTGAACGATAACTCTCGAAAGGAGCAATCGATTTGGCCCAGACTTTGCACATCGTATTATTTCTTCCAGATATAGATCGGGTTCGAATATGGACTATATCGGTCTACTCCTCCGGCTACCTCCCACACAAAATTCGGATAAAGTGTAGTTTAGGAGCTCCTCTCGAATCATTTTGAATTTTTTTCAGTATGTTGTCCTTGCGGTTTCCCTTACGATAGTACAATTTTTGTTCTTGCACAAGTCCATACTTCCTGAGATATTAGCCTAAAAGCTCCAAGAAACCATGACGGCACCAACCAAATTGGCAAATCCGTAAGATAATTCTCGCAGGGAGTTTCTGATTAGTGCAAACTTTGCACATCGTATTTTTTCATCTAGTCGTGTATCAGGTTGGATATGGACTATATCGGTCCACTCCCTGTAACCGATTTGGTCCATACTTTGCACATCGTAATATTTCTACGAGACATATATCAGTTTAGAATATGAACTATACATGTCAACTCCTTCGGATACCTCCCAAACCTAATTTCGGAAAAGTGCAGGTTAGGAGCTCCTCTCGAATCGTTTTGATTTTTCTTGGAACAAATTGCCCTCAAGGCCGTTATTACGATGGTACAAGTTTTTTCAGTGGCAAGTCCATACTTATTGATAAAATGACCCGAAAGCTGTAAAAAACCATTACGGCAAACATGTGTAGTGGCTGGTGCGCACGACAAATCCCGAACCGAATACTGCTTTGGTCCACACTTTTCATATCGTAATATTATATTAGATGAAATTCGAAGGTGGCGCTTATAGGTCCAGTCCTTCCTGTACCTCCGCCACAAAATTTGAAAACATTCGATAAAATGGTAACAGAAAAATCTCATAAACGGATATTTTTATATATATGTCCTTTTTTATTTGCTAAAGAAATGTGATACAAAATAATATGAAAACATATCAAACAAACAAAGTTCATGTTGAACATAGGGCGGTAACCCCTATGGGTCCATTAGGGTACCACCCACAAAAATTATCAAAATTGTTTAAGTGCGGTTAGAGGTCTGTCGGAGAATCCTTTGGAAATTTTTACCGAAGATGCTTCTAGTAGCCCTGTTTACAGCGATATGACGTTTTTCGTGGCCAAGTCCATGTTTCCTGATATAATGTGCTCATCGAGAGGAATGACTCCCAAAATGAGACACACTTCCAAAATGAACTATGTAGGTCCATTACTTTAGGCACCTCCTCGCAATACTTTTGAGATCCATACGCCCAAATTTCTGAAGCCCTCCTAAATGCATACGTTTTTTGGGAAAAAGGTGTATCAATTCACACAGGCTGAGGGTATACCTATGTCGGCAAAGCCAACTGATACTTTTTTACTTGTCATAATGGATCTGGGTCTACCTCCAGTTCTAGGAATTTGGCTGTTTCGATGGGATGTAACCAGAGATCCACTCAAGTAAATTGAGTAGATTTGGTAGGGCAGTTGAAAAGGTGCAGTGTGTCGTGCTGTCCTGTGCCGAATACTGGGAATATGTTTTGCACAGTGTCATAAATTCTTGCCCTATAGAAATTGAGATGACTGCACCATCCCGAGCGTAGTTGAGCCAAAAATACTCCGGTTTGTTGTGGCGCCCCTCAGCTACGATAGATACCGGATGTTCTCCGAGGATCACATTCAAACGATATCTGTTTATGGCATCTGCCACTGCATCCTTGTAAATGCTAACTAAACTTGCTTGATAGGCTTGTAACGCTGGACCTCTCTTTCTTGGTTATGAACGTCCTTCCTAACATGCCTGGTTGCCTCAACATGGCACCAAGAAAGAGAATTTGATCGGGGGCAACCACCATTATCTCGAAAATTAATTTGCAAGCCGATGCATTCATAAGTTTAGCAAATAAAGCGATTATAAAGCAATAGGCCCCCGAAATTCATCAACAAATATATAGCATTTAGGACCACGGGACATTTCTGAACATTTGCTGAGAATTTCACGACAACCTCATGAGCAGGTTTTTTGGCTATAAAAGACCTTCTGTACAAGCCTTTTGACTATAGAAGACTTCTTGGGAAGGTCATCTATCTACAGAAGACTTCTTGCGAATGTCTTTTGACTATAGAAGACTTTTAGTCTTCTACAGAAGATGTTTTGTACGGTACTTTTGACTATAGAAGACTTCTTGGGAAGGCCTTCTATCTACAGAAAACCTCTTGCAAATGTTTTTGACTTTAGAAGACTTCTAGTAAAGGTGTAGATTGAAGTCCTTTTGGGAAGGTTTTGCAGCTACAGAAAGCCTATTGTTAATGTCTTCCATCTATGATAGTCCTCTTGCGCAGGTCTTTGGACTATGTAGGACCCCTTGGGAAGGTCTTCCATCTACAGAAGGCTTCTTAGTAAGGTCTTCCATTTACATGAGACCTCTTTTGCAGGTCTTTTGTCTATAAAAAACCTCTTGGGAAGATCTGTTTGGCCTTGGAGGCTTTAGTATTATTAGTATTGAACTCGATTTCTACTGTGAGTTGCAGCATATTCCAATCCGAAAACATTGAAACCAAGAAGTCAGCAATTAAAGAAATCAATGCCATTCTTGGGGCAATGTGAGGGCTAAAAGGTCTATAAATTTCCATGTGATATCTCTTGAACGCAAATGATGGAAATGTAGACTGAACGAAATGCTACACGGGTAGCGTTGCCCAAGCGTAAAAGGGACTTCGCAACGCTGGGATGCTAAGGAGAGAAATAGAGACTTAATTAAAGTTTACCCAGGTCGGCGTTTTAGCCTTAACTGATGGCATGAGGAGGCACCCTGTTGCAGTTCTCAGAACGGTCTTCTTACGGGGTTGAATACTGTTTTCATCGGGGTGGCACTTATGTTGGTGGGCCACACTGCTGCCGCATAGCTTACTACAGACCGACCTATAGCGTTATATGAGGTCAATATGATTTTTTTATCTGCACCCCAAGTGCTGCCGGCTAGGGACTTGAGGACCTTGTTCCTACATTTCAGTTTGTCGCAGATAGCAGTGGTGTGCGCGCACGACTTGAAAGTAGTGTCGAATGTGACACCTACAATTTTGGAGCAGTTTGTGGTTGGAATTCTGCTGCCGTCGACCACTACATTCAATTCTCTTCCAAACTGCGCTGTCCATGCGGTGACCGGAGTGGCCGTAGATTTAGTGGCGGATATTTACACATTCCCCGCATGGAAAGAGGTGGTAACATCAGTCAAACAGAAGATCAGCCTTTCACATATGACATCACGTTACGATCTCAATGTCGTCTGGGGGCGGAATACAGGAGAGCTAGAAGTTAAACAGTTCCGGAGATATCATCGCACCTTTGGGGAACTCCATATTTAACACTACGGGGTATGGACTTCTTCCTGAATTCCACGTATGACTGGCATCAACGCATATAATTAATTATCCAATGTTTCAAACTTGGCCGTAGGGTTGTCTGCTCGATGTCCTCAAACAGGTTGGAGTGCTCGACAAAGACTTTTAATAATTCAAGCATTGCAATTACTGTTCTGTCACACGATCTGCTGAGTCCTCGACTAATATATGTGGAGATAGCGTGTTGCGCTGTTGTCGTGCTGTGCTGTTTACGAAATCCATGCTGATGAGCGGCAGCTGGATAGCTGTTTCAAACGTTAGGGAGGACTAAAGCGCCAAGGGTCTTTGCTACGAGCGACAAAAGGGAAATCGGCATGTACGATTCAGCTTTTCTGGCATCCTTGCATTGATTCAGTAGCGGGACCATGCTGCCCATTTTCCAGACTTCAAGAACGATATGAGTGGGTGGCCACAGGTTGAGCATTTTTGTGATATATTCGACTCCCGTACATCCAGCTGTTTCAAAATTACCATGGAGATTCCATCAGATGGCAACGCTTCGGAGAATTTAGCATTCCTGATGACATTCGCAACATCAGCCATTGTAAATTGTGGTGGTTCATCCTCAGTGGGAAGAGATATAGTGCGACGTAATAATCTTCTCTTCGCCCTGTCACTCTAGGGATCCTCAACAAACTGTCGAATGAAATAACTTGCGCTCCTCTTCGGATTAGTCATCCTAACGTCGTCAAACGCGACTGAAGCCCTATCTTACTTCTTTTCGGGGTTCAACAGTGACTTACCGACAATTTACTTATTCCGCCGCCAATGTTACAACTCTTCAAATGATTTATCCACTTGCTTCGTATATGCTCACCAACCTGTTAACTGTTAACCAGTGTCACATCATTGACTCTGGGGTCACTGGGGTTGGCACGACAAAGTTCATCACGCTCATTTGCTACTCTTGTCGCCTCTGCTGGAAAGGTTGGGCTCACTTCGGGTATTCGACCATCAGGTATATGGCGAGCGGCTGCAGCATTGATGATGTCTCGGAACGCCCGTTCTGCTAGCCGAACATCAGATGAATTAGGAAGGTCTCTGAAGCGGTGATTAGTGAACTTTCTGAAACTCGGCCAATTAACTTTCCCATGATTGACCAAAGTGCGGCTTTCAGAGCTGATAAAAGCGGACGGCCTCCTGATGGAGACAATTATGGGGAAATGGTCTTATCCAAGAGACACGACGGGTTACCAAGTGACGTTATTTGTCAGACCAGGTGACACGATGATTATGTCTGGCGAACTGTGGCACTCTTCACTTATCCTGGTAGGGTCGTCCTCATTGACCGTACAAAACGTTTAGCTGTAAATTTTCTCTGTCAGCACGATGACCCTCTGGTCGTTTCCGAGGACCGAATATCACAACTCATGATCAACATTAAAGTCCCCCAAGACTAGACGGTTATGGCCTTCCAAAAGCGGGCCTATAAGCTGGAGTACAGCTATTGTATATACGATGTATACGTTCAGCAACTCTGCCTCGGCAGTTCCACAGCTGACTGCTACCACCATACATTCATCTACGGTTCATTAGAGCCAGACTCAAGTGATGTAGGTCAGTATAGAAAACACTGGTGCAATCTTTCACTTCTGGTGCGATCCTACCTTTGAGCTCACCTTCTCTACAGTATATACATTTTGAGTTCATTTACTCTACAGTAAACGACCTTTGAACTAATCTACTCTAATGCAGATGACCTTGTGCTCATCTGCTACGCTGAAGATTTACATTGAGCTCAGAGACTTTGTGGTACACTAGTGCCGCCTACGAAATAATATTAATTTAATTATTTTTTATATTTTTTCTCTTTCCCTTCATTTTTAGAAACAAGCAATGCTGGTGCGTCAATTAGAAGAAGAACTACGTGCTCGTATGCGCCAGCCCAACATTGAGATGCAGCAACAAATCGAGGCTGTCTATGCGGAAAATGATCATTTACAACGTGAAATTAGCATTTTACGAGAGACAATCAAAGATTTGGAGTGTCGTGTTGAAACACAAAAACAAACTTTGATTGCACGCGATGAGAGCATTAAAAAATTATTGGAAATGTTGCAGGCCAAGGGCATGGGTAAGTGCTAAAAATAAAAATTAAATATTGATAGTTAAGGCAAAGCTACAGCAATAACAAAATGTTCATAAGTATAAAGATACATATTAGCAAAATAATAACATTGTGTTGTTGGTGTTGTCTTTATTAACGCTTGAGATAAACTAGACATCTTGTGTAGTGACTAAGTAGTTATGGGGGTGTCATATTAAACGTTGCCAAGCCAGAAGGTTAATGACGATGAGTTTTAAAATATGTTTGTATGTAATGGAGGTGTGCCTCTTTTTATAATGAGGAAAACTACTGGTGTGAGAAATATAATTTACAAGAAGAAACGTTAGCAACCCTAGCTTTTTTATATTGTATCTTTAACTGACAGTCTGTCTGTTGATAAACTCTTTATTTGGGATTTGTGTTGGCAAATAGTAAACTTTGTCAATTTGAAAAAGTTTAATTAGAAATATACCTTAACTGGATTGCAAGTTTCGTTTTGGATGAAATTTGTAAAAGACCTATAATTTACAGTTTCAGTAAAATATAATATTAGTAACAATATTTTCATAATTTAATTTATCATAAATTACTGAATATGATAAAATCAGCCTAACTCAGGGTAGACTTCCGAGAGTCTTGCTTTTCTGTGACATGTTCTCTTACAACAAATTTCGAAGTATATCCTTTCAAGAGATGGGAGATTCGGTTCCGATTACACTGTGTTATGTTTTGTTGGACAATTTTGAATAAAATCAGATGAAGTCCGACTTTAAACCTAAAACGTGTTTTTCCTTTATAGAGATTTCTGGCGATTAGAGTAGATTTATAGATTTAGTGTATTCTGATATCTATAGTAAAATTTTATGACGAACAATTTTGTTGAATATTTTGATTTGATATGGTCACATTTTAAAGGAGATTTTGAACGATTTTCGAAAAAAGGACCGAAAAGACCCTTTTAATGAACAGCATGAGGGTTAAAATTTTTACCACAAACATTCCCCATACTCTTGTCCTTAAAGTTGCCACAGACACTATATGTCTAAAATGCACGGATTCCAAGATATCTTAAATCGCATATTTCGGAAAACAAGAAATTGTCGGAACTTGCCCCGCCTACTTTGGTTATTTCCGATATCAAGGTGAAAAACGCCGATACACGTGTCCCTTATTTTTAGCCCTACTTTCATAATATGCTCAGTTTTTCCCATCATTTTGAAAAAAAAATAATTTTGTTGCACAGTGTTATTTATTTGAAAGCTCATAGAGTTCAATTGAATATTAACCCCTTCCCTGTGTTTTAAGTCGCTTGATTAACGTTTTTATCTTAAGCTTCAGGTCGTTTGTCCCCTATATTTCGCAGATCCTAAGCGGTAGTATAAGAGAGATGTAGTAAATATAGACGAATTTTGATGGAGAACTAGGGTTTGTTAGTAGAAGCAATGCCCCTCGATCCCATGTGTTCAAAAAAGTTATTCGGGGTCCAAAGTCAGTTTTTGGATGCCTTATTCAGTTTTTTCAAAAAACTACTAAAGTAAATGTTGTAAATTTAAAATCTATGCACTTTTTAAATGCGTTTTCAAACAGGAATCACCATTCATGAGATATCGCAATCTACATATCGACACCTCCAAATAATAGTATGCTAAGTCTAAAAAGTGAGTTTTGCAGGAGAAGCTCTCAAAGTTTAGACATTTTTTGAACTTCAGTACTATGCTAAGTCAATATTTGTTCATATTACCAAAATTAGACGGAATTTAATTAAAGGACGTTCGACACCTCCAAATAACAGTTTGCTAATTCTGAAAAGCGAGTTTTTCAGGACAAGCTCTAAAAGTTTGGAAATTTCTTTGACCTTCAGTACTATGCTAAGTAAATATTTGTTTATAACTTCTTTCGGATTGTCCGATCTTTACCAAAATTTGACAGAATTTAAGTTAAAGGACGTTAAATATAAAAATGTAAAGAACTTGAAAACATGCTAAATCGACTTAGCATACTATTGTTTGGAGGCGTCGATATATGAAGATATAGAATGCGTAAATACATTATGAGGCGAACCGGTTAAACCGGTTTTTGGATCTGGACTTTCGGGTCAAATAACCGGATCGTCCCTGATGAAAATTATACATTCCATAATCTAGACTAAAATTAAAAAATAGGATAGTTTTCGTTGGAGTCGTTCCAGTTTGGCTTACGTTTACACAAAATATGACTCCTATGGCGTCCACTCGCGGGTTCGATTTCCCTCTGCGGATCAACTAAAGATCCCTCTATAGTAGATTCTTTCTTACGATTTGTAAAGGAATACATGTGATCGACCCTACCTGTATAATGTGTCCAATTTATTTACTTCCGGATCCCGACCTTCTCCAGCAGCAAATTGGAAAAGATAACACAAAAGACTGTCTTTTTGGCTCGTTTGGAAGTACTCGGAGAGAATCTTTCCTATTTTAACTAAACATCGCTTGTCAGCTGAAGTCATTTGCAAAGTATTATGAGCCTTGCGGTTATGCCGAACTCAGACATGAATATCTTTGAACATATAGGGCTGTCGAAAGTGATATTCTAGTCGGCAAATAGATTAGTATGTGTCGATCTCCATTCCTTGAATCTTTCCCATGATTAGCCATAAGGTGAATGTCTGGTTAATGGTGGATTTGCCAATTCTAATGCCACATTGGCATGGCCCAATTATTTCGTTCACCATAGGCTTTAGCTGTTCGCAATATATTGTAGGCAATAGGGAGAAGACTTATGTCCCAGGACACAGGATGCTCAGGTTCCAATAGCAGGGTACGCGTTCTTCCTGCCGGATGGTGCTATATAGCTGATGCATACATCTTATCAGCGTGTCGCCTCCGGCTTTGAACAGATCGGCTGCTAGGCCATCGGCTCCTGCTGCCTTACTTTTCTTCTGCCGATTTATTGCTATCCTAACCTCATGTTGACTGGGCGGTATACATTCAATATCATCTTCTGGGATTGGATCTGTTGTATCTTCGACGACTTCACTAGTATTGGCTACAAACAGTTTGGAAAAATACTATTTCCATATCCCGAGCACACTATCTGTATCTGTTACCAAATTACCTTGCACCCTCTCTACAGCAAGATGTGTCTGTACCAAAGCCATCAGTTTGATGTTTTATTCTTTGGTAGAATTTTCGGACTTCATTCTGACTCCTGTACATCTCGATTTTATCACACTCTCGCTTTTCCATTTCTCTCTTTTCCCAAGGAAATGACGTTTCTCCTCTCTCTATTTCTCCCGATAACTCTCTCGTACTCTACGCGTTGCTACTGATGGTAAATTAGCCCTATATGACTCATTTTTCTTTTTGGTAGCAGCACACTACTCCTGGTAATACCATGGGTTCCTTGGTGGAGGTCTCTGGTATCCAAGTATGGATTTTGCGGCTGTTTGCATGGAGTGTGTTGATATGTTGTCGGGACGAGGAGTGCTTTGATTAAGCAATTGGGCCAATTGAGGGGTATATGCAGTGGATATCTGTTGTGAATGCAGCTTACCGATGTACATTGGTCGCAAATGTGAATTCTTTGGCTAAAAGTAAATTTTTTGACATTCTTCTTTTTTGTGTTTTTCTTCGCAATATTGAAGTAAACACTCCAAAACAACAAAAACAATGATTGTTTATTCCAAATTTGCATTTACCGTTAGACGAGAAGGGGTCAAAGTAGAGATTTGTTTACTGTGTTATTAATCGAGTTGAGTGCGCAGTATTTTGTGATAATTTGTGGGTTATAAAATCCCAATAAGTAAAAGTGTAAAGGTAAAACTCAAATATGGAGAAGAAAGAAGAATGTAGAATAGAATAATTTTCCAAAAAGAACAGAAGAAAAATTCGGCCTAAGAACAAAGCTATCAACATATTTCTGGAACACTCTTAAAATCTTACATTTTGTTTCAATGGTAAAATTGTTATGGACCGAAATAATTTTGATCGCTAGTGGTCGATGTTAGAAAAAAATCAAAAATACTTTGATGTGTATACTTTAATTTCAAGATGCGATTCGTTGCGATAAATGATGCACAATTTTTTCAGGCTACATCAAATTCCGAAATATTTCATATTCGGCTGGTACAAAATTAATTCTAAGAAACACAATTTGGAACCGATTTTCCTGAAAACTTGGTATTTTTATTTTGAAAGTCCAGAGAATATTTCAACCCAAAATTGTCGACATAGGTCCACGTTAGGGTACAGCAGGGTACCCCAAGGGTACATTATAAGGGTACCCCCAATTTAAGGTAATTTGACAATTTTAGCCATATTTTTAAGCCGATTTAGCTGTAATTTTGCATTTTGATTTCTTAAAAGATATGAACCCTTCGCACCAAAAATTATAAACATAGGTCAAAGTTTTAGTTTAGACCCCATACAATGGGATCACCCTGTTTAATATATTTTAACGGTTTTTTGGAAATTCAGGAAAATAATTCTGAATTAATATTTTGTGACAGTAATTATAAATAAAACTAAATATTAACAAAAAGGAGCGTGCAAATAGTTTTGGCCAGAAAAATTAGATTTCGATGCGATGTTAGACTTCCGTATTGTGTCTGTTCGCACTTTATTTGCTACATTTAATCTGGTACGTACCTTTGCTGCAGCAAGGTAGTGATCCGAGTCCATGTTTGCTCTTTTGGCATTAAAATCTTCTTATTCTTTATTTGCAAATCCGTGTTCGGATATTAGCTATCATACAATGTTAATTATTACAGTGTTATTTGATTATATATTATAAGATTAAAAAAAATCATTTAATTATATCTAGTTCTCTGTTTTTGGCGGCGCTTAAAAGACTTATTTCATCTTGGTGTCCTGTCGATTCCTGAATGTTTTTGATCCATGTTATTTCTCGTCTCCCTATCGGTCGGCGCCCTTCAACTTTAATGTCATGTGTTGGACGGCGGTCATATGTTTCTTCTAAGCCGTCGTAGAATATATCATTGGTCTGTTCGTCCTTGTCCTTGTACTTTGCAAGTACGTAAACTGCACTTTTTCTATAAAGAGTCCGGACATTCCAGGTACAGATTAGCAGATCATGGTCCTTAAAACGTTTCCGGGGGTCGTCAACGTTAGAATGGTTTGCTTTTCTTTTCCTTTGTTTTTTTTTCAGCCCAACGCCAAACCCAAGTTGTTATACCCTCCACCGTAATATGGGGGGTATAATTAAAGTTGTCATTCCGTTTGTAATACATCGAAATATTCATCAGAGACTATTACTCCTAGGATGTTTGTTATTGCAAATGGGCTATATCGGTCCACGTTTTGATATAGCCCCATAAAACCGTACCACCCGTTTTTCGGTATTTTGAAGGTTTTAGCATCATTATCACACCGAAATGGCTGAAATTTAGTACTTAGTCTTCATTGGGGCATACAACTTTTCCCTAGAATTTTGTTGGTATAGGCCCACGCCTTCAATTAGCCCCCATAGAACGGCACCTCCCGATTTCCGGTATTTTGAAGGTTGTGACCTCAATATACCACCGAAATGGCTGAAATTTGGTATTCAGTCTTCATTGGGGGTGCAAAACTTTGCACCTGAAATTTATAGGTATAGGTTTAAGCCTTCATATTGCCCCCATAGAACCATGGTAGGACAATAAAAGGTAACAGCAATACACAGCTGACTGAACTGGGTTGTAACGTTAGTGTCAAATTCCATACGACATTTTATGTATTTATTTCTATTTCGATGTACATTAGGGATATATAGTTTTGAGGAAAAATATATCATTCCGAAAAAACATTCAAATTGAAAATGAAACGAATTTTCATTCATGTTTTCCAAAATATCTCTTGTGCCAGACTATGAAAATTTTCATGAAATTGATTTGAGCTTATGGGTAAGAAGGGAGAAAGGGAGCTCCTTCACCTGCTCTCTCTCCTAAAAGCTAAAAAATTTTCATGTGTTATTTTCAGTGTCTGGCACAGTTTTTTAAATTTAAATAATAATAACTTTGACACTAACATTACAAACAAAAACAAATTTCTATGTGGTTGTTCTTGAGTTGTATTTGTTATAGTGTTTACTTTACCTTATATTTGTTCTACCATGCCATAGATATGTACCTCCCGATTTTCGGTATTTTAAAGGTTGTGGCTTCATATTCCACCGAAATGGCTGAAATTTGGCATTACTTCATCGTTGGTGGTATAAAACTTCCGCCCGAAATTTGTCCGTACAGATCGAACCGGCGAACCGGATGCGGAGCCCATGAAAATTATATTTTACCGTAATCAACGCAACAAACCCTACCTTCTGACAAAAATTCAAAAAGAATCGGAGGGTTTTCGTTGGGATCGTTCCCGTTGGGCTTTCGATTACACATGTGGGTTAAATGGGCTATTTTTGCATAAAATTACTCTAACATGGAATAACTCTACTAAACACGCTCGGATTTTTTGGATATTTTTTAAAGATAGGCATAATTTCGCTCTTCAAGGAAACATATCTTTTTTGGGGGGACAGACCCGGTTACTTCGGATATTTTAGCCGGTTCGCCTGAATATGTGCATATTTCCCTTATATGTGCATAAAAATTATGCGTTTTTTAGAACAGCTATATCTCAAGAATGGTCCCTCCTAGGAAAAAAATTATTAAGACCAATCTTGTAGACAATCTTTCTGTCTACAATATTTACTTTAGTCACCTTTTGATTAGATCAACCGTTCTCAAAAAATAAATCCGAAAACCTAAAAACCCTTAAAATTTGACCTTTGGCCCCGAATAACTTTTTTCGCACAAATGGGATCGATGGGGAGTTTTAGGACGTTGCTGCTAATGGCACCAAAAATGGCTCTTCACTAAAATTCAGCTTTGTGGGAATTTTTGCTATTTCAATGTCTATTTTGACTGGGCTATTAACTGGTGTTAAAGGCAGATCCCCATGTGATACCACGGGCAGGTCAGGGTTCACTGAAAAAGTGACCAAAATAAATCCTGGGCTTTGCCATATTAAAACCCGTCAAGACCCTTGCATGGTATCGATCATCCTCTACGTTATCCTCCTTTATAATTATGGTATTTAAATAACTAAGAACGCCTAGAACAATGTGCTTATCATGTCAATTAGGAGCTTGTAAAATTTATCTTAGGTCTCACAAGGGTATTACATGGTGTGGGAACATGTACTGATATTGAAGAAATTCGTTTCTATCAGTATTGTCTCTAGTATTTCATCCAGAGACGAAATGCTTTAAATTACGTTTAACCACAAATACACAATCAAGCCAAAAGGGTAAAATTCCAATGGCAACACCAAGTATAAGATGATACCATAAAATATATTACATCAAACTAAAGAAACAGTGCAAGAGTTAGTGCTCTTGGAAATCTGGTTTTTATAGGCTTATGCGACATATGATCCTTTTGGAGCTATCATTTAAGGTCATGCTTATATTATAGCCTTTTGCAGGGTTAACCTTCTTAAGGTGGATTTATATGGCGTATACCCAAAGGTATTGAAATTTGAAACCCAGTGGGGTTTTTTAAATCCGCAAATATATAAACCTACTATAAATGTTAACAGAAATTTGACGTATTCACTTCTCAATATCAAATACCAATATAGGTCAACATTTTTGCCACCCTTCATTGACACCAAAATATAAGCAAGCTTTGTGACAACAAAAGATGGACCTGAAAGGAGATTTTTCACATAAATTAAATTATTTGCATTTAACCTAATTTCTTCGTTTCAATTATAATAATGTAACAATTTGTTGTTTTCCCTTCTTCTCATTTCGCCATGCCTTCACATAAAAATATGTCAACATAAAACACCGAATCAACCAAACCACCACTTGACCAGGTAAAGAAGAAGAACGACAAATGTTCCAACAAATGCAAGCAATGGCCCAAAAACAGGTAATTATTTTGAATGTCTTTTTACAAGTTTATTGAAACGAAAACAAAAAAAAACAACAAAAATATTATTTGTATTTGCTTTTCTTCTCTCTCATAACATAAGAAAAAATCTCAACAGAAAGTAAAATCAAAAAAGAAATTAACGAAAAAAAAAATAATATGAAAGAAATCATATTTTTCCATAAAAAGAATAACAAAAAAGAAAAATAATGAAAATGAAATTATTGAAAATTCAAACAAAAAAACCTCTTTACATTAACAGAAAAAAAAAAAGAAATTAGTAAAAATAATTTTCATTATTTATTAATGACTTTTAGGTTGTCTATTTTACATTTTTTTGTGTTTAAATGCGATTTAATTTTTGGTTGGTTTAAATAAGAAAACCAAAAGCAAAATATATTTTTTTTTTCATTACAACCCAAAAATACCAAAAAAAAAAGTTTTGCTTTGGTTCGCCCACAAGAAAATTAAAACCTTAGAAGCAGAAGAAGTTTATTAAAACAAAAATAAATTTTAATTTGGTTTTTTGTTACAAAGTTTTTGTTTTTCTGTTCGTTTTCTGTTTTAAATGTATTCACCACTTTACTTAACTCTAGCAGAATACTTATTTGCATACCGTCGACTCTTATGTATGTATGTGTAACACAGTTAGAAAGTCTTCCATGAGTTGGTTCTTTTTTTGTTGTTATTTCTTTTCATTCATTATAACTTTAGTTTTGTTTCCATTTTGTTTTGATTAGGAAAATCATCACATGCCAAGAAATTATAAATAACATTTTCATTTGGTTTTCCACCATCGTCGTCACCAACTTCACCACCACGAAAACAACGAAAACAAAAAAAAATTAAATAGTAAAAGAAAACTTAGCTATGCAAGCAAGCAGAACTCATTACTTCATTACATATTTCATTTGTGTTCCTGTTTTTTTTTCTTTTGATTCAAGATTTGTTTCATAAGAAAAAAATTCTCCAAAAAACGACGACACCACACTTCTAACCTAACCACCAACAACCATAACTTGAACTACTTAAATAACATTTCTTATTCCTGCTCTTAAAAACAAAACAAAAAACACCTGAAGTGTAGAAAACTTTCAACACCGCCATAATAAAGTAGTATCTCGTATTCTCCCCTCATCTTAAGTTAGACAACTTCTTTCTTTAGATATCATTCATTGCCTCATCCTTAAGCTAAGAAAACTTTAAAGAATAGAACTTTGTTCTAACTACAAAATTGTGTTTAGTAGTTTTTTTCTTGTTGTTGAACATGAAGTGGAATTGTTGACGATTGTTGTTCACATAGTTTCGATATTTTTTTAGAATATTTATTTCTTTTTAATATTTAATATCATTGGCGTAGCTAGAATAAGTTTTTGGAAAAGTGGCCAAAATTCAGAAATATTATATTTTCTAAAACGGTCTTTTGTAAGGACAAGTAAGACATACTTATTGGTTTTGAAAACGATAGAATTGCTTTCAAAAATATGATCTTTAATCACCGCCGAAGTCCCTTACGGAACACTTTACATTTAAATTTTCCTCTAGTTTTTTTGTGGTCTCTCCTTCACCTTGAAGCTTCCTTTCTTCCCAACATTTCGTGTTATTCGCCGCATTCTTTTGTGAGTCAACACAAAAAAACTTGTATTTCGCTTTATTTTAATGCCATTTCCGTTGCTTTTTATGTTGATTTTCGTGATTTATGTTCGAAATTTATGACCGTCATAATTTTTTTCCTGAGTCGGATACATTTTAGACATTTTCAGATTGAGGATTTTTTGTTAGAATTTATATTTTTATAAGTTTGTATTTGTGTAATGTGAATAATAAAACAATAAATGTGAATCATCACAAATCGAAAATTTTAAAATCATTTGGATTTTGTGGTATAATGTTAAGGCAGCTGCGATTTATCTCTGTTAGCAATTGCCGAACACAAAAAGTAAAAGTTCTTCAAATGAACCAATTAACAAAAAGATATATGATACCTTTGCTTAGTCCTTCATATTAACTATTTAGTTAGGTTATGTAGAAAAGGAATAATAAAAAATATCCACATTTCCTGTGAACATAAGCCGTATCCATTGTCCCAAATGCTTAAAAATGTTTCAGGATCTATTTTTATGGTAAACTTTCAAAACTGAATTCAATAGAATTTTCATGTCCTTTTCTTATTTTGCCTTCTAAAAAAAACAAGAAATATTTACGATAGACTTTACAAAAATTTAACACATATAAAAACAAGTAAAAACGGCGTTATGTTCGGCCGGTCCGAACTTTTTATACCACTCACCTCTAGCTATTTATCTATGTTAAGTATAATTCCTTGGAGATAAATGATATCTTCAACTACTGAGTTACATCCCATTCAGAAGGAAAATGTAGCAATACTCTTTAAAAGACTTCACCTAAGTACCTAATATCAGCCATTTCGGTGGGATGTTCAGGCCCCAACCTTTAAAATAATGGGAGAAACCGTTCTATGGGGGCAATATGAAGACGGTGACCTATACCAACAAATTTCAGGTGGGAAGTTGTATACCCCCAACGAAGTCTAAGTACCAAAGTTCAGCCATTTCGGTTGTATACTTACTTAGCTCACCCATTACAGAACATTTGTTCCATATACCGAACTAAGAAAAGATCTCAAATTCTCTCTGTTTTTCGCTCCGCTTTCTGGAATACCGCGCCTTCTCACTTCATCAACTTGTTTGCGCCATCTATACTTTGGCCTGCCAATTCTCCGTGCACCACCATGTGGCATGTATTCATACGCGGGTTCATCATCGCTTATTCCTATGATATGGCCTAGCCAACGCAATCGTTGCATCTCGATTCGTTTAACTATATTCATGTCTTTGTATAGCTGATATAGCTCGTGGTTCATACGACGTCGATATTCACCGTCAACGCAAATCGGCCCGTAGATCTTTCTAAGAATTTTCCTCTCAAACACACCAAGCACTGCCTTATCTGCTAGCGCAAGTACCCATGCTTCGGAGCCATACATTAGCACGGGTAGTATCAGCGATTTGTATAGTGTTATTTTTGTTTGACGAGATGTGACTTTGTTTTTAAATTGCTTACTTAAACCATAGTAGCATCTTTTGGCCAATACAATTCTTCTTCTTATTTCATAACTGATGTTGTTCGTTGTGTTTATGGCAGTGCCGAGGTAGGCGAAGTCTTTAACTACCTCAAAATTATAGGTAACAACTTCCACAGTTGGTCCGAGCTCTATGGACGCTTTGCGCGTCGACACCATCAATTTGGTCTTTTCGCCGTTTACCGCCAGACCCACTTTCGCAGATTCTGCTTCGACCTTCCTAAAGGTACCACTTACTTCCTTTACTGATCGTCCCATGATGTCTATGTCATCAGCATAAGCAAGTAACATGTGGCTATTGGTGTAAATTGTACCATTTCTTTTGACATTTGCATCTCGTATTACCTTTTCCAGCAAAATGTTGAAAAGGTCACACAAAAGGCTGTCTCCTTTTGTGAAACCCCTTTTGGTACTGAACTGTTCGGAGAGGTTCTTTCCAATTTTAACTGAGGACCTAGTATCAGTTAAAGTCATTTACAAAGCCGGATGAGCTTTGCGGGGATACCAAATTCAGACATTGCATGGAATACTTTGATCGGAGGGGACTGTCGAATGCTGCTTTATAATCGACAAAAAGGTGATATGTGTCGATCTGCGTCTCTTGGGTCTTCTCCAGGATTTGCCGCAGGGTAAATATCTGGTAAATGGTGGACTTGCCAGTTCTAAAGCCACATTGGTATGGTCCAATTATTTCGTTGACCATTGGCTTTAGTCGTTCGCACAATATCCCTGACACTATCTTATAGGCAATAGGGAGAAGACTTATGCCCCTATAGTTGGAGCATACAGTCTTATCTCCTTTCTTGTGGACGGGACACAGGATGCTCAGGTTCCAATCGTCGGGTACGCGTTCTTCCTGCCAGATGGAGGCGACGCGCTGATGCATACACCTTATCAGCGCGTCGCCTCCGGCTTTAAACAACTCGGCTGGTAAGCCATCGGCTCTTGCTGCTTTATTATTCTTCAGCCGGTTGATTGCTGTTTTTACCACATCTTGGCCGGGCGGTATACATTCTATACCATCTTCTGGGATTGGATCTGTGGTATCATCGTCTTCGTTACTATTGGATACCAGCAGATTGGAGAAATGTTCCTTCCATATCCTGAGCACGCTATCTGTATCTGTTACCAGATTGCCTTGCTGGTCTCTACAGGAAGATGTGCCTGTACCAAAGCCATCTGTTTGATGTTTCACTCTTTCGTATAATTTTCGGACTTCATTCTGGCTTCTGTACAACTCGATTTTTTCACACTCCCGCTTTTCCATTTCTCTCTTTTTCTTGCGGAAAAGAGGTTTCTCTTCTCTTCTTTTCTCCCGATATCTCTCTCGTGCACTACGCATTGCTACTGATTGTAAGGTAGCTCTATATGCCGCATTTTTCTTTTCGGTAGAAGCATGGCACTCCTGGTCATACCATGAATTCCTTTGTGGAGGTCTTTGGTATCCAAGTATGGATTTTGCGGCTGTTTCCATTTAGTGGGCAATACTTTGCCATTGCGCTGATATGTTATCGGGATGAGGAGTGCTTTGATTAAGCAATTTGGCTAGTTGAGTGGAATATGCTGTGGCTATCTGTTGTGATTGCAGCCTATCGATGTCTAACTTCCGCGTTGTGTCTGTTCGTGCTTTATTTGCAACGTTTAGACGGGTACGTACCTTTGCTGCAACAAGGTAGTGGTCCGAATCAATGTTTGCGCCTCGGAACGATCGTACATCCAACACGCTCGATGAATGTCTTCCATCTATCACAACATGATCAATTTGATTACTTCTTCTGTGATCTGGAGACAGCCAGGTGCCCTTATGAATATCGAGATGATTAAATCTGGTACAGCTAACTACCATGTTTTTTGCCGCTGCAAAGTCTATCAGCCTCAAACCATTGTCAGATGTTTCACTGTGGAGACTGAATTTCTCGACTGTTGGGCCATAGATATTCTCCTTTCCAATTTTGGCATTAAAATCGCCTAGAATAGTTTTAATGTCATGGGCAGGGCAACGGTCATATGTTTCTTCTAAGCGCTCGTAAAATATATCTTTGGTCTGTTCGTCCTTTTCTTCAGTGGGAGCATGAGCGCAAATAAAGCTGATGTTGAAGAAATTAGCTTTTATTCGAATTGCAGCAAATCTTTCATTCACTGGGGTGAAGCTGGATACCAGATGTTTTAGTCTCCGACTAACTACAAATCCGCAACCAAACTCATGGCTTACGTCATGGCAGCTATAATACAGTGCGTCACCTTTAGGTGTTGTTGTGACGCCTTTCCCAATCCATCGTATTTCCTGTATGGCAGTAATATTGGCCTTGTACTTTTCAAGTACGTCTGCCAATGCGAAGACTGCACCTTCTCTATAAAGAGTGCGAACATTCCAGGTGCAGATTCGCAGATCATGGCCCTTAAAACATTTGCGGGGTTCGTCAACTTTAGAGGGGTTTGTTTTTCTTTTCTTTCGTTTTTTCATAGTAGGCTGTTTTTTTCTAGGGGAGGGTTACACACCCGACGACCAAACCCATGTTTTTAACGTTCTGTGTGTGAACGCGCGGCACATGTTAGCTCACTACCTTTAACTAGTGTTAAAGGCAGTTCCCCAGATGACACCACGGGGAGATGAAAGAGGGACCAAGATAAATCCTGGGCTTTGCCATGTTAAAACCGGACAGGACCGTTCCTTGGTATCTTCCATCCCCTACGTCACCCATGTGAAATGTGAAATAGTCTGTTCAAAATCAAAAGTTACGAATTCACCGCATTACGGAGAGCGTTAAAGCCGTCGGTGTACGTGCTTCTACTGCTGCACAACACCGTTTACAACATCTTCCCCCAACATTATACGTTATATGCTACAGTATATATTATCTTTGGCTCCCAGCTATTTCGTTTCCCTAGAAAGATTTAATTCCACGCCATCCAGTATTAGTGGCACAAAGTCAACAATATTTATTTTCCTGGAGAATAGTACCAACTCTGTCTTTGCTGAATTCCCACCAAGGCCATTATGATGACCCAGCGATACAGTTTTACTAGTGCACCCTGCATTAGCTCAGGCAGCATTGACAAACATTCCGCACTGATTAGTCCATTGAGTTCCTTGAGTATCCTGTTCCCTATCTGAAGTCATAGTAAAGAAGATTATACTCCTCCTTTTGCGGTGCCTCTAGGGACTAACTTCCTTACAGAAATCTTTCTACAATGTTTTAACTGATCCGTCAACTCAATAATTAAGAGACGCTCAGTAGATTTAGGAGATAAATAATGGATTCGAGTTTCAGACTACATAACGCTCCTTCTATATATAGAAAGATGGCCAAGGTGGGATTCGAGTCATCCTTATTCTTTTGGATATGTATAACACACAACGTCGTGTAATGCTGTTTCTGTTGATTTCTATTTGACATATGCATGTGCGTAACTTGGGATTACAGCATTGGTGATGTATGTCACTGTAACCTTCTTCCACAGTGTTGATCAGTACTAATTGAAGCATAGCCGGAATGATACCTCCGGCACGGAAGATTTATATGGGGAGATCCTTGGATTACATATTAACCCAACAATAAATGCTCTCTCGTCAGGGGAGCAGGTCCTATTCGTATCAACACTAGGCAGATAAGAATTGGCATCCTTGCACTATTAAAGTGAATACTTGCCAGTAGGCCTAGAGTTTGTAGAGCAGAGTATTAGAGTATTATTTCGCTTTATGCTCCCAATAGGTTTGGGATCCTTTGAGATCATTCTGGGAAATATTGCAGCTACATTAACTCCCTCTACTGCCTCACCGAAGTTTATCCAGAAATGTCTTTTAGCCTTCCTATTTTCAATCTTATACTTCTTGAAACTATTCCTATGTAGGTAACTTGAAGCGCCTTTTGTTTGCAGACAGGCCAAGTTCGATGATGGGCTATATCGGTCCACATTTTGGTATAGCCCTGATGTTACGGTGCCGCCCGATTTCAGGTAATTTTACGTTTATAGATATAATTCGACTTCTAGGGTTCGTGGCGGTCATAAAATGTATCTACCAAAAATTGGGGACAAGGGTCCATGTTTTGGAATAACCCATATCACCAGATTACAGTTTTCCTCCATTCACAATTGTAGATATATGCCTTCGTTGTGGTATAGCTCCCATAAAACGGTACTCCCACCCCTCTCCCATTTCAGGTATTTTCAAGTTTTCAGTTAAAATTATGTGTTTAGGGTTTACAGTGGTCAAAGAACGTCTCCCCCTAAGTTTACGGGAATTAGTACTATCGTAACAAAATGAAAACTAATTATACCATATCGACACCTCCAAATAATAGTATGCTAAGTCCGAAAAGTGAGTTTTGCAGGAGAAGCTCTCAAAGTTTACAGTTTTCTTTGACCTTCACTACTATTCTGAGTAAACATTTGTTTATAACTTCTGTTCGGATTGACCGATCATTACCAAAATTTGACAGAATTTAAGTTAAAGGACGTAAAATGTAAAAATGTAAAGAACTTGAAAACATGCTAAGTCGACTTAGCATACTATTGTTTGGAGGCGTCGATATATGTTCAGAGTATTTCATGGTGGAGGGTATAAGAAGTTCGTTTTTACTTGTTATTTTACACTATATCATTTACTGGGCTTAGTAAATTCAAAAGGGACAGAAAATCGCCGTTACGATTTGAATAGTTCCAATCAATTGATTTTTCATAGTGCATCACAAGGTTCTCTTTAGACTCTCTCTCACTATAAGTTCCCACTTTCCTATTGAGTATTTCTATGCGATTTGTCTTTTTATCTGCTTAATACAGTGCATTTAAAAGTAGCCGCATAAAATTTATTTTAGAAAGAAAATCCTTACCCCTGTTCAACAATTAATTTTGTTACTGAATCCATATTTTTTCTAAATGAAATTCCGCAACAAAAGCCCTCCAAATTTTATTACAATTTCTTACCAGGAAATCCCCCACTTAGAAAAAACGCATATTTTAAGCCAACGAAATGTCATTAAATACCCGCCACTAAACTAAATCATAACGAATTTGGTGGCATTTACAATGTAGTTTTCTTTCTTTCATTCTGGTTAAATGCGAAATGTGTGTCCAGCATGACCGCCGCAAGCTTATGGTGGTCAACATTGTTACGGTTCAGCTAACAGGAATAAATTGAGAGGTGGCTGGGTCAAACAGCTATGAGACACGTACTCAGGTTACACATTGCTGTTGTTGCTGCTATTTATAATTGTAAACACAATTTTGTGGAAAATGAAAATATTAAAAATAACAACCAACGTAATTTCACAAACTAACAAATACATACAACTATAAAATTAAAATGTGCAAATATACATATGTATGTTTGTAATATCGTGTGTAGGTGTAATTCAGTTGGTGTTTTGTGGTGTGCGTGAGTTCATGTTTATTATAAATTTTCCCAGTTTTATGCATTCATATTCAACGCAAAATAAAAATAAATATAAAAATATGTATATGTTTATAAGTCTCACTTTCAAATCGCTTAACACACTCTGACAGTTCAGCAGAACCAAAAACAAACAAAAAATAAATTTCAATTAGACATGAACAACGACAAGAGAGACTCCATAAAGTGTTTCGGGCATAGTTTGTTTGTGCTTGGCGTGAATGTTGGCTTTTGTTTCCATTTATTTATTTTTTTTTAAATGACTGTTTGTAGTGCAATATTTGTTTTAATGTCCGAGTATTCCAGAACACTTTTTTAACTCTTAATTTCCATGCCGTGGAGGGTGCTTAACTCTTGTCCACTGACCCCTTTCATAGTTAAGCAAGTTAATGTTTACTTTTAAAAGAGGGGCGGAATTTTTTGAAAATTTTTGAAAGTATTTTCATGTTGCATAGAATAATGAAAGTAGACATTTCCGTTGCTGTCAGTTATGTGACGCATACAATCACTGTTATGAGTCAGAGGAATACTTAACAGAATATGTTTGTCTATGTGTGATTTTGACATAACACCGTTTGTAACCTACATCTATAATTGTGTGGACACAAATTACTTAGATGGTAATTAATGATCCAATAATCTCTGTAGCTCTGTGTTACTCTATCTGAAACCCAGCATAAGATGACCTTCTTTACTTTTACCTCACTTTACCCTTTTGCGTGTAACGTATGTAAGTAGGTCTGTATTCAACGGTACTTTTAGTTGGAGGAGCTCCATTCTCTAATATAGAGAGACTTCTCGAATATCCATGGGTGCATGCCAATTCTAATTCTACTTCACTGCTATAGCACCTCCTCTATCAGAGAATCCGCACTGCTTGCCGAAAATAGTACGACACCACTTCATAGCTATAATTACAAAATATGTGGCTAACACCGGTTGCTGAGGAGATTTGCCACAACCACATGTAATGTAATCTGACCAGAGATTTAACCACTGATCTAAGTGTATAGTGTTCTATTTCTGTCCACTCCATCTCCAACCGGATGTTGAAAAGATCACTGATGGTATGGTATATATGAATATGTAGAAGGTAGCTTCCGGTCATTATTATCTTGTCTGGCTACCGACCTACTGTTCCTCTATAACTAGACCTATTAGTGATCTATAAGAAGACCTACTGCTCTTTTATAAGAAGATCTACTGGACTTCTATAAGAATACTTACTTTTATTTTATATGAAGATCTACTGATCTTCTATAAGTAGACGTTCTGCTTTTCTATTTATGGTCATCTCCAAGAAGACCTACTGGTCTTTCAATAAGAAGACCACCAGGTGTTCTATAAGAACACAATCAGGACTTCTATAAGAAAACCACCAGGTCTTCTATAAGAAAACCACAAGTTCTTCTATAAGAAAACCACCAGTTCTTCTATAAGAAGTCCACCAGGTTTTCTTTAAGAAGACCACCAGGTCTTCTATAAGGAGACCACCAGGTCTTCTATAAGAAGAAAACCAAGTCTTCTAAAAGAAGACCACCAGGTCTTCTATAAGAAGACCACCAGGTCTTCTATAAGAAGACAACCACGTCTTCTATAAGAAGACCACCACGTCTTCTATAAGAAGACCACCACGTCTTCTATAAGAAAACTACCAGTTCTCCTATAAGAAGACCACCAGGTTTTGTATAAGAAGACCACCAGGACTTCTATATTAAACCCATCAGGTCTACTATAAGAAGACCACCAGGTCTTCTATATTAAACCCATCAGGTCTTCTATAAGAAGACCACCAGGTTTTCTATAAGAAGCAGCAGGTCTTCTCTAAGAAGACCACCAGGTCTTCTATAAGAAGACCACCAGGTCTTCTATAAGAAGACCAGCAGGTCTTCTATCTTCTATGAGACGAAGAACCGGTCTCCTATAATAAGATCATCGTGTCTTCTATAAGAAGACCACCATGTCTTCCATAGGAAGACCACCAGGTCTTCTATAAGAAGACTACCAGGTCTTCTATAAGAAGACCACCAGGTCTTCTATAAGAAGAACACCAGGTCTTCTATAAGAAGACCACCAGGTCTTCTATAAGAAGACCACCAGGTCTTCTATAAGAAGACCAACAGGTCTTCTATAAACAGACCACCAGGTCTTCTATAAGGAGACCACCAGGTTTTTTATAAGAAGACCACCAGGTCTTCTATAAGAAGACCAACAGGTCTTCTATAAGTAGACCACCAGGTCTTCTATAAGAAGACTACCAGGTCTTCTATAAGAAGACCACCAGGTCTTCTATAAGAAGACCACCAGGTCTTCTATAAGAAGACCAACAGGTCTTCTATAAGAAAACCACCGGGTCTTCTATGAGACGAAGAACCGGTCTCCTATAATAAGACCATCGTGTCTTCTATAAGAAGACCACCATGTCTTCCTTAGGAAGACCACCAGGTCTTCTATAAGAAGACCACCAGGTCTTCTATAAGAAGACCACCAGGTCTTCTATAAGAAGACCAACAGGTCTTCTATAAACAGACCACCAGGTCTTCTATAAGGAGACCACCAGGTTTTTTATAAGAAGACCACCAGGTCTTCTATAAAAAGACCACCAGGTCTTCTATAAGAAGACCACCAGGTATTCTATAAGAAGACCACCAGGTCTTCTATAAGAAGACCACCAGGTCTTCTATAAGAAGACCAACAGGTCTTCTATAAGAAGACCACTAGGTCTTCTATAAGAAGACTTCCAGGTTTTCTATAAGAAGACCACCATGTCGTCTATAAGAAGACCAACAGGTTTTATATAAGAAGACCACCATGTCCTCTATAAGAAGGCCACAGGGTCTTCTGTAAGGAGACCACAAAGTCTTCTAGACCACCAGGTCTTCTATAAGAAGACCACCAGGTCTTCTATAAGAAGACCACCAGGTCTTCTATAAGAAGACCAACAGGTCTTCTATAAACAGACCACCAGGTCTTCTATAAGGAGACCACCAGGTTTTTTATAAGAAGACCACCAGGTCTTCTATAAAAAGACCACCAGGTCTTCTATAAGAAGACCACCAGGTATTCTATAAGAAGACCACCAGGTCTTCTATAAGAAGACCACCAGGTCTTCTATAAGAAGACCACCAGGTCTTCTATAAGAAGACCACCAGGTCTTCTATAAGAAGACCACCAGGTCTTCTATAAGAAGACCACCAGGTCTTCTATAAGAAGGCCACCAGGTCTTCTATAAGAAGACCACCAGGTCTTCTATAAGAAGACCACCAGGTCTTCTATAAGAAGGCCACCAGGTCTTCTATAAGAAGACCACCAGGTCTTCTATAAGAAGACCACCAGAACTTCTATAAGAAGACCACCATGTCCTCTATAAGAAGGCCACAGGGTCTTCTGTAAGGAGACCACAAAGTCTTCTAGACCACCAGGTCTTCTATAAGAAGACCACCAGGTCTTCTCTAAGAAGACCACCAGGTCTTCTATAAGAAGACCAGCAGGTCTTCTCTAAGAAGACCAGGAGGTCTTCTATAATTAGACCAACGGGTCTTCTATGAGAACGCAACCGGATCTTCTATAATTAGACCACCGGGTCTTCTATAATTAGACCACCAGGTCTTCTATAAGAATACCACCAGGTCTTCTATAAGAAGACCACCGGGTCTTCTATGAGAACACTACCGGGTCCTCTAAAAGAAGACCAGCAGGTCTTCTATAAGAAGGCCACCATGACTTCTATAAGAAACCACCGGGTCTTTATAAGGAGACCACCAGGTCTTCTATAAGAGGACCACATGGTCTTCTATAAGAAGACTACCAGCTCTTCTACCACCATGTCTTCTATAAGAAACCACCGGGTCTTTATAAGAAGACCACCAGGTCTTCTATAAGAAGACCACAGGGCTTCTATAAGAAGACCACAGGTCTTCTATAAGATGACCACAGGTCTTCTATAAGAAGACCACAAGGTCTTCTAGACCACCATGTCTTCTATAAGAAGACCACCAGGTCTTCTATAAGAATACCACCAAATCTTCTATAATACCACTAAAGCTTTTATAAGAAGACCACCAGGTCTCCTATAAGAAGACCACCAGGTCGTCTATAAAAGTAACACCAGGTCTTCTACAAAAAGACCACCAGGTCTTCTATATGAAGACCACGAGGTCTTCTATAAGAAGACCACCAGGTCTTCTATAAGAAAACAACCAGGTCTTCTATATGGAGACCACCAGGTCTTCTATAAGAAGACCACCAGGTCTTCTATAAAAAGACCACCACGTCTTCTATAAGAAAACAACCAGGTCTTCTATATGGAGACCACCAGGTCTTCTATAAGAAGACCACCTGGTCTTCTATAAGAAGGCCACGATGTCTTCTATAAGAAGACCACCAAGTCTTCTTAAAGAAGACCACCAGGTCTTCTATAAGAAAACCACCATGTCTTGTATAAGAAACCAACGGGTCTCTCATAAGGAGACCACCAGGTCTTTTATAAAAAGACCATCAGCTCCTCTATAAGAAGACCAACAATTCCTCATAAAAGGACCACCAGCTCTTCTGTAAGAAGACCACTAGCTCTATAATAAGACCAACAGCTCTTTTATAAGAAGACCTATATGTCTTCTAGAGAAACATCTTCTGGACTCTTTTACAAAAGGAGAAGACTTACTGGTCTTTTAAAGAAAGCTATTCCATAAGAAGACCTAGAGGTCTTCCATAAGAAGACCTAGAGGTCTTCTATAAGAATACGTAAGGGTCTTATATAAGAAGTTCCTCTGTTTTTCTATAAGAAGACCTACTTCTGTTCTTCTAAAAGAAGATGTATTCGTCCTCTATAAGAAGACCAACAGGTCTTCTCTAAAAAAAACCGTTCGTTTTTCTGTAAAAAGACCTAATGGTCGTCCATAAGACGACCTACTGGTCTTTTATAAGAAGGCCTAATGGTCTTAAATGTTGTTCTTAAAGAAGACCAACTGCTCCTCTATAAGAATACTTTCTGTTCTTCTATAGGAAGACCTACCGGTCCTCTATAAGAATACATGCAGATGCTCTACAAAGAGGCCTTCTTTTGCTCCGGATGTTCCTCTATAATAAGACCTAATGGTCTTCTATAATATGTCCTACTCTTTCTCTACAAGAAGATCTACTGGTTTACTATAGGAAGACCTTGTAGTCTTTGGAAGACGTGTCTTCTATAATAGCATATATTGGTGTTGTTTTCTTGTAATGTGTGATCTGCTGGTATTTTTTAAGAATACTTATTGGTCTTCTATTAATGATCAGCAGGGCTTCTAGTCCGGTCAAAATAGACATGCGTATAAGGGGGAAATAGCAAAAATTCCCACAAAGCTGAATTTTGGTGGAGAGCTAGGGTTGGCCATAAGAAGCAACGTCCTAAAAGTCCCCATCGATCCCATGTGTGCAAAAGAAGTTATTCGGGGTCAAAGGTCATTTTTGGAGGCATTATTCAGTTTTTTTTACTTTTTCTCAAAAACGGTAAGGCTTAGCAAAAGCCGGCTAAAGTAAAAGTTGTAGACTTAATAATTGTCTACAAGAGTGGTCTTTATGGTTCTTAAAAAAGACTTACCATTTTCGAGATATCGCGATATAAAGGTCAAATAAAAAATTAGCCGCCTAAGTGCATTATGAGGCGAACCGGTTAAAGTGACGACACTATGTGTTAGATATTTCCGTAGGCTTTCAAACGATATCCACTTTGCAGTAATCGGTTCTGTAGAACCGGGTCTAACCCGGTTTTTAAATTTGGCCTTTCGGGTCGAATAACCGGCGAACCGGATCAGCAACCGTTGAAAATTATACATTTCCGTAATCAGCGCAACACACTCTATCTTCGGACAAAACGTGAAAAAAATCGGAGAGTTTTCGTTGGGGTCGTTCCCGTTGGGCTTTCGATTATACATGTGGGTTAAATGGGCTATTTTTGCATAAAATGACTCTAACATTGAATAACTTTACTAAACACGCTCCGATTTTGTTGGATTTTTTTTTAGAAGATAGCTAATATTTCGCTCTTCAAGAAAATATATATTTAGTTGGGGGGCAGACGCGATTACTTCGCTTATTTTAGCCGGTTTGTCTGAATATGTGCATATTTCCCTTATAAGTGCATAAAAATCATGTGTTTTTTAGAACAGCTATATCTCAAGAATGGTTCCTTCTAGGAAAAAATTATAGAGGTCAAACTTGTAGATAATTTTTCTGTCTACAATATTTACTTTAGTCACATTTTGATTAGATCAACCGTTATCAAAAAATAAATCCGAAAACCTAAAAAACCCTTAAAATTTGACCTTTGACCCCGAATAATTTTTTTTGCACACATGGGATCGATGGGGACTTTTAGGACGTTGCTTCTAATGGCAAACTCTAGCTCTCCACCAAAATTCAGCTTTGTGGGAATTTTTGCTATTTCAATGTCTATTTTGACCGGACTATTCAATGAGACGAGCAATTGTTCCTCAGTAAGAAGACCTAGTGTTCTTTTATAAGAGGAACATACAAACATGTCTGATTCAGGGCCAGTAGGTCGTTGTGCGACTCCTCTTGCTCTATACTCCCAGAGGACAGTAAAGATAGCTCACCTGGTGACGCAACAAAAAAATAGTGTTTTTCATGTTAAGGCCGTAAAACCAAACCTTTCCTTGGGATCTACAGCATCAGTCTTTATGTGGAAACTGAGAAAATCTCTATCCACCTATAGTATCCTCCTGCTAGCCCTCGTTCATGGCCGTTTAGACAAATTTGCAATTTATTTTAAAACATTCTTAAATTTAATAAAAAATAATAAAAAAAACAAAACTTTGTTGCCATTAAATGATAATTTGTCTTATCATTGGCAATTGTGTTTAGCCCATAAGACATTGAAAGACCCACACGTACTTAGAAGTATGCCTAAGAAATACGAAAAACGCTCACACATACGCACCCATACAAAACGTGATATTGTCGCCAAGAGCGTAATGGCTCATAAATCCTAGCAACATATCCATCCTACACATTATCACGACAAGACGATGTGAATATTTAAATGATAAATACTTCTTATATAAGTGTGTCGTTTAGCTGTCTATCAGAGATTGTCGCTATGTTTGTCGTCTCTCAGACTGTCGGTTGTTATGATGACAAAACAACAACAACAACACACGCAAAAAAAACAAAGTACTTAAGAGAGATGTTAATGATTGTATTTTAGATAGGATTCTGTGTGTATTATTTTCTGCGTAATCTCGGCAATGAACAACAGAAATAAAGGATATGCCCTTTGCGAATGTTGTGGATATTGTTGTTATGTCCTTGATTTGACTACAGCCAACAACAACAGCAACAGCCCTGGTATGACAAGGAACAGCAGAAACAGCAAAAAAAACACAAAAAAGAAATTAATACAAATATATGTATGTGTGTTTAAACGATAAGTATTTCTTTTTCATTTCATTTTGTTCGCAGAATACTTCAACAGTAAAATCCTGAAAAAAGGTCTGAATTGTTTAAAGATTTATGTTTTTGGGGTGTTTTCTTTGTAGCATACCCAAATATTTCTTAAGAACATTTTATTTTCAGCTCGGTGATAGAGAAAACATTTATTTAATTGCGATCGCAGTAAAAATAAAAATTTTTCACTATTAATGAAGGTCTTAAGGCAGAAATCAAACTGCAACTTTTCAAGATATTTGCGAACGTCTCTCTTTGCAACTGAACTTCGAATAGATTTTCAAGCGACTCGGTCTTCTGCACTTCTGCTTCTACTGAGCCATGTTTTAAGATTAGTTTTTCCTCCCAGCAAAAAAAGTCATCCCAAAATCATGGGTTTTGTAAGGGATTTTTGGCAGCCGTAACTACTCGCAAACCCCCTTTCTTCCCCATTATTTTTACAAGGGCATGTCGCACTCAGTTTGTAGTTATTCTATGGCCACTAGAAGTTGAAAAGTAAGTTGAAAAAAAATTCTATTTTTAGAACAGTTGATGTAGAGATTTTTTTTTAATTTCATCACACTTCTTACTTTTATTTTATTTCGCTGTCTGCCCGAATTGAACCCACGAACCCTCTGATTTCTAGCCAAAGACACTACACACTATGCCACGCACACGAATATTAAGGGTTGCTTAAGAACTTAAATGTGCAGTACACATGTGCACCACGAACTGTTAGTTTTTAATTAAAAAAACACTCGCGTGCCGACAGTGAGCGTTGAACACACAACCCTAGGATTTATAGTCGGACACACACTCAATGTGCCACCGTCCTCATTACTTAGTGAGGAACAAAGTAAGTAGGTTTGCCTTGTAATTTTTTTAAGAAGTATCCCATTACTTTTCAGATTACTTGTAATGGGAAAAGAAGCTTGTTTACATTACTTTGTAATGGGTTACGTAATGACTACTGGATCCGAATTTTTGCTGGGCTTGATTCTATTGGCTGGTGTTGGAGGATATTAATGTTCACTTAACTTGAAATAGATACCGTGTTAAGTCCTGTACTTCGCCATGTCACAAAATCAATAAGTAACTTTTTTTATTTTCTATTATGCGATAACGTATCCAAATGAAAATTAAAAAAAGAAGACCTTCTGCCTCACATATATCATACAGAAGTAAATTGCACACGAAAAACCTTACAAACACTATACGAAGACAACATAATTGTCATCACCATCATCATCATCTTTATAACCATCATTAAAAACGCTATCTGAATCCATAATAATAATAATAATGGTTATCCAACACATCCTCTGCCAATAGTAATAATAATGGTGATGAGCGCACACGTCTAATGACGCTATGTACAACGAATCACAACAATTATAATGATTATATGATGATATCTACATACATATATGTCAGTACCAATATTATGATTTTTTTCCTCAGAAACCAAACAAAAAAATCTGAAAAAAAGTTCACGCATTTCTATGGGTTTTGCAGCCAGCCCCTATTCTCACTACAATAAACCAGACAAGTATAAGAATTCAGTTTTTTCTTCTTCTTTTGTTCATCAGAATATTCTTCTTCCTTTTCTATTCATTGTATTTAGATTTATAATAAATATAATGTATGAAAGCAATTTATGTACGTTTCTATGATGTGTGAACGAAAATGTCACACTCGATCATCATTTTCGTATTGTTGCCGTCATCATCATCGTTGTTGTTGTTGTTCTTGTCGTTCTCTACTGCATCAGAACTACTAGCATTCACATCAATGTCAAAGGTTGTATTTAAACGTAAATAAATGGTTAAGGATATTTCTACAGGATTTATAAGTGCTTATTGTATCTGCAATGGTCTCTTGTCCCCTAACCATTTTCCCCCTCGCTTGCTGTTTCTTTTATATATTGTATGTATGTTAGGGTTATGAGTTTTTAACATTTTCCTCAAAAATGATTTCATGTAGTGAGAATGAATGAACTTTGTCCTATTAATGCCTAAAATAACAGACATTCCATTTTATTATAAAAAAAGGTTCAGCACAAATCACTTTGAAAACAAATTTTTTTGAAAAAATTCTATGAAATGAGAAAAAATCTCAAAAAATTATTTCCTGTTGCACGAATGAATGGCCTTTCGCCTATTAATGACTAAAATAACTTTTATTCCATTTAATTTTTAAAAAATATCCGGCACAAACCATTTTTAATTTTTATGATATATGAAATAAAGTTACATATAGTATTAAATTATATGTACATATGTTATAATATGATGATAAAATAGAGAGAAACCAACGGTTATGTCATATCGGTTATGTCGTGTGCCCCTATACCTGGTTTTCAATTAAATATCAGCTTATAGTGACATCAAAAATTGTTCAAAAGTTCTGAAAAATAAAAACTTTAAAAGCTTTTTGTGCGGAAGCCTATTTATCGAATCTCTTTATAATTAAGATTTTATGTAATCTTATGTAGAAACTCATCACGCTATGATACAGGGATATGAGGTGTAAAAATGTCATAATCCTAATGTATATATGTATTGTACATCTACAATGGCAATAAATATTCTTGTCGTCATTGTGCTTCTTGGTAAATTGCAATAAATGTAATGAAATATGTTCCAACAATATTTTGTTTGTTGTGGTTGATGAATGTTATAATTTTAAAGGATAACTCATAGTTTTAATATATTGTTGAGAAAAAAGTTGAATATGTTCACTAAAATGGTACGCACGACAATTCCCAAAGGAAGTAACCAATTTGGTCCAAGCTTTTCACCTCATAATATTTCTTTCAGAAATAGTTAAGTTTCTTATAAGGATCATATTAGTAAACACCTTCGGGTACCTCCCTCAAAAAATTTAAAACATTTTCGAAAATGTGCAATTTAATGCCAGGTCTAAAATCGTTTTCAAAGTTTTTGCAGCAGATTTTCCTCGCCGCCTCTATTACAACGGTACATTTTCTAATGTATATATCCACACTTCATGATATGGTGACCCCAAGCACGATAACTTACAAATTTAGAATCAGATTTGGCCAAAAATTTGCATATCGAGAAATTTCTTCCACATCCATTTAGAGGTTCCTACTTTCTTTAAAGAAAAAAAAAAAACACAGAAAAATCAAATTGAATGGGGAATGTTTATTATTAATTGAAAGAACATTCGATGACATTTATTTTTTGCAGATTATGTCCAACAAATACTGGCCGAGACAACGACTCAGACGGTCCATCCGTAGAGTCCAATTTTCAATGACTCGTTCAAGCTTTTCGACTGAAAATGACACGTCTGATGTTTCCCCCCAAGACGGGAATCGAAGCGGCTTATCCGCATACAATTTTGTTTTTACATATTCTCACAGGAAAAAGTCTAAATGTCGAAAAAGTCGACTGGTCCAAAACGTGCTCACCGAAGTGTTCTTTCAATAAATCTATTGATTGATTCGATGTGTGGGAAGTGGCGCCGTTATGTTGAAAGAAATGTCGCCGAGATTACGAGCTTAAATTTCAGACAACAAATAGTCGGTAATCACGGCGCAATAACGGTCGCCTTTGACGATGATGTCCTAATCGGCATCATTTTGAAGAAATAGGGTGCGACGATTCCTCCGACCCACAAACCGTTATTTTTTCTCTTGAATCTCTTTAAGTTGCTCTTCTTCCCTAATTGGAAATGTTGCTTCTTTACATAACTATAAAGCCTGAAATGTGCCTCATCACATAACAAAATTAGGCTCGCAACTCACTCCCCACATAACACCAATTTTCGTAACAAAGTTGAATGGTTTGTAAACGTTGTAGAGGCGTAAGCTTTTCCATGATAAAATGTCAAACTAAACAAAAATAACATGAACACGTATATCTCTGTCGGCACAGCTGACTGATACTTTCTTACTTATTACATTCTAAATCATGAAGATCTCAGCTGACGTGTCTGGATGGGACAAGGCTGCCCATACGTTTGTGGCAAGGTCAACAAGGTTTCTTTTTCAGCACCCCAAGTGCTGCTCGTCAGCGAATTGAGGATCTTGTTACTACTTCTGATGTTGTCGCAAAAAGTAGTTGCTGGTGCGGACGACAAAAACATGTCATCGAACTTTACACCCAATATCTAGGGTAGTAGAACACCATCAAACAATACCTTCAGGGTGAGCCTCATTTCTGCCATGCACTTGGTGAAAAGCTTGGCAGTGGATTTAGCGGCAGATACGTTCATATTCCTCAGATGGAATAACTGTTCTAAGTTAACAATGTAGATTTATCAATGATAGGTCCCGACACAATGTTCGTATGTTTGGAATTTCATAAATGTAAAGGATATGCGCACCCGCCTTGCACGCTGAATGACGGGATCCGATTCCCAGGCCAGGTAACCTTAAATTGTCATCGGTAGAAAAAATATCTCTCAGCATAATTTTGCCGCAATTGAATGTGAATCGGGATGCACTCATTGACATGAAAGAAGTCTCCCTTCTCCCTTCAGAGATGTTTGTGGTAACAAACGGATTTTGGTCAGATGTTTACCTTGGGCAAATACTGCAAAAGACCAAGAGATGCATATCGGCTTTTATAATATTTTTGTAAATTATAAAACAGCCCTTGACAGGCTGTATCCCAGCGATGCGCATTGGATTTTCCCAACTACAAGAATAAAAAAGATTTCTTCAGGAGGAATCTTTATATGGGCGCCTCCTCGAAACATGAACATACATTAAACATTTTTTGCGAAACGGTGTTCTTCCCTCTGGGAGGAAGGGTCCTTCTATAAAATTTTTTGAAAGAAAGGGTGCTTCTATATACCCTTTTTGAAAGAAAGGTGCTTCTATACACCCTTTTTGAAAGAAAGGGTGCTTCTATACACCCTTTCTGAAACAAACGGTGCTTCTATACACCCTTTCTGAAACAAACGGTGCTTCTATAGACCTTTTCTGAAAGAATGGGTGCTTCTATAGACCCTTTCTGAAAAGAAGGGTGCTTCTAGTCACCCTTTCTGAAATAAAGGGAGCTTCTATACACCCTTTATGAAACAAAGGGTGCTTCTATACACCCTTTATGAAACAAAGGGTGCTTCTATACACCCTTTATGAAACAAAGAGTGCTTCTATACACCCTTTATGAAACAAAGGTGCTTCTATACACCCTTTTTGAAAGAAAGGGTGCTTCTGTGGACCGATTCTGAAAGAAACGGTGCTTCTGTAGACCCATTCTGAAAGAAAGGGTGCTTCTATAGACCCTTTCTGAAAGAAAGAGTGCTTGTATAGACACTTTCTGAAAGAAAGGGTGCTTCTCTATACCCTTTTTGAAAGAAAGGGTGCTTCTATAGACCCTCTTTGAAAGAAAGGGTGCTTCTATTCACCCTTTTGAAAGAAAGGGTGCTTCTATACACCCTTTTTGAAAGAAAGGGTGCTTCTATACACCCTTTTTGAAAGAAAGGGTGCTTCTATACACCCTTTTTGAAAGAAAGGGTGCTTCTATACACCCTTTTTGAAAGAAATGGTGCTTCTATACACCCTTTTTGAAAGAAAGGGTGCTTCCATGCACCCTTTTTGAAAGAAAGGGTGCATCTATAGACCCTTTTTGAAACAAACGGTGCTTCTATACACCCTTTCTAAAACAGACCCTTTCTGAAAGAAAGGTTGCTTCTATACACCCTTTCTGAAACAAACGGTGCTTCTATACCCCCTTTCTGAAACAAACGGTGCTTCTATACCCCCTTTCTGAAACAAACGGTGCTTCTATACACCCATTCTGAAAGAAGCAGTGCTTCTATAGACCCTTTCTGAAAAGAAGGGTGCTTCTAGTCACCCTTTCTGAAATAAAGGGAGCTTCTATACACCCTTTATGAAACACAGGGTGCTTCTATACACCCTTTATGAAACAAAGGGTGCTTCTATACACCCTTTATGAAACAAAGAGTGCTTCTATACACCCTTTTTGAAAGAAAGGGTGCTTCTGTAGACCCTTTTTGAAAGAAAGAGTGCTTGTATAGACACTTTCTGAAAGAAAGGGTGCTTCTATAGACCCTTTTGGAAAGAAAGGGTGCTTCTATTCACCCTTTTTGAAAGAAAGGGTGCTTCTATACACCCTTTTTGAAAGAAAGGGTGCTTCTATACACCCTTTTTGAAAGAAAGGGTGCTTCTATACACCCTTTTTGAAAGAAAGGGTGCTTCTATACACCCTTTTTGAAAGAAAGGGTGCTTCTATACACCCTTTTTGAAAGAAAGGGTGCTTCTATACACCCTTTTTGAAAGAAAGGGTGCTTCTATACACCCTTTTTGAAAGAAAGGGTGCTTCTATACACCCTTTTTGAAAGAAAGGGTGCTTCTATACACCCTTTTTGAAAGAAAGGGTGCTTCTATACACCCTTCTATGCACCTCTGAAAGAATGGGTGCTTCTATACACCCTTCTATGCACCTATGAAAGAATGGGTGCTTCTAAAGATCCTTTCTGAAAGAATGGGTGTTTCAAAAGATCCTTTCTGAAAGAGTGGGTGCTTCTAAAGATCCTTTCTGAAAGAATGGGTGCTTCTAAAGATCCTTTCTAAAAGAATGGGTGCTTCTAAAGATCCTTTCTGAAAGAATGGGTGCTTCTAAAGATCCTTTCTGAAAGAATGGGTGCTTCTAAAGATCCTTTCTGAAAGAATGGGTGCTTCGAAAGATCCTTTCTGAAAGAATGACGGGATCCGATTCCCAGGCCAGGTAACCTTAAATTGTCATCGGTAGAAAAAATATCCCTCAGCATAATTTTGCCGCAATTGAATGTGAATCGGGATGCACTCATTGACATGAAAGAAGTCTCCCTTCTCCCTTCAGAGATGTTTGTGGTAACAAACGGATTTTGGTCAGATGTTTACCTTGGGCAAATACTGCAAAAGACCAAGAGATGCATATCGGCTTTTATAATATTTTTGTAAATTATAAAACAGCCCTTGACAGGCTGTATCCCAGCGATGCGCATTGGATTTTCCCAACTACAAGAATAAAAAAGATTTCTTCAGGAGGAATCTTTATATGGGCGCCTCCTCGAAACATGAACATACATTAAACATTTTTTGCGAAACGGTGTTCTTCCCTCTGGGAGGAAGGGTCCTTCTATAAAATTTTTTGAAAGAAAGGGTGCTTCTATATACACTTTTTGAAAGAAAGGTGCTTCTATACACCCTTTTTGAAAGAAAGGGTGCTTCTATACACCCTTTCTGAAACAAACGGTGCTTCTATAGACCTTTTCTGAAAGAATGGGTGCTTCTATAGACCCTTTCTGAAAAGAAGGGTGCTTCTAGTCACCCTTTCTGAAATAAAGGGAGCTTCTATACACCCTTTATGAAACAAAGGGTGCTTCTATACACCCTTTATGAAACAAAGGGTGCTTCTATACACCCTTTATGAAACAAAGAGTGCTTCTATACACCCTTTATGAAACAAAGGTGCTTCTATACACCCTTTTTGAAAGAAAGGGTGCTTCTGTGGACCGATTCTGAAAGAAACGGTGCTTCTGTAGACCCATTCTGAAAGAAAGGGTGCTTCTATAGACCCTTTCTGAAAGAAAGAGTGCTTGTATAGACACTTTCTGAAAGAAAGGGTGCTTCTCTATACCCTTTTTGAAAGAAAGGGTGCTTCTATAGACCCTCTTTGAAAGAAAGGGTGCTTCTATTCACCCTTTTGAAAGAAAGGGTGCTTCTATACACCCTTTTTGAAAGAAAGGGTGCTTCTATACACCCTTTTTGAAAGAAAGGGTGCTTCTATACACCCTTTTTGAAAGAAAGGGTGCTTCTATACACCCTTTTTGAAAGAAATGGTGCTTCTATACAACCTTTTTGAAAGAAAGGGTGCTTCCATGCACCCTTTTTGAAAGAAAGGGTGCATCTATAGACCCTTTTTGAAACAAACGGTGCTTCTATACACCCTTTCTAAAACAGACCCTTTCTGAAAGAAAGGTTGCTTCTATACACCCTTTCTGAAACAAACGGTGCTTCTATACCCCCTTTCTGAAACAAACGGTGCTTCTATACCCCCTTTCTGAAACAAACGGTGCTTCTATACACCCATTCTGAAAGAAGCAGTGCTTCTATAGACCCTTTCTGAAAAGAAGGGTGCTTCTAGTCACCCTTTCTGAAATAAAGGGAGCTTCTATACACCCTTTATGAAACACAGGGTGCTTCTATACACCCTTTATGAAACAAAGGGTGCTTCTATACACCCTTTATGAAACAAAGAGTGCTTCTATACACCCTTTTTGAAAGAAAGGGTGCTTCTGTAGACCCTTTTTGAAAGAAAGAGTGCTTGTATAGACACTTTCTGAAAGAAAGGGTGCTTCTATAGACCCTTTTGGAAAGAAAGGGTGCTTCTATTCACCCTTTTTGAAAGAAAGGGTGCTTCTATACACCCTTTTTGAAAGAAAGGGTGCTTCTATACACACTTTTTGAAAGAAAGGGTGCTTCTATACACACTTTTTGAAAGAAAGGGTGCTTCTATACACCCTTTTTGAAAGAAAGGGTGCTTCTATACACCCTTTTTGAAAGAAAGGGTGCTTCTATACACCCTTTTTGAAAGAAAGGGTGCTTCTATACACCCTTTTTGAAAGAAAGGGTGCTTCTATACACCCTTTTTGAAAGAAAGGGTGCTTCTATACACCCTTTTTGAAAGAAAGGGTGCTTCTATACACCCTTTTTGAAAGAAAGGGTGCTTCTATACACCCTTTTTGAAAGAAAGGGTGCTTCTATACACCCTTCTATGCACCTCTGAAAGAATGGGTGCTTCTAAAGATCCTTTCTGAAAGAATGGGTGTTTCAAAAGATCCTTTCTGAAAGAGTGGGTGCTTCTAAAGATCCTTTCTGAAAGAATGGGTGCTTCTAAAGATCCTTTCTGAAAGAATGGGTGCTTCTAAAGATCCTTTCTGAAAGAATGGGTGCTTCGAAAGATCCTTTCTGAAAGAATGGGTGCTTCTAAAGATCCTTTCTAAAAGAGTGGGTGCTTCTAAAGATCCTTTCTGAAAGAATGGGTGCTTTTAAAGATCTTTTCTGAAAGAGTGGGTGCTTCTAAAGATCCTTTCTGAAAGAATGGGTGCTTCTAAAGATACTTTCTGAAAGATAAAGTGTTTCTGAAAGAAAGGGTGCTTCTGAAAGAATAGGTGCTTCTATATACCCTTTCTGAAAGAAAAGGTGTTTCTGAAAGAAAGGGTGCTTCTATAGACCCTTTCTTAAAGAAAGGGTGCTTCTATAGACCCTTTCTTAAAGAAAGGGTGCTTCTATAGACCCTTTCTTAAAGAAAGGGTGCTTCTATATACCCTTTCTTAAAGAAAGGGTGCTTCTATATACCCTTTCTTAAAGAAAGGGTGCTTCTATATACCCTTTCTGAAAGAAAAGGTATTTCTGAAAGAAAGGGTGCTTCTATAGACCCTTTCTTAAAGAAAGGGTGCTTCTATAGACCCTTTCTTAAAGAAAGGGTGCTTCTATATACCCTTTCTGAAAGAAAAGGTGTTTCTGAAAGAAAGGGTGCTTCTACAGACCCTTTCTTAAAGAAAGGGTGCTTCTATAGACCCTTTCTTAAAGAAAGGGTGCTTCTATAGACCCTTTCTTAAAGAAAGGGTGCTTCTATATACCCTTTCTGAAAGAATCGGTGCTTCTATAGACATTCTGAAAGAAATGGTGTTTTTGTTGGCCTTTTCTGAAAAAAGCGTAGTCATAACCCATAAAAATACTTTTGCAAGCATCATATATGAAAGTTATATTCGCTTATGTGCAGTTTAAGGGCTGTTCGATTGACCAACTAAAATGCCTAATGGGCATTTTAACTATTAAAATAAGTGACTGATATTGGTCGACCTTTAAACATCGTAATATATCTCTAAAACTTCAACTAAGTTCGAAGATGGGCTATAGCGGACATCTCGTTCCGTTATATCTCTCACAAAAGTTTAATATTTGCGTCAAAGTGCAGGCTGTTCGACGATTGTTTTGAAATTTTGACCAAACGTAGTTTTTGGGATTCTGAATACAACGATATAATTTCTTCGAAGTCAAGTCCAAGCCTCCTGATATGATGACCCAAAACGTATTATGTCAACTAAAACGTCTGGTTGAGATATACTAAAATGAGTGGATGGCACAACAACTATCGAAAGCAATGACGCAAATAAGATCCAGTTACAAGATGAACTATGTCGGTCCATTCCTTCTGGTATATACTCAACAAAAATTGGGTCTACAATTTGGGGTCCATGCAGTTATGTCCGTCCATCTGTCTATTTACATGCGAAACAAAATGAAACGACTTTTCTGGGCCTTACAATACCCTGAACAATTGTTAAGCACCTACCAAGGTAGATGTGGTAAAAACATCACTTTAATTAATATCCAAACGTTTGGCAGCTATTCAGCAAATACGGAGATTATAACCATAACTTCATGTTATTGTTTATTTTTCTACTTTTAATACAAAACTTTTAATATCCTCCTATTTAAAACATTTTTCATAACTAATTGCCCTTTCCACACATTATACAAATCCCTTAACAAATTAATAACACTTCATTAAATTAAGGACATTATTTTCAATTATATAGATTTGCATATTCATATACCCTCTCTCTCTGAAAAAAGTTTCAATTATGAACATCAAAACAAAACTTTTGGGTTTTTGGCAAAATAAACCCATTGTAGGATATTAAAAGTATAGATAGATATACGACCCCAATAGAAAAAAAACGACAAAAGTACAACATTCTCCCACATCAAACACCAAAAAATGGCAACAAGAACAACCACAAACAAAAACTATTGGCCCTAAAGAAACATTACATCTGGCAAAATGTTTGATTATTGTTTTTAAGTAGAACTACAACATGTTGCTGCACTGCTCAGTTTTGTTGTTGTTCTGCTGGCATTTCTCTTGTATTGTACTCTGGTGTAATGCAGCAATTTGGTTACCAACATTCGCATCCATCTATCCACCTACATTTTTCCATTTTCAAATAAATATCCTTATTTTCAACGAACGACAACAGAGCCACGTTTTGTTGGCCTTTTTGTGAGCCAACAAAACAAAATACTGTTACTTGGCGAACCATGTTAATGTTGTTATGAATGTGGATCACTAGCTTCTGAGTTGTTGGCTAGCTGGGGTGGAATATATTTGAATGTTGTTTTAAAAAGGGCCAAGAGATACAACAGCCAAAGAAAATAAAGTGGGTGTTTTGTTGTTAAAGTACATAGTTCATTTTCATAGAAATGAGGAATTTTAAAATAATTTCGTAGTATACTTTTAGGCGTAAGGACATTCCAATTGAGAGATGGTGTGAGTTCTATTATAAAGGGTTGGACATTTAATATGTCCTTTAGAGAAATTAAATATTCTTGTTGAAAATTGGAGGGTATAGCTTGTGTACTGCTTTTAAAGTCCATTAAAGAAACAATTCTCGGCCATCTTTGGACGAATTTAGTTTTAATAGGCTAACGCTGTGCATAAATAAATAAAACTGCCTAACATTTAGTGAATGTCATTAAAAAATTCACCTGAGTTCATATTGTAGTCTGGAGGAAAGGTATTCGTAAAATGGTGGCATAAATTTGTGCCTTAGCAACAAACATCAAACACAAGAACTTCTTATTAAAAGCATGAGAACATTTCATTAAAAGCAGGAATTTCTTACAGTATATTGACAAAAGAAGAACTCACAATGTGGCAGTAACACCAACAATAAGAGAACGTTCATACACACACTCCTTTACCTTTACAACTACTAGTCTACTTCAAATGCTTGAGTTTGGCGAAATTTTAGTTTATTGTTTTAATTGTTCAAGAAGGTACTTTAAAGGGAACATCCAAAAATATTGTACCTGAAAACACAATTTGTACCACTTAATATGTAGTGGAAGACACAGTCTTTACACAAACATAGGTGAATTTTTGTGAATTTCACAAAATTAATATAAAAATGGGTGAACGTACTGAACTCTTCCTTTTATTCCATGCAGGAGCAGAATATCTCCTTAAAAGAGCTCATATGGATCGTCGTCGGAAAAATATTTTTAATTTTCCGAATTGAGCTTTTGTATCTTCTGACAACACACAATATTAAATTACAGCATCCTCGGTTCGGTTATATGTATGTCTTGTATATAGGGATACTTTTTTGCGAGCAACCAACCAATTTTAGCAAGAGATGTTTTGTAATTTTAGTGAAGACAAATACTAAATTTCTGTTATTCCGATTGAATAACGTACCAAACGCTTCCAAAACAATTAAAAATTGTCAGTCGGCTTTGCCGACAGAGGTATACCCTCAGCCAATGTGAATTGAAACTTTCATCTACGGACAGATAGAATGTATTTAGCATATCTTCAGAATTTTGTGGCCCTTTTTCAACATTTGAACTTGCCGACAAAAATGTGGATTAGAAATTAGCACAAATTTTGAACTTTTGTGGGGGAGGTACCCTTAGAGAGGACCGATATGGGACATTTTAGAAGTTAAACTAAATGTTGACAAAATATTAGGAGATACAAAGTTTGGACCGAATTGGTTGCACCATTCAAGTGATATCGTCCTAACATTTTATTGACCTTTTTTAAATATTGGGGAGACGTACCGGGAGTTGGGGACCGGTATTGCCCCATGAAACTAATTTTGGATAAAATATGACGAACCCCAATGTTGCACCAAATCGGTAGAACAGTTCGAGAGCCACATATGGTGACATAGGGCTTTTTACACCTTTCGTGATGTTTTTCCAAGAAATATGGACTTGCTCCTCAAAAACCTTTTACCGTCGTAATGGAGGTAGCGAATGCAAATCGCTTCAACAAAAATCAAAGTGATTCGAGAGCAGGTCTTAAAGTGAACTTATCCGAAATTTTGTGTGGGAGGTAGCCAAAGGAGTGCACAAATATAGTCCATATTCGAACCTGATCTATATCTGGTAGATATACAGAGTATTGATTACATCAGTCACTCCCTTCAAGAGCTGTCGTGCGCATATTTTTTCCGAAGATTTTTGAATTTTTGTGAGGAAGGTACCTGAAGGAGTGGACCGACATGGTTTATCTTCGAACTTAAACTATGTTTGGACAAAATATTACGAAGGCCAAATTTTGGACCGAATTGGCAGATCCGTTCGTGATTTATCTTGCGCTCCAACCACTACACACGGTGTCATAGGGGTTTCTTGCACCTTTCAGGCTATTTTCTCAGGAAGTATGGACTTGCCCCTTATGAAACTTGCACCGTCGTATGGGGGACAGCGAATATAAGGTGCTACAACAAAAATCAAAGCGATTCGAGAGCAGGTCCTAAACTGAACATTTCCGAAATTTTGTGTGTGAGGTACCCGAAGAAGTGGACCGATTGAGTTCATATTTAAGCTTCATCTAAGTCTGGTAGAACTTTGACGATGTACAAAGTGTGGGCCAAATCGGTTACTCCCTTCAAGACTTATCTTGCGCACAAAATTTCCAAGCATTTTCGAACTTTTGTGGGGTAGGTAGCGGAAGGAGTGGACCCATATAACACATCTTCGAACTAAGTTTGGGCAAAATATTACGAAAGCCAAATTTTGAACCGAATCGGTTAAATCATTTCCAACTTGTCTGAAACACATTTCGTCCAAACATACTTGGGGTCTAAAACCATTATTTCAATGAGGCCCTAGTTAGCATAAATGCTGAGGGTATAATAACGAAAATGCGGGTACGGTTCTATGGGTTCTATGTGAAGACGTGGCCTATACCGACCAATTTCTGGTTGAAAGTTATATACCCCCAACGAAAGCTAAGTACAAAATTGCAGCCGTTTCTGTGGAATATTGAGGCCACAACCTTCAATATACCCAGGATTAGGTGGCTATATGAAGACATTTGAGCCTTTTCTTGGGGATATTGAGACCACCACCTTCACAATACCAAAAATCGGGACGTATCGTTCTACGGGAGCTATATGAAGAAGTGGACCTATACTGAGAAACTTCAGGTGGAGAGTTTTACACTCTCAACGAAGACCATTTCAGTGAGATAATGAAGCCACAACCTTCAAAATACCGAAAATCCGGACAACCTCAATGATACGGGACCTACTGTTTATCGCCGAGTCTGAAAGACGTGTCTTACGACACCACTTGCAAAGAAGTTTTACATGGCTGCAATACTCAGGAAATGTCGCCAATATTACACTGAGGGGTGTTTTGTCACCGTTAGAAATTTGATGTTGCTTGACCTGGGAATCGAACCACAGACCTTCTGTGTGCAAGACGAGTGTGCATACCATTGCACCACGGTGCCACCCGACGTAGACTACATACCAAATTTCAACCATTTCGGCGAGATATTGAAGCCACAACATTCACAATACCAAAAATCGGGAGGTAACGTTCTATGGGAGCTATATGAAGACGTGGACCTATACCTAAAAATTTCAGGTGGAAAGTTTTATACCCCCCCAACGAAGACTTAAAACCAAATTTCAGCCATTTCGGTGGTATTTAAGGACACAACCTTCAAAATTTCAGATACCCCTAACGAAGACTAAATTCCAAGGTTTTTTGGAGCTTTGAGGTCATTTTCTCAGAAAGTATGGACTTGCGCCCAAAAGAAATTGTACCGTTGTAAAGGGTGCCGCAAGGACAACCTGCTGAAAAAAAGTTCAAAACGATCCGAGAGGTGCTCTTAAACTTCACTTTACCCGAATTTTGTGTGAACACGATATATATTTCGAAGGAATAATACGATGTGCAAAGTTTGGACCAAAACGATTGCTCCCTTCGAGAGTTATCGTTCACACCATTTTACAGAAAAATTTTGAACTTTTTGGGGGAGGACCAGAAGGAGTGGACCGATATTATAATATTTTGTGTAAACTTAGTTTACATATCAACTAAGTTTACACAAAATATTAGGATTCCCAAAGATTGGTACGAATCGGTTGATCCGTTCGAGAGTTATCTTGCGCACCAGCCAGCCAAACAGAAGGACAGACAGACGGACATACGGACGGACATGGCGAAATCGACTCCAAATTGACTGAAACAAATTTCGTCCAAAAATACTTGGGGTCTAAATCCGTTATTTTTATGAGGCACATTTTTGGTCGTATCAAAGTGTATATACCCTTCTTAGCCTAAAGGCTGATGGTATAATAAATTTGATTTCATTTAAATATTGAAAGGGGTGATGCACGAACCACTTCGAAAAAAATTGATTTTTTGTTTCGTTAAAAAATAATTTTTTTTTTTTGAAAAAAGTGTTTAAGGTACTCAGAATTAATTCAAATTATTGAAAAACAAACGTTAAGTCAGTTTTGCTATCTAATGTGGCTCTAAAGTTTATTTTCAATTATATATCTGCTTACAGTGACTTCAAAAATTGCCCATAATTCTGATAACTTCAAATTTTAAAATCAGGTTGTGCGTGAAGTGTTCTTGCCGAATTACCTATGTATCTTATGTACAAACTCATCACTCTATGACACAGGGATATGATGTTGTAAAAAAGTCATAACCCTAATATACATATTGATACGATCCAAAATGTGTCTTATCGTAATAATGGTTCTGAACCTCATGTACATATATTTAGATGAAATCCCTTTCAGACCCAGTTGGAGATTTGTTGCATTAAAATAACCAACCCATTCATGATGAAAATTTAAAAGCAAATGCTTTGACCGATCATGTTCGGGGTGGTAAACAAGGTACACGAGGAGATGGATGATGATGATAACGAGGAGATGGATGATGATCGGCCTTGAAGTACATTTACTGCTGACGTCTCGTTAATTGAGTGCAGTGAAAGTTGGGAGGAGGCCGGATTTGTCCGATCTAGGTGCATCGGAAGTGTTCGAGCATAAAAGTCGAATGGTTTGCATAGACTTCCAGATATTGCATTAATATGGCAGGGAATGTGATATTTTGGTTTTTTGGCAATCCCCTTTAACCACAACCTGCACTTGGGTTATTTCCTCACTACATGGAAATAGGCAATGGTAGTACCCATTTCAATCACTGTAAAGTTATCGTCCAATATCCCTGATGTCTGCCTTTGAAAGTTATATGAGTCCTTCCTCAAACTTCCTCGAAGACTGCCAATTTGAGTTTAGGGCGGTTCACTCGACGTCTCACGCACTCTCGGTCTTTCTCCTCTCCTACGTGGTGAGAGTATTTGATAAGAGACGTGGGACGATCGCAGTGTCATTAGACTTTGCCAAAACTTTTGACTAGATCTGCCACAATGGCATTTTGTTATAGATATACAAACTTGCAGGTTAATGGCAAGCTTTTTCAGGGGTAGAAGTGTCAAGTTCAAGGTTTGAGAGTCGCTTTCAAGGAAACAATCTGTTAGAGCATGGGTCCTTCAAGCCCTCTTCTATGTCCCATACTAACAATATTTTCTTTAGTGTAATGCCCAAGCCCCTTGATGAAAGTTTACAATTAATATATGCCGAGGGCCATCACCTCACTTCAATGCTCAACCTGAGGTCCTGCAGGGATATTTCGCTAAATGGGCAATTGTCTTTAGAGCAAAATCGGTGGTACACCTGGACAAGATAAAATATCTTGACTTCATCTTTTGCTAACGGTTGGAGTTTGTGAGGCATAACGACTTTATTTGGAATAGGGCCAAAAAGATTTATTTTGAGGGGCCCTAAACTTTTTGGAGGCAACAATGAACCCTGAAAATGAGCTTATCCAAGGATTCGTCGAATATCCCGTTAACACCACTATTGTAAAAAAGCGCCTGGTCACAATATGTCCTGAATATCTGCTGAAACTACGTTTTCGTTATCCTAATATCACTTTTTAATGAATAGAATCTCGCAGGAGACACCGGTGCCAATGTCCGCCTGTATATAAAGCCAGTAGGTATATTACAAATAATGTTGTTTTGGACATTCTGGTCCCATGCCCAAAGTGTGGAATTAGCCATGTTTCTAATCCGCCACGTTCAAAAGCTATCATTTATACTTTGAAATGGACAAGCATAAAATCGGTTAAATTAAAATTTTAATAATTTCGATAATTAACGAAATTCGTCGGTAAATTAGCAACCAAAATAAAGTTGCCGCTAAATCCCAAGATTTTTCTCTGTAACCAAGAAATGAGTTACACACGGTGACATTAAACCACCACTTTCGTCTCAAGCTGGTCCAAGCTCTCAAGAACTGCATTCATTGCCGGGAGCCACAGCAACAAACCCTGTGGTTTGTCCCCGCTAACGGTTTTCCTCGCAGAACTCTCTCATATATAGGGATTGGTAAACCTTTTATTTCATAATAGGACCACGGAGTTTTTTAAGGCTGAAAGGTTTTATTTGCCGATAAAATGTTTGGTTTTTCTATTCATCAGCTGTTCATTCTCTTCTACGAGGATTTCAGAACACCGAAAAATCCATGCTTGTCGTAAGTTGTTATTTCTTCATTCAGACAATTTGGAGTTGATTTAGCCATGTCCGTCCGTCTGGCTGGTCGGAGCGCACTATAATTCTCGAACGAATCAACCGATTCTTTCCAAAATTTGGCTTTCATAATATTTTGTCCAAACTTAGTTTAAGGTCGAAGATGGGTTATATCGGTCCAATCCTTCCTGGACGTCCCCCACAAAATGCCGAAAATGTTCGGAAAATGTATGTGCACTATAACTTTCGAAGGGAGAAACCGATTTGATCCATACTTTCTACGAGACTTAGATGAGGTTCCAATATGGACTCAATCGGTCCACTCCTTCGGGTACCTCCCACACAAAACTTCGGAAAAGTTCAGTTTAGGACCTGCTCTTGAATCGCTTTAGTTTTTGTTGTAGCAACTTGTATTCACTGTCGCCCATTCGACGGTACGAGTTTCAACAGGGGCAAGTATATACTTCCTGAGAAAATAGCCTGAAATTTGCAAAACAAAAACCCTATGACACCGTGTGTAGTGGTTAGACCGCAAGATAACTCTCGAACGGATCTGCCGATTCGATCCAAAATGTGGCCTTCGTAATATTTTGCACAAACTTAGTTTAAGTACGAAGATAAGCCATATCGGTCCACTCCTTCAGGTACCTCCCCCACAAAAGTTCAAAAATGTTCGGAAAAATTGTGCGCCTGATAACTCTTGATGGGAGTGACCGATTTGGTCCATACTTTACACATTCTAATATATCTACCACATATAGATCAGGTTCGATTATGAACTATATTTGTTAACTCCTTCGGGTACCTCCCACACAAAATTTTGAGTAAATTCACTTTAAGACCTGCCTTCGAATCACTTTGATTTTTGGTGAAGCGACTTGCATTCGCTGCTTCAATTGCGATAGTAAAAGCTTTTTCAGGGGCAAGTCCATACTTCTTGAGAAAACAGCCCGAATGCTTTAAAAATACCATATGGCACCATCTGTAGTGGCTGGAGAGCTCGAACCGAGTACATACTGTGTTCGTCCACACTTTGGATATTGTTATATTTCTTCGAATATTAAACGAAATTCGAAGGTGGTGCTTATAGGTCCACTCTTTCCGGTACCTGCAAAAGTTCGAAAATATTCGCTAAAATGGTACGCGCGATATCTCATAGATGTAGCAACCGATTTGGTCCAAACGTTTGATCTCTAAATATTGTCGAAACTTAGTTTATGTTCAAAATTGGGTCCTATCTGTCCAATCCCTGGTATACCATCCACACAAATGTTCAACATTTTTGTGTGGTTAAGGGTCTGTTCGGGAATCCTTTGGACATTTTTTCCGAAGGTTTTCCTTTATATTTTTCGTAGGCTATTATGGTAAAAAAGCCCTATCTATCAAGATCCCCGCAAATTTTTGGGCTTTAATCCTATCCATATTTTTGTCGGTTCATACGCCCAAAATTTTAAAAACCCCCTTAATACATAAGATTCTTTTTGGAACAAAAGTATTTCAATCTACACAGGCTGAGGATATATCTCTGTCGGCAAAGCCGACTAATACTTTTTTACTTTTACTTTCTATAAGACATAACTCTTAAAGTAATCGATGCATAATCCGACGACGATGACGAAACATTTGATGTACAGACTATAGCAATATACCATATTTCAGAGTTAGGTTGTTGGTTCAGTTCCGTTTTTTATTTTTGAACTGTTTATATGACATTCTTCATCTTTTTCGAGGTGTTTAGAATATCTGTAACTAAGCAAAAATATAAATGTATATCCCGGAAATCATTAATTTTGAAGCTTTCGACATTTTATGACCTCTCATTCGCTTTAATACAGGCCCAGGCAATGTGTGCACTTTTGCTCTCAGTTAGCGTTACTTTCTCCACGCACATACTCAACTTTACCTACTTAAAAAATAATGGGTCTCATGCATAAAAACGAGTAAAAGCGATGAGTTGAGTCATGTAAGCAATTGCTCGTAAGTTGAGTTAGATCGAACAGCAACAGCTTTTGCTCAGTTTCGTATGCATAAAAATGAGTTCAAACCAATTGCAATTACTTGAGTAAATTGAGATCGAACGTCTAATTGTTATTGAAGTGCAAACATGTTGTCAAGTGGAAGTGAAGTAGAAGTAAATAATAATAAAATAGAAACTGACGATATATCTAAATTTTTAGTACAAAAAATGAAAGAAAATAAAGCCTTTTCTGCAAATGTACTCATCGCTTTTATTTGTGGGTTTTTTAATTTTTAAGTGAGTACAATCAATAACTCCAATTGCAAATGGAAAGCAATAATTTGCCTGCCATTTCCTTTGACAATCCTTTATTTCATCTGCATCTATCGGGAATTTTATCCATTCGCTTGCTTTGGCAGATATAAGTTTTGCAACTTCCGCAATTGTTCGCGACACAGTTGATTGATGGACTCCAATATCTGTGGCTATACCATTTTGGAATCCAGGATCTGCACAGAATCTTAAATAGAGTCGAATTTTATCAAATAATTCGCTAACCAGCAAATGCTACTACCATCAAATCTATGTATTTATCATTTTATTATTAATTATATAAAAAATAATAATTATGATTACTATAATTTTTTATCCTCACTTGCTAAATTTGTCTTACGCTGTTGATAACATTTTTTATTTATTTCTGGTACAAAATATTCAGCCATGATTCCTTTTTAGTGTACGCGAGTCAACTAAAAGGCATGCTCCACAAAATTTAAGCAAGAGCTCACAAAAGTAAGCAAAACCTTGTTTTTATGCATATGAAAATGAGAACAATCTCATCTAACTTCAACTTCTAAGTTCAAACTGAGCAAGAAGAGATCAAACGTGAGCAGTGAGTAAAAGCAAATACATCAAATTTTATTATGCATACGACAAGCACCTTTTACTCAAAAAATCGAGTCCGAGCTCAAGCTCACGTTTTATGCATGAGACCCAATGCACTCGCACAACCAAAATTACGTTGTCTCCGATTGTAGTTGTTGTGTGCCGGATGCTGCTTTAATATGAAATGAAATACATGAAAGCCTCAACAACCCATTGTGCAAGCAGTTAATTTACTGTGGACCCATATTTTGTTGTTAGTAGGTGGTCTTGCAAGAATTACTATTGTCATTGTTACAGCTGCTTTATGTTACTCATTTACATTCATGTTTATTACATACGCAAACAAAACCACACACACAAACACATGTACATATGTATATGCAAATGTGTGTTGTTGTATATAAATTACTATAAATGACTCTTGAAATAGAAGTGACATTCATGTTCCTTTTTTTATATTTTCATATTTACATATATGATATACTACACATATGTATATGTACGTGTATATATGTATGTACGTATGTATGTTTCTATGTTAGTATGTCACTGCCGTGTGCAGTTTCTTGTTTTCTGTGTTATTGTGCGTGTGAGTACATTGTATTTAATTCTTTGTTACCTTTATCGTTGGATATGAGCAGCGACTGCAGCACGGACATGACCATACCCTACACTAGTCAAAGATCGAAATTGTAATGGTTAAAAAAGCAAAAAAGTAGAGTAAAGTCGGCTAAATGATATCGGGAGTATATGAAAAAAATATTAAAAAAAATATATATGAATTTTGTTCATAAAATGTTCTGATTCGTGCATATTATGAACACTGTTCCTGAAGGGAAAGTTCTGTTTTCTTCTGAGGGATATTTAAATAGCTATTTTGATGAGCTTGAAAAGGTTTTTTCTTGGCAGCAACCTAGAGGCAAATACTATGTTGTGTTTGAAGAAAGTTAGAAAATGTATATGTGAATTATACAATGAAACACCTTGTTTTTTGACAACAAACGCACTAAGTATCATTTGTTGTACATAGACAAAGTGCTGGAAGGGACGTAAACAATTAGGTTTTACATGACGTCAGAACAAATGAAACTATAGACCTATATTGTCGGATTTTTACAAGGAGGATCATGGCTAAAATTATATGGTGGCTGGGGCGATATGCCAACATGTTGACGTATTAACTCTCCAACTCTTTTGTAATAAGTGAGAAAACCGAATGCTTAATTGTACCTGATTTAGTTGGAATGTGGTCAAGGCATCCGAAATACCTCAAATCAGGAGGTATCCAACATTTTGGGTGAGAAGGTTTTCTGCCCTAGTACACTAGCTTCCAAAGTATGTACATATATTCGACTAACGAGGGGATATACACTTTGATAAGATAAATATGTCACTTTCAGACAATTTGGAGTCGATTTAGCCCTGTGCGCCCCTCTGTCTGACTGGCTTTCTGGAGCGCACGATGAATCTCGAAGGTACGTGGGCTGCACGAAAAGTACCTGGTCTAGGCAATACCGCGTATTGCCAGGCGCCATTTGAATTTTTTGGATAGTTTGACAGTTTTTTGCCTAGACTTACTCAGGACAGTTTGTCGTACGACCAAGTTATGTGTTGTTTACAGTGACTTGAAAAAAATTACTTTGCAAAAAAATGGAATTTACTTGTGAACATTTTCGTCCAAAAATTTTTCACAATTTTTGACGTAGATAATCACCTCAAGAGTGTATCGATCAAATTAAATATTTGTATGTCGATAAAGGACCGTCCTATAGGAATATGAAAAACTGGTTTAATGAATTCAGCCGTGGTCGACACCCGCCAAAAAACGAAGGTCGTGAGGGTCGCCCAAAATCGGTCGTTGTGCCAGAAAAAAATATGCCGTGCATGAAGGGATAATGCGAGATCGCCATGTTAAAACCGTGAGATAGAGGCATCCTTTAACATTTCTCCCACCAACTAACATTTGATATTGCATAAACACCTGGCCGCAAAGATGGATTTTTCTCGTTAGATCCAGCAAAATTGGACAATCGGTCAAAAAAAGGTTCCTGTGAATTGGTTCAAAGAAATTGAGCATAAAATCGATCACGGTGCTTCAAACGACGTTTATAAGATCGTCACCGACGACGAATCTAGGATCTATGCTTAGGCGCCTGAAACAAAGAAGGAATCGCCCATTTTGGGTCTTCGAAAGCGAGCCAAATCAAACGAAAGTTGTTCATGTAAGAAGCATTTCGAAACAAAAGTTTGCCTGTTTCTTCAGAAAAAAAACTGACCGTGTGGCGACTATAGGGCTTGAAAAATATAGGACGGCTAATTCTAAGTGGTACACCATAATTTGTTTGCCTGAATTCTCCTAAGAAGTTCGAAAAACGAAGATGCTGTAAAAGCTTCAAAAAATCATGTTTTGGAGGTGTCTCAATCGGAGTGGAAAGAATAATTCGGAGAAAGGTGAGAAGGGTTAGCTGGACAGCTAAATAAAAGCAGTGTTTCGGGTGATCCCAATCCACATGCTGGGCATGTATTGGGTCTCGTGGTATCAATTCGGACCTAATATGAATTGAGGCGGCTGAATCGTCTGGTTCTTAACTGGCTAGTACCACTTGTGTTTGCCCTGGCAGCTGGCGTTCTTCTGCTGCGATGTATGGGGTTTGTCCCCAAGTACGGCATTCACACTGTATCTATGTACTGCCTTCGCGACTGCATCAGTGTGAATGTTGTCCATGCTTGCCTGATAAACTCATTGGTCTAGAGGTTCCCGTTTATATCTCTGGATCTCTCTCTAGATCATGAAGATCTCTCCTGACGTGCGTGGGTGGGGCAGCCTATACAATTAATCGTGACTGGGATAGCAGCAATAGCACCCAAGCAGGTACAGCATCGACAACATCTTGTTGGGTTGATGCACCGGTAAAACCTTCGCTTCCTCATTAAGATGGCCCACTAGTGTCATGGGGAGACATCCTGTTACAGTCCTCAGGAGGGCATTCTGGCAGGTTTGAATGTTCAGTGGGATCCTCATTTCAGCCGTTTAACTGATGAACAATGTTGCACTGGACTTAGCGGCGGATATTTTCATGTTCCTCAGATGGAAGAACTGCACTAGGCGAGATATGTAGACATTTAAGCTATGACATAACCGACGCCAAGATCGCACAACCATCGGCATACATAATGATATCTAAGCTGTCTGGAGGATGTGAAATTTCAGAAAGGTAAAGGTTAAACACTACCGGAAATATCACCCCTCCCTGATTCGCTCTACGGGTTTTGGATTTCTTGTTTCTGAACTCCGCAAACGACTGGCGTCCGCACATATAGTTGATTAGGAAACATTTCAAATACGGCTGGAGAGCAGTCTTCTCTATATTCTCGAACAGCTTGGCATGACATGATATCGAAGTCCTTTCATAGGTCAAGAGTCACCGGTCGCCTAGCCTTTTCTAGTATAGTCCTCTACTATTATGTGTGGATATGGCGTCTAATACTGCTGTAGTACTATGCATTTTTCGATTTTGGCTAATTGGAAAGCAGCATCTCACCATGAAGAGGAGTAGTGCCTCTAGAATCCTTGCTACTGGCGACCAGATTGAAATCGGCCTGTACGACTCACCTCTGCTGGCGTCCAATTTTCCAGGATTCTGTTACAATATGGGTGGCTAACGATAGGTTGATGACACTTGTTAAAAAACATAACTCCGGGTTTATCCAGTTGCTTAAGTATTACCATCCATATTCCATGTGGGACCAACGCTTTGGATGATTTCGCGTTTCGGATGGCATCTGCAAAATCGCCCATCGTAAATTGTGGTGGTACCTCATCGGCTTGGAGGGCTCTTTATATACGGTGTAGCACACTCCTCTTCGTCGTATCACTCTCTAGATGCCCTGTTGACTTCAAGAGTAAGCTCTTTAACTCTCGGGTCTTCAGGGTTCGTACGACGAAGCTCATCATGCTCATACCCTAGTCCCGTCGCCTCTTTTGGGAAATTTGTTATTTTTCGGGTATTCGACCAGCAGGTATGTAGCGAGCGGAAACTTCTCTCAGCTACCCGAGGATCTGAGGGAATGGACAGCTCCCTGAAGCGGTGATTGGTAAAATCTCTAAACCCCGATCGGCTTTCCCATGGTTCAGGAAAATACGGCGTTCAGGGGTTATAAAATCGAGTGGTTTATTTACGGAGACGATGATAGAGAGGTGATCCGAGCCAAGGGAATGACGAGCTGCCAGGATACGTCATTTATCAGACCTGGTGCCACAATGGTGATATCTGGAGCTATCAATTTGCTCGGCCAGCGCTGTACCCCTCTGGTCATTACCTAGGACGAAATGCCAAAGCTCATAATGAGCACTGAAGTCCCCTAGCACCAGACTGTTATTGCCTCTAAAAGCGAACAAATATCGGGCATATAACGCCGGGCAAAGCTTTTCATCGGCGGTATGTATCACACTTTACTGCTACCTCCATACATTCCATGTATGGGTCACTAGAGCCAAGCTCAAGCAAGTTAGGTCTGTACTCGACATACTGGTGTATTAGGAAGGCGTTCAGAGGTTGTGAAGTCGGGTGGTCTATTTACGTTGATGATAATAGGAAGGTGGTCTGAGCCAGACCTGGTGCCACAATGGTGATATCTGGCGAGCTGTATAGCAAGCAGCAACATACCTATCGCAATAATCCCGGTTGCGACAAAAGCCAGAGCACCCTCGGAAATGCAACCATTCTCTACATCCATTACATAGCACTATTGTTGACATGTGGTGGATGCGGATCTGGCACGGACCAAAAGAGCTCGGAGCATGAAAGATATACGAACACAAGCACATAGTTGTTAAGGTAACGGCCCCTGGTCGAAGATTCCACCGAGTCAATTGCTGTTTAATTTTTTTCTGCTCAAGCACCTTCCGTTCTATGAATCATATTTTGAGGTCGATTCCTAATGTTTTAAATAGCTACGGAATATGTCATATGATCGCAACACTGCCCATCCCTAAAACAGCTCCTGTATATCTAAGGATTATCAAAATATGGTTTGAGAGGTTTTCAGTACAGTTTTTCCTCTAACTTGACACTATCTGGTTAAAATTCCACAAATTGTTAAAACATTTACGAAATTTACCACTTCCTATACGTTTTGTACAAGTACATTATGTTTTGGACTTTTAAAATTTGTTGACCTTCGAAACCCAACAAACCGTCATACGTACCACCACTGCTGAAATTGCTTCCACTCAAGAAAAAACTTTAATTTCCATTGTGTTTGAAAGTATGTCGCATGGTTGTCTCACTCTTTTTTTATATGCTCACATGTACGCATTAATACATTTTGTGTCCAACCTCGCTGGCTTACCAATGTACACAGTCAAACATAAATGTACTTATATGTACGTGTATATGTGTGATTGTGAGTCTGTGTCCTCATTGGGGGTATAAATTTCAAGGATAACAAGAAAACAGAAATTATGGTACCCATTTCATACTTTACTTCTCCACCAAAGCAAAGTTCGTTCATTCATCCATTATTTCGTTCTCCTCGTTGGTTTGTTCATTTTGGAGGATTTTTCCTCGACATAGAAGTGCTATTAAAAAAACACCATGAAACTTTTTTTTCTTTGATATTACAATAAATGTGAAAACAAAACGCAAAAAAAAATAAAAACTAAAGAAAGAAAAAACCCCTGCCACTTTTTTCTTCTCCTCCAATTTTTTTTTATAAAAAAAAATGTTACAATATTTGTACTCTTTGTAAATTTGCGTTTATGTACGTTTGCCATGGTTCGTGTTTTTTCTCTCTATTGCCGTTGTTGGCTGCCAGCATTTTAGATGTGTTATGTTGTTGCTGGTATTGTTTTATGGTGTGTAGTTATGTTTTTGCTGTCTTTTATTTTTGTTTGATGCCATGAAATATGAACAAAATGCGTGTTTTTGAAGATTATGAAACATAAAACACGACGGCGACTAGCAATGGTTATGGCGGCGGCATATCCCTGTTCGTCATCCGCCTCCTCACATAAAGTACTTCAAACTCAACTTAACGTTTTTGTTTCCTTTTTGGCAATAAAAATGTTTTAGAATAAATTCCAAGAATTTTGGGGCATTGGAAAATTTAACGAAACTGTCCAGTTATGCGAAATTGGCATAGGAGTTATAATGTGGGAAGGAGAAGCAACTACTTATGTGTAACAAATTATATAAGTTGTTTAAACTTTAGCTTTAAGATCAGAATCACCTAAATGCACGACTTGCGTGATGAATAATTTTGATGTGATTTTAACATAAAGAAGAAAGACTGGACAAGGGGTGATTTTGTTTGCCCGCCTTGGAAATGTAAGACACCCCAACCTCTGATCACAGACTTCGTATGTTCGACAGTAACAGTCTATCTAAATTTCCCTCATTTTGAGATTACGATTGGAGATCTATTAAAAGCCGAGTTGATATCAACAGGTTCGGAGGATAAGGGTTGCCAACTGTGTGAAAGAGACCTCCATCCAAGGTTACCAACTGTTTGAAAGAGACCTCCATCCCAGTCAGACCATTAGTTAGAATTTTTTTCCAATGAAAAAAATGGTAAATTTTTGTCTATAGAAAAAAGTGCCCAGACCGCCGGTCTGATTTTTTAAACACAACGCCTTCCTATGACATCTTTCATTTGTCAACACCGTCATTAATTAAGATCTACGTCAGAAGACCCTCAACAAAATCAATAATGAAAGGTCGTCTGGCGCTGTCAACCAAGCAGACTGGGATTCCGAACGATGTAACTCTTTTAAAACTTAAATGGTTCGAGGAGAATTTATTACCTTTTTTCCTACAACAACAATTATCCATCTACTTGGTTCATTGCGATATTGTCATCCTTATTCTTCTCTAAAGAGGACCTTTTAAAATGTAAAACCGGTTTGTTCCCCGGGTTGATATCAACAGGTTCGGAGGATTAAGGTTACCAACTGTTTGAAAGAGACCTCCATCCCAGCGATATGTTGACACTTTATAGCCAGGCTAGTGAATATGTTTCAACTAATTTAGGGTCTCAATGTTGGGAGAATCTGGCGAGATCTGAATATAAATTTCCTTCTACAAATCTCAATCTGCTCTAAGCTTATTTCAACTAGCCCTATTTTATGGTGAGCTAGTTTTCCTTGAATTAGTATGATCCTTGTTCCATCATACATATCACCCTACTTCTTTAAAACTCTTCGATAGTGGAAAATCACTAGGTTCCAAAATTTGGGCTTGAAATTTCTGGCAAGTAAATATTTACACAAATCTAGCTTAAGTGGTTGCAAGCGCTCAAGTGTTCCGCTCCCAAGTGGGTTGGTTCAGAGTTCTGATATGTTTCATAGATTGAGATATGAAGATATGAATTAGTTTTCAATCCTTTCTAGAAGCTACATCGGTTATTATCTTCTCTCCGCTGGGAGGAGCAACAAATTCCATAATTTCCAAGGCTTAAAAGTCATTTGCATTAGAGTCTTTTGCTGGCTTAACCTTTTTATAAGGATTTATTTGACGTATACACAATGGAATCAGCATTTGAAATCCGGTTTCATGCAAAGGTACGATTGGTCTAACTACTTTATTTTTGCAAAATTAAAATTCCTGTACTAAGGAGATGTTGGCATCGGATTTCTTAGGGACAAAAGAAGTTCAGAAGTGGCTGTCCTGCATAGATGCAAGTTAATCTGCACCACCCGAAGTGCCTGTTTCTTAATTCAACTTGACCTTACTTCTGGATGCGAAAGCGTATCCAATAACCCTTCTTTATATACTCGAAATAGTTTGGACCACCAACCTCATTAAAGGAAGTGACATATCGCCAACATTAAGTCCGTAAGCAATAGGCGTCACCGCGGTGCAATTATAAGCACACCCGCCTGCACAAAAGCCCATGTTCGATGTCCAGACCAGTCAACATCACATTTTCAATGGAGGTAAAAATACCCATCAGCGTAATGTAGGCGACATTTCATATATATGGGAATATATCTTTCTGTAAGTCATGGGTTGGCTTTCCCAGCCGGTATCCCGGTCACAACCAATGATCTGAATTTTTTCGATAGACCTGTGGTTTGAATTTTTCTATAGAAAAAAAGTGCCGGACTTGTGGTCTAAATTTGTTTTATAGAAAAAAAGTAGTCAGACCTGTTGTCTGAATTTATTTCTATAGAAAAAGTGGTCAGAACTTTGGTCTGAATTTTACACCATGAAACAAGACAGACTTTTGGTCTGAATTTTATACCCTCAGCCTTTAGGCTAAGGAGGGTATATACACTTTGATACGATGAAAATGTGCCTCATCGAAATAATGGTTTTAGACCCCAAGTATGTTTGGACGAAATGTGTTTCAGACAATTTGGAGTCGATCTAGCCATGTCCGTCCGTCTGTCTGTCTGTCTGTCCTGCTGGCTGGAGCGCACGGTAACTCTCGAACGGATGAACCGATTTGGTTCAAATTTTGGCTTTCGTAATATTTTGCCCAAACTTAGTTTAAGTTCGAAGGTGAACTACATCGGTCCACTCCTTCCGGTTCCTCCCCCACAAAAGTTCGAAAATGTTCGGAAAATTTGTACGTACGATAACTCGTGAAGGGAGTAACCTGCTATCGAATCACTTTGATTGTTGTTGAAGCAACTTGCATTCGCTGCCTCAATTACGATGGTAAACGTTTTTTCAGGGGCAAGTCCATACTTCTTGAGCAAACAGCCCGAAGGGTGTAAAAACCCCCTTATGGCACCATGTTTAGTGGCTGGAGACACTCTTCCTTAATGGTCAATCCATTCCTTTAAGTATCTCCTCTGCAAATCTTTTGATCTTTAATCCTAATCAACATTTTTGTCGGTTCATACGCCCAAAATTTTTAAAACCGCCTAAATACATACGTTTTTTGGGAAAACAATTGTTTCAATATTCACAGGCTGAGGGTATATCTCTGTCGGCAAAGCCGACTGATACTTTTTTACTTGTTTCTATACAAAAAAGTAGGCAGGCCTGTGATCTGAATTTTTTTCTATAGAAAAAAGCGACCACGTGGCCATGCCTGTGGTCTGAATTTTTCTATAGAAAAAAAGTGGCCAAGCCAGTGGTCTGATTTTTTTTCTGCAGAAAAAAAGTGGTCAGACCTTTGGTCTGAATTTTTTCTATAGAAAAAAGGACCAGGCCGAAATAAGGGCCAGACCTTTGGTCTGAATTTTCTTCTATAGAAAAAAGTAGTCAAACCTTTGGTCTAAGTTTTCTTCTATAGAAAAAAATGGTCAGACCTTTGGTCCGATTTTTTTTCTCTAGAAAAAAGTGGTCAGACCTGTGGTCTCATTTGTTTCTATAGAAAAAAAGTGGTCATACATTTTTTCTATAGAAAACTTGGTCAGACCTGTCGACTGAATTCTATAGAACAAACTAGTCAGACTTTTGGTCTGAATTTTTTTAATATATAAAATTTTTGGTCTGAATTTTTTCTATAGAAAAAAGTGGTCAGACCTTCGGTCTGATTTTTTTTGTAGAAAAAAGTGTTCAGACTTTTGGTCTGAATTTTTTTTTTCTATAGAAAAAAAGTGGTCAGATGTTTGGTCTGAAAATTTTCTATAGAAAAAAGTGGTCAGAACTTTGGTCTGATTTTTTTTATAGAAAAATGTTGTCAGACCTTTTGTTTGAATTTTTTCCAATGAAAAAAGTGGTCAGATTTTGTCTATAGAAAAAAGTGGCCAGACCACCGGTCTGATTTTTCTTAGCAATCAGAACGCCTTCCTATGACATCTTGCATTTGTCAACACCGTCATTAATTAAGATCTACGTCAGAAGACCCTCAGCAAAATCAATAATGAAAGGTCGTCTGGCGCTGTGAACCAAGCAGACTGGGATTCCGAACGATGCAACTCTTTTAAAACTTAAATGGTTCGAGGAAAATTTATTGCCTTTTGTTCCCATTTCCCATTGCGGTTTGTTCCCATTTCAGCAGCTTTGTCGATTTTACCCAACTTCTGACAGCTTTTGAGTTTGAAAATCTCGAAATAACCAAAGCTATAGATTTGTTGAATAAAAGTTTTCACATTCTTAGACTTCGCGGTTCCATTATACTTCTAAATGTTTTTTTTTACTGCTGAGGAATATAAGCATTTTAAGTGTCCTCATAAAACCAAGTTTCAGAAAAATATCCTGAAAATTAGTATCGGACGTCATATTCCGGTATCTATTGCCGAATCTATATAAATATATATAAGTTCGGGTTTAGGTACTTCTAAGAACTTTTCTGTAGTCCTTGATACTCTTGCGACGTAGATAGAGAGGGAACGCTTTCCGCCTTTGTTCATTTGGAGAGGATGTGAGATATGAAGGAGGTGTGTGGATAAGGGACGGAGGAGGAAGGTTTTGACCTTTCGAGTCATGACAATGATCCCAGTTATAACCGATAACACGATGAGCCATATAAGATCAAAGGGTGTTCCTATAGAAGAGTAAATGGTCTCCCATTAGGAACCCAATTGTCATTATTAAAAAAACGACCGAAAAACACTATGGAATACCCAATAGCCTTCTCAAGTCCGATCGAAAAGAGAACTGAAGGGATACCTAAAGTCCTTCATATATAAAAATGAAATTTCAACATATAAAAAATGGTCAGTTTGTACACCAAATTTTCATCTTTTAAATGAAATATTGGTCATGTATAGGAAGGACTTTGTGTACACCTTTTGGGTCTTCTTTGCGTAGGAATATTTTTATACCCGCATCCTTTAGGATACCAAGGGTAAATACACCTTGATATGAGCAAAAATATACTTCATCAGAATAAATTGTCTGAATAAGATTCCGTCCAAACATACTTGGTGTCTAAATGGTTTGAAAGGAATTTGTTTCAGACAATTTGTAGTCGAAACATGTCGGTTCGTCCGTCTGTCTGGCTGGTTCGCACTATAACTCTCGAACGGATCAACCGATTTGGTTCAAAATTTGGCTCTCGTAATATTTTTCCCAAACTTAGATCTAATTATAATATGTATAATATCGGTACAATCCCTTGGGTACCTCCCCCACAAAAGTTCAAAAATTGTCGCAAAAATTATGCGCACGATAGGGTATACTAACCAATTTAATACATACTTTGCACATCGTAATATTTCTACCAGACATATGGACCTTCTACTTCCATTACCTCCCACAAAAATATTCTTAAAAGTTCAGCTTAAAACCTGATCTCAAATTGTTTTGATTTTTTCGTGCAACAGGTTGTCTTCGAAGCCCCTTTCAAGCCAAGTTCATACTTCCTGAGAAAATAGTACGAAAAAGGCCACCATGTGTAGAGGCTGGTGGGCAGAACAACATTCGAACAGGATACTGCGTTGGTCCAAATTTGGATATCATAATATTTCTGCGAATCTTAGTTCGAAGATGGTTCTTCGGCCCTCTTCTTCCGGTACCTCCCCCAAAAAACTTCAAAATGTTTTTTGATAAAATAGCACATCTGATGTATATTGAACGGTTCAACCAATTTGGTCCAAACTTCGGATCTCATAATATTTTTCCAAACTTATTTTAAATACGAAAATGAACATTATCTGTCCACTTCTTACTGTACCTCCCTCACAAAAGTGCATAATTTTTCATTAAGTTCAGTTTAACGTCTGTTTGAGCATTCTTTGGAAATTTTTACCGAAGGTACTCTTTTTGGTCTTGTTTACATCGATATTATGTTTGGTTACTCATCTTCTCCACCAAAAATTGTGAACATAGGTCAACGTTTTGATATAGCACCATTATAACTGTACCGACCGATTTTTTGGTATTTTGAGGAATTAAGCTACATTTTCCATGCATTTATCAGCAAGATTTGCGGCTATTTGCAGCTACAAGTTGATTAATCGGAATCTAGGAAGTCCAATTTAATTTGACGAAAAGTTTTAATTCACACAGGCTGAGGGTATATCTCTTGCGGTAAAACCAACTAATACTTTTTTAACTTATTCTTTTAAAATACAGAAGACCAAAATTTCTTCTCTTAGAAGACGAACAAGTCTTATAGAATGACTCCAAATGATTATCGTATCGAAGACGACAACGTTTTCTTATAGACGACCAAAAGGTCCTCTACAAAATAGTCTCCCAAGAAAATAGTTAAATTGTGATTAAAACTATACAAAATTCATGCTCAAGGCTTACATACTTTCAATTTGATCACGTTTTCTAACCAAGATGGCGGTTGGTTTACGCAAATAGGGAAATACCAAGTCTCTAAGTGGAAAAGATGTTTCAAATTCTAAATTTCGCAAGCCCGGTGTATAGAAATAAAACATAATCTTTAGAACTTAGAATTAACAAGTAGAAATGAAAGATTTCATTGCCCCTTAACCCATTCTTACCTCACTAAAAACAATACTAATTTGTAATGACCATTGTCGTCGTATGCCCGTCATGTACGCACACCATAAACCTCTGCTGTTGCTCACTCAGCAGGAACAACAATAAAAAATAAATCCCACATTCTTTATGATTTTAAAGCCCCCAATGTTATTGTTTTTATTTGTTGTTGTTTTGTTTTGCATTATATTTTGACACGTTTATGGCTTACGTCGCCTAGCTAAATAGCTGAGTGGTGTTTATTACACATTTGCCTGCAGCAGAGCAGTGTAAATGGCATGGTGCGTATGAACAACACCATAAAACAATGATATGGGTAAGTATACGCACCGCACCACCACTACGACTGGATTGAGCTGGCAGCCAAATACTTAATGGTGTTGGATGGCTGGCTGGCCATGGTTGATGACACACAGAGTATGTTGTTCATTTTATTTCATTCTCCCTTCCTTTTTTGTTAAATACCACTTTGCACGATTATTTGTGACCAAACAGCAAAATGAAACAACAACAAAAAACTAATTGCCTTAAGCATTAACGTTATATATGCCGGATAGTTAGCATTCCAGCACTATATTTTCCGTACACATAGTCAAACACACAACAGCAAGTAATTGGTTGAATTTCTCTCCGCTTGTGGTCTGGCATTGGTAACAAACAATTGCTGGTTAATTTTTCAACTCTTTCCTTTCGTTTAAAGGCACACCATGCCAAGTTACCAAACAGCTAGCCAGCCAGTCAGTCCGTCCGTCCGTCAAGCCAACTAGTTGGTCGAACATCGTGTATACAAGTAATAAATTATTGCCGTTTATAATGTGATATTGGTACTCGTGGTTGCAACTCCACTGGTCTTTTTGGTACTTTAAAATGGGAGGAGACAATAAGGATTTTTCTCATTTAGTAACATGCTTTCTTTTTTGGTTTTTTTTTCGCTCACTTAGTTTAGGTTGTAAAGGGAAGCAAAGATTATAAAACTTTTGTAAAATGTGTTAAATGCTTTGGACAAAATTTTTGTTGCTATTCGAGGGCGATGGTTTTTTTTTTTGTTATTGTAGTCTATAGTTTAGTAATGTTTCTATATTTTAAAACGATACATTAACAATTTTATGTCCTTTAATACACCGCTAGTAGTTGAGACTTACATAAGCTTAAGAGATATATTACCAAACAGGGAGAAAATCTCTCTGGGGGATAATTGGTTGTCATTCGACCGACAAGAAAGAAAGTTAGCCAATCTTGGGGATAATAATTTTAAACGGATATGGTTTCGATTTATTTTAATGGGTAAGAACTATGTAAATTTATGGAAATACTGAGGGATTTGTTACGAAGATGAGTAAAGCTTTTTTATTGTTAAGAAGTAAAAAGTGCGCTAACCTTTGAAAATCAAAATAGGAAATGTTTTTAACGTATCACATATACTAATGTAGGACTACATGGGTGAAAAATAATAATCAGTGGCCGCATAAAACGAAGATTGTCACCGTGGAGCAGTGGTAGGCACACCTGAGGTGTTTATTTCATCGCTGGCAAGTATACCCCTCAGTTAAGTGTAGGCGTGCAAACTTATCCACAAGTGGTGTCGAAAGTCACTCCGTTTAAACTCGGCTATAAACGTAGGTCCCATATCAATGAGCTAATATAAATCGGGATGCTTTCATTTATATGCAAGAAGTCTCCCCTGTCTGACATAAATTGTACTGACTACAAAAAATACTGTTAAACAATATGGCCAAATTGAAAATATGTTACATTAAAAAAGGAATTTTCCGAATGTTGTACCCTCAGTCTTTAAACTAACGAGGGTGTATACACTTTCATACGGCCAAAATGTACCTCATCGAAATAATGGCTTTAGATCCCAAGTATGTTTGGACGAAATCCATTTCAGACAATTTGGAGTCAGTTTCGCAATGTCCTCTTTGTCCGGCTGGCTGGAACGCACGATAACCTTCGAAGCGACTGACATTATATTTTGCTCAAACTTAGTTTAAGTTCAAAGATGGGCAATATCGGTTAACACCTCCCCGATTTGTTCCACACTTTTTTGTCAAGCTCCAAAACCATGCTTCCTGAGAAAATGGCCCGAAAGCTGTAAAAAATTACTATGGTGGCTGGAAAGCACGATAACTCTCGAAAGGTCCAGCCGATTCGGTCCAAAATTTGGCCTTCGTAATATTTTGTCCAAACTTAGTTTATGTTCGAAGATGAGCCATATCTGTCCACTGCCTCAGCTTCCTCCCTCACAGAAGTTCAAAACTTTTCGCTTAAATGGTGCGCATAAAGTTCAACATGTTTGTTTGAGTGCAGTTTAGGATTAGCTCAAAGATCATTTTAGGGCTCTTAGTCACCATCAACTTGTCAAAGATTCCGATGACAATATTGATGATCAAAATCTTCTGATACAGAAGGACAAATATAAATAATGGTGGAAAAAATCTGCCTTAGTATTTGTAATAAAGCATTGAAAAATAGGGTTACCAACCAAGTCATACTATAGGAAAGGTTTGGAATTAAATAACTAACATTAAAAATGAGTAAATAATTCGAATATACATTTTTCCAATGATAGTTTACAAGCTTAGCCTTCGTCCACCCACTAAAAATAACATTCTAATATTCGTGATAATCGGTCTAACCATCCGTGAAACGTAGCATAATGGTTGAATGTGTGGGACTTCGGTGGATTCCTAATTTTTCAATGTACCTCTTAGGTAATAACAGCTCAACTCGAAAGAGAATTAATTCAAAGATCTTTTCGAGATACCGATACCGATGTTAATCCTTGAGGTCCTGTTTACAGCGATATTATATTTTTCTTGGGGAAGACCATGCTTCCAGACAAAGCGGTGCAAAACCTCTATGTTATACGGCGACTAACTGAAATAACTGGAAGACGCGCCATATATAGAAGAATAAAATGACTCAAAAAATAAAATCCATTTCCAAAATGGACTATGCCCGATGCATTTCTTCTCTTTTACTTGTTGTATTATTTCTTTTATACGTATACCATTCCATCTTCTATAAGAAGACCCTTTAGTCTTATATAGGAAGACTATTTGGGACGAAGTTTTGGTCTGCTATAGGAAGGTAGTGCTTGTAGCCCTGATTAGAAAGACATGTATTCCTTTGCGTCCATGCTTCCGGACATACTGGATTACGGGCAATGAAGAATGAACTCTACAACATCCTGATGTGACTGGTAGACGCAATAACTTTCGAGAGGAGTGAATGACATTTGTCCGCCTTTTGCATATTGTAACATTTCCCTTAAACTTAAATCAAAGTCGAAGATGGACTATATCGAACAACTTTTTAGTGTATGTCCCCCACAAAAGTTCAAAGTTTTGCTTAAGTGCAATTCAAAGGCTGTTAGTTTTGAAATTTTTATCCTATTTACATTGATAAAATATGTGTTAAAATTTTAATAGCGGATAGATCCTGAGATCATAAATACAACGGCATAATTTAAGATGTGGCTATGTGTGTATAATGTGTCATTTCTTTTAAAGTTTACATTTCGTATAAAGTTTCGGAGTGGTACACTTCTATTTCAACTAAGGACCGGGTATCAGTTAAAGTATCATGGCTTGGAATACCTTTGAACTTATTTCAGCTATGTAAAACTTCTCTAGAGTGATGGCTTAAGACATGCCGTTCGGACTCGGCGATAAACAGTATAATCGAGAAAAAGATGGGAAGTGTAGATCTGCATCTCTTGGTTCTTTGCCAAGATTTGCCGAAGGATAAATATGTTGTCAATGGTAGATTTGCCTGGTCAAAACCCGTTCCGATATGGCCCGCTTATTTCATTCACCATAGGCATTAGTCGTTCACACAATATTCCTGACACTATCATATTGGGTGCCACCGTGGTGCAATGGTTTGCACGCCCGCCTTGCACTCTGAAGGTCTGCGGTTCGATTCCCAGGCCAAGCAACATTAAATTTTCAACGGTGGCAAAACATTCCTCAGTAATGTTGGTGACATTTCCTGAGTATTTCAGTCATGTAAAACTTCTTTAGAGTGCTGTCTCAAGCTACGCCGTTCGGACTCGGCGATAAACAGTAGGTCCCATATCATTGAGCTTGAATCGGGGTGCACTCATTGATATGAGAGAAGTCTACCTTGTCCTTTCTGGCATGCTTGTGGAAAAAATTTTATCATATCATATATATGGTAAATTTCAAATTTCCTTTACAATTACATAGAAAACAAATTAAAAACTTTTTTGGCGAGCACATCCGCCATTTTTGGTACATGGGTTAAGAAAAAAATCGTGGTTTCAAATATGTTCGCGTTCACAAAATTGGATGCTGCACTCAAAAGTTATATGCGGTTTTACTCTCTTGTAAAGAAAAAATATTTAAAAATTCCTATTGAGTTGTAATAAGAACATGTATGGTAACATGGGGCGCCTTCGCCACGTTTTTGTTCAAAATGTTCTCATACCGACACCGTTAAAGTTGTTTCAAATATTATTTTTGGTACAAATATTAGCATATCTTGGCTATAAGTTTTGATATATAAATGGTTATAATTTTGTTTTTAAAATATTATTTTTGAGAATTTACAAAATGTGAAAAAAGTGGCGAAGCCTCCCCATCCATGGGGCAGCTTCGCCATCGATATTGAACATTCTCAAACGGACTCTAAAACTGTATTTTACCATACTTATTCCTTAAATATCAACATTATGCAAAAAAGGAACATGTTTTCTATTGAATAATCAAAAATTATTTTAAAATTCACAAAAAGTAATTGATTCTAGCGGTTAATTGAAGTAGGTGCCTTGAATTTAGGTACAAAAATCATAATATAACTAAAACAAGATACGTTTAGGATAATATTTGATTTTAACTTCATATTATAGTGTGGTATATCTATGGTATAAAGAATTTAAGTTAAACATGACATATTTCGAACATTAACCCACCACGCCCCTATGATGGCGTAGGCGCCCCACCCCTTACATATTTCATAATATTATTATATATTGACATTTGCAATTGCTTTTTTCATGCGAATTATTGGGATTTATATTCTTCAGTAGTTGCCTTCTAAAGGTATAAAATGTGTTTTTCATATCACAAAAGGTAAAGAAGATATCACAAAAAATACCCACCATAATTATTTTTCCCAATACCCTGAAAACACATAACCGCGTGCGTCCACTATCATACCTATGACACAACTGCAAACTTTTGGGAGATGACAGATCTTCATTAAACTCACAATTTTGCTTTTAACGGATTTTTTCTAGCACTTATATTTTGCGAGAAAATCGGCGCTGGCGAAGCCGCCCCAGTGGCGAAGCCGCCCCATGTTACCATATAGTATATGAATCGTTAGCTGAATGTGATATCTATCCGTAGATGCTAAAATAGTTGCTAAATTTATTTTTATTTTCGCGGTAAATCAAAAAATATTGAAGAAATCTTGGAATAAATTTTATTTATTCTAAATCAAAGTCCAAAAAATCTCTAAAAAAATAATTTAAAAATACGTACAGAATCTAGACAACGCGTAGAAAAATGTGAGACCAAAATTATAAAGATCGCGTTTATAACCTGCATATTACAGCAACAACAAAGAACGGAAACTTATTGTTGGAAATTATTTCAAAAATATATTTTTGGTTAAATACGAAAAATTTTAAAAATAAATGTTGGGAGTTATTCTATTATTTCGCTAAATTTCGATCCAAATCCTGAAGTATTTTGCTTAAACTTCTACGAAAAAAGTAATTAGTCATCGTGAAAGTATATTTGCTTTCTGTGATAAGCTATAGAAATAAGAAGTAGAGAGTAATATTGAAATTACAACCAAAGAAAAAACACAAAAATTAAAAGGCGTGTAATTCGCGAATCCGTTGAAATCAGTTGGGGTGCATGTGCTTTTCGGATACAGGGAGTCCATGTCTATCAATATGCATGGATTTTCCCATGTTTCATTCAGCCACAAAGTGTGCCATCAGTTACATCTTACTATTCAAAAAACCTTCAAGTGGGCAAAAATTACGCGATGTGCATATGATTATAAGGTGCATCCGATTTCAATGGCCCCCTATTAAAAATACGTCAATATAAATTAATTTAGACAGATTCGCCAAGAACTGCGGATGTGCCACCGCATTCTATTTTGGGATAAATCGGGATATTGCTCCTGAATCTTTGTAATTTGTGACACACCTTTTTGGCAAATATTATAATCGGGTATAAAGGATTACATTTATGCAAAAATAATCCAAGAAAATCGCGTTTCAATTCGCGGAATTGTCAAAATATATTTTTGCAGATTTTCCTACTTTCAAGGTATCTATATCCGGCGTTTTAGTGGATGGATTTGACCGCGGAAGAGCTCATTAGATCCGGCACGTAAAAAAACTAAAATCACGCGGAGTTCAGGGGTACCTGTACGACAGTTGTAAAAAAAATAGATTTTTTCAGAAAATTTACGCACCAAATTTTCGCCTTTGGACTTCTATTACTAGGAAGCTGTACGGAGCACACTCATGAGATATACATCGAACGACGTGGAATCGCGAGTTCTACAATCCTATAAACTAGTTTCGATTATTGTCTAGTTGCACCATCTAATTATAAGAAAAATTCGAAAAACACTGAAATCAAAACTTCAAAATGTCAGCATCGATTTTAGGGGGATACAGTGTATATATCGAAAAGTCATACACTAGAACCATATTGCCTAACGGGTATTCTTTAGTTCTTTCTTTGAGCATAGGTTTGAATTTTCCGTGGTTTGGACAGAAATCAAGAAAGAACACAAAAAAACTTGTAAACTTCAACACATTTTTCCCATTTTTTTATATTACCACCAGCGCAGCTTCCACGAAAATTATTTGTTATGGTCCATATTATGAGATCGTAGCTAAAACACTTCAATATATATAAATGTATTCATATTTTATAAAATATATTAACAGTTCGCGACTTATTAAATGGTGAACCTCAACTTCAACGATTGTAAAACTTTTTTGAATATTACCATATACATATGTAATAGGCAGCAGACATATGTCTGTCTCTCCACTCTTGTGAACGAGACATAGTAAGCTCCCGTTCTAATCATCGGGTACGCGTTCTTCCTCCCAAATGGTACTTACTAGCTAAGGCATACACCTTGTCAGCATGTCACATCTGATTTTAAACAGCTTGGCTGGAAAACTATCGGTTCTTGCTGCCTTATTATTATTGGGATTGATCCTGTGGTACTTTCTTCATTTTCACAGTTTGAAACAAAATCTCTTTAAATATCCTGATCACACTATCTGTATCTGTTACCAGCTTACCTTGTTCGTATCTATAGGAGTATCTGCCTATACCGAAGCCATCAGTCTGATAGTTTACTCTTGGGAAGAATTTTCCGACTTTATTGTGGCTCCTGTACATCACGATTTTTTGACATTCCCGCTTTTCCCTTTCTCTATTGTTTCCTTTTTTGCGGAAAAAGCTTTTATCTTCTCTCATTTTCTCCGGTGAGCTATGCGATGCTATTGCAACAAGGTGGTGATGCCTGCTCCTCTGAACGATCGAAAATCCACTGCGCTCGATTAAAGTCTTCCATCTATCTCAATGTGATCAATTTGATTTCTTGTTTTTGGTCTGGTGACAGCCAGGTATCCTTATGAACATCAGATGCTTGAATTCGGTACTGCTATCAGACTATCTATCAACCTCATTCCATTGTCAGTTGTTTCACTGAGACTCAATTTGTTGAGTTGGGACAAATATATTCTCCTTTCCAATTTATCAAAATCGCCTGGAATAATTTTATTGTTATGGACAGAATAACGGTCAAAGCGCTCTTTATATCATGACAGCTATAATACAGTGCTTCACCTTCAGGTGTTGTTGTGACACCGTTCCAAATAAATCGTATTTTCTGAAAGAAAGGGGTGCTTCTATTGACCCTTTCTCAAAAAAAGGGTGTTCTATTGACCCTTTCTCAACGAAAGCGTGCTTCCATGGACCCTTTCTGAAAGAAAGGGTGCCACTATTGGCCCTTTCTAAAAGAAAGGGTGCTTTTATAGATCCTTTCCAAAAGAAAGGGAGATTCTATAGATCCTTTCCAAAAGAAAGGGAGATTCTATAGATCCTTTCCAAAAAAACGGGTGCATCTATAGTCGCTTTCCAAAAGAAAGGGTGCTTCTATAGACCCTTTCTAAAAGAAAGGGTGCTTCTATAGACCCTTTCTAAAAGAAAGGGTGCTTCTATAGACCCTTTCTAAAAGAAAGGGTGCTTCTATAGACCCTTTCTAAAAGAAAGGGTGCTTCTATAGACCCTTTCTAAAAGAAAGGGTGCTTCTATGGACCCTTTCAGAAAGTAAAGGTGCTTCTATTGACCCCCTCTGAAAGAAAGGGTGCTTCTATTGACCCTTTATCAAAGAAAGGGTGCTTCTGTTGAACTTTTCTCAAAGAAAGGGTGCTTCTTTTGACCCTTTATCAAAGAAAGGGTGCTTCTACTGACCCTTTCTCATAGAAAGGGTGCTTCTATTGACCCTTTCTCATAGAAAGGGTACTTCTATAGACCCTTTCTCACACAAAGGATGCTTCTATAGATCCTTTACAAAAAAAGGATGTTTCTATAGATCCTTTCCAAAAAATATGCTTCTATAGGTCCTTTCCAAAAAGGGTGCTTCTATAGACCATTTCTCACATAAAGGGTGCTTCCATAGATCCTTTCCAAAAAAGGGTGCTTCTATAGATTCTTTCCGAAAATGGGTGCACCTATAGTCCCTTTCCAAAAGAAAGGGTGCATCTATAGTCCCTTTCCAAAAGAAAGGGTGCCTCTATAGACCATTTCTCACATAAAGGGTGCTTCTATAATCGCTTTCCAAAAGAAAGGGTGCTTCTATAGACCCTTTCTAAAAGACAGGGTGCTTCTATAGACCCTTTCTAAAAGAAAGGGTGCTTCTATGGACCCTTTCAGAAAGTAAAGGTGCTTCTATTGACCCTTTCTCAAAGAAAGTGTGATTCTATTGACCCTTTCTCAAAGAAAGGGTGATTCTATTGACCCTTTCTCAAAGAAAGGGTGCTTCTATTGACCCTTTCTCAAAGAAAGGGTGCTTCTATTGACCCTTTCTCAAAGAAAGGGTGCTTCTATGGACCCTTTCTCAAAGAAAGGGTGCTTCTATGGACCCTTTCTCAAAGAAAGGGTGTTTCTATTAAACCTTTCTCAAAGAAAGGGTGCTTCTATTTAACCTTTCTCAAAGAAAGGGTGCTTCTGTTTAACCTTTCTCAAAGAAAAGGGGCTTCTATTGACACTTTCTCACATAAAGGGTGCTTCTATTGACCCTTTTTTAAAGAAAGGGTGTGTCTATTGACCCTTTTCCAAAGAAAGGGTACTTCTATAGACCCTTTCTCACATAAAGGGTACTTCTATAGACCCTTTCTCACTTAAAGGGTACTTCTATAGACCCTTTCTCACATAAAGGGTACTTCTATAGACCCTTTTCTAAAGAAAGGGTACTTCTATAGACCCTTTCTCACATAAAGGGTACTTCTATATACTCTTTCTCACATAAAGGGTGCTTCTATAAGTCCTTTCCAAAACAGGGTGCTTCTATAGATCCTTTCCAAAAGAAAGGGTGCTCCTATAGTCCTTTTGTAAAAGAAATGGTACTTCTATAGACCCTTTCTCAATGAAAGGGTACTTCTATAGACCCTTTCTCACATAAAGGGTACTTTTATAGACCCTTTCTCACATAAAGGGTACTTTTATAGACCCTTTCTCACATAAAGGATGCTTCTATAAGTCCTTTCCAAAAGAAAGGGTGCTTCTATAAGTCCTTTCCAAAAGAAAGGGTGCTCCTATAGTCCTTTCCAAAAGAAAGGGTGCTGCTATAGTCCTTTCCAAAAGAAAGGGTGCTCCTATAGTCCTTTCCAAAAGAAAGGGTACTTCTATAGACCCTTTCTCAAAGAAAGGGTACTTATATAGACCCTTTCTCAAAGAAAGGGTACTTCTATAGACCCTTTCTCACATAAAGGGTACATCTATAGACCCTTTCTCACATAAAGGGTGCTTCTATAAGTCCTTTCCAAAAGAAAGGGTGCTCCTATAGACCCTTTTCTCAAAGAAAAGAAAGGGTGCTTCTATAGATCCTTTCCAAAAAAGTAAGCTTCTGTAGTCCCTTTCCAAAAGAAAGGATGCTCGTATAGTCCCTTTGTAAAAGAAATGGTGCTCCCATAAACCCTTTCGAAAAAAGGGTGCTTCTATTGACCCTTTCAGAAAGTAAAAGTGTTTCTATTGAACCTCTCTGATTGAAAGGTTGCTTCTATTGATCCTTTTTCAAAAAAGGGTGCTTCTATAGACGATTTCTGAAAGAAAGGCTGCTTCTATTGGCCCTTTCTCAAAGAAAGGGTGCTTCTGTAGACCATTTCTGAAAGAAAGGGTGCTTCTATGGACCCTTGCCGAAAGTAAGGGTGCTTCTATGAACCCTTGCCAAAAGTAAGGGTGCTTCTATGGACCCTTGCCGAAAGTAAGGGTGCTTCTATGAACCCTTGCCAAAAGTAAGGGTGCTTCTATTGTTCCAAACCCTACTCATTTTGTTTTTCCAACAGTCCGCCAACCTTTCATATCAAATATTTTTGATAGAATTACCCACATATTTACTTTTGTAAATATATTTAATTCCTTATATTTTGTCATAATGGGCAACACATGTAATTTCCAAAAATCGTTTAAGCCATTCTGTAAATTCCATGTACATCTACTAAAACTATTGTGTCAATAAGCTTCTCCTCCTGCCATGTGTTACAATCCCAAATACAACAATATTTAATTTGACCTCTGATCCCAAAGGAAATGACTAAATTGGATACAAAGGCAAATATTATTTGCAAATTCAGTATTTTTCTTCTTTGTATAAAAGGGAAAGGGATACTTTTGAGCTTCCTAAAGGTACCAAAGAAATAACTAAATCCGACTAAGCCAAGAACAATGTTTAACCTTCAAGGAAAAAATTATTAAAATACAAAATAAGCGCCTTAGTTGCTGCTGCTGCCTTCTGCCTTTGTGTAAACGAAGAATGCCTAAACACCGAACAAAGAAATAAATGAAATGTGATATTCATGACATTTAATATTTGCAAACATCCCATTGGGAATATATTTTGTAAGCCTTTAATAATGATTGAGGATAGCAGATTTCCGGTCATTCGTTTTTCTCGAGTCGCTCGTTTTGTGTGTGTGTCTAAAGCAATTTTTGGGTGTTTTATATACGCATCAACAACAACAACAGCATTTCATTACATTTAATCTAACAACTCAACTCTCCACAAGTCAAATCAATTTTGGCTAATAAAACTAGGCTAGCAGCCAGTCAGGCAGACCGGCAGTTGGGGGATATAGATTGTCTGGTCTAGTTTCTAACAATCAAAAAAGGAAAACAAGATTTATCCATGAACTAAACAACAGAAAAATCCTTGGCTATGCCAAATATCTAGGCCCCAATAACAAAGAATGAAACATTGAGCCATAGATTGATGGGCTAAACTGTAAAGAACGCCCAACAGTCAACTGGGACAGCAAGCACCGGCAACAACAACCAACAATCAGCAAACGAAAATCCTTTCATTGTTTTGGTTTTTTTCTGGCCCAAATATCCCATCATCAAAACCATCACTCAAGAGATATATGAAGAGAGAGAGAGGAGAAAGAAGTGGACGGAAAACGCCTATAGGCTTAAAACATTGAAATCTGATTGACATGTTTATGACACTAAAGGATATTTATTTTCATTAGTTTTGGTAAAAGGAAACACCAACCCATCAAATGTTCAGGGAAATTGGAATAGCAATTGGAATTTCGCAGAAACGAAAAAACACAATTTTGTATATTTTCCAAATGGGGGCGGGGGTGGGCCATGACTCACAAGTCTAACAAAAGGAAAACCCTTAATGCCAAACGATTTCCTTAGAGCACAAGGTCACCAAGGCAATTGTAAACACTATTAACTTAATTCAGTAGTGCCTTGCTTTTAGGCCAAAGTTATTAGCAAGAATTTTTAGCAATTCGATTAACCACTAGCGCCACTTACCCAATATACAATACCATCAATTCGTTTCATGGTTTGATTAACAATTTCCAACTAGAATTTGTTTTCATTCAATTGCAAAGAAAAGAAAACCTTGCCGCCAGCCACTACTAGTCATGGTAGTAGCTAAAGTGTAGCCGAACCTCTAAGGAAAATATTTAATTTTCTTCGAGGGCCCCTGTCGACGCCACTGCTTTCCGTAGAGTCAACAATGTACAAACCCATGCAACTAACTTTGCAAATGACTTTTGATTTGTGTGATTGCCTCCTCGTTCGTTTGCTGGTTGTTGTTAGCGGTCTCATCTATTTGCCCACCACCAACATATTTGCCTACACCCACACTCGTCGCAACAAAAAGGTCTATTTCAAGCGCCATGATTTTTGATTACTTGGCTAAAATGACTTGAAATAGAAAACAAGAAACAAAAAATAGAAAATAAAATTGAAATTCATGGTCATTCATAAATTGGCTAACCTAAACTTAACTAAGGCAAGAATACATTAGGGTGGATATTAAAAAAAGGTATGTAAAAAAGGTTTTATGGAAATAAGTTGCAGACTAAAGACCTGGGTACATAAGCTGCCTCGCCTGCTTGCCTGCTGAATTTCTGACATAATAAAAATAAAAGAATAAAGAAGGCCGAGCAAATTTCGAACTGTGTTACCCTTTTCTTTTTTATTCTTTTATCAGAAGCAAGCAAGGCATGCAGGCGAGGTAGCTTATGTACCTAGGCCCTAGTTCAAAATTGGATCTGCCTTTGTTCTTTTATTTTTGTTATGTCAGAAATGGAGCTGAAAAGCAAGGCAAGCAGGCGAGTCAGCTTATGTACTCAGGCCTTTAGAACTCTAATTAGGGAAATATCAAACCCCATTTTCCAAAGAGGAAGATCTCAAACACAACAAATACACCCATGTGTTAGTTCAGGCTATGAGTATATGAGTCTGTAGAAAACCCGTCCCTATGTGGATCATATAGAATATCATATTATACACTTACTTAGCTGACTCCCAACAGATCATTTGTTCTATAACATACATATGTTTCCACAAACTTTCCTGAAGGGACTATTCATATTACCCCATTGATATGGAACCTACTTTTTATAGGCAAGAGTGAACGGCTTGTCCTGCCACGCCACTTGTAGAGAAGTTTTACATGGGGGAAATACCCAGGAAATGTCACCAACATTAAGCTGATGCGTATATTTGCCAACGTTGAAAATGTGATGTCACCTGACCTGCGAATCGAAATCGATTTTTACTACTTTTTTGCTTTCTTCCCCCATAATTTCAAGTATTTTGTTATACTCCAGCATTTATGCTAACGAGGGTATATACACTTTCATACGGGCAAAATGTGCCTCATCGAAATAATGGTTTTAGACCCCAAGTATGTTTGGACGAAATGTGTTTCAGACAATTTGGAGTTGATTTAGCCATGTCCGTCCGTCTGTCTGTCTGTCTGTCTGTCTGGCTGGTGCGCACGATAACTCTCGAACGGAGCAAACGATTCGGATCAAAATTTGGCTTTCGTAATATTTTTTGCCCAAACTTAGTTTAAGTTCGAAGATGGGTTATATCGGTCCACTCCTTCCGGTACCTCCCCCACAAAAGTTTGAAAATGTTCGAAAAATTTGTGCGCACGATAACTCTTGAAGGGAGTAAGCGATTTGGCCCACACTTTGTACATCCTGAAAATTCTACCAGACTTAGATGGAGTTTACATATGGACTCAATCGGTCCACTCCTTCGGGTACCTCCCACACAAAATTTCGAAAAGTTTAGTTTAGGACCTGCTCTCGAATCGCTTTGATTTTTGTTGTAGCAACTTGTATTCGCTGTCCTCCATACGACGGTACAAGTTTCGTAAGGGGCAAGTCCATACTTCCTGAGAAAATAGCCTAAAAGGTGCAAAAAACCCCTGTGACACCGTGTGTAGTGGTTGGAGCGCAAGATAAATCACGAACGGATCTGCCAATTCGGTCCAAAATTTGGCCTTCGTAATATTTTGTCCAAACATAGTTTAAGTTCGAAGAAAAACCATGTCGGTCAACTTCTTCAGGTACCTCTCTCACAAAAATTCAAAAATCTTCGGAAAAAATATGCGCAAGATAACTCTTGAAGGGAGTGACTGATGTAATCCATACTCTGCACATCCTAATATATCTACCAGATATAGGTGAGGTTCGAATATGGACTATATTTGTCCACTCCTTCGGGTACCTCCCACACAAAATTTCGGATAAGTTCACTTTAAGACCTGCTCTCGAATCACTTTGATTTTTGTTGAAGCGATTTGCATTCGCTACCTCCATTACGACGGTAAAAGTTTTTTCGGGAGCAGGCCCATATTTCTTGGGAAAACTTCCCGAAAGGCTCTCGAACTGTTCTACAGATTTGGTGAAACATTTGGTCTTCGTCATATTTTATCCAAACTTAGTTTCATGGGGCAATACCGGTCCCCAACTTCCGGTACTTCTCCCCAATATTTAAAAATGTCACTAAAATGTTAGGACGATATCATTTGAATGGTGCAACCAATTTGGTCCAAACTTTGGATCTCCTAATATTTTGTCAAAATTTAGTTTAACTTCTAAATTGGCCCATATCGGTCCTCCCTAAGGGTACCTCCCCCACAAAAGTTCAACATTTGTGTTAATTCCTAATCCACATTTTTGTCGGCAAGTTCAAATGTTGAAAAAGGGCCACAAAATTCTGAAGAGACGCTAAATACATTCTATCTGTCCGTAGATGAAAGTTTCAATTCACATTGGCTGAGGGTATACCTCTGTCGGCAAAGCCGACTGACACTTTTTTACTTGTTTTTTATATCATCCACCATAGTATGGAGGGTATACTAAGATTGTTTTCCGTTTGTAACGCATTGAAATAATCAGTTGTGACCCTATAAAGTATATATCGTCACCATAAATGCCGGAAGACGTAACCGACATGAAAATCGAAATTCGTTTTTTGACGTAATCTGATACATAAAGCTAAAACACATGTTCTGGCAAAATTTCAAGCTTCTACGCTCAAAACCAACGATGCTATTCAAGAAATGGCATTTCGGAAAATGGGATAATATTGCAGATTTTGTTGTAATAGAGGATCTCAAAACTAAGCACTTCAGCAGTTTTGGTTTCACTACTTATTCCCCTTCGTATATGATCGATAATATCCCATATACTCGCCTTCATAAGATTAATATTCCGTAAAACAGTTTTTAATTGTATACCGTTTTTTGCTTCTCCTGTAAAGTTTTGGTTTTGTCGGTTACGTCTTCGGGCATTTATGGTGACGATATATTTTTGATCCGGATAAAATTCTGAGTCGATATAGCCAGGTCCGCAGCATCCACAATAATTGAGCTAGAACGCTATATTTTTGCACCAGAGTTTCTTTTTTCCATAGGCAGGTTAAGTTCAAAGACCCACGTTTTGGTATAGCCCCCATATAACCTTCCGATTTTCGGTATTTTGCGGATTTTAGCTACACTTTTGGAGCGAACTACCTGTAGTTTCACAATTGAAGTTCCCAAAGCTCACAAAACATCTCTACCCGAAATTGTCAACATAGGTCCATGTTTTGGTATAGCCCCCACATAACGGTACCACCCAATTTTCGGTATTTTTAGCTGCATTTTTTGGACTGAACCACCTGTAATTTCACACTTAAAGTTCCCAAAGCTCACGAAACATCTCTACCCGAAATTGTCAACATAGGTCCATGTTTTGGTATAGCCCCCACATAACGGTACCTTCCCATTTTCGGTATTTTGCGGTATAATTTGGTATTGGAAACTCCCGATTTTTGTTATTTTGAGAATTTTAGCTACAATTTTTCACCGAACTAGCCGTAATTTGCCATTTGAGGTTCCAGATTATCGGTATATTAAAGATTTTAGCTACAGTTTTTACCCAACTAGCGGTAATTTGACATTTGAGGTTCCTAGAGGTCACAAAACTTCTCCACGAAAAAAGTCAAAATCGGTCCACACTTTGATGTAGCTCCCATTTAAAGGAGCCGCACGATGGAAGACTTTTTCATACATTTTCTGACGATATTTAGGCATTTGGGTATACGCGGGCACAAAGTGTCTCCACTTAACATTATGGACAGGAAAGACAATAAAAACGCTTTTTTACTTGTTTAATCTCTACTTCTACTCGTTATCTTCATCGAATCCCTGGGCATCCAGTTCTGCATATACCACAATGCTACAATTTATATGCCTTCTATACTGATAACGTTGTATTCACCGTCAATGGAAATTGGTCCGTAAATCTTACGATTTGGTTCGTTTTTTTGGTTCGTGTCGTGATAGAGAAGAATACCGGGCCATGGATCTGTTGCGTATACCAGATCCAGATCCCCATCAACCATACGTCATCGGAACATCATGGTCGACGCGACACCACTTGTGGCAGTACAATGTAGGATTGCTTAATGCATTATATGCTCGACATTATTTCGCTTTTGGACAGCAATAATCGTCTGGTGCTAGGGGACTTCAATGCTCATAACGAGTTTTTCGTTGGCATTCCGTCCTAGGCAATTAATAGATTGGTACAGCACTGTCCGAGAAAAGCGATAGCTCCATTTTGCATGTTAAACGAAGACGCTCGAGAATAAGAGAAGATTGCCAGGGCTTGCCAGAAATAACGATTGTGGCACCCGGTCTAATACATGACGTGACCTCGCAACCTGTCATTTCCTTTGGCTCAGACCATCTTCCGACCATCGTCTCCGTTAGCAAACCACCCGATTTCATAACCTCTGACCGCAAGCATTTATAAAACACCGTTTTAGAGGGCAACCAATTCCCTCAGATCCTCGGGTAGCTGAGAGAATGTTTGAGGACATCATCACTGCTGCAGCCGCTAGATATATACCAACTGGTCGAATACCCGAAATTAGATCAAACTTTCAAGCAAAGGCGACGGGACTAAGAAATGAGCGCGAACACTGAAGGCCCAAGGTTTAGAGAACTTACTCTTGAAATCATAAGGCGAGCATACGCCGAAAAATGGCAATGCAACATTGATACAGGATTAAGTAAATTGTGAGCAACGGAAAATTCGTAACACCATAACAGTAAAACTTTATCCACACATATCAGTCGATGACTGAACCAGAACAGGCCGTGCGACCTAACAGTTATGGGAACTCTTGACCTATCGAAGACAACCCATACCGTCAACCATACCAAGCTGTTCGAGGACATAGATAATCAACTATATGAAGTCAAAGACGATTAGGGAACTCAGAAAATTGACTTTTTGCAGTCAAAAGTTTAAAAATCGTAGACGACTTTTGTCTGGAGGAAAAATCGCATAATGCGGTACTACAGTTTCAAAAGAAAACTCAAAAATCGGCGAATAGTTGATTAAAATCGATTCTCTGCGGTTATGAAAAAGCCGAAAGTGAAGTTTTAAGACAGCTGAAATAATCGCCAGACCGAAAAATCGCACCTTTACTTTAAGACAAAAATCGAAAAGTCGAAAAAATCAATTATTGCTTTCCATTACATATTCCTACGTTCATCCCCTATAAACATTAAGAAAAAAATTTGAAATCTATTTCTTTTAACGGTTCAAAAAAACACCTTAACAAACAGTTTTCATTTTTATTGTAAAGTCATTTATATGGAAATTTCCTCAACTTACAGCAAACATACCTACACACACATACGTACATATGTAGCATACTTTTTGCTTTGAAGTTTATGTGTGGGCTCCAAAACGAGTAAAGGTCACTCTAAAATTCACAAAACTTTAAACATTTTTTAAATTCCATTTTTTCGCAAAATGATTCTTCTTCATTGAAAATAGTTCCATTTTTTCAAATGGAACAGCACAAGGACTATTGACTTGCCACGAAAGCATTCTGTTCACTTTTGACCAAACGAATTTCTGTGAATATTCTCAAAATGAAAAGCCTTTGAAAACATTTTGTGTTGTCATTTTCTTTATTCAATCACTCAGAATCGTATTTTGTTGGGGCACCAGGAAGAGCAAGCCTTTAAGCTGTTTTATGTTTGCTTGGCACTTTTCCTTTGGATAGCCAACGGGACCATACCATAACAACATTGAGGTTAACAGGTTTTCTACCATTTTTCATGATGATGGAAATGAGGATGTTGTTGTTGTTGAGTCGGCTTGCATTGAAGATGATGATGAACTTAAAATATCACTTTGCCATGCATTTTAATGCATAAACAATCAGATTATTGAGGTGGGGTCGGGCCTGGGCTTTAAACTAATTACAAGACCTCAACTGACACAAATGCATAACAGCAGACGACACCCAAATGTGACATCAGTAGCAACGGTATGACCAGTTGTGTCTTGTTCTGGTTTTTATGCAGCTATACACAAATTTAGTATATATTCTCATAGCTGGTGGGTGTTGGAAATAAATGATAAATTTGGGTGAAGACATTATTGATAAGTAATAAATAATTAGTCAGGTTGGTCGACAACTAAATATCTTTGGCCCATGACTGTATCAAAATAATAAGAGGAGCAGTGGATCTTAACAAAATGCATATTCCTGCATACACTACAAGTTAACCATTTAGACTGGGATTTTATAACATTTATTGAAAATAAAATAACTTGACTTAAAAATATAAATATTTGAAAATTTTAGGTAAATGTTAGCTCATGCGCATCAACTATTTTAGTTGATCACCATAAAATTTTTTTAGAGATTTTTGGTCATTATGTCACGAAATTTGGAACAGATATCAAACTTAAAGCAATAGTATACTCAATACGTAAGTTATCATTCTAATCAGTTATTATTGTTTTTGTAGCAACGCAGATATGTTCAGTTATATGGTACGGGTTTCTATGTGTCCCGATTCAAAAATTCTATAATCGGATTGGATTTATCTGAGCTGTTACACAAATGTTTGGTATCGAGCGGTCCCAGTATACATGTAGGGAATGTGCTAAGTATTGTGCTTTCACTTAGGGCTCAATACGATTTGAGGAGTCTTCACCGTCCGGATCTTAAATGGCGTTCTTCTGTTGCAAAAAATTGAGTTTTTCCCGAGTCTAATATTTACACTATACCTCTGAATTGTCTGTGCAACTGCATTAGTGTGAATGCTATGCAAGCATGCCTAATAGGCTCGTTGATCTAGAGGTTTCCGTTTGTATATATGGACCTCTCTCTAGATCGTGAGGGTCTCTCCTGACATGCCTGGATGGGGGATCCTGCCCACAAGATGGTGACAAGGCGGAAGCACCCATGCAGGTACTGCATCAACAACATTTTGTTGTGCTGGTGTACCGGTAAAATCGTCGTATCCTCATGAAAATGATCCACTTTTGCAGTACTCAGTGCGGTATTGTGGCAGCTTTGAATACTGTTTCACCGCGTAACGGTAACATTTACATATTTATTTATTAAAGGCCCTTTTCCCAGTTCTGATCTCGTTCCAAACGTAAGTGAACAACTTGAACATACTATCGAATGTTAAAGCCAATATCTTGGAATAGTTTAAGGTCGAAATCAGAACGCCAACGAACAATATATTGCTGCGTAAAGGTGGTGCTTATTTTGGCTTTAGATTTTGGGGCTGATATTTTCATATTCCTTGGTACAGTTCTTACCAAGTCAGCTATGTAATATATAACCTATCACATTTATGATCGACGATAAGACCCGTTGTACAATCATCCGCATCCATAACGATCTCTATACCGTCTGTTGGTTGGGGAATTTGAGAAAAGGAAAGGATAAACTGTTCCGTAGATATCACTCAAACTTGGGACAGGCGTTCACGCATGTAGTTACCTAGCCAAACACGGCTAGAGGGAAGTCAACTCTATGTCCACGAATATATACTGGCACAGTTAATGGTATCGAAAATCTTCGATAGGTCCAGAGCCACTATGACTGTTCGCTTGCACGACCTGTTCTGTTGTGATACTGTGCACTTTCCGGAATCCCTGTTGATGTTGGGTAACTGGGAAACTGCTTCTCTTCATGGGAGGGAGTAATGCCTCTAAAATCTTCGCTACTGGCCGGTTTGCCTCTTCTGGCTTCTTTCCTGGGCTCAGCAATGGGAACACTCTGCCAACTTTCCAGGCTTCTGGTGCAATATGGGTGGTTAACGACAGATTGAGAACACTTGTCAAATACCCAACTGCGAATTCATCCAGTTGCTAAAGCATTATCACTGAATCTCCGTATGAGCCTAATTTGCATGATTTCGCCTTTCGAATGACATCTGCAACATCGATCATTGTAAATTGTACTGCTACCTCCTCATCTGAAAGGACTCTTAAATAGCGTAGCACGCTTTGGCCAGTCACTCTCGGAATGTTCTATAAATTGCATTTTAAAATAAAACCGCACCTCTTCTGATCTGTCGCTGCCACTCCGTTGAAAGTAACAGACCCTATCTTCCTTCTTTACTGCATTCGAGAATGATTTAACCAAGCCTTCAAACTTCTGGGTCTTCAGGATTCATACGACGAAGTTCACGCTCATTTGCTAGTCCCGTCGTCTAGGCTGAGAAATTTTCAATTATTTCGGGTATTCGACCATCAAGTATGTACCGAGTGGCAGCTGTGCAATGGTATGCAGGTTTGGTATGTGAGGTTTGCGACATTACCTGAGTTTTTCAGCTTGTTCTTTACAAAGTGGTCGCTTCAGACACGCCGACCGGACTCGGCGATAAACAATTTGTCCTATATCATTGCATCGGGTGCTCTCACTGATATGAGAGAAGTCTCCCTTGTTCCTTCTGGGATGTTTGCGGAACAATGGTATTATATATTCAGGGTTCGTTCAAGGAAGCTCATCTCGATTATCTGCTAGTCCCGTCGCCTCTGCGACAGCAACTGTGATGATGTGCCGAAAAATTGGGCAGTAATGGACAGCTCTCTAAAGCGCCGATTGACTTTCCATAATTCATAAAAGTACGGCGGGCAGAGGTTATTATTTCGAGTGTTCTGTTAACGGAGACGATTAAATGAAGTTGAAATGACGGGTTGCTTCAACACGCTGTGGAATCTCATATTACGGTCGTCTTCGTTAGCTATTAATTTGCTCAGCCAGCGCTGTACCCCTATGGTTATTGCCTAGGGCGGAATGCCAAAGCTCATGCAGAGCATTGAAGTCCCCTAGCATCAGACATAAAAAGCAGGGGAAAATATTCATCGGCGGTATGAACACATTAACAGCCTGTTCATGTATGTCGACCGAAAGGTTTTTTGCGCTTCGGAAGTGGAAAAAAATCATTTTCTGTTCATGTAAACGCCTTCGAAAAGAAAATCTGTGCGACCGACAAGCCATACGAAATAACACGTAAACGTACACTTTTCATTCAATTTGGGTTTATTTATTTTGAAAGGACTGTCTCTTGTAGAAAGAGAATGTCAAAATCACTCACTTGCTTTGTAGCTGCCGAGTAGAACGTAAACTCGCGAATAACACCGAAAATCTTAAATCAAATTTATGCAACACATTCTTGAAACAAAATAAAAATTTTATAGACACTTTTTAATGGCGGTTTCATTCATTATTTTGAAGAAATCAATCAAATAAATAATTCAAAATACCGACACTAGGGTGGGGCGATTTGTGTGGAAGGAAAAAAACCTTAATGAGCCCTTCGCGTTTCTGATTCCTGGCATTGAACTGAGCAAAAAAGTCCACTGGACCATATATCTACCGCCGAAAATCGAGCCTCCCGATTTTGACTTTAAGTTTTTTATTGAAGTTTTTTGGATATTTTGGCATATAACAGCTTAACCATTGAGAAAAATATTCAAGTGTTCTGATGCAAAATTATATCTTAAGGCCAAAACTGCCTGAAGGAGCGTTCCAATGCTTTCGCGATGTATTAGAGAGTTCTTAATTACTATCTTGGCTACAATTTTTGTATTTGAGTTGGATCGAAAATCTCAATGGTTTGGCTGTTATATGCCAAAATATCCAAAAAACGTTAATACAAAACTTTAAGTCAAAATCGGGAGGCTCGGTAGATATATGGTCCAGAGGACTTTTTTGCTCAGTTCAATCCCAGGAATCAGAAACGCGAATCGCCCCGGCCTAACCGACACATTTTATTTTTCAAACAAAACAAATTCACACATATTCCAATGTTTGTATGTATATGTGGATTTTGTTTTCATTTCTCATTTGCCTCTCATGTATGGAACATAGTTGTACAAATGTACATTCAAATTAGTAGTATTTCGCATAGGATACGTAACGGCAGTCGCACGATAGTTTGCGAAATACATGAACGCATTTTTAGACGGAAGTGAGTGACTGCTTTCCTTTCGTACAGGTTTCCGTGCGACATACATGAACAGGCGGTAAGTAACGTTACCTCGGTAGTCCCATACTTTACTGGGGGTAGCATGCATTCTATATATGGGTCAATAGATTCAAGCTCACAGCAAGTCCTCCTCTTACGCGTCTTCTTCGATCCTTCCTCATACATTGTAACCAACCATCTTAAAGTTGCATGCTACAGGGGACGGTGAGTTTTGGTTCCTATATCTTTGAAACCAATACGAATCTTTCCATGGCATCCGCAGCAAACTTGTAGATAAGAACAAGAAGAATGTATTTGGTAACATAATGAACACGAATAACCTCATTTATTGCCTCAAATTTTATAATATATCTAAAATTTACGTGATTTGTATATATTTCGCAGCGTATCTCTTAAAACAGTCAAATTTTTCTTAATGTTATCGTTGGGAAAATATTCACTGGAATGTACACAACTCTTCAGAACATATTATTGTTGTAAAATGCCTTTATTGCGTTGTTTGTAGCATATCATTCAATTTGATAAATATATCAACAATACATTGAAATTTCAAATATGAGAATAAACAGCCTGTGTGAACGTTGTTTGAAATATGTTTTGTAGAAAGTATGATATGAAATACCGCCTAAACAACATGAAATAAGTGTTTTACAGTTTCAGAATGTTCTGAAAAATTGCTAAGGACATTATTTGGAATGTTTTTACGAAAGGCTACTTGGTTCTTCTTCTTCTTCTTCTTTATTTGCAAATTCGTTTACCGAATATTAGCGACCAATACAATTTAGTTACATTTCAAAATTGTACATAATTCGATTTCATAAATTATTTATTAAATCCGCAAATCCTTCTCTGTGTCTCGCCATGCTGAATAAGTTTGTCTCATCTCGAATACCAGTCCATTCTTTGATGTTATCAAGCCATGTTAATTCCTTCCTTCCTCTAATCGGGTTTCCTTCAATTTTTATGCGGGTTATGTTTTGTAATAATTTATATTTTTGGTTCCTCATGATATGTCCCAAATACGCAGTTTTTCTCCTTTTTATGTTTGATATTAGCTCTCTTTCGCAATGCATTTTCCTCAATACTTCAGCATTTGAAACATGTGCAGTCCAAGGAATTTTAAGTATCCGCCTATATATCCATATTTCAAAAGCTTCTAGCTTTTTAATGTCAGTAGATTTTACGGTCCATACTTCCATTGCGTACAGTAGGACTGACCAGACATATGCTTTAATAAATCGAGTTTTCGTGCCAAGATTAACGTCATGGCTGGTAAAAACTCTCTTGTACTTCAAAAATGCATCCCTCGCCAATTCTATTCGGCATCTTATTTTCTTCGACGAGTCCCATTGCTCGGTAATTGTGGCTCCGAGATATTTAAAACTCTTAACTCTCTCTACGTTTAAATTATGAATTTTTAATACTGAGTTATTATGTCCTTGCTTTTTGCTTATAACCATAAACGTGGTTTTCTGGATATTAATGTTTAGGCCATACTTTTCACTACAAGTTGCGAGGGTAGCCACAAGTTTCTGAAGTTGAGATATGCTATGTGCCATTAAGGTTGTATCATCAGCATATCTAATGTTGTTTAAAATCGAACCGCTTATATTTATACCATATCGAAGTCTGTTGACCGATTCTTGAAATATTTGTTCGGAGTAAATATTGAAAAGCAAGGGAGACAGTATACATCCCTGTCTGACTCCTTTGGATATAGGTACACATTCTGTCATTTCTCCGTTCACCTCGATTTGAGCAATCTGATGCCAGTAAAGGCTCTTTATACATTGAATTTCTTTCTGCTGTATGTTTAAAGTTTTCAGAATATCTATCAGTTTATCGTGTCGGACATTGTCGAAGGCCTTTTCGTAATCTATGAAACATAGAAATACATCCTTTTGGACGTTTCTACATTTCTGTATCAAAGTTTGTATGGAGAACAGAGCCTCTCTGGTTCAGAGGGAATCTCATCTGGGCCACACGCTTTCTTATCTTTTAGCGACTTTATTGCTGCTTCCACCTCTCTTCTATTTATTGCTGTTCCTGTTAGTGGTTGTTGGTTGTGCTGTTCAAAGATTGATCTGTTGTCGTCGGTGAAAACATCTTTTATGTAGTCTGCCATAGAATTTTCCTTTCATTGATATCGAATACGGGATTATTGTTTTTATTATATATTACATTCGCTGGCGTTTTTCGGTATGCTCCGGCAGTTTCTTTTAATTTTCGATGGAGGTTGAAATCGTCGTGAAGTTTTTGTAATCTTTCAATCTCCAGACATTGGCTTTTTAAATATTCATTTTTTGCAACGCGTATAGATGTTTGAATCTCTCTATTCAGCTCCCAATATAGTTCATAATTATTATTTTTATATTTTCGTCTCTGATCCATCAAATTTAATATATCTTGTGTCATCCATTCCTTGTTTTTGGATCGTTTATAATATCCTAGAGCGTCTTCTGCTATGAGCTTGAGTTTATTTTTGACATCGTTCCATATGTCTTCAACGGTTTCGCTATTGATTGCGTTTAATTCCTGGTTTATCCGGTCTTTTAGGCTTGTTTTCAGAGAGATATCGTTAAGTTTTGCGCCTTAACTAAATTTAAATGAAATGTGCTTACACCTGGGAAGCTTTTGCGGATTCGGAAACTACAATGTTAATATATGAGAAAAATCAAAAAAAAAAAAAATCACCGGAGGGTTTTCAAATACATCGTGGTCAAGCCCTATCGAAATAGGATTAAAAAAATGTTGTAGCAGTAAAAATTCTCATAGATGATAAAAATCCAAAAGCAAGAAAAAAATCGCTGGAGGGATTTTTTAATAAATCGCGGTCAAAGGTCACCTTTTTTGGTTTATTTTATGTTTTTAAGATTTCGCTTGGAAACGGCAAGATCTATCGAAAAAGGTCTAAAGAAATTGTTGTAGAGGATTTATTGCTACAACATTTTCTCTAATCACATTTCGATAGGGCTTGTATTTTCCAAGCAAAATCGTGAAAACCTAAAAAAAAAACTAAAAATGCGAACTTTGTCCGCGATTTATTTGAAAATCCCTACGCCATTTTTTTTTTAGAATTTTCTCGTCTATGAACATCGTAGTTTCAGAATCCTCAAAAACTTCCCAGGTGTAAACACCTTTCATTTAAAATTAGTTAAGGCGCACCGTGATTACTGTATTACAAAATTAATGTTAGTGTTTTTAGACCCACTGTCACATGGCTCTCAGGTGTAGTCACATATCTGACTGAGATCATTGAAGCGGATGACAACAATTACCACAGACTATACAATGAGCTGATTATATTTTTTAATTCACTCATATTCACACAATTCAATCTCACGCAACACACATACACTCGCGTACCGTAAAGCAACAAACCATACACCAGCGTACTTATGCATATTTTACAACACACAAAAGTCCGAATGTAATGTACATTAGGGATACAATTGTTTGGAATTTTTGCTAACAACAACACCTTCCAACGGTGTCACACAAATTTCAGTAATAAGACTTCCTTTCTTTATGATTACTTTGAGATTGTTTCCCCATCCTGACTTTTGCCTTATGCCACATGTCTTATGATCGCAACACTTTTTATACTGATACAACTCAGGTGTATTTTTCTAGGGAATCAACCCAATATGTTTAGCGAGAATTTAAATATATTTACCAATTTCACGATAAGTGATGGTCTGAAACAGCTATAGCAGTTATCACAACAAAAATATTCACATGATACTCGAATTAAAGCTAAAAGAAGTTTTATCCCTTATGTACATGCATACACTTACATATAGGCAAAACCCAAATGCATGCATAATATATGTGATGGTACTTGTGTGAGCGTGCTGTGTGTGTGACCAGGTTGAAAACTGATAATAAATGTAGCATCCTCTCTCTAAGGCTGTAAGGCTTTGAATAGCATACTTGACTCCTTTTAAAGTCCTACATTAAGACTCGTATGTATGTATTTCATAGGTTGTCATTTGTAGGCGGTATATGCAATAGGGTTATGACTTTTTAACAACCTCATATCCCTGTATCATAGCGTGTTGAGTTTTGCCATAAGATTACATAAAATCTTAATTATAAGGTGATTCGGTGAAAAAACCTCACGCACAAAATGATTTTAAAATTTGAATTTATCAAAATTATGGACAATTTTTTGAAGTCACTGAAAACAGATATATAATTGAAAATAAACTTTAGAGCCACATGAGATAACTAAAATGACATAAAATTTATTTCTAACCATTTTTCTTCAATTCTGAGAATCGTAAAAATGTCGTAAACGCTTTTATTCAAAAATATAATTTTTTAACAAAAAACAAAAAATTTTAAATTTTTTCAAAGTGACTTTTTTCGCGACTTTTTTAATATTTGAATGAAATAAACGTTATTATAGTTATTAGTAGGCTTATATTTATTCATTCGTGCAACAAAAAATCATTTTTTGAAAAAAAAATTTTTTTTTCATTTCATATATTTTTTCAAAAAATTATTTTTTTAAAATCGATTTGTGCGTGAACTTTTTTTATATTTCAATGGAATAAACGATAGCATAGTGATTAATAGGCAAAAGTTCATTCATCCCTGCTACAGGAAATCATTTTTGAGGAAAAATGTCAAAAAGTCATAACCCGAATATGCAATGCTTAATCGTTCTTTGTGTTGCCATTTGTTACGACTGGAGGTGTATAACTTGCGTGAGTGTATAACAGTGTATAAATATTTCTCTCTATAGTTACTTTTGTAATGTTGTCGCATGGCCTTTATAATGTTTTTACAAAGTTTTTAATTAAATTTTATGTTTGTAATACATTTTACTTCAAATGTATTGCAAAATGACAGCAACAACAACAGATACATACAGACAGTCACACATGTGAAGGTAGTATCAACAACTCTCTGATGCAAACATTCTGAGGTGTGTATGTGTACGTGTGTGGTGCTTGCCAGTTGTTGCTGGTTGATGATATTGAAAGGACTTTGTTGTCTATGGTTCATTTCACTTCAACTACAGATCCCCGCTTTAGCAACGACACACACACAAAATCATGTGTGTGGGTCATGAAACTTTGTTAGCCAATCAAACCAAACCAACGATGGACCTAAATATATGGTCACGTGTGTATAGCTGCTCTCTCTCGCTTCGTCTCTTGTGCGGTGGGAGTAAGATACAAAAAGGCCAACTGAAACACAAATGGTTGTATATCAAAATTGATTCATAAAAATAAAACCAGGTAAAAACCTAGACCTACAAATGCCAAAAAAGAAAAACACACATAAAAACAAATGCAGTATATACATATGTATATACAATGTCATACCCACAAAGTCACACTTTGTTTCTGTAGTATATGTATGTTTGTGTATATGACTACGTCCAGTACAAATAGTCACTACGACTCGTACTAGTTATTGTAGTCGTAGTAGTAAAAATCAAGCAACTAACTGACAGATTGAATAACAAAACAATTAAGAAATGTTGTCGTTGTTATTTCTGTTCTCTATGTGTGGGAGAAAACGAAAGAACAGCAACGAAACAAACAAAAAAACAACAAAAGAATCCAACAAAATACATTGTAGAAAGTCTACACTTTCAATTAAACCTGGCATGTGCCAACATCCATAAAAGTATCTAGGTATGTGGGTATGTATGTAGGTGTGTACGTACGAGTATATGTGAAAAGGTCATTGGGTTGGACCAGGAAATGATAAATAATAATTGGCTCCAAGCGGAAATTGCATTGAGTCTGCACAAAAACCTGAAATTTAATTTAAACGTAAATTACGCTTGAATGTGTCTATTGAGGCTTTGAAAGTGAAACAACAACAAATATAATTGGATGTCGTGAGATAAGGATGAATCGCTAGCAATGGTGAATGCTATAATAATACATAAAGAAACGTAGAATATATTAAAATAATATATAAATATAAACAAAACATGTAAGAAAGTATCAATCAGCTGTGCCGACAGAGATATACTCTCAGCCTCGGACCTAAAGAAAAAAAGCTAACAAAATACTTCGGACGTCTAAAGCGTTTTTTTTTCGGTTTTTGGGTAATTTCTCAGGAAGTATGGATTTGCCCTCGAAAAAAACTGTACCGTTGTAACTAGGGCCGCATACACAAAATGTTCTCCAAAATTTAAAAACGATCCCACACGAGTCCTTGAACTGTACTCCTTCCAAACTTTTGTGTGGAAGGTAACCGAAAAAGTGGTCCGATATAGTCAATGTTCGGACATAATTCTGGGCTGTAAGAAAAATACGATTAGACCAAATCGGTTTCTCAATACCCAGTTTAGTTTGTACCGGCATAGTTTTTGGAGGTTTTGGGCCATTATCGTAGGAAGTATGGTTTTGCCCAGGGCTCGCAAGAAGAACTTTTTGGAAAAATCTTCACTTTTGGGAGGGATTTTTGGGATGGAGGTACCTGAAGGATGGGACCGATAAAAGTCGAATACAGGACTAGATAAAATAATACGATGTGAAAACTTTGGACCAATCAGAAACTCCCTGTGAGAGTTATCTGCGCATTTGCCATTTTTGTTTGTGCCGTCAAGTTTTTTTGGGAGCTTTTAGGCCATTATCTCAATATAATAAAGATTTAAAAGCGATCCGAGAGGATCGGACTTAAACTAAGTTTGGTGAAAATACCTGACAGGTACCCAGCCAGACAGGTACCCAGCCAGACGAACGGACGGGCATGGCTAAATCGACTCCATATTTTCCGAAACAGATTTCGTCCAAACATTCTAGGGGTGTAAACCCATTATTTTTTTAGCCTTAAGGCTGAAGGTATAATTAGCTTTAAGGCTGGGGGTATAAAAAGTAAAATAGAATCCGTCGGCAGTGCCGACAGAGATATTCATTCAGACTGTGTGAATAGAGACATCTAAGGACAGATCGACTAATAATTTGTGGGGAGGGTCCTACGAATTTTGCAGTCTTGTTTGAACATATGAACTTGCCACAAATATATCCAGACTTTTTATGGTAACGATTATCAGAATAAATGTTATCTTTTGCAAATAAATTTGAATTGAATTGAGGTTCAACACTTTAGTGGGGTATATGAAGGAATAGGCCAGCGGTGGGATTTAGAGCTATTGGACTATTGTCAAAAAGTATGGAATCACCCACTGCACTTAGGCGAAATGTGTGTGAACTTTGTGAGCGAGGTATCCGATATAGACCCTATGGTTGGTAGACGTACATACATTTGTTATCGTTCTCATCAGTCATTTTGACTGGTGCTGACAGGGGTTTTACAGTCTTTGGACTATTATCCCAGGAAGTATGGGGACAGCGAATGAACGTTTTTGCATAAAAAATCAAAGCTATTCGAGAGCAGGTCATAAACTGCACTTTTCCGAAATTTTGTATGGTAGAAACCCGACGAAGTGGACCGATACTGCCCATATTCGAACCTGATCTATATCTCGTAGAAATATTAAGATGTGCAAAGCCGACTAAAAAATCACGTTATAAATGGCGCCCGAGCATGGGCCAGAAACGAAATCGGACTGCGAAATAATCGGAACTACAAAGCATATATGTTGTACGACACTGGAACATATAGTTTTTAAGACAAGCATCATCAAAGGGAAAGCCCTGAAATATTATTGAACGAAGAAGAATTTTATCCTGTCTCGAAACTCTGTTCGGGGGAAGTCGATAATTTCTTGTTGTCAATTAAAGCATTCGTTCTATATCCTATATACTCCATTTTCGAACCTGTAGTGCGATTCTTTAAGACAGTTTTTGAGTTACCGACAAAAATCGGTAAAATTAATACCCAAAATTATGAATGAAAAGTTCAAATAAATGTTGACAACACTCTTGCTATCGGTAGAACTTTACGACTGCTTTTTATTCGTCGCTAACTTACCGACAAATATCGGTAATTACCGAAATTATAAGCATTTTAATTTTACCGACAAGTGTCGATAACTCAAAAAATGAGTTAGGGAATCCCACTATGTCTACATTACGATATGTAAGGCCGACTACAAAACCACGTTATAAATGGCGCCCGAGCAGAGGCCTGATTCGAAATCCTCAAAGGTAACGCCCTGAAATGGTACAGGGTGAAGAAAAATGATATTTTATCTCGGAGCTTTTGTCAGGGGAAAGCCGAGTTATTTTTATTATCATTCTGCCAATATAGACCACAGTGAAACAACATCCCACCTTCTGAGCGATGGATCACCTTGATCGAATTTACAATGGTGTTCCCCCCGAAAATCTTCACTATTAGGGACGACTTTGAGCTCTTTAAAAACGATGGCACTCGTGCCGAACGTCGACATACCTCTCATATGGTCTCTCATCGAACCGAAAGTTGCCAGCGTTCAACGCCGTGGATGCCGACTGTGGTAACACCCAAGCATATGCCGCAGCGGCAATATCTTGTTGTGCTGATGCACCATATGGTCCAGTGGTGTTATGAGGAGGCACACTTAGGATTTCACTCTGACTGTTTGAATATTCTTCCACTGCGTAGCCCCTATACACTGGCGCCTCGCATCTGACCACAGACCAGTATCTTGCATCAGAGGTCAACAAGGTTTCTTTATCAGCATCACAAGTGCTGCCTACCAGCGACTTGAGATCCTTGTTCCTTGGCTCAAACATGCTGGCGAACGTTGCATATAATATCTTGGGCTAGTTAGTGGTCGGTATCAAAACACCATCAACCAATATGTTCTGAAGAAACCTCATTTCACCCGTCCAGATAGTGAATAGTGTGGCAGTGGATTAAGCAGTGGATATTTTCAATCAACGGGTCTTCTAATATTTGAACTCCACACACGACTACCATCCACAGTCGTCCTCGTACATCATGGAATGGTTGACGGTATAGAAAGCTTCGATATTCCAGGAGCCAACATGACGGTTCAGTCTCACGTGCGGATATGGCATGCTGTTGAGGTACTGTGCATTTTTCCGGAATCAATGCTGATGCTGGGCAACTGGAAAACTGATTCTCATCATACTGTCTCTAGTATCTTCAATACTGACGACAAGAGGAAGGTCGGCTTGTACGATTCACCACCTCTGCTGGCACTTTTGTCTTTAACAGCTTTTGTAGCAGAATCATCGTGTCAACTTTCCAGGGTTCTGGTAAAACATGAGTGGCTAACGATGGTTTGAGGACACTTTTCACTTGACCTCGACACCCTTTCGCAATGTTTCAGCTGATCTAACCACAGTAAGTTCCCTAACTATTGGGTTTTCTGTACAACGAAGCTCATTAAGCTCATTTGCTAGCCCCGTTGCATCTTCTAGGAAATTTGGCCTAACATCAGGTATTGGATCGGAATATAACTAGCGACTACAGCTGTGATGATGTACCGTAAAATTCGTTCAGCTATCCGAAGATCTTAGGAAATGGACAGCTCTCTGAACCCTTGCCAATAAGCATTTCCATGGTTCAGAAAAATACAGCGGTCAGAGGTTATGAAGTTGGGTGGTCGTGTGGGGAACCCCCCTCCACCCTCCTCCCTATCCAATGGATGATAATACATCTAGATTGATGTTAATGGATACTGGAGCATTTCTCACAAATATCGAAAGCTTCCAGCGCAAATACCTACAAATGAATGGGATAGTGCCGATTGCGATGTCGACCAGCAAGTTGCACCCTCCTGATCTCTTGAAGGGCTACATGCGGTGCAGTATATCCTGCGGGAATCACATTCAACGACAACACATCGTTAACAGAGGCTACAGTACTCCTGACATCCCATCTTCCTAGAAATGAACTTTCTCTTAAAGAGGACATGATGCATCGTGTCGAGGCGACTGTCAAGCCTTCATTACCTCCACAGCTTAGCGCGTAGAGAATTTGTAGTCTCCGAAGGAGTACGGTAATCTCGAAAGCTTTTGCGTATCCACCAAGAAGCCTACGGTTGAAACACAACAACCCCATTAGATCTCAAAATCCGGTAACGATGGCAGTCATCAACGAGAAAGTTTACACACTCCAGATCGAGAATCGGATTGAAGCATACTACAGTCCATGCAGTTCTCCGATCGTGCTGGCGTGGAGGAAATCCGGAGGTTAGAGAATGTGCATTGACCATAGACAGCTAAATGCCGCAGGCGAACAAGAACCTGCAGCACATTAACTTCATCCTTGACTCTTTGAAGAAGTAGAAGTTTATTTCTTCTTAAAATCTAAAAAGTGGTTATTAGCAGTTGCCATTGAAAAGGTTACCCTGACCATCAGCTAGGAGAACAGACTCATTTTATAATCACAGAAGATATATACATTTTTCGTGATTAGAAATATGCTGGTAGTCACTGTGTTGCAGTGGTAAGCACGTCTGCCTTGCATTCTGAAGGTCTGCGGTTCAATTTCTGACCAGAACATCAAAATTTTCTGTGGTGGCAAATCAGCTCAGCGTAATGTTGGCTTACATTTCCTAAGTATTTCTGTCATGAAAAACTTCTCCACAGGTGGTGTCGTAAGACACGCCGTTCGGACTGGGCGATAACAAATAGGTCGAATATAATTGAGCCAATATGTATCGGCGTGCACCCATTCCCTGCGAGAATGTTGTGGGAACACATGCATGTAGGTGTTTAGAAATGTATCAATTGTGAGTCTATCTAGCTTGCTGGTTCACAAAATTTCAGCCATTGTAAAACTTCTCTAAAATTGGTGTACCATAAAAGGGGGCTACATGGAAACATAAATCCGGTTGAAAAATGTGGTCATGATATTCAAAATTCCTTAAATCGGGAGGTACGGTTACATGGGGACTACATCAAAACGTGCACCCATGTCCATATTTTTGTGGACATATTTTTTGGCCACTTGGAATCCTAAGTACCATATTACAGCCAAATTTCTACGAAAATTTGGCTTACATCCTCAAAATACCGGAAATCGGAAGGATTCGTTATATGGAGGCTACACCAAAACATAAGCCGATATTGTTCATAGTTGGCCCATTATTACCCACAGACCCAGACTGAGTTTGTGCAAAATTTCAGTAACATATCTCAATTCGTTTGCAAGTTATTAGTTTCGCGCCGCTAGATCAGTGGTTTCGACCACTGTGCGCTGGTTTGAATCGATGTGTGAGAGCTCGCATTGTCATGATGCTGAACGATTCGTCTTCTCTTGTTCGTTTTTCGAATTTCTCACAAGGCTTCAGGAAAACAAATTGTAGTGTAACACTCAGAATAACCCGTCCTACATTTCTCAAACCTTATAGTCGCCACACGGTCAGTTTGCCGAAGGTGACCATTTGATTTGAAGGTCTTCTTTCATGAACAACTTTCTTTGGATTTGGCTCGCTTTCGAAGACCCAAACGTTCGATTCCTGGTTTGTTTCGGACTACTAAGCATAGTCTGTGACGATCTTAAAACTTCGTTTAAAACATCGCGATAGTTTTTCTTCTCAATTTTTTTGCACAAATCCACAAGAGCCTTTTTTGAGAGATTGAACAGGATCTAGCGAGAAAAATTAATTTTGCGGCCAGGTGTTCATGCAATATCAAATGTTAGTTGGTGGAAGAAAATTATCGGACGAAAATGTTCACAAGTAAGTTCCTTTTTTTGCAAAGTGATTTTTTCACGTCACTGTAAAACACCCAATGCATGGTCCTGGTCCGACTGTCCTGAGCTAAAAACTGTCGAACTTTCCAATAATGCCAAATGACGCTTGACGACACTGATTTTTGCCAGAAAGTTTTCTAGTTCCCCTCGTACATCCCTATAAAATATTTATAGATTTAAAAAATTCAGCCGTGCATTTCGGGGATATTTGTGTGAAAATAACTTTTATATAGTGGCTATATTTATTCACCCTAATACACACTTGTAGCAGACGAAAATGAACATAAAGGACAATGAAGATGGCAGTAAACGGCTTTTGTATGCTAAAGTTCATTACATAGTTGCCCTATTGTCATTATAAGTAATTGAAGTTAAATCGGAAGGCACTTATCTTTTGTGTGTCACTCTATTGATTTGGCCTGCTTTCCTTTGTGTCGGCTTTTATTGAGGTATTTAATTACATTTAACCAAAGGAAAAGGTAAACGATTTACATAAGCTTTATTAAATGGAGAATATTTGTAATTAAAAAAATAGAAGCAACATAATAGCTGGTGGTTAAAATACATTTAAATAAAATAAACCTTTAGAAAGGGTGACAAGATCGAAAAATATTGATACTATTACGGGGTGAGATACACAAGCCACATGGAATTCTCTGAGCTGTCTTAATAGCTATAATAATCCTTTACTCTATTTCAATTTTAACCATACAACCACTTAAGAAAGATTGGCCCGCTTTCTATAAATTTTATCCTAAAAGATGCTACGCCATGATATCTATGTCATTTATGTCCATACTACCTTAAATATCTATCAATCAAAAACAGTTCCCCTTTCTTGTTTGCTTCTTAAGGGAACCATTACCTTACAATATATTTTGTAGAAAAAACTTGATATAATTACACTAATACACACACATACTTAAGCACATATACACATGTATCTCATTCCATTCCCCAAAACTCATTCGCAGTGTGAGCGGGTTTATGGTTTTGAAAGTTTGACATTTGTTCAATTAAATTGTCAAATAATCAATTTAATTATTTGCTACTTTATTGTGGTTGAAACATAGTGTAAATCGTAAATGTGTGGGGTATGTTGTTGTTTTTCGATTCGTAGAAAATGTAATTTGTATGTGGGTGAATGGCAGCGCATACACCGTGCTTACCATTTTTGTCAAACTAACCAAAAGTAGGCTAGCCAGAAAATTCACTTAACAAAAGTGCAAATGGAAAGTTTTTTGGGTGTGGGTAACACACAAACACACACATGTATGTTAGTGTGTGTGTGGGTGTGTGTTTGTCGAGATGTTTTCAATTGTTGGCATAACGATGTCCTTTACACGGAAATACAAATATGATAGCGTGAGTGGATCGATGGATGGGTAAGACATAAAAGTTACATTAAACACATAAGTGCATTAAGTATAAATTGAGGATTTAACTTGATTGACATTTTAAGAACAATAAAGAAAACAACAACAACAAAAAGGAACATATATGACATGTTCATTAAGTGTAAATGTGAGTTTCCAACAAAATAGAAAATATGTGAAGTAAAGGTTTTGTATGGAAGAATTATTTGGTATGGATACCTCGTGGAAATGAGTTAAATAAATGTTGGCTTTATCGGCAGAGTCTATTTTTATTCACGAGTGCAGTAATATAAATCTGACAGATACGCATATTATGCATTACTAAATGCACATCGTGAAATTTCTACTAAACTTAGATGAGTTTCCAAAATGGACCCAATCGGTCCACTCCTTCGGGTCCTCCTCCCACCCAAAATTTCGGAAAGGTTCAGATTAGGACCTGCTCTCGAATCGCTTCGCTTTTTGTTGCAACAACCTGTATTCATTGCCCCCCATACAACGGTACAAGACTACTCAGGGCAAGTCCATACTTCCTGAGAAAATATCCTGAAAGATGCAAAAAGCCCCCGTGTGTAGTGGATGGAGCGCAAGATAACTCTCGAACGGATCTGCCGATTCGGTCCAAAATTTGGTCTTCGTAATATTTTGTCCAAACATAGATTAAATTCGAAGATAAGCCATATCGTTCTACTCCTTCAAATAAGTTCACTTTAAGACCTGCTCTCGAATCACTTTGATTTTGTCGATTCAATTTGCATTCGCTACCTCCATTACGACGTTAAAGGTTTTTTCAGGGGCAAGTCCATATTTCTTAGGAAAACAGCCCGAAAGGTGTTAAAAATCCCTATGTCAGCATCGGTCCTCCCTAAGGGTACCTCCCCCACAAAGGTTCAACATTTGTGCCTTAGTGCAGTTAATTCCTAATCCACATGTTTGTCGGCAAGTTCAAATGTCCAAAAAGGGCCACACAATTCTGAAGAGTCCTTAAATACATTTGATCTGTCCGTAGGTGAAAGTTTCACTTCACATTGGCTGAGGGTATATATCTGTCGGCAAAGCCGACTGACACTTTTTTACTTGTCTATTTCTAAAAAAACTACTGAACCGATCTTATGGAAATTGTGAGGGAATGTACAGGGCTGGCCCCGGTGAAAGTAGGCTAAAAAATTTAGTTTCGGAGGGGGCGGGATACTTCCCCTATACCCAACTTTTTAAAAATGCTATATTTACAATAATTACGAATGGATCGGGTTGGAAATTAATTTGCGACATAATTGTGGTTGCGTCTCCGGCCTTAACTACTTTTTTAGGACACAAAGACTTGGCCGAGCCCACTTTTGAAAATATGTTACATCTACAAAACTATTGAACCGATCTTCCTGAAATTTCCAGGGAATGTACATGGATGGCTCCCGGTGAAAATAGGATGCGTATTTTCTTGAATTTCGAAGGGGGCGGGGTATTTCCCTTTGCCATATTTAAAGAAACGCCATATATTTTTGTATAAAGATCAAATGCCGTCATAACCCCACTAAGGTTTTTATGGAAAGAAAATTTTACCGAACCCATTTTTTCAATTTCCAATTTAAAATTTTTCTGCAAAAACTAATGAACCGACTTTCCTGAAATTATCAGGGAAAAATCCCTCCAGCGATTTTTTCTTGTTTTTCGATTTTTCACACCTATAAACATTTCGGTTTCAAAATCCGCAAAAACTTCCCAGGTGTAAGCGGTTTTCACTTAAAGTTAGTTAAGGTGCACCATGTATGACATTGTTTTAAAAGGTAGCGATATTGTCAATGCATTGTCCCAATTTGAACGTCTATATCTCAATAATGGTAAAACCTATGAAATCGTCATAAAGGCCAATCTTGTAGAGAATTTTCATAGCTACAACATTTTTTCTACCCTCAGCATTTATGCCAACGAGGTTATATACACTTTCATACGGGCGAAATGTGCCTCATCGAAATAATGGTTTTAGATCCCAAGTATGTTTGGACGAAATGTGTTTCAGACAATTTGGAGTCTATTTAGCAATGTCCGTCCGTCGGTTTGTCTGTCTGGCTGGCTGGTTTTCTGGTGCGCACGATAACTCTCGAACGGATGAACCGATTTGGTCCAAAATATGGCTGTCGCAATATTTTTTCCAAACTTAGTTTAATTTCGAAGATGTGTTTAATCGGTCCACTCCTTCCGGTACCTCCCCCACAAAAGTTCGAAAATGTTCGGAAAATTTGTGCGCACGATAATTCTTGAAGGGAGTAACCGATTTGGTCCAAACTTTGCACATCGTGAAATTTCTACCAAACTTAGATGAGATTCCAATATGAACTCAATCGCTCTACGCCTTCGGGTACCTCGCACACAAATTTTCGGGAAGTTCAGTTTAGGACCTGCTTTGATTTTTGTTGTAGCATCTTGTATTCACGGCTCCCATACGGCGGTACAAGTTTCATCAGGGGCAAAACCCCACTTCTTAAGAAAATTCAAAAAAACCCCTAAGACACCGTGGGTATTGGTTGGATCGCAAGCTAACCCTCGAACGGAACTGCCGATTCGATCCAAAATTTGGCCTTCATAATATTTTGTCCAAACTTAGTTTCAGTTCGAAGATGTGTTTTATCGGTTCACTCCTTCCGGTACCTCCCCCACAAAAGTTCAAAAATGTTCGGAAAATTTGTGCGCACGATAACTCTTGAAGGGACTGACCGATTTGGTCCACACTTTACGTATCCTAATGTATCTACCAGATATAGATCAGGTTTGAATATGGACTATTTTTGCCCATTAGTTCGAGTACCTCCCACACAAAATTTCGGATAGGTTCACTTTAAGACCTGCCCTTGACTAACTTTGATTTCTGTTGGAGAGCATAATAACTCTCGAACTGATAGACCGATTTGGTCCAAAATTTGGCCTTCTTCATATTTTGTCCAAACTTAGTTTAACTTCTAAAATGGCCCATATCGGTCCTCTCCTTAGGATACCTCCCCCATAAAAGTTCAACATTTGTGTCCAAATCCTTTGGAAATTTATACCGATGATGTACAGCCTTATTATGTTTTCCGTGGACAAGTCCATGCTTCCTGGCATACTGGTCCAACAGGTGTACGACAACCCACTGAAATGACTAGTGGACGCGATGTCTACCGCAAAGATATTACTCTCAAAATAATATCCACTTCCGTAATGCACAATGTCGGTCCATTCCCTCCTCCTCAAAACGTTTGAACTTTAATCCTAATCCACATTTTTTCGGCAAGTTCAAATGTCCAAAATATGCCACAATATCCTGAAAAGACCCAAAATACATTCGATCTGTCCGTAGATGAAAGTTCCAATTTACATAGGCTGACGGTATATCTCTGTCGGCAAAGCCGACTGATACCTTTTTTCTTGTTTAGTCTAATTTCGTAGGACTTGCGGTTTCCAAGTAAAATCGTAAAAACCTAAAAAAAACTCCTAAAAATGTTAACTTGAATAGCGATTTATTTAAAAATCGCTATGGCGATTTTTTTTGTTTTTTGATTTTTCTTATCTATAAACATTGTAGTTTCAGAATCCGCAAGAATTTCCCAGGTGTAAGCACCTTCCATTTAAAGTTGCTTCAAGAGCTCCATGTCGCTTTAGGATAAAGACAAGGGACATGGACGATAATAAATCCTAAACAGCATCAATGGGCGAAAAATCCGACAAAGTCCGTAAGAGAAAAGAAAGGTTTCAGACAAAATCTGTTGATATCAATTTAAAATTCTTCTCGGTTTGACAATGGACCCAAAAAGTGAGGTAGAAAATACCTATTTTTGAATTGTCAAGCATAAAGTCCATAAAAAGTTGTCATTAAAACTCATTCCGACGGGTCAGCAACGCGGACCCGGTTCTGCTAGTAGTTTAATAAAAAAATAAAAGTGGCGTTGTCACAAAAAAATTCCATATAAATTCGTCCAATCATACTTTTTTACTCATGTATGGGTCAAAAATTATTTACACAACGAAGTGTTGGAGTGCCCTGCTTACGAAATTCATGTCAACTAGACAATTACTCATTATGCTAGAGAGGATTAAAACCTAAGTGTTTTTACGGCTGACAACATTGGTCTATACATGACAAAATCGGTTTATTTTTGTTGGCATCCTAGCTGGGCTTTAGTAGCGGAACCACACTGCCAATTTTAAAGACTACGGGACCCATGATAATGTCTGCTATCGAAAGTAAAATACTCGAGCCCTTGTTCATCCATAGATATTTCATCTAGGCTCAAATACTTTGGATGATTAAGCGGTTGCCCTGGCCAACACCTCAACTTAACTTTTTGCCTTAGTCATACTTGTGCTGAAAAAGAAAGGGTTGTAGCATGCCCTTCGTTTTGGAAGTTAGTCCGTGTCTCGATCGGGGCATGGGAGCAGATAAAATGTGTTGTTAAGGTATCTAACCTTTCATTACAAGTTCCATCACACTTGCTTTAATGCACTAGGAACTTTAAGATGATGAGTTCGTCTTTTTATACCTTCCAACATAGTATGGAGCATGGTACAATAATCTAGAAGGTAGGCCAGGTTCGAACAAATTGTGAAAAACAAGGTCTGAGTGCATTTACTTATTCTGTCAGAATTATCTTAACTTAATATACAACAGGTTGTACTGTTTATTTGATATTTTGGATAAATAACCAAAAAACCGAAAAATGAATGGGAGGTCAAATTTTCTTTACGCAGTCAGCTTCTGTATATTTTCAAAAGTCCGCCCAAAGAGTGTTCTTATAATGTATGAAGGATTGTGGGGTTTAAACATGTAGACTGTGTCGATTGCATTTGTCAGTGGAATAATTTAGCTCATTGTGATATCTACCCACACTTAAAAATATACGTTGGAAACTTCCAAAAATTATTTTGTCACCTACGAAGCAGTTAGGTCCAAAATTCCAGTTTTTATTTTTTACATTCATAGGCTGAGTTATTTAGCTCTTGGACCACCCGACTGATTATTATACCCTACACCACTATGTGGGGAGGGTATTATAAGTTGGTTTTGGCCAAAAAGTTTGTAACGCATCGAAATAATGGTCGTAGACCCATACTTATATATACCAAAATGAATGTCTCGACGAGCTGAGTCGATCTGGCTATGTGTGTCCGTCCGTCCGTCCGTCTGTCCGTCTGTCCGTCTGTCCATCTAAACCTTGTAATCACGCTACAGGTCGCAATTTTGATCGGATCGTCACGAAATTTTGCATGTTGGTAGGGGTCCCGGAGGGGAAGAAGCCTATTGATTTTGGTGATGGTCGGATAATATTTAGGGGTCAGAAAGGGCAAAACACTTAGGTGGATAAACTGACAACGTTTTTTTCCAAAGCGAATATCTCAGCTTCTATATGGGGTATACCAAAAGCAAAACCTGACAATTAAAGTAGAAAATATCACCTTTCTAATGATGTAAAGCAGGTGCTCGTAGGTGATCAAACGACGAAGATATCACAATAGTAGCAAATAAAACCCCAATTTTCATTTTTGCGATTTTAATTATATTGACGAATATCGCAGCTTTGGTTGAAAACTTTCCAAAAGCAAAGTCTGACTATGAAAGTAGAAGATCCCGTCTTTACAATGATGCAAACTAGGTCGGCTTAGGTAACCAAATAACGGAGATATCGCAATAGTCGGTAATACATCCCATTTTTCAATTTTTTCGGAAATCACGCTACAGGTCGCAATTTTGATCGGATCGTCACGAAAATTTGAGGGTTAATGGGGGTCTCACAGATGAAGAAGCCTATTGATTTTGGTGATGGTCGGATAATAATTAGGGGTCGGAATGGGCAAACACTTATTTCGAGAAGAGTCAACATTTTATTTTAAAGCCAATATCTCTGTTTCTTTAACCCATTTCGTACTTGGTGTTCGATTTTTCGAACAGTAAAATCACTTTTTTTCAAAAAAATATTTATGGATGAAAAAGGTTAAATTTTAAACATGTTTTGGTATATGTATAAAGCCTAATCTGTCAGCAAATAAAAAAAAATTGTTCCCTTGAAAACCCCACCCCCCCCTCGATGTTAAGGGTAGATTTTTAAAACCTATATTTTTGGATCTTTTTTAAATTAATTTTAAAAAATTATAAAAAAAAATGAAATTAAAAAAGTAATCATGGGGAATTATTGCCAATATATGTAGCCGTTTGACAAAATATAGAGAACTTGATTTACATGCGCTAGCGCGACTTTACAGATGTGCAAAGTTGACTGTTCGAAATTTCGAACGCTGGTACTTAACCTACATATCGATGGGTATATCAAAACGTGGAAATTTACTGACAAATTGCGGGGAAAAGTTATTATAGCACCATATAAGACTAAATACTAATTTTCAGCCATTTCTAAAGGATAATACGGCTAAAAGCCTGAAATACCCTAAACTCGTTAGGTACAATTCAATGGGGGCTATATAAAACCTGGACCTATGCTGACAAATTTCTGGAGGAAAGTTAAGTAACCTCAAAAAAGACTAAATATGTATTAATTTACAGTCATTTCTGTAGGATAATGTAGCTAAATCCTTGAAATCTCCCGAATATCGGGCGGTACCGTTCTATGGGGGGCTATCCAAAACGTGGACCAGTGCTGACACATTTCGGGGAAAGGTTTTGTAGGTCCAAAGAAGTCTTAATACCAATCTTCAACCATTTTTTCATACAAAAATGGTGAAATAAATCAGTAAAACGGCAAATAAATCAATTTTATTTTACTTCTATACATATAGCTTAAGTACCAGCGTTCGAAATTTCGAACACCACTTTCCGGGAAAATGAAAAATCGGAAAAATTTTTTGAGTTGATTTTTGACATCAGTGGGTCCTAATTACCCTAAAAAGTGCTTTGTTTTTAAAAAAATAAATAAAAAATTTTTCTCGGTACGATATGGGTTAAGAGGTATATCGAAAGCAAAACTGGCAATGAAAGTAGAAAATATCACCTTTACAACAATGTAAAGTAGGTTGTCGTAGGTGGTCAAATAGCAGAGATATTGCAATAGTCGATAATGCATCCCATTTTCCGATTTTTTTGTAATCACGCTACAGGTCGCAATTTTGATCGGATCGTCACGAAATTTTGGGGGTTAATGGGGGTCCCAAAGAGAAAGAAGCCTATTGATTTTGATGGTGATCGGATAATATTCAGGGGTCGGAATGGGCAAACACTTATTTCGAGAAGAGTCAACATTTTATTTTAAAGCCAATATCTCTGTTTCTTTAAGAGGTATATCAAAAGCAAAACTGGCAATGAAAGTAGAAAATATCACCTTTACAACAATGTAAAGTAGGTTGTCGTAGGTGGTCAAATAGCAGAGATATTGCAATAGTCGATAATGCATCCCATTTTCCGATTTTTTTGTAATCACGCTACAGGTCGCAATTTTGATCGGATCGTCACGAAATTTTGGGGGTTAATGGGGGTCCCAAAGAGAAAGAAGCCTATTGATTTTGATGGTGGTCGGATAATATTCAGGGGTCGGAATGGGCAAACACTTATTTGGAGAAAGGTCAACGTTTTATTTCAAAGCCAATATCTCTGTTTCTTTAAGAGGTATATCTAAAGCAAAACCTTGCAAGGAAAGTAGAAAATATCACCTTTACAAGGATGTAAAGCAGGTTGTCGTAGGTGGTCAAATAGCAGAGATATGGCAATAGTCGAAAATGCATCCCATTTTCCGATTTTTTTGTAATCACGCTACAGGTCGCAATTTTGATCGGATCGTCACGAATTTTTTTGGAGTTGATGCGGGTCCCACAGGGGAAGAAGCCTATTTAGTTTGGTGATGGTCGGATAATATTCAGGAGTCGGAATAAGCGAAAAGCTTTTGTGGAGAAAAGTCAACGTTTTTTATGCGAATATCTCCGCTTCTGGTTGGAGTATTCCAAAAGGAATATCCGTCAATGGAAGAAGAAAAGATCTCGTTTATATTGATGCAAAGTATGTTGGCGTAAGTGAGCAAACCGAGATATTGCAAAATTCAGTAATATACCCAATATTTCCATTTTTTGTAATCACGCTACAAGTTGGAATTTTGATCGGATAGTGACGAAATTTTTGGGGGTAGATGGGGCCCCACAAAGGAAGAAGCCTATTGATTTTGGTCATAGTCGGATAATTTTTAGGGGTCAGAATGGGTAAAAACTCATTTGGAGACAAATTCAAAGTTTTATTCTTTGTGAATATATCGGCTTCTAGTAGGGGTATTCCAACGGTAAAGCCTGTCAATGGAAGAAGAAAATATTACCTTTACATTGGTGTAAAGCAGGTTGGCGAAGGTGGTCAAACAATAGTCGGTAATGCATCCAATTCTTCCATTTTTTGCAATCAAGCTACAGGACGTAATTTTGATCGGATGGTCACGAAATTTTGGTTGCTTATGGGGGTCCCAGGGAGAAAGAGGCATATTATTTTTGGTGGTAGTCGGATTATATTCCCTAAAAGAAATGTTTACCAGTGAAAAGCTTATGCACAGGGGTAGTGGTGTAGGGTATCACATGGTCGGCCCCGTCCCGACTATAGCCTTTGCTCACTTGTTTTTTACTTATTTCCAAACCAATTGTCAATCCAGTTTATTTTGCTTATTATGGGTCAACGTGAATTAGACATTTTTGGAGAACCAAAGAGTCGCCTCGTCGACCTAATTATTTTAGTTACTCTGTCATCACTTGCGAGACAATCCCCCACATATATGGAGTACACCTATGCTATTTATCTTTTTATATAAAATATCTGTGGAAGGTACTCTAGATAATGATATTCTTTTTTAAAGGGGAAACCTAAGGTGCCTACCTGTAAAGAATATTCTTTCCCCAGAAAATGTTCAATGATCCTCTATCTATATATAACCTCTCTTCTAACTGGTCTCGATATACAGAAGGTCTTTCACAGGGATCACTAAACTATGCTTCCCCGAAGGCCGGATAACAAAATCCTCATATTTGCTGTAATGTAATAAATGAAATAGTTTTAATGTAAGGAATACCCTTGTCAATAGATTTTTAATAATATAAAAACCAATAACAACAATGACGTTAACACACTGAAAAAAGAACAAAGAATAAAATTCTCATAGGAGTAGACGACTCAAAATAAAAATCTTTTTTGTTTAAATGTTACAATACACCAAAGTATTGAAATTTTTTTGATTACACTTCAGGAACTTACAAATTTAATCTTCTATATTACGTAGGTATGGAGGAAATATTTGGGCACACATGTGTGTGTGTGTTTCTCTATGTGTGTATTGGCAAAAAGGCTTATATGAAATTTTATTTACACACTCACTCAAGTGGTTGTTTAAAGGAAAATATTTTCTATACTTAAGCACTTACAAACAAACATGAGCGTACATTGTTATGTGGCGACACAGTGTTTAGAAATCGATTTAAAAATTAAAGTAAAACGAAACTTTAAAAATTTTAAACAGCCTAGATTATTGGCAAATGTAACACTGATTTCATAAGGAATTTCATTACATTTTTTCTGGAATAGAAGGGGGACAAATGAGTCGTCTTTGGAAATAAAATTTTGAAATTCACAAATGCAAATTTGCAATCTTGGGTGAATAAATAGGGGCTCCAAATGGCAAAAATTGTCTAGCAACAACAACATCTAATACGCCTGAGGATGTTAGCCTAACCACCTAACGAAACGATCGTCGCATAGCGGTTGATGTGTGTAGGACTTCGCTAGATATCAATTTTTTAATGTAATCTCCTTAGGTCATAAAGCTCGATTAATTAAAATTCATTAAATTTCGTTTCGAAATAAATTCATCATCAGTCACCAGCGATTTCTACAAGTTCGGTAATTACCCAATCTGTTTAGTAAGTTGGTTCTCAAAAGAAAGTAGTCGCTATACTTTACCGATAGGAACAAGAACGCCAACTTTAATTTAAACTTTTCATTCCGAATTTTGCTTTCTAATTTTGCCTATTTTTTAGGTGCACAACTGAACAGTGATTTCGAAAGGGATTTCATAAAGTTTAGTTCAGTATTGTAAATAATCTTCCACCATCTTCCACTGTGCTTGGTCAATTCATGATTGCGGTTGTTATGTGGAAAAAACTTTACCTTTCTTGTCGCTTGGCCACTCCATGTTGCAGGTGGTAGCAAACATTATATGGTAGCATTTGTGTTGGTGTTCCTAAAATCTTTAAAAGAAAATATGCTCCAGTTTGTTGGCCAAGCGATCAAAGGACCTTTGGTAAATTGTCTTATAAATAATTAGCAATATTTAGTGGAAGAAATTCTCAGAACAAAAACAAAGCAAAGGAGCCAGGAATTTTCTAATTTTTAATTCAACATTTGTTGTTATGTTTTCTTGTCTTCTTCGACATCTTTCGTTGGCGTTGTCTATTTCTTTGGAAAATCTCAACCATTTTCATAAGACACTAAACAGATGATACTGCTGCTGCTGCTCCTGCTGTTGTTTGTCCTGATATAAACAGTAGACAGCTTTTGCTCTTTGTTGTTGCTGTTGTTCTTGTTATTGTCAGGCATTAAAAATTTAATTTTAGAAAAATAAACTTTAATTAACCCAATAAAACGGGTAATAATAAAATGCGAAATATGTTTTACAGAAAAAAAGTAGCAACAAAGCATTGGAGCCAAGGCAAAACTGTGACTAAAACTAAGAAACACATTATGAGACACACTACTACTACGTAGTGCCAAGTATGAGTGTAGTGTATGTGCGACAAACATTCATTTGAAAGTACTTCACACTTATACACTTTATATACTCGTTTCTTTTATAATCCTTGTACACATTAAATAAAAGTTAATCCTAAAAGGATTTTATAATACCCAACAATAACCACACACACACACACACATATAGACACATAGTATACGAACACACATACACAAATAACAATAGCATCAGATTTGCCAAACTAGTACGAAACACACTAGTTGTTGTATTTTCAATTGAGTTTGTGTAAGTGTATATGTGTACGTTAAGAGAAAGACGATGTCAAAACTCAACTTGTTCCAAAAACACAGTGATGCCAACTGTGTTGTGCTGTTTGCATTTGTCGTCATTTCAAATATTGCTCCTATTTTCATTACGACTTTCGTTCGTTTTGTTCATTCATTTCGTCTTTCACATAAAACGCACACACACACATATTTATTTTTCCTATTCTGTTGCGAGAGTTCAAGGAAACTTTTTTTTAATTCTTTGTGTGAGATGGCATCTATGATGCCAGTCATGATGTTGTTATCATTGCTACTAAGAATTTTTTGGTTGGCTGTTTATGCTCTCTTTAAGCGTAAAAATCATTGCAAATCTCCCAAATTAACTCAATGAATGGCCGGACTTGTGTCTTTCTTTTTTTTAATGAACTTTCACCAGTGTGTTGGAATTTGATTATGTTGATTCAAGATTTATTTTTTTGGGGGAGTAGTATAAATTTTCAAAGAAGAAATAACAATCATAATAGTAGTGAAAGTTGGAGTCAATATTTCATTGATAAAATTCTGAGTTTATGGCCATGGTAGGATGTGAATGAGCTACTTTCTTTATGCATTTCACTTTTTCAAAACAAAAAAAGCTCAGAAAGTTCTTATTAAATATTCTTATTAATATTATGGGCTTCAGATTCAGTTAAGGAAAATATTTTGAAATTAATTTCTCGTTAGAGACGAGCTTACTGACCATGATGCTTTTTGAAAAAGGAAAGCCGACGATACGAACCCACACAATCACCACTGTTTGACATGCATGTTTCGCCTTTGGTTTAGGAAGGCTCCTCAGACACATCGACTGTGGGGCGGCTTCGCTATCCTCTAGCTTATTTCCTCTTTCAAATGCAAGTTGTTTTTTTACAAAGTTGAATTTTTTGTTCAAATCTTTCTATGGCTTTCATGACAAACGCTTAGCGTAGCCTTTGAAAGTTATGAGTTTGGTTCTGAACACTAACACGCCGTGACAACACTTTTTTCCATGTGTTTTTCAAGGACGTGGGTTCGAACCCCAGCCTGGCTCAAGCTGATTTTTATTTTTATTTGAAAATTTTTTGCCTATTAGGCGAAGGTCATTTTTATTAATTTTTTAATTAATTTCTCGTTAGAGACGAGCTTACTGACCAAGATGCTTTTTGAAAAAGGAAAGCCGACGATACGATATGCATGTCACACGGTGGTGATTGTGTGGGTTCGTATCGTCGACTTTCCTTTTTCAAAAAGCATCTTGGTCAGTAAGCTCGTCTCTAACGAGAAATTAATTAAAAAATTAATAAAAAATGACCTTCGCCTAATAGGCAAAAATTTTTCAAATAAAAAAAAAAATATATATTTTGAGTTTGTTTGGAGTTGATACCTCTACATCAAGTTCTAGATCTAGATAGTCTCGTCAAGATTCTCTGCCAAGAAGTGGTTTGTAGATGGAAACGATGAACATGTCTATACAATGTCCTTTACTATGGAGATATGTCGTTCCAGAAACCACCAGGTTGATGCATACCGAAGAAGACCGAGTGCAATTTCTTTTATCCAAAAGGATGGTAGCTCATTAGGCCGTGGCGATTTAAAAATTTTAGAGGGCGTGTCGCGTTTCTGATACCTTGGGTTGTACTGAGCAAAAAAGGCCACTAGACCATATCGACGCCTCCAAACAATAGTATGCTAAGTCGACTTAGCATGTTTTCAAGTTCTTTACATTTTTATATTTAACGTCCTTTAACTTAAATTCTGTCAAATTTTGGTAATGATCGGATAATCCGAACAGAAGTTATAAACAAATATTTACTTAGCATAGTACTGAAGGTCAAAGAAATTTCCAAACTTTTAGAGCTTGTCCTGCAAAACTTGCTTTTCAGAAAAAGCAAACTATTACTTGGAGGTGTCGAACGTCCTTTAACTTAAATTCTGTCTAATTTTGGTAATGATCGGTCAATCCGAACAGAAGTTATAAACAAATATTGACTTAGCATAGTACTGAAGTTCAAAAAAATTTCCAAACTTTGAGAGCTTCTCCTGCAAAACTCACTTTTTAGACTTAGCATACTATTATTTGGAGGTGTCGATATGTCTACGATGAAAATCGCGCCCTCCGATTTTGACTTGAAGTTTTATGCATGTTTTTTTGATATTTTGGCGTATAACAGCTAAACCATTGAGATTTTTGATCCTACACTAAGACGAAAATTGTAGCCAAGGCAATAATTAAGAACTCTCTAGTACATCGCATTGGAACGCACTTTCAGGCAGTTTTGGCCTTGAGACCATGCACATTTTTCGGAAAATATCGACAAATGACACTGTGCTTTAAAAATTGGCCAAAAAATATTCCGGCGTTCTGAACCAAAAATTCTATCATGTTGGGGTCCATGGACAACGAAATACTTTGGTTTGTTGGGGTCACATCGCTTTATCGTTTTATAATGGTAAAAGTAGTGAACATTTAAACGTGCATAACTTATTTTTCACAACCCATTTCTATTGATGCTTTTTCCTTTTAAAGAGATGAATAATCACGGTGCTCTTGAAACAATTTTAAATGGAAGGTGCTTACACCTCCGAAGTTTTTGCGGATTCTGAAACGACAATGTTTATAGATGAGAAAAATCAAAAAACAAAAAAAAAACGCCGTAGCGCTTTTTAAATAAATCGCGATTTAAGTTGACATTTTTAGGGGTTATTTAGATTTTCACGAGTTTGCTTAGAAACCGCAAGATCTATCAAAATGGGACTAAAGATAATGTTGTAGCTATGAAATTTCTCTACAATAGTGACCTTTATGGTATTCTCGTCGGTTTTACCGTTTTTGAGATATAGAAATTCAAATTGGGACAATTCAAATTCAATTCAATTCTGTATCGCCCCCTTATAAAACAATGTCATGACTGCAAATTCCCAACTTAAACTTAAATATCTAAAAAAATGTTACAACTTAGGATATGTTACTTAAGACAGTTTTGTAGAGAATTTTCACAGCTTTAAGATTTTCTCAGGTCCCATATCGATAAGACTTACCGTATCACTATGCAACACTGAAAATGCAAACAACTTCTAGTATGCATATTTTGAAAGTACATATTTAGACTACAGAAACCCTAGTAGGGTTTTGTCCTGTCAGATCCAGTTCGGATTTTATGGCCTCATCTAAACCGGGCTAAATCTACACTTTTTTTGCATTTATCAGGCTTTTAGCTCAGAAATGAATGGAATTTGGCCTTGCTGTCGTTAGCAATATTGTAGCCCTAAACAAGTAGAACTTATCTTTTGAAAAAACCATATACGAAAAACTCCATCAAGCGCATCAAAATCTATAAAATATAGAAAATTTTACATAATTGCTGAAATTCTGGTCAGTATCGGCTAAACTATTGGGAGTTGAACCAAGTAGCCTTTTGCAAAAATCTTCCAAATAATGTTCTCAACAATACTTTAGAACATTTTGAAACTCTAAAATGCTTACTTCATGTTGTTTCATCGGTATTTCGCATCATATCTTTTACAACTCGTATTTCAAACACAGTTCACACCAACAGTTTATTCTCGCATTTCGGATTTCATTACATTATTGACATTTTTATTAAATCGTCCTTGAAAAATGTAATGAAAACAACGGCATAGAGGCATTTTACAACAATGACATGTTCTGAAGAGTTGTGTATTACATTCCAGGCAATATTTTACCAAAAGGAAATATTCAGAAACATTAACGATTTTGGAGATACGGTGCGAAATGTATAAAAATTGTGGAATTTTTGCATATATTTTGAAATATGAGGCAATAAATGTAGTTTTTCGAGTTCATTATTTCTCCAAATATTTTATTCTTGTCCTTATCTACAAATTTGCTTCAGAGGTCACAAGAAGATTCACATTGGTTTCAGAGATATAGCCCCGAACTTCTTTAAAAACTCAATATTTAACCATGTTTAGATGGGGCCATAAAATCCGAGCTGGATCTGACACAACAAAACAAAATTAAGGTTTCTTGTCGTTTGGATCTGTACTTTCAAAAAATCCTCAGTTCGAATTGTTAGCACAAGATCACCTTAAAAATGTTGCACAGTGTATTCAAGCAAAATCGCGAAACCCTAACAAAAAAAACTAAAAATGTAAACTGAGCTTCTTTATCTCGAAAATGGGAACAAATGATAAACGTCAATCCTCTAGAGAATTTTCACAGCTACAATATTTTTTTTAGCTCTATTTCGATTGGAACTGCGGTTTCCAAGCAAAATCGTGAAAACCTAAAAAACACCTAAAAATGTGAATTTTGGCCGCGATTTATTTAAAAATCCCTACAGCGATTTTTTCTTGTTTTTCAGAATTCACAAAAACTTACCCTGTGTAAGCGGTTTTCATTAAAAGTTAGTTAAGGCGCACCCCTCATGAGATTGTTTTATAAGGGGGCGATACAGTCAGTGCATTGTCCCATTTTGAACTTCAATATCTCAAAAATGGTAAAACCTACGAAATTACCGTAAAGGTCATTCTTGTAGAGCATTTTCATAGCTACAACATTTTATTTAGTCTCATTTTGATAGGACTTGCGGTTTCTAAGCAAAATCGTGAAAACCTAAACAACCCCTAAAAATGTCAACTTAAATCGCGACTTATTTAAAAAGCGCTCCGGCGATTTTTTTGATTTTTCTCATCTATGAACATTGTAGTTTCAGAAACCGCAAAAACTTCCAAGGTGTAAGCACCTTCCATTTAAAATTGTTTCAAGAGCACCGTGTAATATCTTTCCAATAACCTATTATTTTTTTTCAAATCGGTTGACAAATTGCTTATCTTTTGTATTTGCTTGACTTTGCGCATTGATCGCATATTGAAAATATCGAATCTAATACCGGCTACGTAGATTTAGTAGTCCTTTTTGGAAGTATGAACTTGTCGACAAAAAATATATATTTGGTTTGGAGCTCACAAGTGTTGCGAATGATGTATTTGAAGCACATAAGGACATGAAGGACCGACAAAATCCATCTTGCAAGTGGATCTCATTTTTGAAGCAATTCCTTTCGATAGATTTTGTGCCCACCAGTCATTTCAGTTGGTCACCGTATAACTTAGAGCTTTTGGACCACTACGTCGGGGAGCATGGACTTGTCTACGAAAAACATAATAACATAATATCTCACGAAGTATGAACTTGCAACTGAAAAAGCGTGTACCGCCATAATGAGGACACCTTTCGGCTATTTTCTCAGGAAGTATGGACCTTCCTTGTTAATGGGGGCAGCGAATATAATAGTTACAACAAAAATCAAAGCGATTTGAGAACAGGTCCTAAACTGAACTTTTGAGAAATTTTGTGAGGGAGGTACCCGAAACAATGGACCGATATAGTCCATAATGGAATCTCATCTATGTTTTTTTTTTAAGTTTCACGACAAGCAAAGTATGGACCAAATCGGTTACTTCCCTCAAGAGTTTTCGCGCGCACAATTTTTCCGAACATTTTCGAACATATGTTACTGAGGTACCCGAGGGAGTGGGCCGATATGGCCGATCTGTGAACTTAATCTATGTTTGGAAAAAATATTACGAAGTGCAAAATTTGGTTTGAATCGGTCTATCCGTTCGAGAGCTATCGTGCGCACCAGCCAGCCAGACGGACAGACAGACCGACGGGCATGGCTAAATCGACCTCAAATTGTCTGAAACGAATTTCGTCCAAACATACTTGGGGCCTAAAACCATTATTTCGATGACCGTATGAATGTGAATATACCCTCGTCAGCATAAGTGCAGAGGGTATAAAACAACATCTATAGGGCCAAATAGAACCAAGGGGCCTCCAAAGCTTGTTAGGCAAATAGAAAAATCTACGGGATATTTTACAGAGCAATTGGCCATTCTAAAATAAGTCTACATGATATTTTGTCTATAGATGAGGCCTTTTTATAGGGAATCCTTAAAGTGTCCTTTGTTTTCAAAAAACCTCTAAATAAAATACTGTCAGGGGAAAATAACAATATCTCTGTCTATACATAAACGCTCCTATTATGAATTTTTCCCTACTCAAGACATTTGACAGATTTTTTCGTTAATAGAAGATTGGTTAATGGAAGATTGGTACTCTGTCTATGGGGAAACCTCTAAAAGGTCTTCTTTACAAAGAAAAACGAATGAGAATTCTTCAGTATTTAGGAGGCCATTCAATGGTCTTCTATTTTTAGCGAAGGATCACATGTCTATAGATGATTTCTATAGGCACTTTTTATTAAAACCACCGTGGTGTGTGGTGGTAAGCACATCCGCCTTTCACTCAAAAGGTGTGTGCTTCAATCCAATCCTTTCGACTATCGTGGTCACTATCCATTTAATTTGGTCACTGTGGATTTTTGAGAACTTTTAGACCATTATTTTTGGAAGCATGGATTTGCCACGAATCACGTTATTTCGCTATAGACAGGACCACTAGGAGTAACTTAGGTAAACATTTCAAAACCATCCTCAAATAATTTTTAAACTGCACATAAACAAATTTTGATGGACGTTCCTAGAACTTCGTGAACGTTTGGAAAAAATTCTACGATGCACAATGTTTCGGCCGAATCAGATACTCAATTCGTAAGTTATCATGCTCTTCAAACATTTTAGCAGCCGCAGTCAGGTTTTTATAGAGCTTTTGTGCCATTGTCTTAAGGAGTATGGACTTCTCCAAAAAGAGTGCACGGTTGAAATAGGGAAAGTGAATACCACCTGACTTACAATTTTTGTATTCTTATTATATTTCCACCAGATATAGGACTGGTAGAAATTTTATGAAGGCCAAATTGGTTAACCCATTGGATAGTTATCGTTGGCTCTAGCCAGCCTGAAAGACGGACGGACAGAGATAAATAGAGTAAAAATTATCTGAAATGGATTTCGTCTAAACAAATATTTGGAGGAGCTACATTTTTCATCGCATCCAATAACATACACCCTAAGAGTTGAGGGTCAATATTTATAGTCTATAGGGACTTTTAACTAAAACCACCGTGGTGCGTGGTGTTAAGCACGTCAGCCTTTCACTCAAAAGGTGTGCGTTTCAATCCACTCTTTTCGACTATCGTGGTCACTATCCATTTAATTTGGTCACTATGGATTTTTGAGAACTTTTGGACCATTATTTTTGGAAGCATAGACTTGCCCATGAATTATGATACATCGCTATTGACAGGACCACAAGGAGTAACTTCGGTAAAAATTTCAAAACCTTCCTCAAATAAATTTAAACTGCCCATACTCGAAAATTTTGGTGGACGTTCCTGGAACTTCGTGTACATTTGGCAGAAATTCTACGATGTACAATGTTTCGGCCGAATCAGATACTCACTTCGTAAGTCATAGTGCTCCTTAAACATTTTAGCAGGCGCCGTCAGGTTTTTATAGAGAACTTTTGTGCCATTATCTCAGAGAGTTTGGATTTGTCCCCAAAAAAGTGTACGATTGAAATAGGGGCGGCGAATACAACTTGCCTGAAAATTTGTGTAATCTTTTTTATATTTCAAGCTGATCTAGTACTGGAAGAAATTTTATGAGAGCCAAATTGGTTGACCCGTTTGATAGTTATCGTGGGCTCCAGCCATCCGGAAAGACGGACGGACAGAGATAAATAGACTAAAAATTATCTGAAAGGGATTTCGTCTAAACAAATATTTCGAGGAGCTACATTTTTCATCGTATCCAATAGCATATACCCTCGTTAGCCTAAAGATTGAGGGTACAAACTTTCTACAGGGTCCTAGGTATATAAAAGGCTTCTAAAGGATTTTCCGTAGAAGAAGCTTCTGGAAAGAAGACGAAAACTATTGACATGTACTCTAAATGATATTCTTATAGATGACGCCAAAAAGGTATTGATTTATAAAATTTATAAGAAAAAATCTTCTGTCTATAGAAGAACTCTAAAAATTCTTCTACCCACAGCAGATTTTCAATAGATAAACTCTCCTCTTTGGTATTCTTTTCATCGGAAAGGAGATGACTTCTATCTATATCAAACCTCTAAAGAATATTCTGTCAATAGGACAAAGGTCCTTTCTCTATAGATAAACTTTCCTCTGATGGGTTGCGGCCTACAGAAGACCTTTGGGGGATAGAAGAACTCTACAGGGTACACTGTCTGTAGGAAATCTTAAATAGGTTTTCTGTCCAAAGAAAATCTAAAAAGAGTCTATAGTTTTTAAGTTACCTTTGTAGAGCCTTCTGTTCTTAGGGATAATTTCTCAATAGACGATTTCTATAGGGCGTCCTAATTAAAGAAGACCTCTAAGCTAAAATGTTGAAAAGCACGATAACTTACGAATTGAGTATCTGATTCGGCCGAAACATTGTACATCGTAGAATTTCTGCCAAACGTACACAAGGTTACAAGAAGGTCTGTTTCCGACAATACCTTCGGGTATCGGGTATCCTTACAATAGTTCTAAATGTTCGCTTATGTGCAATTTATAGACTATTTGAAGATAGTTTTGAAATTTTTAACGAGGTTACTCCATGTTGTCCAGTTCCTGTCTATAGCCATATAATGTGCTTCGTGGGCAGGCCACGCTTCAAAACACGTTTGATTTTTGAGACCTTTGCACTTGTCTCTCCGCAAAAAATCTCTAAGGAGCCTTCTGTTTAAAGGTCTTAAAGATTTTTCAATATTTTCTATTTCAGATCACTAAAGACTATTCTATTCTTCTACCTATAAAATTCTTCTAAGTGTCCTTTGAATATAGACGATTCGCTAAGGGTATTTTCTTTATAGATGGCCTTTGGTAGGTTTTCTGTCTGTGGAAGACATTCAAAGGATCGTCTGTGTATAAAAGGCTTCCAAAGAGCACTCTAAATTTTGAGACTCTTAAAGGTATTCCCTCTTTAGGAGGCCCGTTAAAAATCTGCTGTATATAGAATACCTCTGTAGGTCTTTCTTTGTATTAATACGTCTAAAGTATTATCTAGGTATTGAAGACCGTCAAGCTGTCTTCTAGGTATAAACGATTTTTTTAATAATGGATACCTAAAGGATATGAAAAACCTGAAAGGGTCATTTTAAGGCTTCTCTCTCTGTCTCTCTCTCTCTCCCTCTCTTTCTGTAGAAGACCACGGAAGTGTCTTCTGTCAATAAAGAGTCTATAGAAGACATATAAAGGGCCTTTTGTTATAAATATGGAGACTTCTAAACGGTTTTCTGTTTATAGAAAATATTATATGGTGGTATTCATTCTTAAGTAGACCTTTAAATTTTTTTCTATTCTTTTCCTTCTGTGTTTATACGGACCCTGTGTATATACGGACCCTCTAAATATAGAAGACTCTATAAGGGTATTTTGTTCATAGACGACCTTTGGTGGAAGACTTTCAAAGGATCTTCTGTTTGTAAAAGGCTTCTCTAAATTTTAAGACGCCTAAAGATATTTCCTCTATAGGGGGGTATATAATACCTCTGTAAGTTTCCCGGCCTATAAATACTCCAAAAATGTTCTCTGAATGCAGAAAACTTTCTAAAGGCCATCTGCCTATAAAACACTTCAAAAGAGTTCTGTAAATAGAGAAAAATCATGAAGCATCTAATTTCTACGAAAGTTTTCATATAAAAAACTTCGGCCTACAAACACCTTTCAAAGGACTTCTATCTTAAGAAGACCTATTAAGCTTCCTCTGTCCATAGTAGAACACTTAAGGGGTTTTTTGTTAAGAGAAGACCACTAAAGGTTCTGCAGAACTCATAGAAGGCCCTTTTATCATTCATAAGGAGACTTCAAAAAGACTTCTAAGGGATGTTCTATAGAAAGTATTTGAAAGGTAGTCTATCTTTAAAAAACATACGAAGCTTCTTACTCCTATAAAAGACTTGAAAACGGTCCTCTAAACATAGAGGATCTGTAAAGCGTATTTTGTATAAAGAAAGCCTTCGTAATGACTTTTGTGTATTTAAGACGTATGTAGGGCCTACTGTCTATAGAAAACTTTTAGAAGGATTTCTATATATAGAAGAGGGTATTTTGCCTGTAGAAGATTTTCCCAAGGACTTCCATGCACATACGACCTTAAAAGAAGACTTTAGTTGAAGACATCTAAAGGGTCTCCTGTCTATAGAAGACCTTTAAAAAGTCTTCCTAATATAGAAGGATATTTTGTTTAACAAGTTCATAAAAAAAACACACACAAAAGCCAAAATCTCTTTTATTGTGTGGTCCAACCTCAACATTTCAATCTATATAACACGCATGTCATCACTATCTATGGAAACCGCTATCATAATAACTGAGCATATTTCCCATTTTATGCTGCATACACCTTTCGATACTCTACTGAGTCCTCATATTAAAACGAATGATTGATTTTTCAAAATTCTTTATGATTTGTATTATTATTCATTGTATTATTTATATTCTCTCACGTATGAAAAGCTCCAAATATACATTTATCCCAAATATTATTCCACACATAGTAAAACATTTTGTATTTAAATTACTCTGCAAGCATTGTGGTTATGATCAAAAATTTCTCACTTCCCCCATTGGTTTTCTTTCGTATATTGGTCAAACCAAAAAAACAACTGTCCACATTTCGTTTTCTGTGTCACACACAAAACAGATAAGTTTTGTTGGTCAATCAAAAGCAACACAAACACGACGTCAAAAAATTTCATCATCAAGTTGTGATTTTATCTCCAAAAACAAAAACAACTCTCGTGAATCGTGAGCAAGCCATCAGAGGTTGGCTTTAATGTAGACCATAAAATACTACGATAGACTTGTTGAAATTATTTCATTGTCATTAAATTTTCATTGAACAAATCCAAAGAATGAATGACATTTTCGACAATGAAAAGAAACGAAATAGCTTTGAAGAACTATAAACTTATCTGTCATTAGAAATGAGGTCAGTTATAATGGAGGAGGTCTAAAGAAAGTGATTTTAAAGATCTACAGACAAAATTTTCGTAGAAAGGAATTATTTTCAAGAATATTTTTTTCAAAAGATTTTTTGTGTCAGTGCTGTTAGCATGTCATGTAACATGTTTCCTCCTGTTCCTGCTAGGATTTTTTTTCTTCACTGATAAGTGGTCACTCTGTTGTTTATCAAAAAATTTTAAGTTAGGTGCTTTAAGTTAAGTTTTCAAATTTTGTGATACGAATCAATTTTCAAAACTGAACATACTACTCTTTGTCAAACAAACAATGGTTTACACTATCTATTAACTCCATTCTAAAACACTTTCTTTTGGAAAAAAGTTTTGGTCCATTGATTTTATGCCCAGGTAGCTCTAATATCCTTAATTTAATTGTTTCCTTTTAATACTATTATAAAAGTTGATTTCTTCTAATCGCCTTTAATATTTTTGAATATTTTAATCCTCATCTAAAATGTGGCAAAATAACAAACAAATTATAATCTGCAATGTCATAAATTTTAAATCATAACCAGAGTAAATGTGAATATTCTTTTTGAATTCATGCCAATGAACTATAAACAAAATAATAACAATAATGACAAAAAACAATTAAAGATGTCGAATTGTAGCCAGAAGAAATAAAAGTGTATTGGGTGGCGGATGTGTTATTTGGTAACATTAGATATTTTTGTTATTGTCCATACGCCACAATAAACGAATTGTGCGAACATGAGAATGAGTTTCGATAATGGGGCGTATATACAATCTAAAAGGAGCCACTACACTATGATAAAGTATCAACGCTGGAACAATAACTTGTGTGCAAAGGCAATTTAAATGAAACAATTGAGCACTACAGATGTTATTTTTCCAAAATAAAAAGAGTTGATATACCAATGTACTCGTAATGTACTGTACAACAAAATATTTTTTTTCAAAAATTACAAGAAAAATCGTACAGATCATGAAAGAGTAGCGAAAAGTAGAGATTCATCTGCGTTTTTAAAGTTTAAGTCGCCCAGTGGTTCAGATTCGCCTTTTCCTGGCCAAAATTCTGTAACTTTTGAACTTTTTTGTTCGAAAGGTAACACAATCTGCTTTCCTGCAATTCAAGGTCCAAATTTCACTTTTAATTGTTTTTATATGTTTTGCATCAAAATATAAGACGCTTAAAAGTATTCCCTCTACAGCAGAGCCGTTAAAAGTCTGCTTTATATAGAAGACCTCTGCAGGTTTTTCTATCTATAAATACGTCTAAAGTGTTTTCTAAATATAAAATACCGTCTAGCTGTCTTCTGTGTATAAACGATTTCAAAGGGGTAATTTTTAAATATTAGATACCTAAAGGATACAAAAGATCTAAAAAGACATTTTAAAGTTTCTCTCTCTGTGGAAGACTTCTGAGGTGTCTTTTTTCAATAAAGGGTCTATAGAAGACATATAAAGCGTCATCTATTATTCATAAGGAGGCCTCCAAGAGACTTCTAAAAGGTATTCTGTTTATAGAAAATATTATTTGATGGCCTTTGGCCTTAAGAAGATCTTTGTTCGCAAAATACCTTTAAAAGGATGATCCCTTAAGTGTATTTTATTCATAGACGAAGACTTTCAAAGGATCTTCTGTCTAGAAAAGGGTTCTCTAAATTTTTAAGACGCCCAAAGGTATAGGAGACCCTTTAATAGTCCACTGTATATAGAATACCTCTGTAAGTTTCCCGGCCTATAAATATTTCAAAAATGTTCTCTAAATATAGAAGACTTTCCAAAGGCCATCTGTAAATACAGAAAAATCATGAAGTATCTGATATCTACGGAAGACCGTTGACAAAATTCTGTAACTTTTGAACTTTTTTTGTTCGAAAGGTAACACAATCTGCTTTCCGGTCAGTAGTTGCAGAGCAATTCAAGGTACAAATTTTACTTTTAAGTATTTTTAAATAGTTTGCATCAAAAACTATGTGTTTTTGTGGGGTTTATCATCCTATTTACTAAAAAGGTGCAATCACAATAAATAAAATATATAAAAATAATAATTATTAAAAAATATATTTTTTTTATTTTTTTGCGAAATTTCATCAACCAAATACGTTCAAGAAATTTACTTTATTAAATAAATTTTTTTCATACATAGACTACTTTTTTATAAAAACACATATATTTTAAAAAGATGTTACTTTGTGTAAACCAGTAAGAAAGGCATTAAATTCGGCCGAGCCACTTTTTATATCCTCCACCACAACAGTATTGAAGTAAATATGAACTATTAGTAAATACTAAGCCCTCTCTCTCCGTTGACTATAATTGCTTGGAGGAGAATAATATCTTAACTAATGACAATCACCTTATAGTGATAATTTTCCTTATGGAAGTTTTCCAAAATACCAAGTTAAATCCATTTCAGAAAGAAAATGTAACACACTCTTTAATATTGTTGTTGTTCTTTCTATCCTATTATTACAGCAATCTCGATTCGAAAATTCGAAACCCCTCGAAATACATAAAATATGGCAATTCTGGTCCATAGTGTATATGGATATAAAATTCCAATTTACAATTGGTTGTATATATAATGTGACTAAAACAGGGACGTAAGCAGAGGGGGGGGGGGTGGTCAGATGCACAGGTTTCCCATTTGATCGGTTTCTTGAAACCCGAAGCCTCTGCTCCTTTTTATACCCTCAGCTATTAGGCTAGAAGGGTATATACAATTTGATACGACAAAAGTTCAAAATTTTTCTGTAAAATGGTCTGAACGATAACTCTCGAAGGGAGCAATCGATTTGGTCAAAACTTTGCACATCGTATTATTCTTCCACATATAGATCTGGTTCGAATATGAACTATATCTGGCCACTCCTTCGGGTACCTCCCACATAAAAATCGGATAAACTGAAGTTTATGGGCTCCTCTCGGATGGTTTTGCAATTTTTTCAGTAAGTTTTCCTTGCGGCTCCCTTTATGACGGTACTATTGTTTTCTTGTGGAAGCCCATACTTCCTGAGATATTGGCCTAAAAGCTCCAAGAAACCCTGACGGCACCAACCAAAATGGCAAATCCGCAAGATAATCCTCGCAGGGAATTTCTGATTGGTGCTGGCTTTGCACATCGTATTATTTCATCCAGTCATGTATCAGGTTGGAATATGGATTGTATCGGTCCACTCTTTCGAGTACCTCCCACACAAAATTCAGATAAAGTGAAGTTTAAGAGCTCCTCACGGATCGTTTTGAAAATTTTTTCAGTGAGTTTTTTTTTGTGTCTCGCTTTACGACAGTACATATTTTTGCCGGAGTAAGTCAATAATTCCTGACATATTGGCATAAAAGCTCCAAGAAACCCTGACGGCACCAACCAAAATGGCAAATCCGCAAGATAATCCTTGATTGATGCAGGCTTTGCACATCGTATTATTTCATCCAGTCCAGTATGGGATTGAAATATAGACTATATCGGTCCACTCCTTCGGGTACCTCCCACACAAAATTCGGATAAAGTGAAGTTTAGGAGCTCCTTTCGCATCGTTTTGACTCTTTTTCAGTAGATTGTTGGAGCGGCCTCATTTACAATGGTACATTTTGTTCCGGAGTAAGTCAATACTTCCTAAGATAATGGCCCAAATCTTCAAAACCCTGTCGGATATTGTACAAGATAACTCTAAATCTTTTTCAAAAATTTCTTTCAAACTTATTTTAACATAATTTAATATTTTGAGTCCTTTATGAGGAAGTTTGGTTGCCAAAAATGTTTGGTATATGTCAATGATTTGGTATAAGCCCACGTTACGGTACCTACAGATTTTAAAGCAAACTCGTGATATAAAATCAATATATGTATTTAAGAAAAAGGAAAAAGATAAATGAAAATTAATGAACTAAACATTTTATATAGATGCAGGAAGGAAGATGGTTGTGTTTCCTTCTTAATTCCACACACATTTCTTGTCTATTAGTTCAAAATCGCGTAAAAAATCAGAAACAAAAAGAAAACAAATAACTGAAAGTCTGTATACAGAAACATTGTTTTGACATGTCTCTCTCTCTTTAATTTTGAAAATAAAAACATTTAAAAATATATTGAAAATACAAAATTATTCAGAATTTATGGAAAAAATTAATGAAATGTGTCTAGTTAAATATAGAAGATACATTTGAAGGAAAGTCTATTGCTTTTCCTATACATTTAATGTATATTTTATGTGTTTTCGGTTCAAATTTTCGGGAAAACAAGGAAACAAAAATGAAGGAAATTTTGTTTATGTTTCTGTTAATTACGAATGGTGTCGTGGAAACGGGTTAATTCGTGTACGTCGTTCGACAGGCGAACAACGTAATTGAAACGCTCGTGTGAACATGGCATTACTTGTTTAATTTAATTCCAGTTTTTATCGTCTTCTAGAAACTCTCAGATAGAAACAAATGTCTTTACCACAATTTAAATCCTTTTCTACCCGAATTGCTAGATTGTGGAACTCGTTGCCTCCTCACATAAAAACGTTTTCAGTTTCCGTTCCGAAAAGCTTTGTATATCAGTGTTTCCAATATGTTAATTTTTAACATTTTTTGAATTGTTCTAATTGAAAAATACGTTCCTAATGGCAGTCCCGAAAAAAATTCAATATACAGACAAATATTGAAAACAATTTTCAAAAAATGTCAAAATTCATTTTGGAAAGATGATGATATTTGGCCTGTATGGCGTATTTCTACATGTATGCATATCTAAAAATTTTACCGCAGACTACCTCTCTGGCTGGAGCGTATGTATAGCATCTCTTAAACGGATTACCCGATTTGGTCCAAATTTTGGACCACATAATATTTTTCCAAACTTAGTATAAGTCATATTGGTCCACCCCTTCGGCTCCATCCACCACAAAAGCTAAACATTTTTCGCTAAAATTGTGCGCAAATATCCAATTTGGCCATCTTCTACGTGGACCAACTAATATGGCTGGTGGGTGCGATTACTATTGGAAGGAATGACTCTCATAATGAAATCTACTTGTTTAATGGAGTAACTCGACACAATCCTTTAGAAAAAGTAAAACTCTTTTGCGCTTTAATCCAAATTAATTTTATTAGAAAAACGTAAGCATTTATTTATAACGTCCACAATCGCTAAAAGAAGACCACAAAAATTTTGAAAACTCCCAGATTAAAAATTTTGGGGAAAAATATCTTTTCTGTGAAGCGGAATTTCGATCGGTCGATAGATAAAGGTCTCAATCCATAGAGGCGGCAAAGCCATAGAGGCTGGCTCTTCAAAATATAACACTATGCGACAGGAAAATTATTAACCATATTCTGACACCGCAACGTGATATGATTTTTTTAGGATTGCACGGATTTAATCACTTCGGTTAAAGAAGGAAAGTTTTTGCGTTTTTTGACATAAAAAATATTTTCATAGGTTATCTACACAATAGCAGTAGATTGGAATTGTTCGATACAATTCCAATATGCCAATGCGAGTTATTCTTCTTTTTGGAGATATTTAATTCATAGAAGTCGTTTAGTGTCTATTCAGATAAATAATTTAAAAGAGATAATGAAATATCTTGACATATTACAGTATAACAAACTCCAATTAAAAGGTTTATAAGATGTAATTTATAGAGGTCAAAGATTTATCCAACAAAAAACTTTTTGAAACATGGGACTGAAATTAAATGGGATAACTCGATTAGCATTAAAACGTGGATCTAATATAATCACTTTCAGCAAGGACGTTCTCCAACCAAAGGAATCCGAAAATTCGCATAACAGCCAACATTCTTTGAAATTAAGCTCAGATCTTCGGTTACTGAAAATCTTGTGATAGCGAAAACAGTGGCAATTTTCTGCAGAAATTAGAAAACAAAATGCCAATTTTATACCTCCAACGAAGTCTAATTGCCAAATTTCAGCCATTTTGGTGGGATAATGAGGTTAAAACCTTTGGAATGCGAAAAATCGGGAGGTACCATTCTATGGGGACTATATGAAGACTTGAACCTATACCGACAACTTTCCGGTGGAAACTTGTATACCCCAACGAAGTATAAGTACCAAATTCAGCCATTTTGGTGCCATAATGAGGTGAAAACATTCAAAATGCTGAAAATCGGGAGGTATCATTTTATGGGGGCTATTTCAAAACGTGGACTTATCAATACCAAACACCCTAGGAGCGATAGAAACTTCTATATCAAAGTATAAAGCTCTATCTTAACTAATAACAAGTGAGCCAAGGCTATAGTCGGGTTGGGGCCGACTATGTAATACCCTACACCACTACCCCCGTTCATAAGCTTTTGACTAATAAAATTCGAAATATTAAAATTGGGATAGCTTAGCGCCTTTGCTCTGAATATCTTCATTAACACAGGTCAATTTTTTTGAAACGCATTTAAGTGCATCGACAGTACAACCCAAATAAAAAATGGAAAAGTGGGATGTATGCCAACCATCAATAGGCTTCTTTCTCTGTTAGACCCCCATCAACCCCCAAAACTTCGTGAGGATCTGATCAAAATTTCGTAGTGTGATTGCACAAAAATGGAAAAAGGGATGTATTACCGACTATTGCGATATATCTGTTGTTTGACCACCTATGACAACCTACTTAACATCGTTGTAAAGGTGATATTTTCTACTTTCCTTGCCAGGTTTTGCTTTCGATATACAGAAGGGAGATATTAACTTTGAAATAAAACGTTGGTCTTTTTTCCAAATATTTTTTTTCACATTCCGACCCCTGAATAATATACGCCCATTATCAAAAATCAAAGGGTTTTTTCCTCTGTGGGACCCCAATAACTCCCAAAATTTCGTGACGATCCAATTTAAATTGCGACCTGCAGCTTGATTTCCAAAAAAGTGGAAAAATTGATGTATTACCGACTATTGCGATATCTCCGTTATTTGGATACCTACGCCAACCTGCTTTACATCATTGTAATGATGGGATTTTTTACTTTCATTGTCAGACTTTGCTTTTGGAAAGTCCCGAACCAAAGCTGTGATATTCGTCACTATTATTAAAATCGCAAAAATGAAAAGTTGTGTTCTATTAGCGGCTATTGCGATATCTTCGTTGTTTGACCACCTGCGACAACCTACGTTGCAAAGTTGATATTTTCTACTTTCATTAGCAGGTTTTGATTTTGATATACCCCTTTTAGAAGCGGAGATATTCGCTTTGAAATAAAACGTTGACTTTTTCTCCAAATAAGTTTTTTCCCATTCCGACCCCTGAATATTATCCGACCATCACGAAAATCAATAGGCTTCTTTCTCTGTAGGATCCCCATTAACCCCCAAAATTTCGTGACAATCCGATCAAAATTGCGACCTGTAGCGTGATTACAAAAAAAAAAATGTAAAAATGGGATGTATTGCCGACTATTGTGATATCTCCGTTATGTGGCCACCTACTACAAGCTACTTTGCATCACTGTAAAGATGGGATTTTCTACTTTCATAGTCGGACTCTGTTTTTGGAAGATCCCCAACCGAAGCTGTGATATTCGTCATTGTTATTAAAATCACAAAAATAAAAAGTTGGGTTCTATTAGCGGCTATTGCGATATTTTCGTTGTTTGATCACCTACGAGAACCTACTTTACATCATTAGAAAGGCGATATTTTCTACTTTCATGGCCAGGTTCTGCTTTTGGTATACCTCATATTGAAGCTGAGATATTCGCTTAGGAAAAAAACGTTGTCTTTTTCTCCAAATAAGTTTTTTGCCCATTAGCACCCCTAAATATTATCCGACCATCACAAAAATCAATAGGCTTCTTCATCTGTGTGACCCCCATTAACCCTCAAAATTTCGTGACGATCCGATCAAAATTGCGACCTGTAGCGTGATTTCCAAAAAAGTGGAAAAATGGGGTGTATTACCGACTATTGCGAAATCTCCGTTATTTGGTCACCTACGCCGACCAAGTTTACATCGTTGTAAAAACGGGATCTTCTACTTTCATAGCCAGGCTTTGCTTTTGCAAAGTCCCCAACCAAAGCTGTGATAATCGTCATTATAATTAAAATCGCAAAAATGAAAAGTTGGGTTTTATTTGCAACTATTGTGATATCTTCGTTGTTTGATCACCTACGAGAACCTACTTGACATCATTAGAAAGGTGATATTTTCTACTTTTATGGTCAGGTTGCTTTTGGTATACCCCGTATAGAAGCTGAGATAGTCTCTTTGGAAAAAAACGTTGTCATTTTATCCACATAAGTTTTTTTGCCCATTCCGACCCCTAAATATTATCCGACCATCACCAAAATCAATAGGCTTCTTCCCCTCCGGGACCCCCATCATCAGCCGAAATTTCGTGACAATCCGATCAAAATTGCGACCTGTAGCGTGATTACAAGGTTTAGATGGACAGACGGACGGACGGACGGACGGACGGACTGACGGACGGACACACATAGCCAGATCGACTCAGCTCGTCGAGACATTCATTTTGGTATATATAAGTATGGGTCTACGACCATTATTTCGATGCGTTACAAACTTTTTGGCCAAAACCAACTTATAATACCCTCCCCACATAGTGGTGTAGGGTATAAAAAGTATCAGTCAGCTATGCCTACAAAAATATACCCTCAGCCTATGTGAATGTATTTTGTGTCTTTTCAGAATTTTGTGACCCTTTTTGGCCATTGGAACTTACCGACAAAACTGTGGATTAGGATTAAATTGGGGGAGGTACCTGAAGGAGTGGACCGATATGGCTCACCTTCGAACTTAAACTAAGTTTAGACAAAATATTACTGATCATCAGTTCGAGAGTTATTGTGCGCTCCAGCCAGACTGACGAACATTGCTAAATCGACTTTAAATTGTCTGAAACGGATTTCGTCAAACAGGCTTGGGGTCTAAAACCATTATTTCGATGAGGCAAAATTTAGCCGTATGAATGGTATATGCTAAGGGTATAAATAAAATCTCTTTAAATTATCAACAATCAACTTTTATTGATACTTATCATTCATAATTTTACGTTTTAATTTTACCGACATTTGTGGGTAACTCCAAAAATGAGTTAAAGAAATCCACTACTAGTGGTTAAAAACTTCCCTATCAAAATTTGTGGATATAGAATATAACGATATCACTCGATTTCGGGTATTTTCAAGTTTTTAGAATTAGCTACAATTTGGTATGTGGGATTCCCAGTTGTGAAAAATGCTATAGCATCATTTCCACTCTGATCTCTTCTTCTTTACTCTTTATTTTCTAATCGTAACTACAAAATTTTACAGCGGCCAAATTGGCATCTCACGATTTTATCACCGTTTTAAAATCTCCAGATATACAAATATCATTACGTTATTTTTTTAGAAAAATATTTGGTGTTTGCTGTAATCCCATACCATCATTAACATTACATACATATGTACATCATACATGCATACATTTGGAATGGCATGTGGAAACATACACATATGAATAAACAAGTAGGTCCATCTAAAGAAACGAGTAGTTTCTTGTTTTTATATTATTTTGTGCTCGTTCATACGAAACTACTCGATTAAAATGCAAAGCGAGAAAAAATATCAAACTGAAACACACACATGGGCACACGCAGATACCGCATAAACTACCATACTAAATATGCTTAAATGAGAACAAGGATATAAGAATAGCAACAACAACAACTACTACAACAATAATAATAATAACAACATTAGCAGTTGCAGCAACAAAGATATGACGAAAACACCAATGGCCCAACAGCCTCAGCAGCAGCAGCAGTTACAAAAATACGAAGAGAAAAAATAGAAGTTGTTTCGGTAAAAATTGCTACGACAATATATTTTAACATATAGCAAAGCTATACGACTTAACAGCCTCCTTAAATTATAACATCACACTGTTAAAGCTTTTATGTTGGCGATGGAAACAACATGAACAAAGCTTGTTATATGTGCGGTTCATGTGATGAGATGTAAATAATTTGTCTCTGAGAAATGATGTCTCTCCGGAAATTTTCTATGTGAAACAATTGATTGGACATTTCTCTGACTCTCATGAACATATGTTGTCAATACGCTCGCCAAAAAGCTTTCAAACATGTGACAACAAATATACAATGCACTTCAGAGTATGGTAAAGCTTTTGGCCAAGCCAACAAGCTTTTTTTCGTATTGCATTGGAATGCAGTTTTTGAAGGCCTTTGAAGCATAAAAGCTACGTATGTTAGGCCAGTTGTATAAGCAACGTTAAAGGTTTTGAAACACGAAAACGAAGCAACGCGCGAGAGTGCCGTTTTCCTTTTTTGTTTGATTTAAAATACCAAAAGAAAAAAAAGGAATCTCCAAAGAAAAAAGAATAGAAAGGAAGCAAGCAATAAAATATAGCAAAAGGGGAAAAGCTGAAATTTTTGGTTTTAATAAAAATTACCCAAACGGCGGAAACGGGAATAGAAATCCTTCCTCTACGCCATTGGGGAAAAAGTGATGGAAAAACGCGCGTGAAAAAATCGTGAAAAAAGCAAAAAATTATATGTATTAGCTTTCTTTGTGTGTGTTATTTTGTGCCCCCTCCCCACCTACTACCAAGTGCAGGTTGCAATACTTTGCAAAAAGAGAAAAAAAAAATATTTAAAAAAAATCGTTAATCGTTGTATTCTTGTTTTGAAAAGGATATACACATAATTTCTTGGCTTAAGTTTCGGTTTTTATTTTCGTTTTTTGCGTGAGTGCGTCTGTTCACAGAAAACCTTGGTGCCTTTACAATAACAACAACACAAAAGCAATTATATGCGTTCTACAACGTAAAAACGTAAACCGCAACAACAACAAAAACACAACAACAAATATTTGTTTTCTTCTTAACGAGAAGTGTTAATTCCCTGGATTGTTTCTTGTTAAGCCCAGGGAAGAAGACCAAGAAGAAAATATAAAATCAATAATTTCCAACAACACCAACAACGACGACAACAGCAACAACAGCAAGCATTAAAATACCCCAACCAAGCCAAAACGAGCAAACCCCACAACTAAAACCGCCCAAAGGCTGGTGGGCATGAAAAAAAGCCAAAAGCTAAAACTGCGACAAAAACAACGAAATCGGGACAAGAAAAACAAAACATTTGCCAGTAGACGACGGCGACGAAACGACGTCGTCAACTACGACAACAGCAACAACAACAAGGGCCACAGAAAACAAAAACCCAACAGCTAAAAGAGCAAAATTACCAACAACAACGAATTACAAGGAGAAGCAAATCTCTTTTCGCCTACCACCAAGACCCCAACTACGACGACGACGTCGGCAATTCGTTGTCGAACACCACTGTGAAATAATAACAATAAACATAGGAAAACATAGAAGATAACAACAAATTGTATTTTAAACAAAACTTTAGGAAGCCGAGCGCCGACCAAAAGGGAGTAGGACAAACGCAAAGACGTTAGACAGACAGAAAGACGACGGCTGAAGAACAGCCTAGTAGACACACACACAGAAAAGTTGATGTTATTGAGGCTTCTGGCTACACCACAAAAAGATTTACTTCGATTGTGAATAATTTATAAAGCAATAACACCAACAACTGCAGCAACAACAATAATAACATAAAAGATAATAACCAGGAAACATAATATTAAATGAAGCAGTAGAGGAGCAGACGAAGCCTATCACATTACCTCCAAACAGAACAATAAGGGACACGCAAACCAGCAAAGCAAACAAGCAACAAACTTTAATGACGAAACTAAGAAGAGAAGTAAAGGAATATAACATAAAAAGAGAGAATTAGAAACAGAGAGAGAATTATATTAAAGAACTTCTTGACAAGAAGCAAAAGGAAAAGAAGAAGAAGTGGCAGAACACTCATACGCAGTTGTTGGTTGGTTGATTGCTTGTTACGCACACACAAAATAACACTGGGAACATAAAGTACATTTATTGTGCGAGAGAGAGTCCAGTAGCCTTTTTTCCTCTCTGGGAGCATAAGCGCAGAGGAAACATAAAAATAATCACAGCAAAAATAAAAATAACAAAAAACAACGGAAAACTATAGCTTTGCATAGTGAGTGACCTTTAAACATTTGGTCACTACTACTACGAATACAACTACAACAACACCACAACTACTACTACACACACTTCTACTACAAAGACTACGACGAGTATAGGAGTGACAACTGGCCTAACCACCACTACTTCACACGAAAAGAAAATCGAAACTCTCCTTTAAGGATTAATCAACAGCTTATAACTCTAGACCACAAAGTCAAACAAAACTTATGGACAATGCCTACGTCTACTATAAGGTATTCTACTCGTATAACAAAAAAAAAATGGTTACCTCTTTTTGTAACTCAACATTGCCATCACCATCATTATTAGCATTATTCTCACTATGAACATGTTTGAGACGGCAACGTAATCATCCAACAATATTCAATTCATTCATCTTCTATCTATCTCCATTAAGCATCTCTCTAATGATGTTACAGATGATGATGGTGATGGTTCATCGTCATCGTCATCATCACCATCACCTTCGTTTATCGTTCATCATCACGAAAAAAATAGCAACAACAACAACAATCATTTTTCATCATCAGGACTACGACAAGTTACTTTTCTTTAACTGAACTAAACGAAAAAAGACTAACAGCATCATCTACGTCAAGATTTACAGCTAAGGAAATTCATTAAAAAATCAACAGCAACAATAACGACGAATTATGTAAAGAAAAAATATATTAACAAGCAAAAGGGAAAAATACACACACACACACTCACAACACAACTCATTCAAACTCAAAGAAATAATGAAAGAAATATTTTTCATTCACTACAGAATAGCACATTACACACACAGACTCATTTTATATTTCATATAATATATGCAACACACACACATATATAGAATGCAAACAATTGAGTATTACATAGTTATTATTGAAAAATTGAGTAAAACAAATAGAAATAATATTAAGATGATTTACAGTTATTGTTTCCGAAATTATTGATTTGTTAGATTGGCCACTCCTCTCGAACTAAAACAAATCTGTAACATACATTATATTCTTTTTTATATTCCTTTTAATTTCGTTTTTAGTATATTATAGACGTTTAGGGTATTGGAGTGAAATAGTTGTCTGTCCTCATTTTTTTCTATTCTATTTCTACTCTGTCCTTAAATTTGTGACAAATATCTTTGAATGACAATTATAGGATTAATTTTGTTAAAAAATCGCTTTTCCAGAGTTGAAAATTGTAAGCCTTGGAATGATTAGCATATTTGAACAAAATATTCGGTTTTTGGAAAGTAGACATCTTCAACGCTTTTCTTCGAAATAAAAGCGCTGAGATATTTCAAAATAATCAATGGGTAAATAATACCCAGTCCAGCATTGTTTTAGTGTTTCATGCATTTTGAGAGTGTTTCAGACCCCTAGAAAAGATTTCTACCAATTCCTCGTATTAAATTTAATTTTAATTCATTTATTTTCTTTGTAACAAAGCCAAAAGGCTATATTTAGTTACACAATACAATCTAAAATCTAAAACAATAAAGTGTAAATAAAACAAATTAAAAATTATCAGTCGGCTTTGCCGACAGAGATATACCCTCAGCCTGTGTATATTGAAACATTTTTTTCCCAAAAAAACATGTATTTAGGGACTTTTAAAAATTTTGGGCGTTTGAACTGACAAAAATGTTGATTAGGATTAAAGATCAAAAGTTTTGCGGAGGAGATACTAAAAAGAATGGATCTCCAGCCACTACATATGGTACCATAAGGGTTTTTTACAACTTCAGGGATGTTTGCTCAAGAAGTATGGACTTGCCCCTGAAACAACTTTTACCATCGCAAATGAGGCACCGAATGCAAGTTGCTTCAACAAAAATCAAAGTGATTCGAAAGCAGGTCTTAAAGTGAACATGTATCCGAAATTTTGAGTGGGAGGTACCGGATGGAGTGGACAATTATAGTCCATATTTGAACCTGATCTATATCTGGTAGATATATTAGGATGTGTAAAGTATGGACCAATTCGGCCACTCTCTTCAAGAGTTATCGTACGCACAATTTTTCCGAACATTTTTGAACTTTTGTGGGGGAGGTACCTGAAGGAGTGGACCGATATGGTTTATCTTCGAACTTAAACTATGTTTGGACAAAATATTGCTAAGGCCAAACTTTGGACCGAATTGGCAGACCTGTTCGAGAGTTATTTTGCCCTCCAAACTCCTCACACGGTGTCATAGGGGTTTTTTGCAACTTTCAGGCTATTTTCTCAGGAAGTATGGACTTGCCCTTGATGAAACTTATACCGTCATATGGAGGGCAGTGAATACAAGTTGCTAAAGCAAAAATCAAAGCGATTCGCGAGATGGTCCTAAACTGAACTTATCCGAAATTTTGTGTGGGAGGTACCCGAAGGAGTGGACCGATTGAGCCCATATTGGAACCTTATCTAAGTCTGGTACACGCTCCACGATGGGCAAAGTATGGACCAAATCGGTTACTCCCTTCAGGAGTTATAGTGCGCACAAATTTTCCGAACATTTTCGAACTTTTGTGGGGGAGGTACCGGAAGAAATGGACCGATATAGCCCATTTTCGAACTTAAACTAAGTTTGGGCAAAATATTACGAAAGCCAAAATTTGAACCGAATCGGTTCATCCCTTCGAGAGTTATCGTGCGCTCCAGCCAGCCAGACAGACAGACAGACAGACGGACGGACATTGCTCAATCGACTCCAAATTGTCTGTAACACATTTCGTCCAAACATACTTGGGGTCTAAAACCATTATTTCGATGAGGCACATTTTGTCCGTATGAAAGTGTATATACCCTTCATAGCCTAAAGGCTGAGGGTATAATTATAATTAAACAAGTAAAAAAGTATCAGTCGGCTTTGCTGACAGCCTGTGTATGGTAATACGTATTTTTAAGTTATTGACCACATATGCTCACATTTTGGTACATTCCAGAATTTTCCAACCACATTCGCTCTTAATTGGCATTTTGGTTTCTAATTTCCGCAGAGAATTGCCATTGTTTTCGCTATCGCAAGATTTTCAGTAACCGAAGATCTTACCTTAATTTCTAAGAATATCGGTGGTTATATGGATTTTGGGATTCCTTTTGGTTTGAGAACCTCCATGCTGAAAGTGGTTGAAATAGATCCACGTTTTAATGCTTATCGAGATATCGCCCTCTAATTTCAGTCCCATATTTCAAAAAGTTTTTAGTTGGATAAATCGTTGACCTCCATAAATTACACTTTATAAACCTTTTAATTGAAATTTGGTATACTGTAATAGGTCAAGGTATTTTATTATTTCTTTTAAATTATTTATCTCAATAGACACCACATAAGAAAAACTCCATCTAGGGCATCAAAATCTATAAAATATAGAAAAATTTGCATTATTGCTGAAATTCTGGTCAGTATCGGCTTAACTTTTGGGAGTTGAGCCAAATAACCATTTGCAAAAATCTTCCAAATAAAGTTCTCAACAATTCTTTAGAGCATTCTGAAACTCTAAAATGCTTACTTCATGTTGTTTCAGCGGTATTTTCATCATATCTTTTGCAACACGTATTTCAAACACAGTTCACACCAACACACAGTGGTCCCACTTGTATGGAAAAGAGTGCCAAAAATAGTTTTAATCGAGCTACCGCCTCCAAATTTTAAACGTAGGTTTTTAACAAGCCAAAAAGATAGAAACCCATTTTTCGTGGATGTATGTCCATATTTGGGTATAGCTCTTATAGAAAGGTACCGCTTTGTGGTATTTTCACGATTTTGGCCAAATTAACCAACCGATTTGGATGTTATTTTGCATTTTGGGTTCTGAGTGAATAAACTACCTCCTTGTTAAAAATATTCAATATAGGTCCACGTTTAGATATAGCCGTCATATAAATTTACCCTCAGATTTTCGGTATTTTGACAATTTTAGCGAAATTTTCCAACTGATTTGGCTGTAATTTGACATTTTGAGTTCTGAGTGAACCAAATACCTCCATGGAAAAAATGGTCAATATCGGTCTACGTTTAGGTATAGCCCCCATATAAACGTACCTCCCGATTTTCGAAATTTTTACAATTTTACCCACATTTTCCAACCGATTTGGCTGTAATTTTGCATTTTGAGTTCTGAGTGAGCAAAATACCTCCTTGCCAAAAATGTTCAGTATAGGTCCAGGTTTAGGCGTAGCTCGCATATAAACGTACCTCCCGATTTTCGGTATTTTGACGATTTTACGGGCGTGGCGTAAGAGGAATAACTGAGCGGGTGGCATATGGGGGCAGCTGGACTTTTTTAAATCGTAAACGAGAGACTTTACCCAGCATTCTAAAAAAAATTTCGAGACTCACTAATGCTCACAAAATTAGTAAAGCTCAACATAAATTAATAGCAATTATATTAAAAATAGCAGAAAAAGTCATTTATTAAGAATTTATTTTTAATGAAGTTAGAAAACGAATTATGAATTTGTTTTTTCGTAAAAATATTATCAATGTCCTTACCTACAAGTTTAATTTTGAAAATTGCACATTTACCTCTCCAATTTTTTCTAATTTTACTCATATCCTACGAATGCTTTGGGGATGTATTTTTCGTTTTTAAGGCCTCACATACAAATCACAACTTCTTCGACTTAACTTGGCGTAAAACCGCTGTAAATTTACAAAAATAAGGCTGGATGTTAACAATTTGATATGTTTAGAGAATATTTATTTCAACCGCAATAAAATTTGTCGCCATCAATTTTTCGATTTTTGTCCACGGGCGGAACCACTGTGCAACAGTTTATTCTCGCATTTCGGATTTCACTACATTATTGACATTTTTATTAAATCGTCGTTGAAAAATGTACTGAAAACAACGGCATAGAGGCATTTTACAACAATGACATGTTCTAAAGAGTTGTGTATTACATTCCAGGGTATATTTTTTTCCATAAAAAAAATTTTGGAATTTTTCCATATATATTGAAATTTGAGGCAATAAATGTAGTTTTTCGAGTTCATTATTTCTCCAAATATTTTATTCTTGTCCTTATCTACAAATTTGCTTCAGAGGTCAGAAGAAGATTCGCCTTGGTTTTAGAGATATAGCCCCGAATTTCTTTAAAAACTCAATATTTAACCATGTTTAGATGGGGTCATAAAATCCGAGCTGGATCTGACACAACACAACCCAACTAGGCTTTCTTGTCGTTTGGGTCTGTACTTTCAAAAAATCTTCAGTTCGAATTGTTTGTACAAGATCACCTTAAAAATGTTGCACAGTGTAATCATTAAAAAGAAGGCGTTTTACCCGGAGTCGGGCAATACAGACTACGATTCATGAACCAACCAAATCCTACTCGCAGCATTCTTTGAGACTACGAAACACATGTTTGGGCTTATAAGAAACCACTTGTTAAACTTGTAGCTAAGTCCTAGACAAGAAACTATAAGACCAAAAAACACCAAGCTTCTTGTTCCGACTGTATTTAATAGCTGTACGAAAAGAAGTTTTTGAACTCGGTGACATTAAAAACTTTTCTGGATGCCTTTTTTGCTATTCATTGGAACTAAAATTTAAATATTTTGTAAAAAATGAAAGTAAACTCATGAAAACTCGTCATTTGGATTGAGACGTTTATCTATCGACAGATCGAAATTGGGCTTCACAGTAAATATATTTTCCCCAAAATTTTTATTCTGGGAGTTTTCAGAATTTTGTGCCATTTTTAACGATTGTGGACGTTTCAAATAAATGCTTACGCTTTTCTAATAAATTTAATTTGGATTAAAGCACAAAAGGTTTTAAAATTTGCGGATAATGCGCTGAAGGTCGTGGCAAAATACTACTCAGTAATGTGGCAGACATTTCCTGAGTATTTCAGGCACGCCTTTCGGACTCCGCGATAAACTGTAGGTCCCATAATATTGAGCTAATATGAATCGGGGTGCACTCATTGATATGAGAGAAGACTCCCGTGTCCCTTCCGGGATGTTTGTGGAATAATTATTATTAATTATATCGATCCACTACTCCTGTTAAGGTCTGTTATCGAACGATGATAAATTGGTAATGTCTTGATGAAAAATTCAGGGTGCTTCATTGTTAGCAGAAAAAAATGAATTTCTTTTTTCACACACTTAATGGACGTGCGGAGTAAAACACTTGTGTTGGGAAAGCAGGTCATGTCGGGTTTTCTTCATTCACACTAGACAATAAAAATTGCAGCAATTCTTATTTGAATTGCAATTCTAATGTAACACAAAATGTTTTAGCTTTGCGATCCCAAAATTAGACTTCAGTGTAGCTCATTTGAGATAAAAATTTCAGTGACCTAGATACAAAAAAACGTTTTAGCATAACTCTCATTGGTACGTCCGAAATCTATCGCTTTCATATCCGTGTAAAACAAGAAAGCATATTAAGAAGTGCGTTGTCACTTTTGCCTGCCATTAAAAGTTCCCGCACCGATTGTATGGAAGTTTTCCATTGCAGTTATATATTTATTCTTGTTTTCTCATTAAGACAGGAAATCGCTCTTTAGTAAGGTGTTTTCTTTGCTGAAATTGAATATAATATTCAATATCGAATCATTAGATATAACACGGTGTGCCTTAACCAAATTTAAATGAAATGTGCTTACACTTGGGAAGTTTTTGCAGATTCTGAATCTACAATGCTCATAGATGAGAATTACCAAGGATCAAAAAAAAATCGCCGGAGGGATTTTCAAATAAATCGCGATTTAAGTTCACATTTTTAGGGGTTCTTTAGGTTGTTCTTCAATCTTGTGCATTGTCTTAATTTGAACTTCTATATCTCCAAAACGGTAAAACCTACGAAATTATCCTAAAGGTCAATCTTGTGGAGAATTTTCATAGCTACAACATTTTTTTAGGTCCATTTACATAGAACTCGCGGTTTCCAAGCAAAATCGTGGAAATCTAAAGAACCCCTAAAAATGTGAACTTAAATCGCGATTTATTTGAAAATCCCTCCGGCGATTTTTTTTGTTTCTTGATATTTCTCATCTATGAGCGTAGTAGTTTCAGAATCTGCAAAAACTTCCCAGGTGTAAGCACCTTCCATTTAAAATTAGTTAAGACGCACCGTGATAAGTCTGATACATAATTTTTTAGCTAATCGAGATATTTAAGGTTTTTTTACAGTGTTTTATTTAACTTGTTTTGATGTCCGTTTAGTTCAAATCTGGTCATTTATTTTTAACACAGTTGCAGTTGACCAATCCAACTAAAACTGCACACTTTTCAGATTTTGATGACAATACATGAATAAAAAACCAAAACCAATATGGGTCCATTTTTTTCTACTTCCCCCAATTAACGGTACCACCTGATTTCATTTTTGAGGATTTTGTCTTAATTTTTAGCCCGAATTGGCAGTAAATTGGCATTTGGAGTACTCAATGATCCAGGAATTTCCCCACTAAAAATTGTGGACAAGGTTTGGTATAGCCCCCATACAGCAGTACCACCTGATTTAATTCAAATCTAGTAACTCATTTTAACACAATTGACCAATCGAACTGAAACTTTGCACATTTTTCAGATCCGGATGAGAATGATATGAAACCAAAATCAATATGGGTCCATTTTTCCTATAGCCCCTATAGCGGTACCACCCGATTTAAGGTGTTTTTAGGATTTTGTCTTCATTTTTAGTCCGAATTGGCTGTAACTTGGCATTTGCAGTTCTCAATTTTACAGAAACTCCTCCACCAAAAATTGCGGACATGGGTCAGATTTACTAAAAAGTTAAAAATAAAAGACAAGTGAGCAAAGGCTATAGTCGGGACGGGGCCGACCATGTGATACCCTACACCACTACCCCTGTGCATAAGCTTTTCACTGGTAAACATTTCTTTTAGGGAATATAAACCGACAACCACCAAAAATAATATGCCTCTTTGTCTCTGGGACCCCCATAAGCAACCAAAATTTCGTGACCATCCGATCAAAATTACGACCTGTAGCTTGATTGCAAAAAAATAGAAGAATTGGATGCATTAACGACTATTGTGGTATCTCCCTTGTTTGACCACCTTCGCCAACCTGCTTTACACCAATGTAAAGGTAATATTTTCATCTTCCATTGACAGGCTTTGTCGTTGGAATACCCCTACTAGAAGCCAATATATTCACAACGAATAAAACTTTGAATTTGTCTCCAAATGAGTTTTCCCCATTCCGACCCCTAAATATTATCCGGCTATCACCAAAATCAATAGGCTTCTTCCTATGTGGGACCCGCATCAACTCCCAAAAAATTCGTGACGATCCGATTAAAATTGCGACCTGTAGCGTGATTACAAACAAATCGGAAAATGGGATGCATTACCGACTATTGCGATATCTCTGTTGTTTGAGCAGCTACGACAGCCTACTTTACACCGTTGTAAAGGTGATATTTTCTACTTTCCTTGCCAGGTTTTGCTTTTGATATACCTCTTAAAGAAACAGAGATATTGGCTTTGAAATAAAACGTTGACTTTTCTCCAAATAAGTGTTTGCCCATTCCGACCTCTAAATATTATCCGACCATCACCAAAACCAATAGGCTTCTTCATCTAAGAGACCCCCATTAACCCTGAAATTTTCGTGACGATCCGATCAATATTGCGACCTGTAGCGTGATTTCCAAAAAAATAGAAAAATGGGATGTATTACCGACTATTGCGATATCTCCGTTATTTGGTTACCTACGCCTACCTACTTTGCATCATTGTAAAGACGGGATCTTCTGCTTTCATAGTTAGGCTTTGCTTTTGGACAATTTTCAACCAAAGCTGTGATATTTGTCAATATAATTAAAATCGCAAAAATGAAAATTGGGGTTTTATTTGCTACTATTGCGATATCTTCATTGTTTGATCACCTACGAGCACCTACTTTACATCATTAGAAAGGTGATATTTTCTGCTTTCATTGTCAGGTTTTGCTTTTGGTATACCCCATATAGAAGCTAAGATATTGGCTTTGGAAGAAAACGTTGTCTTTTTATCAACCCAAGTTTTTTGCCCTTTCCGACCCCTAAATATTATCCGACCATCCCCAAAATCAATAGGCTTCTTCCCCTCCGGGACCCCCATCAACATCCAAAATTTCGTAACGATCCGATCAAAATTGCGGCCTGTAGCGTGATTACAAGGTTTAGATGGACAGACGGACAGACGGACAGACGGACGGACGGACACACATAACCAGATCGACTCAGCTCGTCGAGACATTCATTTTGATATATATAAGTATGGGTCTACGACCATTATTTCGATGCGTTACAAACTGTTTGGCCAAAACCAACTTATAATACCCTCCCCACATAGTGGTGTAGGGTATAATAATTAAAAATTTAAGTTTCAGTGTTTTATTTATAAATGCACTTAAAATTAGAAAATACTTTCGCTTAGCCTCAATAAGTATATTCTTTTACATGATGGAATCTCTCAAATAAAACGCTTGCATTTAAATTAAAAATAGTGCCAAAATGAAACGACAAGCGTTTTATGTATTTGAGAGATTCCATTATGTGGAAGAATATACTTATTGAGGCTAAGCGACAAATTATTTTCTAGTTTTAAGTGAATTTATAAATAAAACACTGAAACTTAATTTTTTAATTATCTTTTATTAATTTAAATAAACAGCAGGACGATAAACAGCAGATCCCATATCATTGAGCTAATATGCATCGGGATGCACTCATTGCCATGAGATAAGTGTCCCTTGTTCCTTCTGGGATGTTTGTGGAACAATTATATAATAATGTATTGGATTCTATTTAGGTTACTTCCCTTCCTAATCGCGACACATGAGATTCCTTTTAGTAACTCTTCCAATGAGTTTAAATACACTGTGCAACACTGAAAATGCAAACAACTTCTAGTATGCATTTTTTGAAAGTACATATTTAGACTACAAATAGCCTAGTAGGGGTTTGTCCTGTCAGATCCAGTTCTGATTTTATGGCCTCATCTAAACCGGGCTAAATCTACGCTTTTTTGCATTTATCAGGCCTTTATCTCAGATACGAATAGGAATTTGGCCTTGCTGTCTTCAGTAATATTTTAGTCCTAAACCAGTAGAACTTATCTTTCAAAAAACCACATAAGAAAATCTACATCTAGGGCATCAAAATCTATAAAATATAGAAAATTTTACGCAATTGCTGAAATTCTGGTCAGAATCGGCTAAACTATAGGGATTTGAACCGAGTAACCTATTGCAAAAATCTTCCAAATTAAGTTCTCAACAATTCTTTAGAACATTCTGAAACTCTAAAATGCTTATTTCATGTTGTTTCAGCGGTATTTTGCATCATATCTTTTACAACAGGTATTTCAAACACAGTTCACACCAACAGTTTATTCTCGCATTTCGGATTTCACTACATTCTTTACATTTTTATTAAATCGCCGTTGAAAAATGTACTGAAAACAACGGCATAGAGGCATTTTACAACAATGACATGTTCTGAAGAGTTGTGTATTACATTCCAGGGAATATTTTTCCGAAAGAAAGTATTCAGAAAAAATTAACGGTTTTGGAGATACGGTGCGAAATGTATAAAAATTGTGGAATTTTTGCATATATTTTGAAATTTGAGGCAATAAATGTAGTTTTTCGAGTTCATTATTTCTCCAAATAGTTTATTCTTGTCCTTATCTACAAATTTGCTTCAGAGGTCAGAAGAAGATTAGCATTGGTTTCAGAGATATAGCCCCGAATTTCTTAAAAAACTCAATATTTAACCATGTTTAGATGGAGCCATAAAATTCGAGCTGGATCTGACACAACAAAACCCAACTAGGGTTTCTTGTCGTTTGGGTCTGTACTTTCAAAAAATCCTCAGTTCGAATTGTTTGCACAAGATCACCTTAAAAATGTTGCACAGTGATATTCTCAATCTTATTATAATTAAGACAGACGTACTCTTGGGGATACTTCTTCCTCATTATATCTTCCCAATTCTATAATTTCTAAAAGGACACTTTGAACTATTCATTGGAAATATTGATTAAAAACTTTTTAGTAGCATCCTATGTGGTACATAGCCTATACTACATTCAGAAGATGCTCTGAAATTTTTAGGAATCTCTTCTCTTCAGCAATTTTTTGAACCACTCTCAAGAAGCGTGGGAACATTACATCTAATATACATCCTCCTGCAAAATTGGGAAAACATTGTAGATATTTTTGTAATGCAGAATTCCATAACCAACATTTTTGGTATCATTACTTACTTCCATTCGTAGATGATTGATAATGCCCAAAATGTTTGTCCTCATAAAATTGATATTTTATAAAACAGTTTTCATTTTCTAACGTATTTTACATCTCCTGTAAACGTATGGTTTTTTGAGTTACGTCTTTGGGCATTTCAGGTGACGATTTGAAAGAAGTTTAAAGATGTGCAAAGCTTCGTAAGTAGTAGGTGCCGGCAGGGTTTTTAGAGCTATTGTTTCACTATCTCAGAGAGTATGAACTTGATTTTAAAGAAAATTGTACCATCGTATTAGGACCAGCGGACACAATATGCTTCATAATTTCAGACGGATCTGAAACATGCCCATTAACTGCAATTTTGCGAAAATATGTTGTGTGGGGTATTCGGGTACATCAGAACAAGGAACAGATATAATCTAAATTCGAATCTAATCTATGTCTGGAACTTTCTTTAATATTTTCACATTATATTTTTTATCCGTAACTTTTCACCTGACAAAAAAATATTATGGAAAGAAACAACTATGCCATAGTTATTGGAAATACATATTTACCTATTCAAAAAATCTCATCCTCTGACAATTATTCGTTCTATTGCGTAAGCTTTAGCCAAAGCGTCATTTCAGCGGAGATATGTGAGATATAAACAGTTGATTCAAGATGTTTGCTATCTGGAACATTAACGTTGTGAAGACTTGTGATTTAATTATACGAGACAATTGTCAAAATTGCTTCCTACATTTTTTAAAACACGTGGCCCTTAGCTCTTTTCTTGATGGGATTATTATTGCTGAATCTGGTTAATTTTAGAGATTTTGTGCATCGTAACTTTGCAGCACCATGTTCTATTTGCGGTAAACCAAAAGCCCTAATCTGGTAGTCGTAAAATTCAAATTATGCACCTAAAATAATAGTGAACATAAAAACTATATTTAAACTTTGGTAGATAACTCTTACAACTTCGACATCATGTACTTTTATGTACAACCGAGTTTATGTTTATTTAACCCTTGGCTATAAAAACGCCAACTGGAATACATCATAAATATGTAGGTTATAAACTGAAATACGCACTGAAATGGGATGAATGGGATGACATAAAATCGTGCAGACTAAATGATAATCGTCAATATAAAAATAAATGGCATCATCGCCATCAAAAATCAAACATTAAAGTTATTGGCATCATTGCGGCATTAAGAAACGAGAAAACGAGATTAAATAAAAAAGAAGCAATGAAGACGCAAATAGGTTTATTTTACGCACATTGTTTGAACGAAACAATGCAAATATTTATCCACTCAATATTAAAGGCGTACGCGTCATAAACAGGGAACAGTGTAGGAGGGATAAACGAATAATGCCATGGAATTTGGATAAAGCCGGTTTGTCGAAGGGGAAACATTTTATTCAAAGACCAGTCGTTTTATATAAGGAATATTACAGAACGGCTCCATCTATATCAAACGAACCCACTGGATCGAAATCCACGGGAACCCAAGAGATCGAAAAAAACAATATATTGCTCCTATAGACCTTTACTGAAAGAAGGGGTGCTTCTATAGGACCGTTCTGAAAAAAGAGGGCTTCTATAGACCCCTTCTGAAAGAAAGGGTGCTTCCGGAGATCGTTTCTGAAAGAAAGAGTGCTTCCAGGAGCAGCTTCCAGAGACCCTTTCTAAAAGAAAGGGTGCTTCCAGAGATCCTTTCTGAAAGAAAGGCTGCTTCCAGAGACCCTTTCTGAATGAAAGGATGCTTCCAGAGACCCTTTCTGAAGGAAAGGCTGCTTCCAGAGACCCTTTCTGGAGGAAAGGGTGCTTTTGCAGGCCCCTTGTGAAAAAATGGGAGCTTCTTAGACCTGTTCTGAGAGAATGTGATCTTCTGCAGACACCTTCTGAAAGAAAGGGTGCTTCCAGAGACCCTTTCTCAAACAATGGGTGCTTCCAGAGACCCTTTCTCAAAGAAAGGGTGCTTCCAGTGACCCTTTCTGAAAGAAAGGCAGCTTCCAGAGACCTTTCTAAAAGAAAGGGTGCTTCCAGAGACCCTTTCTGTAGGAAACGGTGCTTCAAGAGATCCCTTCAGAAAGAATGGGTACTACCAGAGACACTTTGTGAAAAAGGGGGCTTCCAAAGACCCTTTCTGAAAGAAATGGTGTTTCCAGAGACCCTTTCAGAAAGAAAGGGTGCTTCCAGAGACCTTTTCAGAAAGAAAGGGTGCTTCCAGAGACCCTTTTAGAAAGAAAGGGTGCTTCCAGAGACCCTTCGTGAAAGAACGGGTGCTTCCTGTAACCCTTTCGTTCAGAAAGGGTTCTTCCAGAGACCCTTTTTTTAAAAAAAAAAAGGTGCTTCCAGAGACCGCTTCTAAAATAATGGGTGCTTCCAGAGAGCCTTTCTGAAAAATGAGGTGCTTTCAAAGACCAAAGACTTTCCCTTTCGAAAAGGTTGCTTCCAGAGACCCTTTGTTAAAAAAGGTTGCTTCCAGAGACCCTTTCTGAAAAATGAGGTGCTTCCAGAGACCCTTTCGGAAAGAAGGGTGCTTCCAAAGACCATTTCTGTAAGAAAGGTTGCTTCCAGAGGCCTATTCTAAAGGAGAGGTTGCTTCTAGAACCCTTTCTGCACGAAAGGTTGCTTCCAGAGACCCTTTCTGAAAGAAAGATTGTTTTTTTCATAAATGAGGAAACATGATCATCCTTCAAAAATTTATAATCTTCAGCTAACAGACCGGAACCTTAATAGTAATCCCTTTCTGTAATATGAATCTAAGCCCCCATTAGACTAGACACTTAAAGCTTATAATAATTTGAATGAAAAAATACCCTTCAAATAAAATAACATCAGACTAGGTAACGCAAAATGAAAATCTTTAAAACCGAACCGACATTTTTACTTTAAAGTAATGACAGACAGATTTTCATAAAGCAGGCAAAAAGAAAACACAGAAGTCTACGACAACGAAATATGAGAAGACATGCTTGAACATATTCAGCTTCTGCCATTGTTGCTTTATCCACATTGTTATTAATTTTCACATTGGGATGGAGGTGTAGGGCGCTCAACTTGAAATATAATACAATGACAACATGCAGGGACATGGCATAGTCAGCTATTCAGAACAAAAGAGATAATGTAAGAACAACACGTAAACACATCAACTTCGTAGCTTAAAGCCAACAAGCCAAAGCAAAGCAAATGGCATTTGCCCACAGACAATATTAACATAGTCATACATGGAGACAAGCAAGAAGAAGAAAAAAAAAATATAAAGTGAACGAAAAAAATATTCACAGAAACATGCCTGGATGTTGAACATCTTTGAAACTTTGATCTCAAAAGTGTGTCTGTGTGCTTAGAACATGCATTAAAAAATTTGTTTAGGCGTTTTGTATTTCGCAACTTCATCATTGACATACGCACACACCCATATACACATACATCCATCTCTCTACGTGCATGAATTGTCCAAAAAAGCACGCATTGACACTTAACAACCTTCAACGCAACATAAAATAAAAAATTCCAACAACAACAACATCAACATAAATACCAACAACAAACTACATTGTTTTATGAATGCTGGCAGGCAGGCAGTCAGTACACTTAGAGGTCTGAACCAACGAACTAAGAAGAAATGTAACAAACAAATCTCCTCTCATAAAAACAGAAGAGACGCCAACATACAATAGCTCCTGCAGCAAAATAAACCAAGGCATTTAATGTACGTGCGTGTGTGTCTCGGTGCTGGGTTAAGGCTTAAAACCTTCTAAACATTCACTCACACAAACATACCTACATATTGTTTGTGGTACAATGTCCGTACAACCATCACACATTCACATTTTATTCCTAAAAATAGTCTATAAAAACGAGCTCAAATTTAACGAACGACATAACCAGCCTGCCGACCGACCGACCAACCATTTCATTGGTACAGAGCGCAAAAATACGTACAACATAAAATAAAAGCAACAACCATTGAAAGAAATTGTTTGTGCAAAATTACACTATATGTAGCCAAGTAAAGTGATATCTATTTTTGGTGGAAAGTGTGCCGATTGGAATATATTCTAGAATCTTTCTGAAGGAAATGATACTCTTATAGACCCCCTTCTGAAAGAAAAGGTGATTCTTTGAGTCTTTCAAAAAAAAGTGCCCTTCCAAACGAAAGGGTGCTCAATTCATATACCAGAGAAGTCTTCTTAAGGAAGACGGGAAGGATTCCTCATAAAATACCTGACGTCTTGCTTATGGAAGATCACAGATCTTACAAAGAGCCTTTCAATGTGGTCTTCTATTGGACATATGTTTCTTCTTCCCATAGAACTCCGGTAAGATAATAATAAGATCTTATGGTGATTCTGTAGACCCTTTCCAAAAGAGAGGGTGCTTCTTTAGACCCCTTCCAAACGAAAGGGTGCTCAATTCATATACCAGAGAAGTCTTCTTAAGGAAGACGGGAAGGATTCCTCATAAAATACCTGGCGTCTTGCTTATGGAAGATCACAGATCTTACATAGAGTCTTTCAATGTGGTCTTCTATTGGACATATGTATCTTCTTCCCATAGAACTCCGGTCTCATGGTCTTCTATTAGAATACCTCATGGTCTTCTATCAGAAAACTTCGTGGTCTTCTAAGAGAAGACCCCATGGACTTCTATAAGAAGACCTCATGGTCTTCTATATGAAGACCTCTTGATCTTATGATCTTCAATGAGAAGATCTCAGGGTCTTCTATGAGAAAACCTCATGGTCGTCTATAAGATGGCCCCATGGTTTTTTATGAGAAGTCCTCATGGTCTTCTATGAGAATACATACTTATCTTCTATGAGAAGACCTCATGGTGTTCTATAAGAAGACCTCATGGTCTTCTATGAGAAGACCTCATGGTCTTCTATGAGAAGATCTCAAGGTCTTCTATGAGAAGACCTCAGGGTCTTCTATGAGAAGACCTTAGGGTCTTCTATGAGAAGACCACATGGTCTTCCATAAGAAGACCTTAGGGTCTTCTATGAGAAGACATGGTCTTCCATAAGAAGACCTCATGGTTCTCTAAAAGAAGTCCTCATGGTCTTCTTTAAGAAGACCTCGTGGTTTCTTTATAAGACCTCATGTTCTCCTATGAGAAGACCTCATGGTCTTCTATGAGAACACTTCATGGTCTTCTATGAGAAGACCTCATGGTCTTCTTGTGTAAGACCAGAAGGTCTTCTCAGTATGTCTCACATTACGTCAGCGGAACGCCAGTGTTCATAGTGTTGCACAAAGACTTCTAATAAACCAGAGCAGTCTTCTTAAGGACGACGGGAACGATTTCTCATAAAATACATGAAGTCTTGCTTATGGAAGATCACAGATCTTACATAGAGTCTTTCAATGTGGTCTTCTATTGGACATATGTATCTTCTTCCCATAGAAATCCAGTAAGATCATAATAAGATCAAATGGTGTTCTTTGAGAAGACCACATTATCTCGTGGTCTTCTATAAGAAGACATCGTGGTCTTCTATGAGAAGATCTCGGGGTCTTCTACGAGAAGTCCTCATGGTCTTCTGTGAGAACTCCAAATGATTCTCAATAAGAAGACCTCATGGTATTCTATAAGAAGACCTCATGGTCTTCCATAAGAAGACCTCATGATCTTTTATTAGAAGACCTCATGGTCTTCTGTGAGAACTCCAAATGATTCTGAATAAGAAGACGTCATGGTCTTCTATAAGAAGACCTCGTGGACTTCTATAAGAAGACCTCGTGGACTTCTATAAGAACAATGAACGGAAACAAACAAAACGATTCCCGTACCAATCACACAAAGCCACAAACTTTTCAGCTTCTCTGAATCGTTTCATTCTCACAACCAAAACAAAAACACAAACTTTTCAACGTAAAAAGATAGAAACCGTACGATTGCTGAATTGTAACTTCGGCTATGCTTTGCTGAGTTGTTTCATTCACCACCGAAACATAAAGTATTTTTGGGAAACGTTTCCCGTGCGTATTGTCAATGACACACTCAGACACACGCACATGTGATTGCTTAACAACCCTATAAGTTAGCATCAGCATACCACAGTGAATTTTATCAACCACCAAACGTTTTTGATTTATTCACATGTGTTTAGTACTATTCCGTTTTCTATCTGCTCTTGTGCAGTTGAGTACTTTTCGCTTTTCGTTTTGTTCGCACTCACGAATATAAACAAAACAAAACTAAACAGCGAGCTTGGCCAACGAGGTTTATGTTTCGTTTTGTATTGTTCCTATGGAAAATACGAAACGAAACGATTGGAAATGCTATTTAAAGTATTTTAACGTACTCTGTATAAGAAGACCCCATGGACTTCTATAAGAAGACCTCATGGTCTTCTATATGAAGACCTCTTGATCTTATGATCTTCCATGAGAATATCTCAGGGTCTTCTATGAGAAAACGTCATGGTCTTATATGAGAATACCTACTTATCTTCTATGAGAAGACCTCATGGTGTTCTATAAAAAGACCTCATGGTCTTCTATGAGAAGACTTCAGGGTCTTCTATGAGAAGACCTTAGGGTCTTTTATGAAAAGACCACATGGTCTTCCATAAGAAGACCTCATGGTCCTCAAAAAAAAGTCCTCATGGTCCTCTAAAAGAAGACCACCTGGTCCTCTTTAAGAAGACCTCGTGGTCTTCTTTATGAGAAGTCCTCATGGTCTTATATGAGAATACCTACTTATCTTCTATGAGAAGACCTCATGGTGTTCTATAAGAAGACCTCATGGTGTTCTATAAGAAGACCTCATGGTCTTCTATGAGAAGACCTTAGGGTCTTCTATGAGAAGACCTCATGGTCTTCTATGAGAAGACCTCATGGTCTTCTATAAGAAGATCTCATGATCTTCTATGAGAAGACCTCAGGGTCTTCTATGAGAAGACCTTAGGGTATTTTATGAAAAGACCACATGGTCTTCCATAAGAAGACCTCATGGTCCTCAAAAAAAGTCCTCATGGTCCTCTAAAAGAAGACCACCTGGTCTTCTTTAAGAAGACCTCGTGGTCTTCTTTATGAGAAGACCTCATGGTCTCCTATGAGACGACCTCATGGTCTTCTTGTGTAACACCAGAAGGTCTTCTCAGTAGGTCTCACAGAACGTCAGCGGAACTCCCCTTAGACAAACAGAAGTTCCTCTCGCAGAAGTAAACAAGGTCGTGTCACAGAAGAACGCAAAGACTTCAGAAGGACAGAAGGTATTTTTGGGTAATACCAAAAGATATTCTCAGTGGAGGTCAGAACAAGATAGGAGAAGACCTTCTTCTCTTTCAATACCGGCAGTTCTTCTATTAGATCACAACAAGGTCTGTTCATAGAAGATCAGCAATTATTACAATGAATGAACAAGACATTTTCTCACTGGAGAACAACAGGCCTATAGAAGGCCTCTAGTATATCTTCTCATATAACACTGAAAAACCTGAAGTGTTTCTCAAAAAGGAGCAGAAATTCTTTTCATTCTAGATCCGTAGATCTTCTCATAAAACAACATAAGCTATCCTCATAGATGACCCGGAAAGTTTCTTATAGAAGTCCCGAAATACTTCTCATTTAAGGTCTCATCAAAGGCCTGCTCATAGATTTCTCATAGAAGACTAGAAAGGCTTATCATTGAAGACCTGAAAATCTTCTTATGGAAGTCCAGAATGTGTAACTTCCTATTGAAGGAGGAAAGGTCTAACTTATAGAACAGCAAAAGATATTTTCAGAAAACTCCAGAACGTCTTCCCTGTTAGAAGGCCAGAATGTCTTCTCATAGAATGCTGGAAAATCTTCTCATAGGTCTCCACACGAACTTCTCATTAATTTCTAGAAGGGTTATCATATAAGACAACGAATCCTTCTTCTTCTCAAGCTGGGCAGAATGGTCTTTCATAAAGACAAAAAGGCACTTCCTAGAGCTCCAAACAGTCTTCGTGTAGATTACCAGAAGGTCATCTGATAGATGATTAGATGGTCTTCTCGTCTGATCGTCTTTGCAAGTAACGATAATGTTTTCTCATAGAATCCTGAAGTTCTTCTAATAGAAAGCCACATACAATTACCAGAAGGTCTTCTGATAAATGACTAGAAGGTCTTTTCTATAAGCTACAGAAGATATTGGCAGATGACGATAAGGTCTGCTCATAGTATCCTGAAATTCTTCTAAAACCAGATGGTCTTCTCATAGAACTCCTCACAGATGACAAGAAAGTTTTTCTCACAGAAGACCAAAAAGTCGTATCATAGAACTCAAGCGGCGCTTCTCATAGTTGACCAAATGCTCTGCTCATAGACAAAAAAGGCACTTCCTAGAGTTCCAAACAGTATTCGTGTAGATTACCAGAAGGTCATCTGATAGATGACTAGATGGTCTTCTCGTCTGATCGTCTTTGCAAGTGACGATAAAGTTTTCTCATAGAATCCTGAAGTTCTTCTAATAGAAAGCCACAAAGAATTCCTCAAGATCTTCTCACGTATTACTAGAAAATTTTTTCATCGAAGGCAAAAAAGTGGTATATTAGAACTCAAGCAGCTCTGCTCATAGAACACAAGAAAAATTTCTGTTTTTCAGACGGTCTTCTTATAGATTACCAGAAGGTCTTCTGATAAATGACTAGAAGGTATTTTCTATAAGCTACAGAAGATATTGGCAGATGACGATAAGGTCTGCTCATAGTATCCTGAAATTCTTCTAAAACCAGATGGTCTTCTCATAGAACTCCTCACAGATGACAAGAAAGTTTTTCTCACAGAATACCAAAAAGTCTTATCATAGAACTCAAGCGGCGCTTCTCATAGTTGACCAGATGCTCTGCTCATAGAAGACCAAACAATGTTCTGATAGAAGGCCAAATGTTGATCTCACAGAGCTCCAGAATGACTTCTCAATAACAACAGAAATGTCTTCTTTTAGGGAACCAAAAGGCCTTTTAATAGAAGACCAGTAAGTTCTCTACATTAAGACCACTTGTAGATCTTCTCATAGAACACCACAAAGTCTTCCCACAAAAGGTTCTCTATAGAGGATAACAGGATCACTTATTATGAAAGCCCTTTGAATTTCATCGTCGTAATCAGAAAGACCTTTTATAGAAGCACAGTAAATTTTCTTATTGAATCGTACAGGGGTTTCTCGTAGAATACCCAAAGATCAGAAAGTCTTCTCATGGAAAAAAAAATGGAATGTTTTTCATAGAAGAATATAATATGTTCTTATAGCAAAGCCACAACGTCTTCTCATGAACACCAAAGGGTCTTCCACAGAAGACCCAGAGAACATCACAGGCTAATCTTGTAGACGAACATAATGTCTTCTCATAAAAAATTATAGTATTTTTATAGGAGAACTTCTGATACAATAGGCCGGAAGATATTCTTACAGAAGACAAACAAGTTTTCTCATTGAAAGTCATAAAGAAATTCTTCTCATAGAAGATCAGATATAAAGCCTTCTCATAATATGATGGTTGTATTGAAAAATAAAAATGCCTTAATACTTTATATCTTCTCGATGCCCCCAACAATTCCTTTTCACTCTTCTAAAAGATAATCCAATGAATGCGCATCCCTATTTGAAAGCTTTACACACGCAACGAAAACTCTCTTCTTACACAAAGCAAGAGCAGCCACCGGCTCCTCTCATTGACAGAAAAGCCTGCAAAACATAACAACAACATCATCATATAACACCGACGGACGATGATGATGATGGTACGACTATGACGACAATAATAACACGAAGATGGTATACAACGACCGCCGCTACCTCATTGACATCGGAGACAGCCAGCCTGCCAACAATACGCCCACCCAAATGTGAGTTTAGTAGTCTCCTACATTGGCTAAGCAAAAAAACAAACACCCTTAAAATCTGGCATACTCTCCGCCTCATTACGCTGTGTGTGCTAACATAAGCATACATAAAAAGTCTTCTGTATAAAAAAAAGTCATGCGAGGATAGTCATCAGAAGAAGGGGACAAATATAAACACTGAATTAAAAAAATAAACAAAAACAACAACGACATCATATTATCAGCAATAAATCTGTTGTAGAATCATGACAGAATTTGAATATTCAAACATTATTTGCATCACTATCTCTCAATGGCAAATAAAGAAAAAACCAACAACAAAAATAGACTAAAGAAAATTAAAGTTTTTAAATTTTACCACAAAACCTAAGCAAAAAGGGAGTTAAAAAATATTTTATAATTGCCATAAATAATTTTTGCACTAATTTTCATTTTTCTCTAACGAACATGAAGATAGACCACCACCACCCCCATTTTCAACTACCCTAGCGGTTCTAGGTTAGTATCAGTATACGTTTGTGTGTCTGTACTAGGTCAAGGACAAAACGTTTTTGACAGTCTCTACAGTTAGATTTTAGACAACTTAAGTATGTCAACATGCTAAGTAAACAGACTCCAAGTACCACCACCAGCACTTATCGTACACACATTTCTGTCATTTGTCGTCCGTCCGTTCCTCCACCACTTTGTGAAGCTGGGGAAACGAAACACAAAACTTGGTCATATTCTTAATGAAAGCCCAACAATAGAATAAAAAAAGGTTGGTTGTCTAAGAAAAAAAATTGTCATGACTTCATTGCTACACAAAGGTTTCTCTAAAATACTCAAAAGCGGCAGTTATTTTTGGAGTGGCGCTTTCATTCACCTTTTGCAAAAGTATTTTATTTTCTCAGGTCAATTTCGAAATTGAGAAATAGGACAAGACCTCATAAGTTTTCTACAAAATAACAGTTTTACAATTATGCACAACAGTTTTCCCTAATATCGACGGGCGGAAGGTATCCTGATTGAGGAAGAAATTCTTTTCTTACGAGACCGGTAAATCTACGCATATATTACTATAAGGTCTACTCATGGAAGTTCAACAGATATTCTCAAGAAAGAACTACAATTTTTCTCACTATAAAATTCAGGAAGTTTATGACATAGAACACCAGAAGGTTTCCTCATATTCAACCTAGACCAGCAGTTTTCACAGCCCAATAAGGAGTTATTCTCTTTAAAAGCCAGAACAACTACTCGTAGATGACTAGAAGACCAGAAAGTTTTTGCATTGAAGGAGTTATTAAGTCATATTTGGTCATCTATGAGGAGACTTAATTTAACTTCTTGTACTCACTTCTTGTACTGGTACCACTGGTGAGCACTTGCATCGCATCCAAGAATTATCAGGCCTATGATTTCCCATCTTGTCCAGTATCTCCCGAATGACCTTGCCCGGTGGGTAGGGATCGGTAAATCGGTAAATGTAAATCGAGGACAATATCAGAGGTTTGTTACGTTCTCCCTCCATGCGCAATGTGGTGATGTCACCTCTACTATAATCATAGATAGCGAAGGTCGAGAAAGAATTTTGTGGCCATTTTTGGACATTTGAACTTTCAAATCTTTTGGACCACTATGCCATAAAGCATGTACTTGCCCACGAAACCCATAATATCACTGTAAACATTACAACAAGGAGAAGCATTGGACAAAATATTAGGAGATTCAAATTTGGACCAAATCGGTTGCTTCATTCAAAAAATATAGCGTGTACCATTTTAGTGACATCTTTTAATTTTTGGGGGGAGGTACCGGAAGTTGCGTACCGATATTGACCACCTTCGAACTTAAACTAAGTTAGGGCAAAATATTACAAACGCCAAATTTTCGACCAAATCGGTTAATCGGTTCGAGTGCGCTCCAGCCACTACATATGGTGCCATAGGAGTTTTTACAACTTTCGGGCTATTTTCTCAGGAAGTATGGACTTGGCCCTCGAAAAACTTATACCGTCGTAATAAGGGCAGTGAATACAAGTTGTTAAAACAAAAATCAAAGCGATTCGAGAGGAGGTTTTAAACTGCACTTTTCCGAAATTTTGTGTGGGAGGTACCTGAAGGAGTGGACCGATAGAGACCATATTGAAACCTAATGTAAGTCTGGTAGAAATTTCGCGATGTGCAAGGTATGGACCAAATCGGTTACACTTTCTTCAAGAGTTATCGTGCGCACAATTTTTCCGAACATTTTCGATGGATCCGAGTTTCACCCAATCAGAATTCGCGTTAATATATTCTATATAGTATGACTGGAATTCTTTAAAATGAAGTGTTTTAGGAAGGACCCCATGATGTCGACCATTAAAATTAATTTATGTGGAAGCTGTGTTGCCATCAACGTAGAAAAATGGGTAAAAATGGGTTGAAGCCAACAAGACCTATAGACCTATGCCCAAAGAAAGAATCACAGAATACTCCATGGGCAACATGATATTAGTGTGTGATTTTTTGATACATCCACTGCATCCACCTACAATTGAAGCTGATATTTGGAAGCCGGAATTTTGGGGTTTTTTGAATTTTTTTAATAATCCGGACGCGCAACCAGATTGTATTCCAAACTCGTAATAGAATTATAGAACTCGTGATTTTACGTCGTTTAATGTATATCTCATGAGTGTGATATTTTGCATATTATTCACTATGCTATCGTTTATTCCATTGAAATATAAAAAAAGTTCAAGCACAAATCGATTTTAAAGAAATACTTTTTGAACAAATATATGAAATGAAAAAAAAATTCAACAAATTATTTTTTCTTGCACGAATAAATAAATATAAGCCTACTAATAACTATAATAACGTTTATTTCATTCCAATATTAAAAAAAGTCGCGAAAAAAGTCACTTTGGAAAAATTTTAAATTTTTTGTTTTTTGTTAAAAAATTATATTTGAAACCAGAATTTTTTTTTCTAACTTCTACACCAAAAATTGTAGATGTGCTCGCAAAATTTTTTTATTTTTTTCAAATGGAATTGCTAAGGAATTTTGGTTTTTGCCATATACCCTCGTTAGCATAAATGCTGAGGGCATAATAAATTACTTGTATGTACTGTTGCACAGTGGATGCGCCCAACGACAAAAATCCAATAATGTGTGTCACCACTTTTAAAATTTAAAAATGCAAATCGTTTCTAATCATTTCAAATTTTCCGAAACTCACCTTTATGTTACCATTTTTCGCGGTTCTTAAGGAGAAAAAGGCTTACAAACATCACTAATTTTGGAGAAAAAAATTATTTTATTTATTATTTATGAGAAAAATGCTTATTTTATAAGCAAGTTTCTGAAATAAAGGACTATTATTCACGCCTTGACTTAAGTTAAATGATTTTGTGTATCCCCTAAGCTTCGTTTTCCTACTTATAATAATTCCTCTAATTTGAAAGGCTTACCAAATATTTTAGTTATAATATTGGTCAAAATGAAAATATTTACTATGGATGTATGGATTTCCTTAAAGTTTTAGTTACTTTCCAAAAATATGCAAGAGTTGCCACTAGTACCAAAATAAAGATAGATTTCAAAATAAAATAAAGATAGATTTCAAAACTGCTTAGACTTTTGCGGAAATATGCGGTTTAAGCAGTTATGACCAAAATTTAGCCTGTTTTTTTTTTTTTTTTTTTTTAAGAATTTATATTTTTGTTCAATATAATGTTTTTGTGATATTTGTGGTTTCATTTATCAAGGAAAGAAAATTTAAAGTTTTTGGGGGTAAAAATACTTTTTTTTTTTGGTCACCCTAATGGTCACCACCAAAGGGTGGTTAAATCTTATAAAGTACAGGAAAATGGATGGTGACCCTGTATACGGAGGCGTTTGACCACAGTGGACCGATATCACATTTCTTTATAAGGTGGTTTTCTGAACTCTGAGTTCATTTTTAAAACCCATTGGGTTTGAATATTTGGTTAACATCTGTCGAAATATATAGAGATATAAATCATATGGGAGTATACCAAATCATGAACCAATACTGATAATTTTTCGCGGGAAGGTCTACCATGCAATAAGAACACCTGGTACCGGATTAAATATAAAGAAAAGTCAAAAAAAAATTTGATGCTTCATCAATGATTTTTGGTACATAGATAAAGAAAAAATCGTCATTTCAAATATATTTTTGTTAATAACCTTGACCGTTGCGCGCAAAAGATATGACCGTTTTAATTTTAATATTTAGAAAAAATCCTAAAATAACCGTGGCTTGATATAATAAGCTGTTATATCTTATTACTGTTAACTGAATTTGTACCCTTTACGATGATGTAAAAATACTCCTAAAATGTTTCAATGGATTCGCGAAAAATCAAATTTATTACACAATTGTACTTATTTGCAAATATATTTTTGAAATAAAACCGCTTATGCTTACAAAAAATATGTAAAAAAATACAACAGCATCCAGACATTGTGAGAAATAAACTGAGGCCAATTTCGTGAAGGTCGGAGGTATAATATTCATGTTATTTGCAAAAATGCGAAGAAAATATGAGGAAAAAATAAAAATTATATTATTCTAATTTTGTTGATTTATGCTTTTAAAGGAGAAGTTGAAGAAACAAATTTTAGAGTTCTTTCTCTTTTTCGTCAAAATTTCGTGCAATAATGAATATATTCCGTTGCAACAAATTTTTGCTTTATAGTTTACCTATTGGCTAAAGTGTTTAGATCATTATATTAAATCACAAGTAATTCGAATTGTGGCATAAAATTAAAATAAAGTTAAAGTAAATATTACAACTTTTGAAGCGCATAGAAACCGCGTAGTCGTGGAAATGGCATGATGCGCATCCAATTTTCGAAAACAGCGAATCAATATCTTTTATTTGATTTAGACTTTGCGAAATTCTATTTGGTGACCACGATGTAGCAACTGTTGCATATGAGGGTATAAAAAACAGTAAAAGGGCTATGATTTCCACGAAGTACATTTACATTTTATGCGCATCCGATTTCAATGATCACCATTGAAAATACATTATTCTATGCTGTTTCAATGCTATCCATCAAAAAACCGTGGATGTAGCATCGCACTAAATTTTTAGGAAAAATCTATTATATCTCTGATTTCGTGGTAGTTGTTAAATATCTGTTTTTGACAATTTTAAACACGCGTATCGATCTATTTATTTAAGTAGAACTGACACATCCAAAACTCGTTTTAATACGCGATATTTTTAAAAACATTTTTTGCAAATTTTCGAAATTTGAGGGGTATCATATGCGACGATCTAGTGAACCGATTTGGAAGCGTTGCGGCTTATTAGATACAGATACAAATTTTATGCCGATTTCAACGGAAATCGTAAAGCAGTTGTAAAATTTGGACTAGGTTTTTCAGAAAAATGTACGCACAAAAATGTTGACTTTGAGCGCAGATTGCTGCAATCCTATGAAGACTACACGCTCGATTTATACACAAAAAATGCGAATTCGCGAGTACTACAATCACATAATAAGCTTTTAGACAAATCTAGTTGCGCGTCCGGACTAAAGCAAAAATTCCAAAACCACCTGTTTTTTACTTCAAAATGTCAGCATCCTTTTGACGCGGTTAAAGTGAAAATTCGAAAAAATTATATATAGGAAGCTTAATATCTGAAGTGTATTCTTTAACTTTCTCTTCGAGTATTAAGCTGTGCATTATGTTCTAAAGCTAATAATTGGACAATAAGAAACATAAACGTGTGTGCTTCAACACATTTTCCCCTATTTTTATATTAATGTCGTCACAGCTTCCCCACAAATAATTATTTTAAAAAATCCCTCGGATGAATCGTGTGTTGATGTACAACAGTTCGCGTGTTACAATACACCAAACATGCGCTTCAACATAAGTTAAGTTTCTACATATGGGCATATACACTTTGATACGAACAAAAATGTGCCTCATCGAAATAATGGTTTTAGACCCCAAATATGTTTGTACGATATCCATTTCAGACAATTTTGAGTCGATCTAGCAATGTCCGTCCGTCTGCCGTCGTAGGAGGGAGTAACCGAATTGAGCAAAACTTTGCTATTGGTAATATTACTTTCAGGCATAGATCGGGTTCTAATATGGACTATATCGGTCCACTAATTTGGGTACCTCCCACTCAAAATTTGGAAAAAGTATAGCTTAACAACTCCTCTCTGATCTTATTAATTTGGTTGCAGGTTGCACTTGCGGCTCCTGTTACGACGTTGTATTTTTTTCGTGGGCAAGTCCATACTTCCTGATATAATGACCCAAAAAGGTCCAGAAAATCCTACCGGCACCAGCTAAACTGGCTAATGTGTAAAATAACCCTTTAAGAGCAAAATCGATTTAGCTCAAACTTCGTAAATTGAAAAGTAAAATTGTAATATATTTAAATTCTGAAAATTAAGTACAACATTTTTAATTATATAGTCTGTAAGGAAAATATCCATACCCCCATTCAAGGCGAATTTAACAAGGTGATCCAATAGTTGACGTTAGGTTGTAGTCTTCATTTGCTGTCAAATTTTTTTTGCGCGAAATATCCACAAAAGTTAGAAGAAAACGTTAAAATATTATTCGCGAAGCTTAAATAAAGATGTTGTACACAGATATTTTTTATAGAAGCGAAGTATTTGTTATTTATTTTTGATTAAAAATATGTTTTGATAGCAAATGAAGACATAGGTTGCTATTATTGTATCACCTTCTTTCTTACACCATGCCCCTATTATTACAAGTCTTCTTTTGTTATATTTTGGATTTACCGAACAGATTTATAGCGTCCCGGTTAACCTTAAGTTATAAGTGATGATTGAATTTGAAAGAGGAGCTTCTTGGCATTAGCATTCAATGTAAATATTATATTTTTAATGCCTCCAAATTGGTTTATTTTGCGTTTTCAAATTCATCAGATAGTAAAAGAACACATATAATAATGGGCCATAGACTAATAAAGAAAAAAAAATTATTTCCTACAGATTTGTATTAGTTCCGAATATGTACTACATTGGATCCCTCCTACGGGTACACCCCACCCAAAGTTTGGAAAAATGCACTCGTCTTGGATCGTTCTGAATTTTGTTGCAACATGTAGTTTTTTGCGGCCCTTTCCATCCTGGAAAATTTTCCCAACAGCTAAAAAACCTACAGAAGTATTGTGTTAACTTTTTTTCTTCGGGTACGTGGCTGAGGGTATATCTCTGTCGGCTCAGCTGACTGATACTTTCTTACTTGTTTAAAGTCACTAAGACCCATTGATACAAAATTTCAGTTCGATATATAATCAAGAAGTATTTTTGTCACATCTTCCTATGTAAGTGCTACCACTGTGTGTTGTTGTCGTCAAGTCAGCTAACATACCGAAAATATTCCCCAAAAATAAAAATTAGAAATAAAAGTTATCTGTAATTCTATGGTTCATTAGTTACCGAATAGCACTGCAGATTATCTTGATCATCTTCACAAGGTGGTGTGGTTGTACCCGCAGTTTGATGTTTAAGTGTTTGGTAACACTTTTGGCGTTCATTCTGATTTCTTCATACTTCCGCTTTTGTCTTTTTCTGCAGAAAAGACTTGTCTCCTCTCTATATACATTCGAGTTATGTAGTTCAGGAACCAAATAGTTCCAAAGAACTATTCCGGACAAGAAACTATCGGAACTATATCCAGCTCTTGTGTTTATATAGTTTCTTTAGTTCCGTTCGCTTTCTCGTTCCTTCAATTTAACTCCTACGACGATCTTTCATCGTTGCGGTTTGTTCGTTTCGGGACCATGAAAACATTTCGGTCCCGGAACTAGAGACAAAAGAAAAGATTCGTTGAACTATTTCGGTCTCCGAACTATTTGGAACGAAAAGAACGACGAAAGAAAAAGATTCGTTGAACTATATCGGTCTCGGAAATATTTGGAACAATGAGACTATATTAGAGAACTAGTCCCTTTTGGGAGAAGGAACTAGAAAGATCGATCCGCTCCGGGAACTAGATTGCCCTACTCTAATATACATATCTGCGGATATCTCTCTCGTGTATTACGTGATGCTGCTGATTGTACGGTAACTCCATATCATTCCCTCTTCGGTTGCACCATATCACTCCTGGTCGTACCATAAGTTCTTTGGTGGTGATCTTTGATACCAAAGCACGGAATTTTTTAATATTTGTATAGAGTGGGCAATACTTTGTTATTTATTTTTTCGGAACGAAAAGCGCTTCTATTTAGCAATTGCGTATGTTTTGAGGAGCACGCTGCGAGTATCTGCCGTGATTGCGGCTCGACACATGCCTTCCATCTATCAAAACATGATAAAATTGGCTGGTGACCGGCATGTTGCCTTGTGTATGTCGATGGTGCTGCTAATGATCATTTTCTGTGCCGCCGCGAAATCGATCAGACACATTTCGTTATCGGATGTTGCGCTATAATAACCAACAACTGTGCCAATTTTTGCTAAAAATTATTTTATTCTCATGGGAAGGATATCGAACATATGTTTTCTCAAGACGCCTTTAAAAAATATCTATGGCTTGCTGGTCCTTGTCCTCTGTCGTGCATGGAAACAGATACAGCTGATGTTGAAGAATTTAGGATTTAACAAATTCACGTCCGGTCTGATGGAAGCTATAATACAACACGCCTCCTGTGGCATTGTATTGGTGGTGTGGTGTTTTACTTGTTGTAATATCAACCAGGGGGCCACCGTGGTGCAATAGTGCTGGCGACATTTCCTGAGTATTTCAGTCATGAAAAACTTCTCTACAAGTGGTGTCGTAAGACACGCCGTTCGGACTCGGCGATAACAAGTAGGTCCCATATCATTGAGCCAATATGAATCGGCGTGCACATATTGATATGAGAGAAGTCTCCCTTGTCCCTTCGGGGATGTTGTGGGAACATACATATATACATAATATCAGCCTTGTACTTTTAAAGTGCTTCCGCCAATGCACGAATTGGACCACCTATGCTGAAAATTCGGACATTCCAGGTGCATATTCTCTTAAAATGTTTGCAGGGGTCGTATACATATTCTTGGTTTTTCTTTCGTTTTTTTTTTATATTTGTTGGTTTTTACTACGTTGGGTCACAAATAATATGGTTAGCTAAAAATGGTTTAGTGGCAGGTTCCATTTTTAAGATAATGGTCATTTGTTCGAAGATATCAGTTTTTCCTATGGTGGATAGCCACCGTGGTGCAGTGGTAAGCAGTTCCGCCTTGCACTTATAAGACTTACGGTTTAATCCCTGGCCAGAACATCAAAAATTTCGTCAGTGGCAAATATCCACAGTGTAATGTAGGCGATATTTCTTGACTATTTCAGCCAAGAAAAACTTCTCTACAAGTGTTGTCGTAAGACATGCCTTACAGACTCGGCTATAAAAAAGTAGGTCTAATATCATTGAGCCAATATAAAACAGCGTGCACTAATTGATATGAGAGAAGCCTCCCTTGTTCCTTCGAGGATGTTGTATGTGTGGATAGTATCAAAAGTTTTCATCGACTGAACATAACGTGTTTTTCACTTGTTAATATTAATTTTTTGTGCCTTCGCTTTTTCGACGCCAAAACTGCTGTGTCCACCATCTTCCTGTCAAATTTCATTAACCTATTAACTGTTGTTATTTGCTACATATGTATACTTGGGTCAAGTTTCATCACACCACCACCATAATCCCTGTTGTTCCCGTTTAATGTCTCTCAATGTAATTTAGCCAATGCGCCACAAACACATTGTGGCGTTAATTGTTTCCGATAATGATGGACATAAATTTTGGTTATTTTTATGTTTGTTGTTATTATTATTTTGCAAAATTGTTTTTGGGAATTTCTATTGAGATTATAGCTAACCAGATAAACATGTTCACACTCTGCACTCTCTCTGTTTGTTACGATGCAAACAAGTATGAATATTAAAGATTTATGTTCATGTATCCTCTTGTTATTGTTTTTTTTTTCAGATATTTATTATGCATATTTATTGTTGTTCTTTAGTTACCCATGTATATGGATGTACGTATCTTTTTCATTTATCTTTTATAATTTATGAATATGTTTATCGTTGTTGCGCATATTTTCTGTTTGGAAATTAAATATTTATAGATTGAAAAATGTATTTCTTCCAAAAAGGAAATTTTTATTAAATTTGTTATAAAACCGAGAAAAAACCGGGATAGTAACAGGAGAGGATTGTGATAGAAGAATGATATAAAATACGCCTAGTACATAAAAGTATATACACATTTAACTTGTTTATAGAATATCGAAGCCTAGAACATAATTTGGATTGCACAATTTTGGAATTATTTTAGGGTTCAATAGTTATTAAACTATTATTAACGTATGGTCACCATACTGAAGTCTTCGTAATACTGACTAAATTTTTTTTGTATATTTTTTCCACGCTAAATTTGTCTTAAGGTGGTGTCGTCAAAAAGTCATGGCGATTTGGCTTCAAACTGGCATAAAATTGAGTTGGGATATACCTTTTTACATATAAAAGAACTCTATCCGTACCCCTCCAAGGATGTTCGCGGAAATTCTTCATCTTCTTCTAAAATTTCTATTCTAGAAAATAAACCAAAGATTTTTATTAAAAATCCTTAAATTCTGCATTTAACAAATTCCAGAAAACATATTTAACATTGAAGTTTCGAACTGCTTGCAAGTAAATATTTACATACATAAATGTATGTATGTACATAGTTTCATTATCCATGTTGCAGCATTGCAGCCCCTAAAATAATATCTAAGCTCCACAGCAAAGCCATATTAATATTCTGTTTGTTCCTCCTGTTGTTGTTGTGAATGTTAACAACAACAATTGTTTGTTACATTTTATTTTTAAAACTACAATTGTTGAAGTCAAATTTACAAACCCGGTATGTATGTATGCCTTTAATTAGATGTTATATAGGCAGATATATTCGTTGGTTCGTCGGATGGTTAGTAGGCAGTTGTGTGTAAAATTCAAGGTAATTACAAATGTGCCACGTAAATTGTCTACCATTACATACATAGTGTACGAATGTTCATAGGTAGTTCCTTCTTCGTTATGCCAATTCTTTAAAATTCACGATTTGTTGTCTGACGGTGTTTGAAACAAGTAAAAAAGTATCAGTCGGCTTTGCCGACAGAGATATACCCTCAACCTGTGAATATTGAAAAAAAATTTTCCCCAAAAAACGTACGTATTTAGGTGGGTTTAAAAATGATGGGCGTATGAACCGACAAAAACGTTGATTAGGATTAAAAATAAAAAGTTTTGCGGAGGAGATACTTAAAGTAATGGATTGACCATTAAGGAAGTGTGTCTCCAGCCACTACATATGGTGCCATAAGGGGGTTTTTACAACCTTCGGGCTGTTTGCTCAAGGTAATCGTAATTGAGGCAGCGAATGCAAGTTGCTTCAACAAAAATCAAAGTGATTCGATAGCAGGTCTTAAAGTGAACTTATCCGAAATTTTGTGTGGGAGGTACCGGAGGAGTGGACAAATATAGTCCATATTTTAACCTGATCTATATCTGGTAGATATATTAGGATGTGTGAAGTATGGACCAGTTCGGCCACTCCCTTCAAGAGTTACCGTACGAACAATTTTTCCGAACATTTTTGAACTTTTGTGGAGGAGGTACCTGAAGGAGTAGACCGATATGGCTTATCTTCGAACTTAAACTATGTTTGGACACAATATTACTAAGGCCAAATTTTGGACCGAATCGGCAGATCCGTTCAAGAGTTATCTTGCGCTCCAACCACCTCACACGGTGTCATAGGGGTTTTTTGCAACTTTCAGGCTATTTTCTCAGGAAATTTGGACTTGCCCCTGATTAAATTTTTACCGTCGTGTAGGGGCGGTGAATACAAGTTGCTAAAATAAAAATCAAAGCGATTCGAGAGAAGGTCCTAAACTGAACTTATCCGAAATTTTGTGTGGGAGGTACCAGAAGGAGTGGACCGATTGAGTCCATATTTGAACCACATCTAAGTCTGCTAGACATTTCACGATTTGCAAAGTATGGATCAAATCGATTACTCCTTTCAAGAGTTATCGTACTTACAAATTTTCCGAATATTTTCGAACTTTTGTGGGGAGGTACCGGAAGGAGTGGACCGATATAACCCATCTTCGAACTTAAACTAAGTTTCGGCAAAATATTACGAAAGCCAAATTTTGGACCGAATCGGTTGATCCGTTCGAGAGTTATCGTGCGCTGCAGCCAGCCAGACAGACAGACAGATGGACGGACATTGCTCAATCGACTCCAAATTGTCTGAAACACATTTCGTCCAAACATACTTGGTGTCTAAAACCGTTATTTCGATGAAGCACATTTTGCCCGTATGAAAGTGTATATACCCTCGTTAGCATAAATGCTGAGGGTATAAAAATATTCTTTAAAACTCCACATTTTGTGGTCTGAGGGTCTTTGAAAATAATATTCTTTAAAAATCCACATTTTGTGGTCTGAGGGTCTTTGAAAAATAGTCTTAAAAATCCACATTTTGTAGTCTGAGGGTGTTTGAAAATATATTCTTTAAAAATCCACGTCCTTGAAAAAAAATTCTTTAAAAATCCAAGTTTTGTGTCCTTGAAAAAATATTCTTTAAAAATCCAAGTTTTGTGTTTGGATGGTCCTTGAAAAAATATTCTTTAAAAATCCAAGTTTTGTGATTGGGTGGTCCTTGAAAAAACATTCTTTAAAAATCCAAGTTTTGTGTTTGGATGGTCCTTGAAAAAATATTCTTTAAAAATCCAAGTTTTGTGTTTGGATGGTCCTTGAAAAAATATTCTTTAAAAATCCACGTTTTGTGCTTGGATGGTCCTTGAAAAATATTCTTTAAAAATCCAAGTTTTTGTTGTCTAAGGGTATTTCGAAGAAATATTCTTTAAAAACCCGCGTTTTATGGTCTAAGGGTATTTCGAAGAAATATTCTTTAAAAATCCACGTTTTGTGTTTGAATGGTGTGGAAAAAATATTCTTTAAAAATCCACGTTTTGTGTTTGAATGGTGTGGAAAAAATATTCTTTAAAAATCCACGTTTTGTGTTTGGTTGGTTGTGGAAAAAATATTCTTTAAAAATCCATGTTTTGTGTTTGGATGGTTGTGGAAAAAATATTCTTTAAAAATCCACGTTTTGTGTTTGGATGGTTGTGGAAAAAATATTCTTTAAAAATCCACGTTTTGTGTTTGGATGGTTGTGGAAAAAATATTCTTTAAAAATCCACGTTTTGTGTTTGGATGGTTGTGGAAAAAATATTCTTTAAAAATCCACGTTTTGTGTTTGGATGGTTGTGGAAAAAATATTCTTTAAAAATCCACGTTTTGTGTTTGGTTGGTTGTGGAAAAAATATTCTTTAAAAATCCATGTTTTGTGTTTGGATGGTTGTGGAAAAAATATTCTTTAAAAATCCACGTTTTGTGTTTGGATGGTTGTGGAAAAAATATTCTTTAAAAATCCACGTTTTGTGTTTGGATGGTTGTGGAAAAATATTCTTTAAAAATCCACGTTTTGTGTTTGGATGGTTGTGGAAAAAATATTCTTTAAAAATCCACGTTTTGTGTTTGGATGGTTGTGGAAAAAATATTCTTTAAAAATCCACGTTTTGTGTTTGGATGGTTGTGGAAAAAATATTCTTTAAAAATCCACGTTTGGTGTTTGGATGGTTGTGGAAAAAATATTCCTTAAAAATCCACGTTTTGTGTTTGGATGGTTGTGGAAAAAATATTCTTTAAAAATCCACGTTTTGTGTTTGGATGGTTGTGGAAAAAATATTCTTTAAAAATCCACGTTTTGTGTTTGGATGGTTGTGGAAAAAATGTTCTTTAAAAATCCACGTTTTGTGTTTGGATGGTTGTGGAAACAATATTCTTTAAAAATCCACGATTTGTGTTGGGATTGTTGTGGATATAATATTCTTTAAAAATCCACGTTTTGTGTTGGGATTGTTGTGGAAAAAATATTCTTTAAAAATCCACGTTTGGATGGTCCTTGGAAAAATATTCTTTAAAAATCCAAGTTTTGTGTTTGGATGGTCCTTTTAAAAAATTATCTTTAAAAATATACGTTTTTTGTTTGGATGGTTGTGAAAAATATTCTTTCAAAATCCATGTTTTGTGTTTGGATGGTTGTGGAAAAAATATTTTTTAAAAATCTTCGTTTTGTGTTTGGATGGTCCTTGAAAAAATCCGCTCACTATGCATTTTTTGAAAGTACATATTGAGACTACAAAAACCCTAGTAGGGTTTTGTCATGTCAGATCCAGTTCGGATTTTATGGCCTCATCTAAACCGGGCTAAAAATACAGTTTCTTGCAATTATCGGGCCTTTATCTCAGAAACGATTAGGAATTTAGCCTTGCTGTCTTGGCAATATTGTAGCACCAGGCTAGTAGAACTTATCTTTTGAACAGACCACATAAAAAAATCTCCATCTAGAACATCAAAATCGATGAAATATAGAAATTTTACATAATTGCTGAAAACTCTGGTCACTATCGGCAAAACTATTGGGAGTTGAACCAAGTAACCTTTTGCAAAAATCTTCCAAATAAATTTCTGAGCAATTCTTCGGAACATTCTGAAACTCTAAATTACTTACTTCATGTTGTTTCATCCGTATGTTGCGTCCTATCTTTTTTACTCGCACTTCAGATTTCACTACATTTGTGACATTTTTATTAAATCGTCGTTGAAAAATGTACTGATAACAACGTGATAGAGGAAATTTATAACAATGGCATGTTCTGGGTAGTTTTGTATTACATTCCAGCGAAAATTTTTCCAAAAGAAAATATTCAGAAAAAATTAACGGTTTTGGAGATATGGTGCCATAATTTGTATACATTTCACAAATTATGGAAATTTTCGATATTTTATAAAATTTAAGGCAATAAATGTACTTCATTATTTCTCCAAATATTTTATTCTTGCCCATATCTACAAATTTGGTCTTTACTTTCAAGAAAATCTCTGCTTAAATTGTTTGCACAAGATTACCCTAAAAATGTTGCACAGTGTAATCTTTAAAAATACAGTGGCTTATTTTTGTATATTGTTTATATATTGTTGCCCACATGAACATTCCAAAATTCCCATTGTTATGCATTTATGACAAACCATGAATATTCATAATTGGGATCTACCCACAAAAATGTGAACTGTAACATGCTCCTTAATGACAACTTTAATTAAAAAAGTTCTACATCATGTAAGAAAGCCCAGCCTGCAACAGGGGTTCTGTGATAATGGCCTTATGAAAGACCAACAAACTACGAATACTATATAAAATATGGCCTCATTATTTACAACGCACACACACACACACAAAATATTCGCACTTTATTTTTTGCTTTAAATATAGACTGGATGGAAATGAGGGCTATAAATGAGTGAATGATATTGCTAAGCGTTTTTCCATTTTTGTTTTTCAATTGTTCTTGGCCATTTAGAGGATAATGATAGCTTGGGTTTGCTTGGTTTTTTGCGCTCTGTTATTTTATGCACGAATGCATAAAATTTTTAATATTATTTTTCTGCACACATTGAAAGCGTTTATATTTTATTGTAATGGTTGGGTTGTGTGTGTGTCTAATTGATCCCCAAGGCAACATCTATTTAAATGTTGTTGCTGCAGCAACGGACAATATTCATTTTATTATTATAAAAAGGGACATTGAAGTCCTTGTAAATTTAATTTCTATAAACATTTTTATGATCAACATCCATTCCATCATCAATGGCCAGCACCACCAACTACCACTCAATGGTGACAGACAGATAAATTATTGTTGGTTATCTCAGTGCCAGTCAAGGATTCAGTCTCTCGATGACGATGATGAGGATGATTGCAATGAATGCATAAAATGGAAATGTCAATGGAATGCATTGAAATGAATAATGAAAAGGCAAAGAATTCATTTAATGGTTCCCTTAATACATAAGTATTTGATGCCAAGGAAAGATGTAAAAAAACACCAACTTCTAATGAAATCTATGCCAACGCCATAACCATCATTGCCGCTTAGTTCTTCTTATTGTTGAGGATTCCTCTTTTACTTCTTGCGAAAGTTAATTGTTAAATCAACTCCATCATTGTGTGTTTTAAATGAAACTCATGCAATGCAACTCGTCACTTGGAAATTATCAATCATTTGCAGGATCTCATTTTCACTGTGAGAATATTTTTCTTTTCTTTTCTACAGATAACGAAGTCAACAAGTTTGTTAAAGAAGTTTTCCATTTGAATGGTTGCACTAATATGGCAAAAAAAAAGAAGTAATTGGCCAAAGTGAAGAGCATATCAACTCAAGCATGCTCCAAAGAGATAATTACACAAAAAAAAAACAAGTAGAAAAGCGAACTGTAATTTAAAGTAAATAAGAACAATTAGTTTCCTTTCGTTTATCAAAATACAAGTTATTCCTCCACGTAAAGGCTTTTTCATTGGAGGTAGCAGAATATCTTAATTGATGGTTAATCATTTTATAATGATAATTTTCTGCTTGGATAATTTTTACCCATTGAGATTCCAAAATACCTAGTTACATCCACTTCAGAAATAAAATGTAGCAAAACCCTTGAATATGCCCCACATAGGGCGTCATCGTTGTTCTTTCCAAAATATGAACCAATGTTTACAATTTTAGGAATTAAGCGTTTTTAAACTCTCAACCTTTAGGCTGAGAAGTTGATTTAGCCATGTCCTTCCGTCAGTCTGTATGTCTATCGGACTGGCTGGTGCGCACGATAACTCTCGAACGGATCAATCGATTCGAACCAAATTTTGCACTTCATAATATTTTGCCCAAACTTAGCTTAATTTTAAAGATGGGCCATATTGATCCACTACTTCGGTCTGAAACCTCTCGGATCGTTTAGAAAATTTTTCCAGCGGGTTGTTCTTGCGGCCCCACGACGGCACAATTTTTTTCAGGGACAAATCCATACTTTCTGAGAAAATGGCCAAAAAGCACCAAGAAACTTTGGTGGCACCAATAAAATTGCAAATCCTCAAGATAACTGTAGCAGGAAGTTTATGATTGGTCCATACTTTGTACATCGTATTATTTCATCCAGCCATGTATCAGGTCGGAATATAGACTATATCGGTCCCCTCCTCCTGGTACCTCCCACACGAAATTTGGGAAATGTGCAGTATGAGGACTCGTCTCGGATATATCTATTTGGAATTTTTGTTTGTTTTCACTGTCGCTATGACAACGTTAAAACTTTATCCAGAGTAAGTCCATACTTCCTGAGATAATTTGCCTTCCGCCATATACTAAAATGGCTAGTGTACATGATAACTCTCAAACTTTTTTAAAATGTCTTACTTTCTGAAAGAAAGGCTGCTTCCATAGACCTTTCCATGGTGGAAGAAATGCCTAAGGGTGCCTCTATGTCACGGTATATAACATGGCGATCCTGCATTATCCGTTAAAGCACAACGGCCGTTTTTGGACGACCACGATTGAATTCATTAAATCAATTTCTCACAGTGCTATAGGATGGCCCTTTATCGACATACAAAGACTTAATTTGATCGATGCACTCTTGAAAAATGCTCGGACGAAAATGGTCGTGACCATCTTTTTAACAATGTCATTACGTCTGGCACCACCACGTCTTGACTAGGCGCTTTGTATAAGGACAGATTCTTATACCCTACGTTTCTTTTGAATTTACTCGCAACGTTTCGTAATCTCAAATTTTAGACGTAAGGTAGAGGTAACATTTGTTGTCCGTTTCAGCTGTATCGGCAGATCATTTTTTAATCATTGCTTTTGGTGAAAATCGGTTCAGATTTGATCATAACTCCAATTTTGATAAAATTTGAAATGTTTGAAGGAATTTGCTATAGAAATAAGTTTGCCAAATTATATTGAAAAAAATTATAAAATTATATTGAAAACATGGACCTGTTCCATGAAGGCTATAGCAAAACGTGGATCGGTTCTGACAAATTTCTGGAGAACAGTTTCCAATCCCCAAAGAAGACTAAACACCAATTTTAAGCCATTTAGATGTGATAATGAGTCTAACACTATTCAAATACCAGAACCTTTGTATGGGGTCTTATAAAAACGTGGACCAGTATTGAAAATTTTCTATAAGAAAGTTTTGTAGCCCCAAAGAAGTCTCAGTAGTAAATTTTAGCCATTTAGTAATCAAGCTATAACCTTAAAAATACCGAAAATCGGGAGGTCTCGTTCTTTGGACCTGCACTGACGAATTACCGGGGGAAACTTTTGTAGCCCCAAGGAAAACCAAATACAATATAATTCCAGACATTTCGGTGTGAAAATCAAGCTAACCCCTTTAAAATAACAAAAACGGAAGGTATCGTTCTATTTCGGTTATATGAAAACGTGGACCTACAATGATAATTCTCTTCTCAAATATTTTATACCATCATTGAAGATCATATACCAAATTTCAGCCATTTTTTATAATAATGACGCCGAAACCTACAAACTACCGAAAATCCGGAGGTATCCGGAGGTACCGACATATTTCTGGTGGAATGTTTAATACCCGCAATGAACACTAAATGTCAAATTTCAGCCATTTATGTGGGATAATGAGGCCACAAGCTTCACAATAACGAAAATCGGGAGGTACCGTTCTATAAGGGCTACATGAAGACGTGGACCTATACCGACAAGTCTAGATGTCAATTTTCATCAATTTCGGTTTGATAATGACGGTGAAACCTTCAAAATACCGAAAATTGACAGGGGCTGCTCTATGGGGCCTATACCGCAAAGCTGGAAGTAGGCTTTTATGGGGGCTGTATAAAAACATGGACCTATACTGATAATTCTCTTCTGGAATATTTTATACCCCATCAAAAACTGAATACCAACTTTTATACATTTCTGTTTGATAATGATGCCGAAGACTACGAAGACTTAATACCAAATTTCAGCCATTTCGGAAGGGCCACAACCTTCAAATTACTGAAAATCGTGAAGTACCCTTCTTTTTTAGGGGATATACGAATATGTGAACAAGTTTCTGGTGGAATGTTAAATACCCCATACGAAGACCGTATGTCAAATTGCAGCTATTTCGGTGGGGTATTGATGCCACAACTTTTAAAATACCGAAAATCGGGAGGAATAGTTCTACGGAGGCTATATGAAGAAGTTATAATTCTCTTCTGGAATACTTTATAGTCCCATTGATAATGACGCTGAACACTTCAAAATACCAAAAACCATTCTAAGTGTAATAGTAATTTCTATACCAAACAAGTAAGAAAGTAGCAGTCGACTTTGCCGACAATGATATACCCTCAGCCTGTGTTAATTGAAACTTCCATATACGGACAATAACGAATCGAATCCAACGACGCAACCAAAATCATTTCCCCCAATAATTATGTAGGGATTTGCCAGTATTGCGACTCGTTTTGGACGTCAGAAATTGCCGACAAAAATATATTCGGATTAAAGTTCAAAAATGTTCCGGAGGAGGTACCTGAAAGAATGCATCAGCATAGTCCATTTTGGAAGTTGATTTTATTTTGGGAGTCATTTCTTTTCGATAGATATCGAGCCTTGCACTCATTACAGTTGGTCACATTATAACTTAGAGCTTTTGGACCACTTGTTCACTAAAATCAGGACCACAAGGAGTAACACCGGTATAAATTTACAAAAGATCTTCGACAGACCTCAAACTGAACTTAATCAAAAATATTGAACCATTGTGGGGGAGGTACCCTTAGGAGAAGGATATGACCCATTTTCGAACTTAAACTAAATTCAGACAAAATATTACGAGATCCGGCAGGCTCTTTTGGAGCTTTTGTGCAATTATCTCAGGAAGTATGGGACTTGTCATCGAAAGAAATTGCGCCATCGTAACATGGCCCGCAAAAAAATACAAAACGATCCGAGATGAGTTATTTAATTGTATTTCTCCGAAATCTTGTGTGGGAGGTACCCGAAGGAGGTGAGTTATACAGTCCACATTCGAACTTGATCTATGTCTCGTAGAAATATTACGATGGGCAAAGTATGGACCACATTGGTTACTGCCATTGAGAGTTTTGAACTTTTGTGGGGGAAGAGTGGACATATAAGCACCATACTCGAGGTTTATCTAATATTCGAAAAAAATATTACGATATGCAAAGTGTGTCCGATTCGACAGTTGTAGGGGTTTTTTACAGCATTCTGGTTATTTTCTCAGGAAGTATGGACTTACCCCTCAAAATACTTGTACCGTCGTAGTAGGGACCTCGAGTGCAAATTGTTGCAAGAAAAATCAAAACGATTCGAGAGGAGGTCTTAAACTGCGGTTTTCCGAAATATTGTGTGGGAGTACCCGAAGGAGTGGTCTAATATAGTCAATATTCGAAACTGATCTATGTATGGTAGTAGATTATGGAGCAAAACGGTTACTGCCTTTGAGAGTTATCGTGCGCACCACTTAGGAGAATTTTTTTTGAACCCAAAGCAGTGGACCGGATTGGCTTATCTTGGAACTTAAATTAAGTTTGGACAAAATACACTCCAGCCAGCCAGACAGACGAACATCGCTAAATGACTCCGAATTGTCTGAAACGGATTTTGCTCAAACATTGTTTCAATGAGGCACATTTTGGTCGTATGCCTAAAGACTGAGGTTATAAAAGGGACATTTTTTCTTGCATCATCATCTCAATATAACAACAAAGGTCTCAAAACACAATGTATGTTCCACATACACCCCAGAAGGGACAGGAGAGACTTTTCTCATATCAATGAGTTCATTCGATTGATATTAGCCCAGTGATATGGGACCTACAATTTATAGCCGAGTCTGAATGGTGTGTCTTACGATACCACTTATAGGGAACTTTTACCTGGCTGAAATACTCATGAAATATTGCCAACATTATACTGAGGGGGTACCCCTGTTACTCAGCGTGCAATGTGGGTATGCATACTAACATTAACATAACATTACAAACTCAATATATGCTCCAAATTCTAACACAAAGCTTTATTCACTTAAGCTTTTCATCAAGTGTTTTTAGCCTTTCCAATACTGCTTGTGTCGTCAATAGTTTCGTATTGAAATAATTTTTTTATCTGGAGCTCCTCCCTCATAGCCAGACACCTGCGAACGTTGTAATTTTAACCTTGCTAGTGACAGTGTATTGTATACACAAGTAATGACTCATACGACTCCGATATTCTGCAAATTTTTTGTAAATATTCCAATGCAAATTCGCAGGATGTGGACCATAACGTATCTGGAAATCGTCACAATTTGAGGATTTGTTAGTCTTATTCTTCTTGTCTCACAATAAAATATTTTTATGGTTTTTTCACTGATGAGGATTTTGCCAGACGTGAAGGCAGTTTCCCAGATAATACCACTGGGAGTTTAGTTTCCCCTAACAAGGGGTCCTGAGTTATATCTCGAAAACAAGAGCTGATAGACAAAAACTGCTTCCGGATTTGAAAATAACTCGACAATTTGAGCTAGAAACAGAAAAAATTCGGATAACACAAAAGTTGTGTTGACCAGTTTAAGAGAGGGGCCACGATAAATCTTCAACTTCATCCTGATAAAAAAACAATCTACACATGGTCTGCTACCTCAATCAGGGCAATGTAATTTAAAACTGTAGCCCTATATGACAACCTCATATACGATACTTCACCAGCACTCGTTTTGCAGATGACAAATGTCATGATTTATAACTCGTACACAAAACATACAAAAATAAATTCTAAACCTTATGTCTAAAAAGAAATAATAACATTGTCGCCAGTTTAAGTTGTAGCTGATGGCTGAGTCAAAAAATTGGTGTCTTCTTGTCTGCCATTGTTTTACATTGTATAAATAGAAATATATGCATATGGATATTTTATCCAGGCGCCATGTGACCTAAATACCAATAGCATCCCTACCATTATATGGAAATATTCGTAGCATTTTAACTAATATCCAGAGTATGTGCTATTGTGATCTATGAATTACCCCAAAAGTAATTCAGCAAAGTTGGCAAAAATTGTATATGTATAAAATATTTATTTATTTTTTGTGTTGTTTTTCGCTCCTTTTATTCCTTGGCATTACAAATTCATGTCATGTCTCTTGCAGACTATTTTTATTTTAGGCTAATAACAATGGGAGGCAATTCCTTTGCATTATAGACACTCACAAAGGGAGAGACTTCCCCAAAAAGTCTCATTACTTAACGTTGTAGTTTTTGGACATACAGTAAACAAAATATTGAAACAAAATAAAAGTTCTGAAAAAATGCAATTTAATTTTGGAAAAACGGGAAGTGAGATTTTTTATAACTTCAGCCTTACGGTATAGATGATACGTTGTGTACACATAGTCACGAAAAAAAAAATTGATTTTTGACCAGAAAACTGTATAGATTTGCCCCCATTATTATAAGTCTTCTTTTGTTATAGTTTGGACTCAGACCAGACATGGTGCGCCTTAACTAAATTTAAATAAAAGATGCGGCATCTGAAACTACAATGTTCATAGATGAAAAAAATAAAAAAAAAATCGCCGGACGGATTTTCAAATAAATCGCGGTCAAGGTTCACATTTTTAAGGGTTTTTTTAGGTTTTCACGATTTTGCTTGGAAACCGCAATCCCTACCGAAATGGAAATAAGGAAAATTTTGTAGCAGTGAAAATTCTCTATAAGATTGCCCTCTATGATGTTTTCGTAGGTATTACCATAGAAGTTCAAATTTTGACAACTTACTGAATGTCTCTCCTTATAAAAAAGGTCATGACAGCAATTTCCCAACTTATACTTATATATCTCAAAAATGATACAACCTAGGAAAAAATTACAAAAACCAATCTTATAGAGAATTTTTACAGCTATAAGATTTTCTCTATTCACATTTCGATAAGAATTACGTTTTTCGAGCAAATCGTGAAAACCTAACAAACAAAACCTAAGAATGTGACCTCAACTTCTATATCTCAAAAATGGTAAAACCTAGGAACAAATCATAACGGTCAATCCTCTAGAGAATTTTCACAGCTACAATATATTCTTTAGCCCCATTTCGATAAGACTTGCGGTTTCCAAGCAAAATCACGAAAACCAAAAATAAACCTAAAAATGTGAACTTTCACCGCAATTTATTTAAAACACCCTCCAGCGATTTTTCTTGTTTTTGGATTTTTCTCATCTATGAACATTGCTGTTCAGAATCCGCGAAATCTTCCCACGTGTAAGCAGGTTTCATTCAAAGTTAGTTAAGGTGCACCCGGCATGACATTGTTTTATAGAGGGCAATACAGTCAGTACATTGTCCCAATTTGAACTTCTATATCTCAAAAATTGTAAAACCTACGAAAATACCATTGAGGTAGATCTTGTAGAGCATTTTTACTGCTACAACAGTTTTATTATCCAAGCAAAATCGTGGAAACCTAAAAAAGCCCTAAAAATGTGAACTTTGACCGCGATTTATTTGAAGATCACCCGGACGATTTTTTTGTTTTTTTTTTTTCTCATCTCTGAACATTGTAGTTTCAGAAACCGCAAAAGAAACTTCCCAGGTGTAAGCACCTTTCATTTAAAATTAGTTAAGGCGCACCGTGCAGATTTATAGCGTTCCGGTTAACTTAAAGTTAAAAGTGATCATTAGATTTCAAGGAGGACATTCTTGGAATTAACTGTCAATGTAAAAATTATATTTTTAATGCCTCTAATTGCTCTATTTTGCGTCTTCAAATCCATTCAATAGTAAAATAAAACATATAATAATGGCCCATAATCTGTTTCAACCAACTTGGAGTCAATTTAGCAATGTCCGTCCGTCTGTCTGGCCGATTAACACGATAACTGTCGAATATAGTTACTAAGTTGTTTCAAACATTGTGCATCGTAATATTTCTTACAAGCTTACATCAAGTTCTAAGTTACAAAATGCCTGATTAAAATCAAATCATTTTGTACACAGACACATACATAAATCAAAGCCAAAGCAAATATTTCACCACAGGTGGCGTATGCGCAATACATTTATATTTTTATGTAAGGCATACGCCCCCAAAATGACGATATATTCGTTGTTTCCATAAACTGCAATAAAACTAAAGCTATAAATTTCAAAACCAACTATAGAGGAAGGTAATAAATTCGGTTTGTTTCAACTATTTGATATCCTACAGCAGTCATAAAGCCATAACTACACCTTATTCAGCCTACACCACCCGGAGTACTTACGAAAATATAATGCACCAAGACCTCGCATTGTGCCGTTGACACGTTCCAAAAAAAAAAACACAATTATGGGAAACCATGAAAAGTTCGGAGATCGGTTTCAGGGTTAAGAAAACGCTACTTTTAAAAAATAAATTTTTAATGAACAATAATATAATAGTTTATTTTACACATAGAGAAAATCTATTCCTAAAATGAACACTGTTTAAAATTAATTTATGAAAAACAAAATTAAAATTTATCAATGTCCTATTGCAGTAAGACACACTACATATTTTAGCAAGACAGTTTTCTTTCATTAAGACAGTTTTCTTGTTCCAACGGTATACCTCAAAAATTCTTTCTCAAATAGGATAGTAAGTTTTGTAATCAACCTACAAACTTCGATAATAAAACACCTCGTTTTCAAAATAGGTTTGAAGATTGAATTTTGTTCTTTAGAGATGTCCATTGGACAGAACCTCTTAGCATCAACCTCTATGCATGTAGGATGGTTAAAACTTCTCAAACTATTCGAAAAAGTCGTATGAAGTTCATAGTTATGAACTTTAGTTAAAACTGATACAGCTTACTATCTATTAAAATCACTTTTTCCACATATCAAAATATCTATTAAAGTCACATTCAAAAAAAAAAACAATAAATAAAAAATAGAACTAATTTAAAAAAAAAACAAGTGAGAAAAGACTATAGTCGGTACGGGGCCGACTATGTGATACCCTACACCACTACCTCTGTGCATAATCTTTTCACTCGAAAACATTTCTTTTGGGGAGATACGAAAGTTTTCACCTATCTGGCTTTTATACCAAATGAATTAAGGAGATCTGAACCAAAATAATTAACATTTAATTTTATATTTGACTACTATCAACATCACCAGCATCAATATGCTTCTATCTCTATGAGAAAATTTCATGATGATCCGATCAAAATTCCGACCTGTAGTGTGATTGCAGAAAAGTGGGAAAACAGGATGTATTACCGACTATTGCAATATCTAAATTAAAAGTTTAAAGATGGGATTTCCTACTTTCTAAGCAGGATTTGCTTTTAGATGGTCCCCAACCAAAGGTGTGATATTCGTCATTATTATTAAAATTGCAAAATTGAAAAGTTGGATTCTATTAGCGACTATTGCGATAACTTCGTTATAACACCTACGACAACCTAAGTTACATCGTTGTAAAGATGATATTTTCTACTTTCCTTGCCAGGTTATAGACGCTGAGATATTTGCTTTGGAATAAAATGTTGACTTTTTCTCCAAATAATTTTTTTGCTCATTCCGACCCCTAAATGTTATCCGACAATCACCAAAATCCTCTGTGAGAACTCCATTAACCCTCGAAATTTCGTGACGATCCGATCCTAATTGCGGCCTGTAGCGTGATTTCCAAAAAAATGAAAAAATGGGATGTATTACCGACTATTGCGATATCTCCGTTAGTTGGTCACCTACGCCGACCTAGTTTGCATCATTGTAAAGATGGGATCTTTTACTTTTATTATCAGGCTTTCCGTTTGGAAAGTCTCCAACCAAAACTGTGATATTCGTCATTATAATTAAAATCGTAAAAATGAAAAGTTGAGTTTTATTTGCGACTATTGTGTTATCATCGTTGTTTGATCACCTACAAGAACTTACTTTACATCATTAGAAAGGTGATATTTTCTACTTCCATTGTCATTGGTTTTGCTTTTGGTATACCCTATGCAGAAGCTGAGATATTCGCTTTGGAAAATTCATTTTACCCACATACATTTTTTGTCCATTCCGACCTCTAAATATTATCCGACCATCACCAAAATCAATAGGCTTCTTCCCCTCCGGGACCCCCATCAACATCCAAAATTTCGTGACGATCCGATCAAAATTGCGACCTGTAGCGTGATTACAAGGTTTAGACGGACAGACGGACGGACGGACGCGCATAGCCAGATCGACTCAGCTCATCAAGACATTCATTTTGGTATATAAAAGTATGGGTCAACGACCGATGCGTTACAAAGTTTTTGGCCAAAACCAACTTATAATACCCTCCCCACATAGTGGTGTAGGGTATAACTAAATTACAGTGTTTTATTTATAAATGCACTTCAAACTAGGAAATAATTTTTCATGATGGAATCTTTCAAAGAAAACGCTTGTGAGAATATTTAACTGCAAGCGTTTTGTTTGAGAGATTCCATAATGAAAAATTATTTTCTAGTTTTAAGTGCATTTATAAATAAAATACTGTAATTTAATTTTTTTAAATTATTTTTTATTTTTAACTTTTCAGTA